>NC_090443.1:83351247-83975111 GCF_031143425.1 Pleurodeles waltl | reverse complement strand
CACAACCCAGGTGACACCCCCTACACCTACGTCAGTTCCGGGGCGGGCTCTCAGGGACACCAGAAGTTCCAGTAACAGATGGGACTTCATTTCCGAGGGGGCGGGACAACTGTCACTTTCTAGTTTGATGAGGAAAGGTATCCCTACTTACTACTTCCATCATCTCATAGGCTGGTGTTCCTTCTGCAGATAATTTCCTCCTACCCTACCTAGGTACATCAGTAATTTTAGATTTTACTAACAAGGGTTCCATTCTTTCTGCCTGAAACAGCCAAACAAATCAGATAAAAAATTGCAACAAAAAAAGCTAGCAAACAATCAATTGCAGGGCAGCTCTGTGAAAGGTCAACCTATCACAGTGTGGATTTGTCAGCAGTCAACCAGTCAGAGCACTCCTTTGTGATGACATCTCACTAATCCCAGTGTGGCTCGCTAGCTGGGCAGACAATCATACTACGATTATTCGTGAATAAGAAAACAATTTAAAAAACTCTTTAAACAAAATAACTGAATAAACCCTTGTCTATCTTAGAAAGGAAGGAAAAGTTAGTAAATCAAGAAAAACAACATAATCATAACCATAAAACACCAGAAACAAGAATAAAATTCAGTATCAAGAAAAGAAAATGAAACAGTAGCCCCTTTCTAAACCATAATTCACATTAAGTAGACTCCTGTCCAGTTGTAATCTACCTTAGTCAGTGTGCCTGCTCCAGTACACTCAAGAGCAACAATCACCAACCCAAATGAAACACAAAACCTTGGAATAGAAATCTTGTTAGTTCAGAATCCCTATTAATGTTTAAACTGCACTTCACTGTACACATCACAATTACAGACAAGCACTATCACTATATCTAAAGATTTTGAATTTCACTTAATCCAATAACCAAACCAACCCATAAAACTATAAAACTTTAAATGATCTTCAAATGTGTTTACATATATGAATAATACATTAACACATCAGTGATCAGTCCATCAATTGAATTAACAATCATCATTGCACAGCCAAGCAACTCACGGCAGAAACAGAAATCCTTCACACAAACTCACACTTCATTTCACATTCACAAAATTGATTCTCCCTATTGGTGCTTATACTCCAAATCCTTTCAGAAAAGCATACTTCTTGGTACGGTCCAGAGCTGAAAATGAATTCTAAAAACTTGTTTCTCCCTTTGACTGGGCTTTAAAGATTCGGAAATCCTGGGAAAACCCTTGGGAAATCCCTATTAATAAGATGGTGCTCTTAAGCAACCACCCTCTGCTACCAAAACTCTGGGAGCCTGAACCCAATATTTCACTGAACCCCAGTATTTCGATCACTCTACAATTTACCTCAGGTGATTAGGCACCAGAACCCTTAATCCTGCAGTAAGAGTCACCACCCTCCATGATATCAGCCTCAATAAAATTAGCAGGCTAAATCAATTAGCGACTGGGACCACTCAATAACTGAGCTCTGGACCAAATAAAGGATAAAGCATTTTATTACAAATTAGACAACATAAAGAAATGCATTAAAAGCCATGACGGCTCAGATACATGGTACATAGTCAGAAATACTAAATCATCCCAACCCTCAAATTAGAAACAAAAAGATATTAAAACAGGTTCTTTAATAGAATAGAAAGTCAGTCAATAATTAGACAGCGTCCTGTAAGGAAAATGGAAAGTCTCTTAAAAATAAGACAGAGTTCTGTAAAGAAAACTAACAGTTTCTAAGTTCTAACCGTCAGATTCACAAATAACAGATAGCATCTCTAGAAGAGAAAGAAAAGTCTCTGGCTCACCCCCAAAATCAGGGGCTTTTATACACAATTTACGCATGGATAATAAACAAAAATTGCAGATTCAGCGTAGCATAACTAACAATAGCTTTCACAGCAATAGCAGTTCAGGGATGTAAAAGTACCTTTTGTGCCATGAGGGAGGAGACTTATGAGTCAGAGATTGCAAATTAAAAATGACAAGCACTATAATTTTCAGTGAAATAAGGTGGAAAGGTCTGGGTGGGGCACCCGGTACAATCACCTCCAGACTTCCTTTTTTACAAGGCCTCAACACTTCAGAATGTTCTCCCTTTCCTATGGCAAGTAGGATCATAGACAATAAATTTCAGAGAAGAAATTACCTCCTCAGCCTCAGATGTCGCGAGCCAAGCATTTAGCTCGGGCGTAGCCAAGGTCCATGGCGGCCGGGCATGCCGCACCCCTGCCATTCTTTATTTTTCTCAAGGCCCCAAATTGGGCATGGGGCCTTGGTGAATTGCGGGCGCGGTGCGCCCTCACTAGTTTCTTGGACATCTCCCCCCACACCCTTCACTTACCTCATAGTCTATCCTTTTTTCCTTTCCTCTTTTCTTTTTTCTTCGTCTCCTCCTGTATTTATGCTCTTCCCCAGCTGCCATGTTCTTTCTTCTTCCCAGCATGCCTTCTTTTTCCCTGCATACCTTAGGAACCTTTTTTAACATGGTGTCTTTCTCTCTATGTTTCTATGATGTATTCCCAATCCAATATGGTGCCTTTCTATTTCCTGTTGGTCACTTCCTGTTCTTGGGTATATGAGGTGAGTGATTCCTGTTCTTCTTGCGCTGCAACACTTCCTTTGGTGGTGGTCTTCGCTCCTGCTTCTTTCTTCGCCAGTTATATTTTTCATAGCCTGTTCCAGCTCTTTTCAGTACTATTTTTTGTCCTGTTGAAAAGACTTAGCTTTTTACTTTTTGTTCTTGTTCCAGGGCGTTCCTGCTTAGAGGTTTTTCCCTTTTTGTTTTTTTTCCCCCTGGGACTCCTTCTGGAGGGCACGGACTGCTTTTGGCGTTCCCTCTGTCTGCAGCACCTTGGCTCCCAGAAAGGGCCGCCCTTACCTGGGTCAAGGCAGAACATGAAAAAATCAAGACCTCTCTGCAGTTCCAGTGGGCCAGAGACATAAACGACGAGTAGTCTGTGACATCAGAAGGTTGCAGTGATGTCATCAGAAAGCTGCTCTTTTAGTGAAGTCTCTATGTCCCGGAGATATGTAGCTCACCAGATGGATACTCTTCGTATCATAGGGCACTGGACATCACTAGGGCTCCCAGTCTGTGATATACAGTTAGCACCACACAACATTTCTCTAATTGAAAATTAGGTCTTAAGAAGCCATCTTTTCCCTCTGTGAAACACTTCGCTCCTTCAGAAGATATTTGTCAGAGCGGCAATACTGGAAGATCTCTTTGTCTGAAAGCAACTGGTGATTCCCCTCCTCTAAACACCTTCATCTCCAAAAGGCAATAAACTTCTTGAAGTTCCACTGTATTAACTATGACACAAACTTGTCTTAGGAACCATCCCCTCAGTGGAGGAAGGAGGTTAGTCACCCCTTGGGAGAAGGTCACTTCATGCACTTTGAGGTAAGAAATTCTTGAGTGGCTTTTCTCTTAGAGCTAAGCACTACAACACTGCAAGGTGATTTAGCCCTTTTCAAGAGGACCTCCTATAGAGATAATATGCAACTTGAAGGTTACACACAGCCAGGTGATTAAATCATATGAATCCTATTCTCACTGTTATGAGATGCCAGATTACGTCCTAGGCACAAGATGAGGTGACAACCTCCTCAGAAGGCCTCTCCTCTTCTTTAAGTCCATGACGTCATTAGAAGATGCCTTTCTCTGTGGCTCTATGAGAATATAACATATTCAGGAACCGCACTTTCTCTCTATGAATGCATAACCGGCTCAAAGTTCTCCTTCTTTCCACAAATCCAAGGCCTCCTCTAAAGGCCTCTTTCTCTGTAAGTCCATTGTTTGTTCAAACGTTCTCTCACTCCTTCGTGTCAAATGGATTTGTCTTATAGTCTCTCTCTCCCTCTCACCATAAATTTAGTGCCTGCTCAGAAAGGATCTCTCCTTCTGTCAGAACTCCTTTCAGAGGGCAAGCAGGGGTCACTAGGCCTAACCACTAGGATTATGGCCTTTTACTCTTGCTGTCCCAAGGCCTATGGATTGTTAGCAGTTGGGCCAATGACTAGATTTTTTTGCACTCGATTGTCAGTGGTAGCTCAGGTCGAGATGCCCAAAGCACTTTGAGGTGGAGGTGGGAATGTGCCATACATGGGTGGTAGACTTCAAATACAAACAGTAGCCACAGTTGATTTCATGAAAAAAGTATTTTTCTAACATAAGTACACAAAGCATAAAAGCAACACACTAAATAATAATCACAGTCTTTTAATATTGGTGCGCTAGGGTTGTCGTGGGTTTTATCTTTCAGTACGCCTATCACTTGTAGTGAGTCTGGTTATTCCCCATTCATACTGGAATCGATTTTCAGATGTGGCCCACACTGTTTCCCACATGGTAAAATCTAGATTAGGCTTAAGATTCAACTTCTGAAGCATTACATGCTAATTTAGTGCAAGTCCCTAACAGGCCTGCTGGCCTTGAACATTCTTACCTGCCCCGATGGAAGCAGCAAGTGTGGGAGGACTGGGGTGAGACTCTGCAGTCTTCCGCTGCTTAGAGTTTGTGACCTCTTGTGGTCTTTCCCCAATGATGCATCCAGCCTCCTCAGTCTCTGAATGGCTTTTCTGCGATCATTAAACGTTCTTCACAGCAGCATGGGCATGCTGATCAAAAGCAATGGCCTTGCCTCCACAATGGCCTCTCCTGGCACACGGTGGTTGCCAATTTCACTTTTACTGGGACAACAGACCTAATTTCACAGTGTCACCCTTCTGGCTCACAGGATCACCAACTTCCTCTGCACCAGGGCACTGACCCTTGTTTCATGATGGCCCCAACCCTGGCATACAGAGGTTGCCACCTTCTCCTGCACAAGGGCGAAGGCTGTTACTTCAAGGTGGTCTCCTCCTGGCACACAGGGTTTCCAACTTCTCTGCATAAGGGTGACAGCACTTAGTTCACAATGGTTTCCTCCTGGCACACAGTGTTCAATTACTTCTCCCCAGAAAGGCAATAACTCTTGCTTCACAGTTGCCTGCTGAGTCTCACCCCACTCCAGGCACTCTCCTCTTCATCATGGGGTCTACTGATCTTCGCATGCAGGCAGATGGCTGGTGATCCAAGCTCAGAGCGAGTGGCCTTTATTTCCTAGATGACAGCCACTCTTCCGGGAGGGAGGCGAGCAGACCATGGCCGGTAGTCCTAGTTCCAGCAGCTAGAAGTCTTGGTGATCTTTTCCTTGTTGAACAGTGTGGAACTCATGCTCCAAACTGTATAGTCCAAATCCAGACACAGATGTGATTTAGTGTCTGGTTTGGGGAACCTCAAGGTTTAGGTGTCAACTCCTTTGAAGTGCCCTCTCCGCTTCCATGTTCTGTGTCAAAGGTACAGTCTGCCACAGCAGGAGTGGCTACAGTTCTGACTGACCCACAAAACAGGCCAAGGAAGTAACCGTGTTACCAGGGATCACAACTAGCTGTCAGCCTCTACTGAAATATGCTTCATAAAGGTTCAAATGCCTAAGACTTCCCCTCTTTTATGATTTGCTGGTCTTACAGTGCCAATGTTATCGGACTGACCATCTCACTGACAATGAGCCCAGGGTGCACTAATTAGTAACTCTTCCTGGTATCAGATAGACCTTTGATGTGCACAAAGGGTGCTTTGCTCTCCTTCCTCCTGTATGTGTTCCCACACAAGCCCCAGTAATGTCAGCAATTCACACTTCCTGACTGGGGGCTGCAGAAAATGGAACCCACAGACCTCCATGTTATGTATGATGCATAAGCACATTATACATCCCAGCATGCACCGGCAAGTATCCTTCACTGTCCAGCAGTACACATTTACTATGTAGGACAAGCGTGAGTTAAGTGCAAAGCAGAACAATTTTACATGAGTGGTCAGTATGTACCACTCCAAAGACAAAAGACCAGTTGACAATACTGATCAGTATTAGACACAAAACTGGCAGGGGCGTCTCCTCCGTTAGGGCGGAGGAATGTTGCCCCCCCCCTCTCGGGCTGGCCAAACACACATGCGCAGGGTGCCCTCTCCAGCCCAGCACTGTGCTGCTGGGATGGAGAGAGCAGGCACAGGCTTCTAGTCTGCCTCGGAGAATCCTGGTTGGGCGCTCCCAGCCAATCCTAACGCTGCTTCAGGATTGGCCACAGGGCAGGCTAGGAGCCTGTGCCTGCCTGCAGCAGAGGAGATGGAGGAGCGGAGCCTGTGCCTTCCTGCAGCAGAGGAGATGGAGGAGCAGAGCAGCAGCGAGCATGTAAGTGATAAAAAAAAAAAAAAATTAACGTTTATTCCCCCATCCCCATGCCCCCCCCCAATTGCCGCCCCTTCCGTGCGCCGCGAGCCGTGACTGAAAACTGGTATGCTGCCACCACTGCACTTGTGTCACTTAACTCTAGGTTAGAGCAGTAGCCCTCTGCCACTATAAGGATCGTTCTTGGTGTGCCCCTTCCAGTCTAACAAGACAATATTACCTTCAGACAGGCCTAGGTCGTGGCACACATACATTATCCATGTTTGATGATGACCAAAACTCTGTACTAAATATCCCGATATCCTTACAGTTGGGGCACTCTGGTTAGGGGGGGCGCACCTGTCACCATGCAGGGGACTTTTCTGTCCTAACATGTTACAAAAGTTCCAGGGGTTCCCATTCTCTGTCCATAAGTCCACTGCCTATTAAGGAGGCCCCTATCACTAGCTCTTCAAGTGAGTCCATGATTTCCCGAAAATAGGGTGACCACCCCTCCGTAATTTTCAGGGACTGCCCGTCATTTCGCCCTGCCATCCGTTATACACGATGAAAGGCTTAACGGACAGCATTTGCCGGTAATTTTAGCTTTTCACCTAAAGAATAAAATCTAATTAGGACAGATCAGTTTCCCCAGCTGGATTGAAAGTCAGGGAGTCTCCTGTGCTCTGAGAGACGGAGAGGCAGACCGATAAGAGGCCTTCTTGCCAGGGTGTCTACTTCCCTAAAGAAATGCAAATGTGTGTAACTGGTAAATCCGCAAATGTAAAGGGGCTTGGAAATCTGCATTGTCTTTAATCAAAGGAGTCTTCTGATGACAAAGATATTTTCTTTTAGAGGGGTACTGTAGAGGTGTTCCAGGGTGAGCAGTGGAGTGTGTGGTTTTATTGGACTGTTATAAGACATGTTACTTCTAGGTATAAACTGTATTTTATTCAAATCTGTGTTTTAGAAGGACTTTTTTTTATTTAACCAAAATGTATTTGCACATTTTGTAGCAGCCTATATTATGATGTGTGTAATGCATGTTTAAAATAAGGACTGACACATTCACAGTTGTTTCAGGGACCTCAGTTCCTCATAGTACTAACAAACATTGTCAAAGCCAATAGGTCTTGTCTACACACGGGTTATTGGCTTTGCCAATGTGTTTTTGCGATGTTATACACCAGAGTGGCTACTGATCAGCATGGCTAAAAGTTAGTAGCATAGTGGTGTAGAGTGGAGTAAAGTGGCATAGGAGCAGTGGTGTAGAGCACAGTGGTGCAGAGTAGAGTGCAGTGGGATACAGTGCAGTTGTTTAGAGTGCAGTGGTTTGGAGTGCAGTGGCATGGAGTGGTGTGGGGCAGAGTAGAGTGGCATAAAGTGCAGTGGAGTAGAGTGGCACACAATATAGTGGCAGAGAGTGTAGTTGTGTAGAGTGGTGCAGTGGCATAAGGTGCAGAGTAGACTTAAGTGGCATAGAGTGCAGTGGCGTAGAGTGGTGCAGAGTAGAGTAGTGTAGCATGGTGCAGTGCAGTGCAGAGCAGAGTATAGTGCTGTAAAGTGCAGTGATGTAGAGTGGAGCTATGCAGAGTAGAGTGATATAGAGTGCAGTGGAATAGAGTGTATTGGTGTAGAATGCAGTAGTACAAAGTAAAGTGGTATAGAGTATAGTGGCGGCCAGTGCAGTGTTGCAGAGTAGAGTGTCATAGTGCAGTGGCGTATATTGCAGTTGTTTAGAGTGCACTGAAGTAGACTGCAGTGCTTTAGAGTGCAGTGAGGAGGAGTGGTGTAGAGTGCAGTGGCGTAGAATAGATTGTTTCAGAGTAGAGTGCAGTGGCATAGAGTGGAGAGGTGTAGTGTAGAGTGCAGTGGCATAGAATGCAGTGGCACAGAGTGCAGTGGCGTAAAGTAGATTATTTCAAAGTAGAGTGAAGTGGTGTATAGAGTAGAGAGGTTCAGGATAGAATGGAGTTGCATAGAGTGGAATAGAGTGTGATGGCATAGAGTAAAGTGATGGAGAGTGTTGTGGCATAGAGTAGATTAGAGTGATGTACAGTGTATTGATGAAGAGCGCAGGGGCATAGAGTTGAGTGTTACAGAGTAAAGTGCACTAGCATAGAGTCTATTAGCATAGAGTACAGTGGTGTACATTGCAGTGTTGCAGAGCGGCATAGAGTGAAGTTGTGTGGACTAGATTGGTGTTGCCTACACTAGAGTGGAATAACGTGCAGAGACACAGAGCGCAGTGGTGTAGAGAGACATAAAGTGCATTGGCATAGAGTAGAGTGGTACAAAGTAGAGTAGAGAGGTGTAGTGGGAAGGTAGCATAGAGTGCAGTGGCGTAGAGTGGAGAGGAGTGCAGTGGCCTGAAGTGGTGAAAGTGGAGTGATGCAGAGTAGGGTGCAGTGGTGTGGAGTGGTGCAGAGTGGAGTGGAGTATGCATTGTGTGGTAACATACTGCCATTACAGACAACACGTGTTTGATTGAAATTACCATTACATTGCTCAGACATACAGTTTTTCTAATAAAACTATACAGTGCACAGATGATAATGTGTGGAAATTGCATCACCTAATGCAATGATTTGTTTTAATCATATAAAGGTATTTGTTTTCCTCACAGTTCAGAATTAACAAAAATGTGCTTTATTTGTACTCCTAATTCTGATATTTTGTGAAGCTTATTTAAATGCTATCATGTGATCCTATCACTTTAAAGTCAGAGAAAGAAAGTAAACACTGTGGCGCTCATTATGACTCTGGCGGTGGGTGATAAAGTGGCGGTAACACCGCCAGCAGGCTGGCGGTAACTACCACCAAATTATGACCATGGTGGTGATATCTCCGATAGACAGCCAATGTACCACACCGGCCGCCAGGGCAGAAACAACAGTCACCACGGCAGTAGCCGCCTACAGCCATGCGGAAGACAATGTTCCACCAACCATATTAAGACCCTGCAAGCCGCCACCTTTTCCGGGGCGGTACCAACGCCAACAAGATCCTGGCAGAAACAGAGCACAAAAGTGAAAGGACTCACCATTGGAGACACAGGAAAGAACCACGCCGCCATGGAACCCGAACTGCAAGTTTTACTGATGATCTTTCACGTTATGCTCCACCTGGAACACCAATGCCGGTGAAGACGACGACAGTGAGTACAGCCGTCTAGCACACAAGAGAGGTTGGGAGGAAAACGAGAGTGACACACACACACGCACCACACACACCCGACACACACAAACCACACACACAACCAGCTGCATTACAAGAATAATTTGACCCCGAAAATTTGCAGATTAATGCAAGGACAACAGGAATTTACGAAAGTGATTGTAATCAGTTCAACATCAAAATCATTAATCCGATTTGGCCATGAAACAGATATGTACACTTGTATAAGAAAGGGACACTGCCCAGTCCACAGTTCAAAGGGGTCACATGGCCACAGGGCACACTCCAAGGCCCAACTCGAATCCTGCACCAATCCAGATAGAACATAGCAGGGGCATCAGTTGTCAAATAGGCAGGCACCTCAGTTGGAGGAGGGGGGCACCTCAGCCAGATCCGGGAACAAGCCCACTGGTTCTGGAGGGGGCAACATGCCCATTGCTCTTTGTCCTGGGGAGTGTAAGGCCACAGTCTCTCGAGTGGGTGTCATCCCCACTGGTTCTGGAGGGGGCAACATGCCCATTGCTCTTTCTCCTAGGGAGAGTAAGGCCACAGTCCCTAGAGTGGGTGTCATCCCCACTGGTTCTGGAGGGGGCAACATCCCCATTGCTCTTTGTCCTGGGGAGTGCAAGGCCACAGTCTCTCAAGTTGGTGTCATCCTCACTGGTTCTGGAGGGGGCAGCCCGCACAGTAGCCCCTGGAGGCTGGACTACATGGCGCCCGCCAGCAGTGATGGCTGCATGCTAGTGGTAGTTGCGGGAGGCTCCTGGGCAGCCCCTGTACTCTGTGATGGCTGCATGCTGGTGGAGGTTGCGGGAGGGTCCTTGGTAGCCCCTGCACTCTGTGATGGCTGCATGCTGGTGGAGGTTGTGGGAGGCTCCTGGGCAGCCCCTGCACTCTGTGATGGCAGCACATCCACGGCTGGCGGTGGGGGCCCTGCTGGTGACAGCTGCTGGTGGTGGCGGTGTTTGGCTGACAGCTTCCGCTGGTGTAGAGCGCCTCTTCTCCTCCTGATCATGTGTTGGGGCTCCCTCACCCTTCCTGGCAAGGCCGGATGGGCTCTTACCCTCTCTGCCTGGTGGTGCAGGCTCCTTCCCCTTCTTTCCAACTGGTGCAGGCTCCATCCCGTTCCTCACAGCTGGTGCCGGACTTTTCCCTTTCATCCCAGGCTGTGCTGCCTCCCCCTCCCCTTCAGTGTTGTGGTTCTGGTATCCCTAACACCACAAGTAGGTAGTGCTACCACTATCCCCGCTGACTGTTTGGCTGAGGTGTTGGGCTTTGTGCTTGCTACCTTGCCCATACATGCAGGACGGGGGAAGGGGTAGGGAAGAGATCAAGTTGGGCAAGGAAAAGCTTTTTAGGGACGTTGGGACGGGAGGAGGGAGGAGTAATGGGAGTGGAGGATGAGGGAGTGGGCGTTGGAGGTGTATGTCTGCTGGATTTGGGTGAAGGTGGATGGGCTGTATGCTGTTGTGAGCTGGATGGCTGTTGAGTGCTTGCGTTTGTGTCCTTTGGTGGTGGGGGGGACAGACACGGTGGGAGAGGACACAAGAGCCGCTTGCATGGATGTTGTGGAGGTGTCTGCCAGTGAGGTGTGCGTTCTGCTTGGTGTGGTGATGATGCTGGTAGTGGATATTGCTCTAGTACATGCAGGTGTGAGTGTGGACGTAAATGGGTGTGAGGTGGAGGACGGGGAGACAGTGGAGACATTGGATGTTGTCATGTCTGCAACTGAATGGTGTTTGTGTGAGTGCCTGTGGGATGAAGTGAAGTGCTTGTGTTTGCCTGTGCCACTCTTGGGTGTTGGCTTGTGTGTATGCTCATCTGTCTGTGTGCTTGGGATGGGTAGGGGTTGAAGAGAATGGGCAACTCGCTGAGGGGCTACTGGGAGGGTGGTGGTGGTACGGGGCTGGCGACTGTACCTGCAGCTTGGGTGGTCACAGATGTGTCTGCCACCACCAAGGAGCTCCCATCAGAGGAGGTATCAGCATCTGTGTTGTCCCCTCCAGTCTCCGCTGTGGTTCTCCCCTTGCCCTCCATCCCACTGGTTTCCTCAGCGTCGGTGGACTCTGCCTTCAGGGTCCTGTGGGATGCAGCTCCCTCTGTCGCAGGTGCCTCTGCTCCTCCGCCAGATTATGCTAATGCACATAAGGACAGGATGACAAAACAAAAAAAGGGGGGGTCGAGACGAAGGATACACTGGGTCAATGACTGCAACAACACCACAGCGAACTGGCATACGCACTATGCATTACCAGTGAAATGGCTAGTCACTAAGGAATGGGGGGGCACACACCGCCAACAGCAGCACACCGGGAACCCACGCAAACCTGCCCAGTAGTTAATACTAACAAGCTAGGTAAGCAGTATTTTACATTCAAACCCTTAACCACCAGAGGACCTATGCTGCTATGTCTGGAATTGGTCTAGGGGAACCCAGGGATACACAACCACCACCCGGATACCACCCCACCAGCCGTACGTTGTAATGATTGTCACTGTACTCACCCCCTTGTGGATGCTGTGATGCCCTCAAGGGCCCATCCAGCTCTGGTTAGGCCACAGCCAGTATGCCGGCCATCAGGTGGGTCAGGGTCCGACGGGCACCCCTTCCTCATTGTGAGGCAATCCTTAGCTGGGCCTCCGGTGTCTTCTGTGCCCAGCGTCTCAGGTCCTCCCACCGTTTCCGACAGTGGGTGCTCCGCCTGCCATAGACCCCCAGGGTCCTCACGTCCTTGGCGATGGCACGCCATATTCCCTTCTTTTGATGGGCGCTGACCTGCAGAGGAAATACAGACAGGAGAACACCATTAGACAAACAGTCCAGCCTTTCACACAAATGGCCCCCCATACCCGATCCCATCACCTTTGGCACACACATAGCCTAGCACACAACATGTACACCGTCAAGAGGACATCCACCCACCTTACACGATGCCTTCACACACAACTCCATGCATTCATGCCACATGCATCATGCCCACAGAATACTCACCTGTTAGTCTGGAGGCCCATACAGCAGTCCGTACTGGGGTAGGACCCCATTCACCAGTCGCTCAAACTCCTGAGAAGTGAAGGCTGGGGCTTTTTTCCCAGTCCCAAGGGCCATGGTAGGTTCCAGACACAGGTAACAGCAGCACATGCAGTGTAGGTCCTCTCCTATGGAAGGTTAGGAAACAAGTGAGGATTGAGATAGAAAATGGCAGTCACGTCCGTGGCGGTGCATACCGTCACCGCTGGCATAGATCTCCATTGGCCACTGTACCCCATAGGACCCAATATAAACCAATGAGGAATTGCACAACGGTTCATGACCGCCTACCGCCACGGAGCACAATGCCGGCGGAACTACCTCACTTCCACCTGTCCCTCCTCACAGGACAGGTGGTCGCCATTTCAGGGGGGTGAACAGGCCTATCGCTAATTGCTGTGTCACAGGATAAATAGGCACATACATTATGAATCACACTGTCCCAAAGCATGTTTGCACGATGTGGACTGCTTTTGTGGTATAGTTGTTCAAATTGTGACAGCCTATTCCCTCTTGTTTCCCTTAGATACCTATTGCTGCAGATGAATAGGAGATGGAGATATACCCCTGTGTACAGACCACTGGTGGACTTGGCTACACTGGAGGACAGGCACATTATACTCACCTGTAGACTGGACAGGGCCACAATCACAGAGCTGTGTGCCCAGTTGGAACCTCACCTGATCTCAGCTATCCGTCATCCGACTGGGATCCGCCCTTATGTGCAGATTCTATCAGTGCTACATTTCCTGGCAACTGGTTCTTTCCAAGTGACAGTAGGCTTGGCAGCAGGAATGTCATAGCCAATGTTCTCAATCGTGCTAGCAAGAGTCTTGTCTGCCCTTATAAAACACATGTGAAGCTACATTGCTTTCCCCCTAGGCGGAGGATTTGGCCACTGTGAAGGTCGGGTTTTATGCAATGGGACATATCCCCAATATAATTGGGGCGATTGATGGAACACATATTGCATTTGTCCCCCCACAGCAGAATGAACAGGTGTACAGGAATCGTAAGAGTTTCCACTCCATGAATGTGCAGATGGTGTGCCTGGCGGACCAGTACATTTCCCACGTCAGTGCTAAGAATCCCAGGTCGGTGCATGATGCCTTTGTCCTAAGGAATAGCAGCATCCCAAATGTGATGTCCCAACTATAGAGACACAGGGTGTGGCTAATAGATGAGCCCTGGTTCCCACCCAGAATATGTTGGTGTATGCCTATGGTGTGGGCCATATAGGATAGTGTGTCTTTATGTTGTCCCTCAATATTTGCAATATTTGCAGGTGACTCTGGTTACCCAAACTTATCATGGCAGCTGACCCCTGTGAGGAATGCCAGGACAGGGGCTGAAGAACGTTATAATGAGGCACATGGGCGAACCAGAAGGATCATTAAAAGGACCTTTGGCCTCCTGAAGGCCAAGTTCAGGTGCCTGCATCTGACAGGTGGATCCCTGTGCTACTTACCAGAGAAGGTCTGCCAGATTGTCGTGGCATGCTGCATGTTGCACAACTTGGCCCTCAGACGCCATGCATCTTTTCTGCAGGCGGAAGAGACTGGAGATGCCCCTGTGGCAGCAGTGGACACTGAGGACAGTGAGGATGAGGAGGCAGAGGATGAGGATGTGAACAACAAAACCTTGGTGATACCTCAGTACTTCCAATGACACACAGGTGAGACAGTGCAACTTCACATTTCTATGAGTACTAGTGTATTCTGTGTGGCATTGGCATGCTGGCATTACCCACTTCTTTCCCCTATTTACTGTTACCTATGGATATTCATTTTACAGATGTTGGTGATATTCAGGACCTTCTCCTGATGTGATCACAACAGCCAGCTACAGGTCATTAATTCGATGCTCATGCTATATACAGTTCATTTCCAATGGTTGTAGCTGTTTCAATTCATACAAATTTGCAATACATAAAATACTAGTAGTCGAGTTTTATCCAAGGGTGTTTATTGTTGTGCTAAAATATAGAGGGGAAAGTGCAATGGAATAGGGTGATGATGGAGGAAAGTCTAGGGTATTGGTATAGTCTGTTTGTAGCACAGGTGCATTGTCCATGGGGACATAGGAAGGGGAGCTATGGCAGTTCAAAGTGGACAAGGTGACAGTGTGGGACACAAGGGGGACAATCAGGAGAGTCTCATTTCCTTGCAGTGGTCTTGGCAAGTGTCTCTGGCTTCTGTCTGGTTTGCAGGGAACGTTTGCGGGGTGGTTCACCTTCTGTAGGGGGAGGGTTGCTGGTGGCCTGTTGGTCCCGTGGCGGGGCCTCCTGGCCACTAGCGGCAGCGGAAGTGGAGGGCTGGTCAGATGACTGGCTAGTGGCAGGGGCCTGCTGGTGTGCTGTTGCCTCCGTCATGATGTTGACCATGTCTGCTAGCGCCCCTGCTATGGAGATCAGGGTGTTGTTAATGGCCTGCAAGCCCTCCCTGATCCCCTGACGCTGTCCCTCCTGCAGCCACCTGTTCTCATGCACGTTGTCTGGGATCTGGCCCATCGTGTCCTCGGAATGTTGGTAGGCTCCCAGGATCTTGGAGAGTGACTCCTGGAGAGTTGGTTCCCTGCTCCTGTCCTCCCCCTGGTGCACGCAGTCCTCCCAGTGTCCCTGTTGGCCTGTGCCTCTGTCCCCTGAACGGTGTGCCCACTGTCACTGACCCCAGGTCCCTGATTGTCTTGTGTGTGAGGTGTGGCCTGAGGTCCCTGTACAGGTGGGCACACTGCTGATTGACGTATCCTGGGGACAGAGGTGTGGGTAAACTGGGTGGGTGCTGTGGTGTTGGTTCCTAATGGGGGAGGCTCTGTGGTGGTCTGGGAGTGGGCTTAGGTGACCGGCTGTCCAGTAGTCCCTGATGGGCCAGGTAGATCATCCAGATCCAGAATTCCAGAGTTACTGCCATCACTTTGGGCCTCTTCTTTTGGGGGACTTGATGGTGGAGGCACCTCCTCTCCAGTGACATTGGCTGGGGTATCTGTGGAGATGTAAATTATGCATTATACTTCAAGTGTCTGACATTTTTATTTCTGTAGCTTCCCCTCTATGGTTGTTGTTCCCCTGCAAGCTTTTGCTTGTGTATGTTGGTGCATTATGGGATTGTTAGTTTCCCTCTGCTGTGCATGCTTTAGTGATGAGTGTCCATGCAGGGCTGGGAGGGGTGTCCATGCACTGGTACAGCATGCAGGGCCTGGCTTTGGGATTAGTGAGATGTGTTGGTGGAGTGTGTGGGATGTGGTGGAGTGATGGGAGTGAGGGTGTGTGATGGCATGCAGGTATGGGGGTGATAATTGTTAAACAGTGGCGACCCGTCCTTTAGGGCGGAGGGGCCATGTCCCCCCACCTTTTGGCCCTCATGAAGAGTGTCTGTCAGGGTGAACAAATGCCAGCCTGACAGACATTCTTCATTTTCAGCTCAGACAGTGAGGAGTGAGCCATGCGCGATTTGCGCAGACTCCTGGCTGCCTGAGCTGAACTTTGCTGGGCTGAGGAGGTCACAGCTCCTATGGGCGTGACCTCCTCGGCTCAGCAAAGGTGCCTCGAGGCCCTCCCCTGGGTGACGAGGAAAGTGTCACCCATTGACACTCGCCCTGGGCGCTTCAGGTTTAAGCCCTGAAGCGCCCAGGGCGAGTGTCAATCAGTGACACTTCGTCACAGAGCGGGGTGGGGTCAGCAGTCTCACAGACTCCATCCCACTCTGTGACACGGCTGGGACTGCTCCCTTCCCTCCAGCCAATGAGGGAAGGCAGCAGATCCAACCCTCCTGGGACCTGGAGGCTGAAGGTAAGTGTGTGTGTGTATGTGTGTCATGTTTGAAATTGAATGTTTGGTGCGCGCGTGCATGTTTGAGTGTTTTGAGTGTTGTTAATGGATGTGCGTGCGTGCGTGTCTGTGTGTGAAAGAATGAGTGTGTGTGTGTGTGTGTGCATGTGTACGTGTGCTTCCCGCCCGCCCCCCTCCCTCCTAAAGCTGCCGGCCGCCACTGCTGTTAAAAGTTGACTTACCAGTGTCCAAGTGTCCAAGCCTCTGCCAACTCCGGAAAGTCTCTCAAGATGCAGTATCGCCAGTACCTGATCTTCCCATGCTGTGAATTGTGGGCAGGAGGTGGGGGTCCACCGCCAGTCCTCTGTATGGCGAGCTGGTGTCTTACTGCAATGGAACGTACCTTCCCCTGTAGGTCGTTCCACCTCTTCCTGATGTTGTCCCTTGTTCTTGGGTGCTGTCCCACAGCGTTGATCCTGGCCACAATTCTCCGCTATAGCTCCATCTTCCTTGCCATTGATATCTGCTCGACCTGTGCTCCAAAGAGCTGTGGCTCTACCCTGACAATTTCCTCCACCATGACCCTTAACTCCTCCTCAGTGAAACGGGGGTGCCTTTGTGGTGCCATGGTTGTTGTGTGATGTGTGTTGGTGAGGGTGTGTTGAGTAATGTGGTGGGGTGTGTGGTGTGGAGTGCGTGAGGGGTATATGGGTGTGAGTGGTGTGTGTCTAGTTGTCTCTGTGCTCTTCTTCTCAGTCTAGTGGTGCCAATAGTTGTTGGTAAAGGGTTGTGGGTACTGTGGGTGGGTGTTTTATAGTTTTGTGGGTGTGAGGGTGTGGTGTGTGTATGAGTGTCAGGTGTGCGTTTTTGGTAATGGCCAATGTAGTGTTGTTTTGTATGTGGGTGTCCATTGTGAGCGTGGTGGTATGTACCACCAATGGTTTACCACCATTGAATGTCCGCTGTGGTGATTCGTGGGTTATAATGTGATGGGCATTGTTCTTTTGGAGTAACGGTGTGGGTTTTGGGACTGCCAGTTTATCACTGACCTTTGGCCTGGCAGATTGGTGTATGTGGCTGTATTCTGTTGGATTGGTGTGTGTGTGTTATAATATGGTGGACGGATATTCGCCAGCGCAGCGGTAAGTTGGCGGCCGTCAGCGCAGCGATACGCTGCATTTGCCGCCAATGACATAATGAGGACCTAAGTTCCCACCGGAGACAGAGCCTGACATTTGACCTTGTTCTTTGAATGCACAGCAAATGGGATGAGATGAGAAGAACAAGATTTACAGGCCTGTTTATCGAAAGGGAGCACTCGGAAGGATAATGTAAATAAGGTTTGGACAAGGGAAGGAATGAACTCAAGCTGCATAGCCTAAAACAAATAAAGCCAGCAAATTGAAAGTCAATGGCAAGCAATGGGCGGAATGCATTCCCAAGGAATCTCTATGAATGGACTTAAAGTGACGGCCAGGGGATACTTTGTGGGGTAATTCCAGTATTTTAGTCCAGTCCGTATCTTGCAGAGATTTGGCCACGTCAATCACCCAGGTAGTATGATGAGAAGACTTGGAGTGGTCTCAATGTTGCAGGAAAGGTCTGTGCACCCATTCTATCAGTTTTCCACTAGTCCCTATGGTGTAGAGATTCTGGCACACCTCATGTAGGGTTAGTGCTAGGTGGCAGACATGGAATAGGGCATTTAATGATTGTTTAAGGTGGTTTCTCAGGCAGCAAGGTGTTGAGAGAGGTGAGGATGGTAGCCTGTCACAAGGGTTTGGAAATTTAGTAGCTCGTTGTCCAGAGACAAATTCCCCCAATTTTAAGACACCTGCAACATGCCACTGATGGAGTTGCTCTAAGCACAGCTGTCCTGTGCGAGTGGGAAAGCTTAGCAAAGGTAGTGCAGGAGCACAAGGTTTCTTTGTGTCAGTGAGTTTACAGGTTATAGCAAGGCACGAGAAAGCCGTGCATGATAACCCCGGATTGTGATCTGTAGAATGGTTAGTAGGAAACAATGAGCAGTGCAGTAAGCCTTCCTTAAAAGTCTTTACGGATAAACCCCATCTCATGCAGGGGGCAGACAGAAAGACAGCGAGCCACCCATTGGACCTGTGCAACAGAATAACAGCATTCTAAGTCCAGAAGGCCTAATCCACCCGCATTCCAGGGTAGCTATAGAGTGGAAAGAGCGAAAGAGCTACCCGACGGTGCCCCAGCAACCAAATCATATGTGTGGCATGCCTGAAGAAGGAAAGAAGGACGAGCAGGGGAAGGTTTGCAAAATAAACCTATTATTGGGGGAGCACACCATCTTCACTAGTGCCACGTGGCACACTACAGAAAGCAGAAGAGAAGACCAAAAAGCAAACTGGACTCTGAGGGACCGTGACTCTCTGCTGAGATTCCAATCCTAGAAATCAGTGGGAGAATGGTAGATATTAATGACTAAGGGGGTCATTACGACCCTGGCGGTCGGCGATAATGTGGCAGTAAGTACCGCCAACAGACTGGCGGTATTTACCGCCACATTATGACATTGGCAGGTCGGCTGAAGCCAACCCACCAATGTACCACTCCGACCACCATGGCGGTAACAGCCGCCGGGCTGGAGATATCCATCTCCAGCTGGGCAGCTGCCATTGTTCCGCCTGCGGAATTATGACCCCAACTACCTCCATAACGCCACAAAAACCATGGCGGTAGGCCATATCAGTGACAGGGAATTCCTTCCCTCTCACTGATATGGGTCTCACCCACCTCTCCAGTTACCCCCCAACCCCTCCCCTACCTCTCCAGTTACCCCTCCACATCACCCCTACTTCTACACCCCCCTTCACACAGACACACACGCATACACACACACTCATTCACACATGCATACACCCATGCATACATCCAATCACACACACATCTGCACACACTTCCAAACATACACGCAGACACGCATTCACATTTCACAACATACACGCACTCACACATCTGTACATGTGCACGCGCATTCAACACTCATCACACACCCGCATTCACGCACACTCATACATTCACGCCCCCAACACACACACAGAACACCCCCTCCCCTGTCAGAGACCCGACTTACCTAGATCCAGGGGGTCCTCCAACAAGCGACAGGACGGGCACTGCTACCGCCTGCAGCGCCCGCCAGCATAACACCGCCAGGCTGTATTATTTCTCAGAATATGGCTGGCGGTGGTCTACTGGCATGGCACTGCTGGTGGTAGCAGCGCCACTTACCGCCATCGGCCGGTATGGCCACAGCTGGATTTCTGCCATACTCGTGGCGGAAATCTGGTTGTGGTCATAATATGGCGGACGACTGGTAGCCGCGGCGACTGTCTTTTGGCGGTCGTTGCCGCGGCGGTAGGCTGTTTTTATCGCCCATGTTATAATGAGGGCCTAAGTATCGAAAGGTAACTAGTTCCCAGTTCAATCTGAGGTCTTATTGTATATAAAGGGGAAAACAGTTTCCATATGTTAAAGAAACACTAATGACATTTTAAAATGTTTACATTTTGTGTGTGCAATTTACATCCCAAATATTTTGAAGATTCTATGTTTACTTGGCACTTGGGGATAACCCAGATCACTAGTTTGGCTTTTGCTCAATTTCAAAAACATTTTAAGACATGGACAAAGCAGGCAATTGTCCTTGCACAAACCTCCAAGGGGCCTGGCCCCTGCTCACCCTTCATAAGCACGAACAGCGGACCATTGCACCAGAAGAGTTTGCCAAGGTGGGTGGGTGTTGCTTGTTCAACCACTTAACAGTGCCTCTTCTGTGTCTCTCCTATCTGCAGAGACAACTTCCAGGTACCCAATACCTTCCGATAGTCTTGGTGGACCCATCTTGTCTGATTTTAGGAGTTGTCCCACCTTGTTCTTCTCTTCATTATTTATTTGATTCTTAGCAACAACCTCACATTTGATCTCGATTTCATCCTCTTTTATTATCTTTGATTGGTAGTCCTGGCTCCCAGTTCTGAGATAAATGTAGAGCCCCAGACAAGTTGTGGGTACCTCATATCCTGACATTAGGTGTGAGACTGTCACCCATACCATCTGCCCTGCCTCATAAAAAAAAAAAATTAGGTTGAAAGTCCATGGGCAGTTGGGCTGAGCCAGATGTTTTTGTTCAATTTGTTTAAACTAGCATAAGGTTAATTACCTTAATGTTTCCCAGCCTGTTTGCCAGGGGGTTTAAAACGTTCAGAAACTAATCAAATGTTTGTTGTTACTTTCTCTTTAAGAACGATTGGGTAGATTTGGGTAGGGGTGATGGCCTTCACAGTGCTGAAGGGCATTAATTTACTACTGAACAAGGACATAATGTGACACCTGAATATGGCACACCAGGAAGCAATCACAAAAAGACCACAGTAAATAAATAGTGCTATGTTAAAAAAAATTAAATAAATGCTCTGATAACATAGTGAGGCATGGCCTCTCTTGTGTGTGTCTGTAAAACTGATGTTTGTTCTTGAATTTTTGTCCTGAATTTTGACCCTTTGTCCTGAATTTTTGTCCTGCATTTTGACCCTTTGGCCTGAATTTTTTACAGTCCTGTCCAGAATTTGCTTCAATACCATGTGGTCACCGTACCTCAAAAAGGCTCTCTCTCACCAGAAGGGCACAGTCTAAGTAAGTCCATGGCCTCCTCAGAAGGCCTCAACCACTTTCTGTACGGCGATTAAAACCTTAAGCTTATTTAACCATGATGAAGCTACTTGGTCGTGGGAGCCTCTCCCAAGGAGCCATGAGGTGTCTGATTTACCTGTTTTTGGTTTTGTGCAGAGTGGACTCGGCCTGAACTATGTCAGAGCCCTGTCTGTACAAAGCTACGTGAGTCAGGCTGGCCTTCTCAAAATGTTTCTCAATATTTAACATATTTCTTTCCCCTTTGCCCTCAGAGGGCCTCACTTTCCCCATGCATGGAGTTCTCCCGAAAGCCTCCCCCTCCCCCCCCCCCCCTTTTCACGAGAGCATGCCTCCCTCAGAAGGCCTCTCAGCCACCCTCCGCCGTACGATAAACTGCTAAAGAGGCCATCTTCTGCGGGAGACGATAAGCGCCTTTGGACGGGCATGGTGACATCCACCGGTAGCATTATTGGTCGACCTAGAGCGCCCCCTTCCTTCCCTGCCCTCCACCCCGGAGCCCCCCACAAGCACCGCATCAACCTACTTCGGGGGTCCACGGTGAGTGGCAGGTGACAGCGACCGCCTGCGGCTGTTGATGTGTACCTGCAGTCAGTGCCTGGCAAGAAGCGCCATCCCTGGTCCCACGGGTGGTTCTAGGGGGCATAGTGTGCCCCAGATACGGACAAGAGAGACGCGTCTGCGACAAACGAGACCGCAGGGACCGCCTCTCTCTCTCAGCAAAGGCAGATATATGTCTGCAATCAGGGAAACGAAGAGGAGTCAGGCTTCATCAAGATAGTTATTATTGTCCAAGTGCAGAGTTCGTTTAGTAGCCCTGTGGGTGGTGCACCTGCTGCAGAGATTCGTGTGTAACCTGTACTTCATAGATTCGAATCCAGGTGGGGTCAGTGTACTTCATTGCGCGACTCTATCACCGGCAGCACTACCCAGCACTGAAGAGCAGGCCAAACTCTCCTGAAGGCCTCTGACACCACAAGCTGCCATCTGCGGGACCGCGCCGCTAACAGACATTTTTACTCGTGGGTGATGAAACCTTGCTGGAAAATCACATCACCGAGAAAAACCTAAATAAAAATCAATGTGTAACAAGACCAATTCAGCCTGTTTGTTATTGGGAGAAGGGAGAGTATAGGCATGTGGCGCCAGTCACACTCTCCAAACAGTAGTGGCCAAACACGAGAGACATGCAGCTAGGAAGTGTTCCTAAAATGGAACCTTTTTAGTTAACTGCAGCCTTTATTTCCGTTTTAAATCTGGCCACAGAAAGCTTTATGTCATCATATTTCATGCTACCAGCACCATTTAGGAATGATATAGAGAGAAGGAGGGGGCTTAGGGTCAGCCCCTTTAGACACTGGCTGGCATATATATTGGAAGGTTTGCCAATTATTCACTAGACTTCTGTCAAGTCCAAGGTATTCTACAAAATATTACAAACTGCGGTTGTAGATGTCACTTGCATTTAGTGAAGGAGAGCCAGCCAGCCAGTTGCCTTTTTATAGTGCAGATGTTTGTAAATTAGACCCACTCTTTATTTTTCATTCATCTTGTTTGCATTGCTGACATTTTCTATTGTGGCTGATTAATGTATTTCCTCTCTTTGACTGATCTAAACGAATCTCGCCACCTTGAACCAGACGGAGTAATTCTCTAACCTAACTGCACAATTTTTCTGATTTATTGCAAAGTTGAGTTACCTTTATCACAACTACACTCATCTGCGTCCCACGGAGTGGTTTTTAATGACTGCTCATTTCGGCCACTGCGATCGCTTCAGCGTGGTTGCCCTGAAGAGCCTGTAATTAAATAGGTGCTACTGAGACACAACTGCGTACCCGCCCCCTTTTTAGGTCTGGAGTAGCAGCGGGAAGGGCTGCTCTTTTCAACATGCTGTAATCTATTCTGTGGGCTTTAACCACGCCCATATCAAGCCCATTACTTTCATTTGTTCTTGGCCCTGCCTTTCAAAAATCCCTTGATTTTGATGGTATGTGCTTTTCGTTTGTCCCGCCTTGTTCTTGCAGGCCGACCCTGTTACATGGATTATTGCATGATCGGCCATATACTTTCGAATGTGTGCACTACTTTTTTCTTTTGTCTGTCTCCTTTGCGCTCCACAGTGGCTATGGCGCTTTAAAGTTTCATATAGCGCAAACTCGATCAGAGGTATTCTTGGAAGCTTGAGTGTCGTGCCATCCCCCTCACCCCTCCCACAACACTGCCTGTCTCTTTTGTTCTTGCGTTATTTCCGTCTGTTTTCATCACTACTGTTTCTCTCCTTCCTTTTATTCTCTTTCCCTCATGTGAATTTCGTACAATTTATTGCACTAATTTTATTTAATACTCAAAGTTTCCATTTAGTTGTTTCATTTAAAACATCTAATTATTTTGAGACTATTGCTGCAAGCAGTAAGAACAGGCCACATGGTAAATAAACCCAGTCCATTCTGCGCTCTAGGGAGCCTGGTTCAGATTACCCATTAGGACAGTGATGGGTGTATTTCTAGCAGGACTGCTGCTGTTTCAGCCGGGGTCTTCAGGAGGCATAGCTAATGTGCCCCTCTTCTGCAGTCATTACTGTGCAGGCGTTAGAGCTGCCCAATACAGCAGAACTCTGAAGATAGCCGAGGAGCAGGCAGATGCACATTTTCGGTTGGTACTAAATATTAATTCAATGACAGAATCACTTCGGACCCACCACTTTGTCAAAAGTGCTAGTGCTGGAGTGCTGGTCTACTAGCGGCTGCATCCCCAGTTCCGGAGCGGTGGACCAGCGTCTTTTGGTTCTGCAGGGATAGATAGGCCCTCCTTTCCAGGGCGGGACATTTATTCTAACCAATAGCATTCATTGGTACTTACATCTACAAGCTGTGGCACCCTAGCCTGTCAATCGGAATGAAGCTTGATTTCGATTTCCCCTCTCTGCTTGCCTTCTATTGAAGTTTGTCAGTAGGAAGCAGCATTCCTAGTTGGGAGGCCATTGGACTTTTGACATCTAGACAGACTGTAATTACTGAGCCCGGTAACCAAACGACTGGGTTGAGCAGTTTGGGATATGGACGAGGGAAGCCTCTTTCCTTGCAAGGTTGAAGAACAAACCACCACAACAGTCCCACTGGAGTCAAGGCAACACAGGTAACAGTATCACTGCTGCAAGAAGCTGTGGGCGAGGCCCTCTAGTTGTTTGTAATGTCGCACCGACGTGGACACTGGGCCATAACCGTGTGGTGTAATCATAAGCGGGGACACCCCACAACCAAAGAATAAACCGGCTATAGTGTGGAGCTCCGCCGCCTACTGAGAATGCAGAGGTTGGTATCTTGTCGTTACCCTAAACATGACTTATCCGTTATTGTGTAAGGACATGTACTGTTTTAATTTGCAAAACTGCCTCAGTCTGCACTGAAGATGCTTCAAACAATTAAACTGTGCTGAACATTTATATACGGTACACCACTTTCAGGTCTGACCAAGTTTACCATCTGAGATATAGGGTGTGTTCAGAGTGAGTATAGCTGTATACTTGTTTTAGCAGCACTGAAAATGTGAGTAACAGTCTCTCAAATATCACTCACATTAAAAAGAAAGTAAAAGAAAATGGTACCAAAAACAATCTAAGAAACGTTCAAGGTCATCAGGGCAAGAAGTGCTTTAGTTATATGCAGGGCCACTAGAATTATGTGGCAGGGAGGACCACATTATGCATCAGGGTTGACCAATTTTTGTGGCAAGAAAAGTCCAGTTATGCATTTACACCAATAGCTCTAACTCAAGCACACGCAAGACCTATTGCATTGCAAATGCTTGTTTCCCTGCCTGGCTTTCACCTTCACCTCAGCCTGCCTGCTGTTGCCCACCCCTTCCTGGCCTAGGATGGCTACGTTCCCTGGCATGTGGTGCTGTTTCCATCTCGCATTTTGCCAGTATTCAGCAGGGCAGCTACCCAGGTCCAGAAACAAAGTTCAGCAACAAAGGGTGAAATAAGGGTCCGTTTAGGGGGTGCATTCAAAGTAGTGTTGCTAAATTTATATGCCTGCCTTATGTGTCTTCTGCTAACTCATCACAAAGCCATTGTCCTGTGATTCAAAAAGAGCAGTTAATGGACGGAAAATAGACCAAATTAACATTCCCCCCCAGTCACAGATCAGGGTTTAATCCATCAGTTTTCTTGCTCACCATGCCATTCCAGTTTGGACAAAGCAATATGCAAATCAGTCTTGACCCTGTTCCCCATGGGAACAGTCCAGCCCGAACTGCCAGGTCAGGTCCTCCCTGGACCAGTAACAAGCATCCTGGGACCAGTTTCGGGGTATAACCCCTCTTCAGCCAGTGTAGCTTGAATATGGTGGCATCATGATTTGCATATGGCTGCGTCCAAACTGGGGTGGCATGGTGAGCAAAAGAATTGATGGATTAAACCCAGATATGTGACTGGGGTGAATGTTTGATTGGTTCCGCATTCCGTCCATCATTTGTGTTTGTTTGCTTTTGTCGCCATAAGTGTGCCAGGTATGCCCAGATGTGGGTCTCGGCTCACTGTGCCACGGGATTCAAGCTAGCCTGGCTAATGAAGGATGATACTCTGAAACTGGTCCCCAGATGCCTGTTTCTGGTCCAGAGAATTCCTGGCCTGGCAGTTCGGGCTGGACTGTTCCCATGGGGAACAGGGTCAAGACTGATTTGCATATGGCTGGGCCCAAACTGGAGTGACATAGTGAGCAAAATAATTGATTGATTAAACCAACGGTACTCAAAGTATGGCCTGCGGGCCGGCCTGCGAGACGCACACCAAACGCCATATCATAATGGCAGCCGTATGTAAACATAGAAGAGGGCCGCGGGAGCATGCTCCCGCGGCCCTCCTCTATGTTTACATACGGCGGCCATTGTTTATTGCGTTGCCCTGACGATCCTGGAAGCCAAAGCCCCATAAAAGTCAGCGCTTGCAGCTAACTTTTACGGGGCTTTGGTCGTCTGCTTGCTGTCACCGGCTCCACGTCTGCTGCCCGCCTGCCTGCCTGCTGTTCCAGATTTGTGGCATCTTTACAGTGCTTTGAGTCAGGTAAGGCTCTTTGGTTATTTATTTATTTGTTTTTAATGTAGTGTGTGTTACTGGGGTAGGCGTGAGAGCAGATTGAGCTGTGTGTGTGCGCTGTGTGTGTGTGTTAATGGGGTAGGGGTGAGAGCAGATGGCGCTGTGTGTGTGCGCGCTGTGTGTGTTACTGGGGTAGGGGTGAGAGCAGATGGCGCTGTATGTGTGCGCACTGTGTGTGTTACTGGGGTAGGGGTGAGAGCAGATGGCGCTGTGTGTGTGTGTTACTGGGGTGGGGTGAGAGCAGATGGCGCTGTGTGCAGATGGCGCAGTGTGTGTTACTGGGGTAGGGGTGAGAGCAGATGGCGCTGTGTGTGTTACTGGGGTAGGGGTGGGAGCAGATGGCGCTGTATGCAGATGGCGCTGTGTGTGTTACTGGGGTAGGGGTGAGAGCAGATGGCGCTGTATGTGTGCGCGCTGTGTGTGTTACTGGGGTAGGGGTGAGAGCAGATGGCGCTGTGTGTGTGCGCGCTGTGTGTGTTACTGGGGTAGGGGTGAGAGCAGATGGCGCTGTGTGTGTTACTGGGGTAGGGGTGAGAGCAGATGGCGCTGTGTGCAGATGGCGCTGTGTGTGTTACTGGGGTAGGGGTGAGAGCAGATGGCGCTGTGTGTGTTACTGGGGTAGGGGTGGGAGCAGATGGCGCTGTATGCAGATGGCGCTGTGTGTGTTACTGGGGTAGGGGTGGGAGCAGATGGCGCTGTGTGCAGATGGCGCAGTGTGTGTTACTGGGGTAGGGGTGAGAGCAGATGGCGCTGTGTGCAGATGGCGCAGTGTGTGTTACTGGGGTAGGGGTGAGAGCAGATGGCGCTGTGTGTGTTACTGGGGTAGGGGTGGGAGCAGATGGCGCTGTATGCAGATGGCGCTGTGTGTGTTACTGGGGTAGGGGTGGGAGCAGATGGCGCTGTGTGCAGATGGCGCTGTGTGTGTTACTGGGGTAGGGGTGAGAGCAGATGGCGCTGTGTGCAGATGGCGCTGTGTGTGTTACTGGGGTAGGGGTGAGAGCAGATGGCGCTGTGTGTGTTACTGGGGTAGGGGTGAGAGCAGATGGCGCTGTGTGTGTTACTGGGGTAGGGGTGAGAGCAGATGGCGCTGTGTGCAGATGGCGCTGTGTGTGTTACTGGGGTAGGGGTGAGAGCAGATGGCGCTGTGTGTGTTACTGGGGTAGGGGTGGGAGCAGATGGCGCTGTGTGTGCTACTGGGGTAGGGGTGGGAGCAGATGGCGCTGTATGCAGATGGCGCTGTGTGTGTTACTGGGGTAGGGGTGGGAGCAGATGGCGCTGTGTGCAGATGGCGCAGTGTGTGTTACTGGGGTAGGGGTGAGAGCAGATGGCGCTGTGTGCAGATGGCGATAGGGGTGAGAGCAGATGGCGCTGTGTGTGATAGACCGGACCTTGCAAGGGTAAGAACTGTGCTGCTGTATCTTTGTCTTGTAATGCTTAGGCACCAAGTTAGACCTTTGTTTGTGCAACCTCTAAACAATAATGCTTACTTTTATAACCCATACCCACCAACCCAGTACAGCCAGAGAGAAACCACCCACCCATGAAAACTACCAAAAATCAGATGACAATCCCAATATAAATCAAACCATTTGTGAAGTGTCCAGTGGGGTACACTTTGTGTGATGGGCAAACACCTTCAGCTTACTCCTCCTCCCAGGGGTGCGGATGATAAATGGCTGCTGCATCTAATTAAATGTCTCTTGTGATTAGGATAGGGATATACTCTGGAACATTCCCATTTGGCTCTTGTGATTAGTGTAGGAATATACTACTAGAGCCAGGGCTGTTGAAAATGTCTTATAATAATACACTTTTTTTTATCTGGCCCCTGGCATTTCGCGCACAGTTGATTTCTATTGCTGTGTGACCCAGCATGCTGAAAAAAACAGTTTCTAAAAAGAGGCCCGTATACCATTCATTGGCCTCATTATCACTCTAGTATTCCTAGCAGGTTGCAAGCATAATTGCAAAAAATACTTTTTATAACATGGTCCTCTGGGAATCGGCAAAGGCCAGCATGTGTGTTGCCAATTGTTAGATCACGGTATGCTTTGTTTCCTTTTACACATCACTTTATATTACTTTGCTGTTGTGCACAGAGGTCTGTAGCGAGACGCAGTGTTGGTCCATTGGTCGTGAGGCGGTGTCGGTCCATCGGTCGCTCGTGAAGTGTTGTCGGTCGTGAAGTGGTGTCGGTCCTTTGGCTGTGAGGGGAAAATCTGATTCCTGACCCTTGAAAATCATTGCACAAACTTGCTGAGACCAATGGCCTACAGTCCAGTTACCAAGCCTTGCAAACGACCCAGATCCATACAGAGTGAACACAGATCATTCCAGGCAGCATGGGAAGAAGAGTACTTGTTTGTTGATTGGCCAAAGGAGAAAGCTACCTGTTTGCTTTGCAAAGAGAAAGTAAATGTTCTTAAGAGATATAACCTGGAACGGCACTACAAAACTCGACACGCAAGTTATAGTGAGAACTTCCCATTGCACTCACAACTGCGTTCAGCAAAAGTGGCATCGTTACAGCAAACACTTCTTTCCCAGCAGAAGCTCTTCCTTTGCCAAATGAAGGAATCTGAGGCTGTTACAGAAGCATCATTCAAAATATGCTACCTGCTTGCCAAACATAAGAAGCCATTCACGGAGGCAGAGCTGGTGAAGAAATGTTTCCTTTCAGCAGCTGAAATTTTGTTTGAGAACTATAGCAACAAATCCAGCATTTTAAAAGAAATTGGTGCCTTACAGCTATCGGATTCCACTTGTGCACGCAGAATAGAGGCAATGGGTGAAAATATCCAGGAGCAGGTGATCAAAGCTGTCAGAGAGTCACCGTTCTTCAGCATTGCCATGGATGAGTCCACAGATATAGGCGATGTGGCCCAGTTATTAGTTTGGGTGAGGTATTTGGACCAATCACTTCATCCCAAAGAAGAGCTCCTGTGCCTTCTACCACTGCACGGGCACACAAGAGGAGAAGATATTCTGGACAGTATCTGCAACTACTTCGAAACACATCACATACCACTGGACAGTCTTGTTAGCATCACAACAGATGGCGCGCCTGCTATGGTAGGCCATGACAGAGGCTTTGTATATTTGCTTAAAAAGAAGCTCACTGGACAGCCTGTAATAGACTACCACTGCATTATTCATCAGGAAGTTCTGTGTGCAAAATTAAAGCATGGAGAACTGAATAACGTCCTAAAACTTGCAGTGAAAATTGTTAATTTTATTCGTGCCAAAGCCCTTAACCATAGACTTTTTAAGGCTATGCTGCAGGATTCTGAAGCTGAATATACAGACCTCTTGATGCACACTGAAGTGCGATGGCTAAGCAAAGGGAAAGTTCTGGAACGGTTCATTGCTTTGCTTCCTGAAATTGAACACTTTACAAACAGCAGAGGTCAAACATTCCCAGAACTAAAGGATGTGAAATGGCTTTTAATGCTCCATTTTCTTTCAGATCTATTTGCACACTTCAATGCTCTTAATTTGATGCTGCAAGGCAAACAACAGCTTGTGTGGTCCATGATGAGTGGTATTTACTCATTTGAAAGTAAGCTTGTGCTATTCAAAGAACAACTGGATGTTGCTGACTTCACCCACTTTCCTAAACTGTTGGCTGTGACTCAGAGGTTTCCAAATGCACAAGAAATGCTGCCAACGCTAAATCTTGGTGCATGTCTTGAGGAAATTTCTGGGGAGATCAAAAGGCGATTTTCTCAATTCAGAACCCTCACCCCCCTATTCAGGCTGGTTGAAAACCCCTGGATGGTGAGTGTACGAAATCTTGATGCTGTTGAACTTATTGGCGTGAAAAGACCGCAAGCACAAATGGAGCTGATAGACATGCAGCATAACTCAGCTCTTGAAGCATCTTTTTTGGGGCAGGCACCAGAAGAATTCTGGAACACTGTGCCTTCTGACAAATTTCCTGTTCTTTTTATAGTGGCCCAGAAAATAATTTGTATGTTCGGGTCAACATATGTTTGCGAAAGTTCGTTTTCCACAATGGGACTTTTGAAGAGTAAATTCAGAAATAAGCTAACAGACTTACATCTGGATCAGCTCTTAAGGCTTGCCGTTTCAGACATAATACCAGATTACAGAACACTAATAAGAGACATGAAGTGCAAAATAAGTTCGTAGTATGTCTTCCTTTGACATACCTATTTTCCAGACTCAGAGAAAACTGTGCTGCATTGGGCCTGTGCTGAATATCCTGTTCACAAGAATTACCATGCCATGCCTCTTAAGATTACTATTGTCTGATAATAAAAATGTTTTTCAAAATGTCCCCTTTGTAGGTTTGTAGTTATACCTGGATTCAAAATACAGCATTGTTTAGCATTGTTTTGAAAAAGGGGGTGGGGTGGTTGTTCCCCCTCTAAGCCCCCCCCCTCTAAGCCCCGCCCCCCGCTGTCACTTCAGTGCGGCCCTCGGCCGCAAACCATACTGCAATTTTGGCCCCCGAGAAAAAGTTTGTGAGTACCCATGGATTAAACCTAGATCTATGACTGGGGTGAATGTTTGAGTGGTTCCACATTCCCTCCATCATTTGTGATTGTTTACTGTCCTGTGATTCTGCATTGATTTCTCTATTTGATCTCATTGGCACGCATGGCTGGGGTTCAGGGGCAAAGGGGCAACAGAAAGAGAGAGACCCTGGGCTTACCCAACAACTCAGATTGGCGCTTGCTCAGTTAGGTGATGAGGAAGGGTTATTCGATTCATCCCCTGACTCAGACCAAGAGCCCAGTATGAAGATGGTCGAGAGACCCACGAGGCCTAAAGTTCCCCCTGAGCTGCATCCTCTCCCATCATAAAGAGGCCCAGGAACCAAGTGGTTAAGGGTAGAGCTAATGGGAGGGGGAAGGCAGGGCTCCTCTATGCTATGTGACCCTTCTCCAGTGGCGCAGATTGCAGGGGGGGATCCCTGTGCTAATGCCACCCCACCCACACAAGCGATCTCCCTTAGCTCCACTGCACTAGTCTACACTGCTCTCTGTCAGCAACAGTGGCTCCAATTAAGTTCTCTGAGTCTTAGGGGATATTAGACAGTCTCCCCCGACCAAAGGGTAAGGGTACAACTCCAAACACGGCCAGTTAGGGACCACCTGAGGGTGGGAGGCAAGTTTCAGAGTGGACTGTGCCACCCTCAAATGACCACTCACTGCCAGCGAATGGTGCAAACGCCCCAGACCTTGGTTCAGGAGTACCCAGTTACTTTCTCAACTGGTGGGAAACTCTGACAATCCCTCTGCTAGACCTGACATGCTGAGGTAGTTGTTCCCCAAACTTTTTTTGCGTTTTCTAGGAGGCTTTGGTGATTCTCTTTGAGTGGCCGTCAGACCTTGGGCACTTTCCCACTGTAAGTACGTTGTGATAGTGCGCAAGCCCTTCCTACAGCTGCTAGGAAGTGGCACAGCTTGCCAGCATGTGCACATTTGCACAATGGTGTTTTTATACCATTGTAACACTATGCCAGGCTCAATATATATATATACATATATATATATTGAGCCTGGCATAGTGTTAGACCTGACACGAGGAGATAGGGGTTACCAAAACATTTTTGCTTTTTCCAGGGGCCTTTGCTGATCCTGCTTGAGTGACCTAAGAGCCTGGTCACTTTTCTCCACTGTAAGTACAGTGCGTGCCCTCCCTACATAAGTTAGGAAGGGGTGCCTACCAGTATGTGCTCACTAGTACAATAGTGTTTTCATGTATATACTCAGCCCGGCATGGCTTGCCTATATGTGTACACTTGCACATTGATGTTTTCTTGTATGTACCGAGCGTAGCATGGCTTGCCAGTATGTGCACACTTGCATATTGGTGTTTTCATATGAATACTGAGCCTGGCACAACTTGCCAGTATGTGCACACTTGCACATGAGGGTTTTTATATATGTGTATTGAGCCTGACACAGGAGGCCTGTATGGGCACACTTGTACCCTTGGGGTATTCTCAAAGATTGTGTCATGCCTTCACTTGCAGGCTTGTGCGTGCACCAGGGAACATGTGCCCATGTGTGTTTTCACTGCCATTGAGAGCTGTTCTGCCCATAGGTTAATATGCAGTGAAAGTTTATAATTAATCCAAGCTGCAATAGTGGATTGCAGTGGAGCTGCCTCATCACGTTTACTATCATTAGATTCCCAATGACAAACCCTTTCTAATGGTAAATGTGGTTTTGTCAGCAATACCTTGGAAATGTCACTTATAGAAAGTGCATTTCCATAATCTAAAATCCCTTTTGTGTGCCTTTTTAATTCAAGCTTCATTCTACTGGGGGCTGGAGGAACACACATCTGTACATTCCCCAGCGACAGCACAACAGACCTCTGCCATTTGAGGGCCTGACTGGATAGATTGGAGGAAGAGGTTTTGACACTTGGCCTCTCAGAGTCAGATAATGGCACCACTAAAGTTAGGGATCCACATTCCAGGGCCCCATGGCAGACAGGACTGAAATTTAGGGGAGACATCTGTGGTCCAAAGGGGAACCCTTTGAACCACTTCCAGCTTCAGCTACAAAGGCCCACTTCAGTATACTAGTAGGACCACACTTCAGCAATTTAGACATACACTTGCAGCAGCGCAGAACAGAGTCCCTGTACTGTGTGGTGCACACTGCCAGAGGAATCTGTTGTGCACCGGAGTGTTTCCTGTCCAGGGATGGGACACTCTGAAGTGTGCTCTCCAAGGGCTTGTTGGTCTCCCCCCTGTTCTGCGTCAAGGTAACAGGTGGTTCCTTTGTAATGGCGAAGGACCGTCGCCCCACTGGCTAAGAGCCAGCAGCTGAAAAATAAAATTATATTTCGTTTTATTTTTCAGCTGCTGGCTCAGCTGAGCCAGCGTGTTAATGGAGGGGCGGGGCAGGGCCGTGGGTTGCGAGAGGAGGAGTGGAGTGAGTGCACTAAGTGCGCATGTCAGTTTGGCCGGCTGTCTTAGGCCAGACAAGCTGACATGCGCACTTAGGTTTCTCCAACCCGGCTGTGTTGCAGAGCCGGGTTGGAGAAACTGCAAGGACTCCAATGCACTGTCTGAGTGGCAGACCAAGCCACTCATACCAATCCTGATGCTGCTCCCATGCTAGGTATAGCAGGAGAGCAGCACCAGGATTGCATGGGGGGGGCCTGTGCGGGTGTCCCAGGGACTGCTGTAACACCATCAGAAGAGGAGCGAGAGGCAGTTAGTGACACCAGGACAGGTATGTTTATTTTTTATTATTATTATTCAATTTTTATTATTATTTATTGCCCCCCGTTAACCCCACGTCCACCCTCCCCTTGAGATTTGTGGCAGCCTCCTCTGCATCAAAGACCTCCTGTGAGGGATTTACACCATCTACTGTGTCATCTGGGGGGCGGTGCCCTCTTATGCATCTAGGTCGTCTGCTGTATTCCACCTAGTACCAGCGGTGTGAGCGATTAACTAAGTATTGGACCTGGAGCCTGGATTTGCCTGGTTCAGGGCCTGCAAATTACCACCTGCATTCAAGGAGTGTGGCCCTTCATCGTGGGGCCACATCACGCATAAGTGTTTGGTTGGTAGTGAATGGATTACTGGTTGCGGGACCCCACATGACCCGTTGTTGTCAAGTGTGCAGTGTTTCTCTCATGCGATAACCAACTGCATGCTCATTGCGTGTGGTGTCCATGTCACCGGTTACGACCCTCTAATGTGTGGGCGTACCCAAGACAGTGCCACATTCTACATCATGCTGTACTGCTGAACTTTCATCTGTGTGTGTGTGAGATCGGATTTGTCTGGTGGGACTCCAGACATCACGCACCAGATGTTGTGCTTCATTCCAGGGAAGCATGTAGTGGTAACTTTTCGTGAACATCGGGATTGTCTAGTGTGACCCAGGTCATCAGGCACCAAACTTTGTGCCATATTCCAGGGAGGCACGGCAGTGGTAACTTTTCATCTGAGTGGGACTGTCTGGTGCAGCAGACATAAGCCCATATTTATACTTTTTTAGCACCGCATTTGCGCCGCTTTTTGATGCAAAAACAGCACAAACTTACAAAATACAATTGTATTTTGCAAGTTTGCTCTGCTTTTGCGTCAACAAATGATGCACATGCGGCGCTTAAAAAGTATAAATATGGGCCATAGTCCCTTATTCCAGGGAGGCATGGTAGAGGTAACTTTTCGTGCATAGCAGTATTGTATGGTGTGACTCAAGTCATTGCGCATAATATGTTGTTTCTCATTTCAAGGAGGTACTGCATTGGTAACTTATCGTGTGCAAGCGGAATTGTCTGGTGCGACTCAAGTCATCCCGCACCAGACACTGGCCTCATCTGAGGGAGGCCATGCATTGAGCTCTTTGCGTCTGCATTCGGAAAGTGTCATCTCGCACCAGACCTTGTGGCCATACAAAGAGGGCAAAGAATTTGGTAAACTCTTTGTGTGCAACTGTGATGCCTGGGGTGGTCCAAGTCACTGCTCCCCAGATGTGGTGCCTCCTGTCCTGGGAGGTGCCGAATTGATAGCGAAGTGCAGTGTCTGGCTTGCTTGGGTGCCACTGTAACCAGCGTGTCCCAAGGCTACCGTCCCCTTGTGCTTTGCATACCGGGGTCCGCACCGGAAGGCTGGTGTAGATACCCCTAAGTAAACTTCCCAACCATTTGCAGACTGTTGCCTAATCAGCCATTCTCTCCTTCCCACATACCTTTGCACCAGGATCTTGACTGAGTGTAACCACCAGCCGCGAGTGGCCTAGTATCCAGGGAAAGGTTGCTTCATTTCTAACTCTGTGGGGACGGGAGTTGGTCGGAGGGTAGAGGAAGGTTTGGGTCCCAGAATGGTCTGTGGACTCATTTACACCTCACCTGCCGGTTGTGAGAACACCACACTAAAGTGCTGGAAGTGAGTATGTGCGAGTTCGTGTAAGTGAGCATGGCTGATATCTGTGGCACTGCGTAGTGGTGCAGAGTGAGCGTGTGGGACTGAGAGTCTGGGCTTGATTTCACTGTGCGGCAGCATTGGCGTACAAGTTGTTTACTATTGTGGTTGACATTGACGTTTATTGGTATGGGGCTATTTCAAAAGTGCCATAGGCGGTCATTCCAACCGCGGCGGGCGGCGGTCGCCGCCCGCCAAGCGGTTCCCGCCGAAAGACCGCACCGCAGTCAAAAGACCGCGGCGGCCATTCCGGCTTTCCCGCTGGGCCGGCGGGCGACCGCCAGAAGACCGCCGGCCGGCCCAGCGGGACAGTCCCTTCAACAATGAAGCCGGCTCGGAATGGAGCCGGCGGAGTTGAAGGGGTGCGACGGGTGCAGTGGCACCCGTCGCGATTTTCACTGTCTGCTAAGCAGACAGTGAAAATCTTTGTGGGGCCCTGTTAGGGGGCCCCTGCACTGCCCATGCCAGTGCACTGCCCATGCCAGTGCACTGCACATGCCCATGCCAGTGGCATGGGCAGTGCAGGGGCCCCCAGGGGCCCCATGGCACCCGTTCCCGCCATCCTGGTTCTGGCGGTGGACACCGCCAGAAACAGGCTGGCGGGAAGGGGGTCGGAATCCCCATGGCGGTGCTGCAAGCAGCGCCACCATGGCGGGTTCCCTGGGCCCGCGGGAAACTGGCAGGAAACCGCCGGCTCCCCTTTTCTGACTGCGGCGGTCAGAATCATCCAGGAAGCACCGCCAGCCTGTTGGCGGTGCTTCCGCCGCACTCCGCCATGGCGGTCATGGACCGCCAAGGTCAGAATGACCTCCATAGTCTCTGTATGTATACAGTGCTGCTATCATTGGGAACCAGGATGCATCCTACAACTGTTTTAGATTGATTTGGGGTCATCGTTGGGGTGGGTCTCATGCTGCCAACGAGGTAGTACCGGTGTGAGTGCTGGGAGGGAAAGTATTATTTTTCTCACATGTACTTAATGCTGATTTTGTATTAACACTCCTGGGCATCATGCTATTAGTGATATTTCTAAATGTGATTTATGCCCAGATTTACATGATGTCCATGTGGTGTAATTCATGTGTTTGCTGAATACAAACTTTATTTACATACACCTCGTGTGAGGTCTTGTTTGTGACGCTCAGTGTACATATAGTGTGGATATGCTGTGCCAGTGCTTTACACATTGCCCCTGTGAAAAGCCTGACTGTTCTGTGCCAAGCCACCCAAGGGTAAGTGCAGGTTACACAGTGGGTGTAATCACCCACCCCTGACGGGAGCCGTAGGTTCTGTCTGGCTAGGGTCTCAACAACAACGTGCCACTCCCAACACCCTTTAATAGTTCTTCCTTGATCTCCCTACGGACCCCTTGTAGCATTGTCATTTCCACTATCGCTGACGTGGAAAAACAGTTTGATGCTATTGCAGCTGAGCAAGAGAAGGGAGCAGGCAGCTAGAGGGCCAGAGAAGGTGATGGATGGAGTAAGTGCTGGGGGCAAGGATGTGCCCATAGTGGCAGATGCAGCAAAGAACAAGGGGCTTCAGAAAAAGATGATTCTGTTCCTTTAAAGGGGTTTGGTGGGCAGGAAACTATCCTATCCAAGCCAGGAAAGCTAGCCTCACATGTGCCTGCTGAGGGAAAGGATCTGGGGGGGGATTTATGGAGGTTTTCTCACTTATTCACACAAAAAGGAGGGAGCTGAAAGCTAGTGAGATGGATGGGAAAGGACCAGAGAAAGACAGGAGACTCAAGGTGGAGAAGAACATAACTAACTGGCTCTTTGGGTTTAATGTATACATGACTGTAATGCTAGAGAAGAAGCCCGCGTTGACAGCCTTAATGAGGTTTTATGCACTGATGCGGCCAGGAAACCAGATCAAAATATTGCTCCCGCCTGGAGGAAGCAGCATTAGTAGCTGCTTCCTGCTGGCAGATGCAATGCTAGCTCCTGTTGCATGCAGGGAGCCGGGTGGGGCAGTGGGGCCCTTGTGGCTCCTCCCTCAGCCCCAACAAGTATATGGTGGGTGCCCTGGGTGGGCACCAAGGCACCTCCCCTTTATTTTTTATAATGGCCCTGAGGAATGGGGTACCCAGGGCCTAACACGGCTCTGAGAGGGGAACTGTGCGGCCCACCTTCCATTTATTTTTAGTAATGGCCCTGGGGTCCCCAGGGCCTAACAAGGCCCGGGGAGGTCCCTCCTCCCCTTTAAAATAAATAAGGCCCTGGTGGATGGGGTCTGCAGGGCCTAATAAGGCTCAGGGTGGGGGGGGCACATGACCCCCTCTCCTTTAAAATATATATGCCCCTGGGGGGTGGGGTCCCCAGGGCCATAATAGATTTGGGGGACACGCAGTTCTTCTCACTTAAAAAAAAGCCTGGGGAATGGGGTCCCAGGGCCAGGCCCCCACGCACACTGCTGAAGGCCATGTGTAATGTAGGGTTGGCTGCCTTTTAGGTTGGCCACAAGACCTGTCTACAGGCCAGGCCTTATGGCCAACCCTGCATAACCGAAAGCCAGTGCAGTGTAGGGTTGGATGCCTTTATGGGGGTTGGCTGTGGGAGGTAGGCCCCAAGGCCTGGCCACAGGCCGGGGGGGTTGGATTTACATATGATAATTAAAGATTACTTTACATTTTTAAAAAAACTACAAATTCAATGAAAAAACAAGGTTAAAGTAACATTTAAGTTAGGTGCATTTGTCAGTGACATCATTAACACGTTTTGTACCAAACAAAAAACACATAAATTCGCCATCCACTTATTATAACCTCACATATGAAATCACTTATGACATGTTTGATGACATCATATATGACATCCCTAATCACAACATCCAAGCTTCTTTTGTACACACTGCTCTTTACACAGTTATACCATTAGACCTATGCTGGATTGCCAAAAGGCCCACTGGACTCTGGCCAAACTTCATAAACTAGGCCTCCGATCCTACGACACATGCTGGAGCTGTGGGAAGGAAACAGGAGACTTAAAGCACATGCTAATGGAATGCACCTCCAACAAGAAGTTCTGGCACGACATCAGTAATACAATATCTCAAATTCTTCATACAAAATAGACTACTTTAGCCTCTATTACACTGGGCATCCTCACCACTGACATTAAACAGGCACTGAACAAAGAGGACCGTCTCCTATGGGACATTCTAGTCACAACTGGCCTTAAAGTTATCCTCAAAGAATGGAAAGACTCATCCAAACTATCCCCCCACACATGGTGGGAATGGGTCTAATTCACCAGAACTGCCTGTAGCTCACTAAACTTATGCCTGATGACAACAACAATGAAGAATGGTACACTCTGGTGCAAACTAGACAACTTTATGTCTCACCCGTCTATGTAACCACATTCTTCCGATCACTTGATAATTTGTGCATTCACTCACTTAATTTCACCCTCCCCCTCCTCTCCCCACTCACCCACCTCCTCCTCTCCCCATTCACCCGCCTCCTCTTCTCCCTACCTACCCCTTCCCCATGTACTCCCTACTTTTCACCCCTATCACCTTCTTCTACTCTTCTCTCCACTCTTTTACTCTGACTCATTCATCTACAACTGAGGTACCTTAATCATTCACCACAACATCAAAAACTGCGCAGGCACAATACATACACTGATTAACCTCACCCCACATATGCAAACAAATACTCTACCCTCTACTTTTGTAAATGTGGACCGACTCCTCATGCTATACCCTAAACTACTGTTCTCACTTGATTTGACGGCACCATACAATGTATTGTTTTCTTTCATTTATGTTATTTGATTTTCCTTTTGTGTAAAATCCCAATAAACCGCTCTTGAAATAGAAAATGCCATTAGAACTAGGAAAGTAAGTGCAAAATAGCTGTGAATAACTTGAAGTGCCTTTACTGCTATCATACATACAACCCCCATAGGTAAGGCAAGCTTGTGTTATATTAGCAACATGGGCCCTATACCATACACTTCATTGGTAACCAAGTTCATGTTGACTATGAACCACAGATGAAAGCATAACCTATCCTACAGTTTTCAATCTCTATACAATTGTTCAGGGAAAACCAAGTTCCTCCAGATACTCAAGCCATAGTACATAACTAATGACATATTACAGACAGTCTTTCCGTATATCAAAGCCCTGACAGTCATTGTACCTACATTAAGAAATTAAGTTCATATGAGTAGAAAAGTGGGTACAGTTAACACTGTTTACTCTGTGGCGAGAGTTTACTCTGTATCACTCTGCAGACAGTGAAACTATCACGAGAAATACACTACAGAGTATTAACAAGTATCTACTAAGCACAGTGTACACTGTATGCAAAACGTGTCCAAAAAGCAAATATTCGCTTAAAATAACCAAGGTTTGAAGGTGCTGAAGATCATACTACCTGCAGCCTTCAGACTGTGGTGAAAACTTAACAGAAAGCCTATCTTCTAAAGCAAAACAAACACAAGTACATAGGTTAGAACCTGGTGCACACAGTCTTCTGTGTAGTATGTAGAATCTTTGCCCTGCTGGAATCCTTTTCTGCAGTACCAAAAATATTGTGTGGAACATAATGAACACAAGTCAACTGTCACCTGCACACAGAGTTACTCTTCAATAAAAAGATTTATAACGTGTCCAATACCTCTACACACCTATGGTGCATTAGGAGCACATGCGTTTTGATTTAGTCATAGTCTCGATGGACGTTTATTGTTTCATTGTGGCATTAATGTGTATATGAATGTATCCCTACTGTATATCGCTTTATTTTTTTTTGTTCTAAATATTTTATTGCCATTTTAAATAACGAGGAACTATAAAGAAAACGAAGAAAAACGAAGTAAAACATGGGTTGATACAAATGAATACAAATGTCAAGACATGCATGCAAATTAGAAATATAACATTATACATATGAAATAACTACCAATCTTGTACTGCTGGAAACAAATATAAAGTACCATTAAGTCAATTTTGGGAAAATTATTTGTGGATAAGCTATGACTATAAATGATAGAATTAGAGTTTAGAGGGTAGAAGGAATTATGAACATCTCTGCAGGGTTAAGAATTGTAAATAACTTTTGTGAAATGTCATTAAATAATGTACATGTAGCATACTTGTGATACAAAATGTAAACCAAATAAAGGGTCAAAAAAGAAATAGGGGGAGAGAAGGATAGAGGGGTGGGGGAAGAGTAATGTGATAAATAAGGAAATTATTATGTCTTAAAAAATAATCAGGGGCTGTGATCAAATGTTAGGGTTCAAAAGATTTCCAATTATAAGGGTTGATTGTGAATGAAGAGATCCAGTGTTTCCCATATGAGCTACAAGATTATAGGATGACGACTATTAAGGGATTGAGTTACATGTGTACTTCTTAGGTTGGTAACCCAAGCCCACCAAGTGTGAAATGACACGTTATTAATGGATTTCCAATCGATCAGGATTACTAGTGAGTAAAAGATCAAGTAAGGTGCGGTCCGAATGAGAAAGATAAATAGGGGGCTCTGCAAAATGTGGGCCTAGGATGGTAAGTTAGTGGGCTATAGGTCTTCAAGATTTTATGTAGTTGGGAAGAGATGTCCCACCAGTAGGAAGAATGATGTGAACAAGAAAGCACCATATGGTCTTCATCCCCAGGTGACACATCACAGGTCTAATATGCGTCGGACTCTTCGAGTTTTAAGTTGAACACTTTAGCTGGGGTCCAGTAGACTGAATGAGCTGTGAAGAATTTGGTTTGAGTTAGAGAAGGGATTAGTTTGTTCTGGATCAAGTTTAAGCCTATTTTCGACCAGGTCTCCTCACTGGGCGGTGTTAACTCTTTAGAGAGAAAATAAGAAGACAATTTAGGTGATAGTGGGGGGTGTTGCAGAATCTTAGTAGTAGTGAGTAGTTTATAGAATCTAGAGGCAGAATGACCACCAAAAAATATCAGTTGCAGTTTCCGTAGTAGAGACAAATCGTGTTTAGGGCCTAGCTTGAATATTTTGGCTTTGATTTGAGGAAATTCATGAAAATCTACATTTGAGAAACTGTGTTTATGTCTTCATTGAGCAAATGAGAGTGGTTTGGTGTTCATATAAAGGTCTGATATAGGTAAGATGCCCCTTGATGCCCATATCGGTGCACTGGTTGATGAGTTAGCAGTTTGTAATTTTTTATTATTTTGTAAAGACGTGAAAAACGATTTGTGTTTATTAGCCGCCAGGACTGAATCTAAGGCCAGTAAGACAGAACTAGTGTTCTTAAATATTTTCTTGGAGTGGCTGTAAGGGTAGTATGTCATAATCAGGGTGGATTATAATGTGAAAGGGTGGCAGTTTTAGGATTCCACACCAAGCAATACGGGTCTCTTAATGGGTTAGTTTTGAACCATTGTGCTCCTTGGGCTGCTAAGTATGCAGTTTGATAAGTATGCCAGTTTGGGAAATTACAGCCTCCTAATTGAGTAGATGTTCTCAGTTTTTATGGCTATTTCTGGGTTTTTTATTCTCCCAAAGGAAGCTTGAAACAAGTTTATCAACTTTGGGAAAAAAGTCTTAGGAAAGGCGCATTGGGGCATACATGATAGAAAGCTGATCAGAAGCAATACCATCATATTGGTGGTTTCAAGCTTGCCCACCATGAGATATGTTTGGGTGAGAACGCAGTCATCAGGTCCCTTAGTTTATTTAGAGTTTGGTTTTCATTGATAATGATAGTTTCAGAAAAGTCATCACAGAACCATATTCCAAGATTTTTAACAGAAGATTTCCATTTAAAATTGGAGGAGCCAGCAATCGAAGAGTTACAGTGGACATTCAGGAGACAAATCTAATTTTTTTCTTCATTTAGGAAGTAGCCAGATAAGTAGGAAAAAACGATCAATAATATTTCAACTCTCCGCTTTCTTTTTTTCAGTAATTTCTGCTCGGGTTCCCTCGGTTTCTTGCAGCTTTTTTCACAAGATTATACATGGGCCAAGATTGAGGAGCCCGACATAGGGTGAGATCAGACTGATGTGAATGTCTGGATAGAGTCAGTCAACAACAAGACGCCATTAAAGTAGTCCTTTCGTCAGCAACAGTCTGGAGACAAATAAGGATTGCATTGAGTCCTCAATAGAAAAGCGTGCACGTATCCAGTGTGAACATGCACATTTAAACATGTGTGCTCCTTCTGCAGTCTTGCATAACTCCCAGAATTTAAATGTATTAAAAAGTCCAAAGAGAAGAGAATGGACCCTGTCAAAACTTCCAATTAATCAGGCCTTACCCACACTGGTACGGGTCGATGCTCTGTTGACCTGGCTTATTTATGCCCAAACCAATAGGTTGTGCAAACATTGTATTTGGTTTTTCTCATGCCCTTAGAATCCAAGCCCCAGGTGTTGCTTCCATCCCACTATGCACAAAGCAGATCCCAGTCCACATGCACACCAGTGTAGTGGGCAAAACACTTCTCAAGGAAACATCCCTCGGTTGAACAGCAGGTATGCTTTCAGAACCCCACCCTGCAGGTGAAGGCATTCATATGTTTACCTCTGGGCATTGTATCCAAAAATAAGAGCCTGGCCAGCTCTGGCTGATCCATAATCTTTCAGTCCCCAGAGCACAGTGGCCAACAATGTGATAGACCCTCAAATATGCTTTGTAAGATAGTCATCAGTTGACTAGGCACTTGCAAGCTTAAGGTGAATGGGGCCTGGCGGCCTCCTCGTCAAGACAGACATTGAGTTTGCCTTCCGCCTCCTGCCGGTGCACCCCAAAGATTATTACCTTAGGGGTTTTCAGTTCAGGCCTGGGTTCTTTATGACATGTGCATGCCAATGACCTGTTCAGTATCTTGCACCTACAATGAAAACTTCAGTTCCTGGCTGGAGTGGGTATTCACCAAGGGAACAGGGTGTAAGGATGTTATTAACTACCTTGATGACGTCCTCTTTATTGGCCCTGCCGGTTCCATGTGATGTGGGCAGGCATTGATGGCCTTCATTGCACTGCTGATGAAATTGTTGTACCATTCACCTGTATTTATCTTCCTGTGTATTGAGATAGTCTCCGTAACCGGCAAGTTTCGCCTCCGACAAGAGAAAGTGAGGGCTTTCAGTGACTCGATAGATAAGGGGCTCTCACACAAGCAAGTAATACTACCTCAGCTCCAGAGTCCACTGAGTCAGTAGAATTTTACTCTTAAAACTATTTCCATGGCCTGCCCTTTAACCAGATCCATAGCTAGAACTATGTCAGGTCTAACAAAGAAGCACCATCATACTAGATTGCCCACTGAAGTCATGGAAGATCTAAGAATTTGGTGCAGTATTCTGGAGCACTTCTATGGTTTAGTCGTCTTGCCACTATCACCATCATTTCCAGTCAGGTGTTGGGTCTGTACACAGACAAGGCGGGCAGTGTGGGCTTTGGAGCAGTGTTAGATATACAGTGGTTCCGGACGGGAGGGGAGGCAATTGGCTGCCTACATGGCATGAAAAATGTGTGACCAAAAACACTGCCTTCCTGGAACAATTCCCGATTGTTGTGGCAGTAACTATTTGGTCAGAAGAGTTCAGGAACAAGAATGTCATCTTCTGGTCTGACAATATGTCAGTGGCAAGGCCATTAACAGGCAGGGGGTACCCCGCAGGGTGGCCTTGAGGTTACTCAAACACTTGGGCCCACATTTATACTTTTTTGCGCCACATTTGCGTCATTTTTTTACGCACAAGCGGTGCAAGCTTAGAAAATGCAATTATATTTTGTACGTATGCAAACTTAGAAAATACAATTATATTTTGTACGTATGTGCCGCTTTTGTGTCAAAAAATGATACAAATGCAGCGCAAAAAAAGTATAAATATGGGACTTGGTTTTACTGTGTCTGAAATTAAATATATTGTTCACAGCCAGACACGTTCCTAGCATCCATAGTAATGCAGCGGATGCTTTGTCTCGCATTAAGCTACAGGACTTTTGAATTTTCCACCCACATTCAGCAAAGAAGAGGACGGAATTCCTGGAAGATCTGTGGAAGACTATTTTTCTCTCTTTTACGAGTTAGTGGCTGATTCCCTTGCGAAGCACACACGGGTGGCCAATGAAAAGTGTTTCAGAACTATGGGGGGGGGGGCAAACATTTGTGCCCACTCCCATTCTTATTTAACTCACTATGCCTTTTTTCTGGAAGTCCTTCAAAGACAGAACAGGTCAGCCTCTTATGCTAGAGCTCATTCATCGGCCAGTGACTTCTTTGCTAAACTGAGGGGGGGCACAGGACGTGGGCAATAGCTTCTTGGTGAAGAAGGCCTGGGTGAGATGGGCCAGAGTGAGGGATGGGACATAGGACAGATGGTAGGAGGCCTCTCGATGTTCATAGGGTCACCGCCATTTCAGACAAGCTAGAACGGTATGAAGCAAGCCCTATGAGGTGGCACTGTTTTCAGCTGCATTTGCAATGTCTTTCTACAGTGCCTTAAGAATTGGCAAATGGGTTGGCAACTGCAAACAGGTTCGTTCTGGCGGCCCCCAATGTCTGGATACCCACGTTCTCCAGGACACGTTGATGATTAGGCTCAGAAAGTTAAAAAAGTGGTTTGGGTTGGTAAACTGGCACACATCAAACTCCAGGTTCGGCTTCAGTTTTTCTGTTTGTCAAGAGACCTGCTTGAGGCCCTACCTGGCTCTGCAGTCGGAATTGGGGGTATCGTCATTGTTTATTAATTTAATTGGTGATTGGCTGTCATGCTCCCAGTTCTCTGCGGTCTTTGCCTCGGCCCTCAGGGGTAGTAGGACTGACTCAGCTGGATACTCTTCCTGTTCCTTCAAAATAGGGGCAGCTACTTTCGAATCTAGCAGCAGGAAGATAAGCAAATGAGGAGGTGATCCCCATCATGCTACAAATGATACACCACAATGAACTGCTATAATAATTGTTCCTTTAACTGTACCACTTGTTCAGTCTGCCTCTCTCTCTCTCGATTTCTCTTTTAGTAGCCATACCTTCCAAAGTCATGTGGGTCATCGGTCACTTCTTTACCGGCTGCAACGGCTCCTTAAGCTATCCTTAAGCATCTGAAGAGGCATTGAAAAATGTCCTCTTCAGATGATGTGGAGTGGGATGTCTCAAGATCGTTCAGCTGGTGAAGATGATGAAGGAGACAAAAGACCACAAGGTACTCCAGCTCCCAGACGTTATTGTCTTCCATGTGGGTGGTAATGACCTAGTAAAGCTGGGGCAAAAGAAGTTGAGGGAGTCTATCTTGAGGGAATTTACTTGGTTGGGGTGCACATTTCCAGAGGTCTTCCTTTAATGGTCTCACATGATACCCCTTCACATTTGGGGCAAAGGTATTAAGGGGAGGGCCCATAATGTTTCTGTCAGGTCACAATGCGGGAATGACAAAAATGTGTCCTGGACATGGGTGTTTAAGAAATATTTCACAGAAACTCACCAGGGGAAAACAGATGTTTCACCACGATGGGGTGTATCTAGCTGATGTGGGCACTGATATTTTCACCAAGGATATATGGGCATTCACTCAATCTTTGGTGGGGATGGTGAAGCACCACATTGCCCTGGTGGCCCCCATGACAGATTAGCGACATGCAACACAGTCTACTCTGAAGGATAAAGAGTTTTTCAACCAAATACTTCCTAGGACAGCATTGAAAGGATGGGCAACAATCCTTATTCTGAAAAGGACATTCACACCGGCTTGGGGACATAGTCTCACAGTTAACCAGTGTGGGGCAAGGGGTTCCAGCCTCTGCTATCACATCCTCTGGCCCCATTTTCACAGCTTGGTGTTTGAGGGGGCGAGACCATGGCAGATAGTCAACGGCACAAGCAGTTTGAGGCCACCTCTCAGGGATACAGGTGGTGTCATCTGTGTGGTCCCGACAAACCGGCTGTGGAAAGGGAATACAGTACTTAGTGTTGTGACATTTGAGGGAATGCTTGTTTCGTAAGTAACTGCATGCATAAATATTTTTGTATTTCATTGTCTGTTGTTATAGATGTGTCATTTGTAGAATGCAGACCATGTTACTGTAAGGTGTTCATATGTTGATAACTTATGTAACTGGTGACGCTGCTGTATGTAGTACGATCGTCATGTTTGTGTTTAGCTGTTAATAAACATGACTTTATTGCCCATGGTAAACTAACAGTGGTTTGTCATTAATTTAGATGAGTCTGTGGAGAGGGCGTGGTGTAGACTTGTGGGGTCTCCGGCAACTATAACAAGCAAGTGAAGTGATAAACGTTTGTCAGTGCTGTCTCCACTGCCCAAAGTGTTATCAATAGAAGGGTTATATGAAACGCCAGGCATGTGCAAATGCTTTCTGCATGCGGTAGCCTATCAAATCAAGGCCTACTGCCTCTGCAAACGTTTGATGTCATCTCACTTACGAGTCTCACAGTAGTTTTCAACCGTTTAAAAGTAAAGGCCTCGTGTACAGTGATTTAACATGTTCACCCCTAATGATTACATATAATAATGCTTGCCAGGACCAAAGTGGGGGAGGTGGGTGGCTGAAGTTGTATTATGTTTGCATTTGCCGCCCTGTCACCTCAATGCGTCGAGGAAAGACAAGAGAGAGGCCAAAAAAGAGACTGTCAAAATAGGGGGCAAGGTGAGTGAATGGATATGGGCCTTGTGAAGAGTGGCCATCCCCATTTGCTAGCAGTTTTATACTGGACGGATTAGTAGTGTCCTGTGGGTGGCCTCCCTGGGGCATAGGATCAGCAGGAAAGGAGTGAGGGAGAAGTTCCAACAAGAAATCACAGAGGAATCCAGAATTTGACAGCAGCCAATGATTGCTAAGCCCATGGAGGTTGCCCAGACTGGCTGCCAATGTCATCAGTGGTCTCCTGCTTTACAGCAGATTTCAGACTGACTCAGGCGCCTGTTTCCCCCAGAAGAATGTGTCTTGCAGATGACACATTAAAAAGGTTTAATAAACTCTAAAGGGCTCCCATGAACACTCAGGGAATTGTGGGGTGAAAGGAAGCCAGTCGGACTTTGGGCAGCGATCTTGTGATGCACAGCTGTGGCAGAGATAGTCTCCATTGTGTGCAACTGAGCTAAATAAGAAGGTTTAGGATGTTTCATATTGGTCGTGAGGCGGTGTCGGTCCATCGGTCGCTCGTGAAGTGTTGTCGGTTGTGAAGTGGTGTCGGTCCTTTGGCTGTGAGGGGAAAATCTGATTCCTGACCCTTGAAAATCATTGCACAAACTTGCTGAGACCAATGGCCTACAGTCCAGTTACCAAGCCTTGCAAACGACCCAGATCCATACAGAGTGAACACAGATCATTCCAGGCAGCATGGGAAGAAGAGTACTTGTTTGTTGATTGGCCAAAGGAGAAAGCTACCTGTTTGCTTTGCAAAGAGAAAGTAAATGTTCTTAAGAGATATAACCTGGAACGGCACTACAAAACTCGACACGCAAGTTATAGTGAGAACTTCCCATTGCACTCACAACTGCGTTCAGCAAAAGTGGCATCGTTAAAGCAAACACTTCTTTCCCAGCAGAAGCTCTTCCTTTGCCAAATGAAGGAATCTGAGGCTGTTACAGAAGCATCATTCAAAATATGCTACCTGCTTGCCAAACATAAGAAGCCATTCACGGAGGCAGAGCTGGTGAAGAAATGTTTCCTTTCAGCAGCTGAAATTTTGTTTGAGAACTATAGCAACAAATCCAGCATTTTAAAAGAAATTGGTGCCTTACAGCTATTGGATTCCACTTGTGCACGCAGAATAGAGGCAATGGGTGAAAATATCCAGGAGCAGGTGATCAAAGCTGTCAGAGAGTCACCGTTCTTCAGCATTGCCATGGATGAGTCCACAGATATAGGCGATGTGGCCCAGTTATTAGTTTGGGTGAGGTATTTGGACCAATCACTTCATCCCAAAGAAGAGCTCCTGTGCCTTCTACCACTGCACGGGCACACAAGAGGAGAAGATATTCTGGACAGTATCTGCAACTACTTCGAAACACATCACATACCACTGGACAGTCTTGTTAGCATCACAACAGATGGCGCGCCTGCTATGTTAGGCCATGACAGAGGCTTTGTATATTTGCTTAAAAAGAAGCTCACTGGACAGCCTGTAATAGACTACGACTGCATTATTCATCAGGAAGTTCTGTGTGCAAAATTAAAGCATGGAGAACTGAATAACGTCCTAAAACTTGCAGTGAAAATTGTTAATTTTATTCGTGCCAAAGCCCTTAACCATAGACTTTTTAAGGCTATGCTGCAGGATTCTGAAGCTGAATATACAGACCTCTTGATGCACACTGAAGTGCGATGGCTAAGCAAAGGGAAAGTTCTGGAACGGTTCATTGCTTTGCTTCCTGAAATTGAACACTTTACAAACAGCAGAGGTCAAACATTCCCAGAACTAAAGGATGTGAAATGGCTTTTAATGCTCCATTTTCTTTCAGATCTATTTGCACACTTCAATGCTCTTAATTTGATGCTGCAAGGCAAACAACAGCTTGTGTGGTCCATGATGAATGGTATTTACTCATTTGAAAGTAAGCTTGTGCTATTCAAAGAACAACTGGATGTTGCTGACTTCACCCACTTTCCTAAACTGTTGGCTGTGACTCAGAGGTTTCCAAATGCACAAGAAATGCTGCCAACGCTAAATCTTGGTGCATGTCTTGAGGAAATTTCTGGGGAGATCAAAAGGCGATTTTCTCAATTCAGAACCCTCACCCCCCTATTCAGGCTGGTTGAAAACCCCTGGATGGTGAGTGCACGAAATCTTGATGCTGTTGAACTTATTGGCGTGAAAAGACCGCAAGCACAAATGGAGCTGATAGACATGCAGCATAACTCAGCTCTTGAAGCATCTTTTTTGGGGCAGGCACCAGAAGAATTCTGGAACACTGTGCCTTCTGACAAATTTCCTGTTCTTTTTACAGTGGCCCAGAAAATAATTTGTATGTTCGGGTCAACATATGTTTGCGAAAGTTCGTTTTCCACAATGGGACTTTTGAAGAGTAAATTCAGAAATAAGCTAACAGACTTACATCTGGATCAGCTCTTAAGGCTTGCCGTTTCAGACATAATACCAGATTACAGAACACTAATAAGAGACATGAAGTGCAAAATAAGTTCGTAGTATGTCTTCCTTTGACATACCTATTTTCCAGACTCAGAGAAAACTGTGCTGCATTGGGCCTGTGCTGAATATCCTGTTCACAAGAATTACCATGCCATGCCTCTTAAGATTACTATTGTCTGATAATAAAAATGTTTTTCAAAATGTCCCCTTTGTAGGTTTGTAGTTATACCTGGATTCAAAATACAGCATTGTTTAGCATTGTTTTGAAAAAGGGGGTGGGGTGGTTGTTCCCCCTCTAAGCCCCCCCCCCTCTAAGCCCCGCCCCCCGCTGTCACTTCAGTGCGGCCCTCGGCCGCAAACCATACTGCAATTTTGGCCCCCGAGAAAAAGTTTGTGAGTACCCATGGATTAAACCTAGATCTATGACTGGGGTGAATGTTTGAGTGGTTCCACATTCCATCCATCATTTGTGATTGTTTACTGTCCTGTGATTCTGCATTGATTTCTCTATTTGATCTCATTTGCACGCATGGCTGGGGTTCAGGGGCAAAGGGGCAACAGAAAGAGAGAGACCCTGGGCTTACCCAACAACTCAGATTGGCGCTTGCTCAGTTAGGTGATGAGGAAGGGTTATTCGATTCATCCCCTGACTCAGACCAAGAGCCCAGTATGAAGATGGTCGAGAGACCCACGAGGCCTAAAGTTCCCCCTGAGCTGCATCCTCTCCCATCATAAAGAGGCCCAGGAACCAAGTGGTTAAGGGTAGAGCTAATGGGAGGGGGAAGGCAGGGCTCCTCTATGCTATGTGACCCTTCTCCAGTGGCGCAGATTGCAGGGGGGGGATCCCTGTGCTAATGCCACCCCACCCACACAAGCGATCTCCCTTAGCTCCACTGCACTAGTCTACACTGCTCTCTGTCAGCAACAGTGGCTCCAATTAAGTTCTCTGAGTCTTAGGGGATATTAGACAGTCTCCCCCGACCAAAGGGTAAGGGTACAACTCCAAACACGGCCAGTTAGGGACCACCTGAGGGTGGGAGGCAAGTTTCAGAGTGGACTGTGCCACCCTCAAATGACCACTCACTGCCAGCGAATGGTGCAAACGCCCCAGACCTTGGTTCAGGAGTACCCAGTTACTTTCTCAACTGGTGGGAAACTCTGACAATCCCTCTGCTAGACCTGACATGCTGAGGTAGTTGTTCCCCAAACTTTTTTTGCGTTTTCTAGGAGGCTTTGGTGATTCTCTTTGAGTGGCCGTCAGACCTTGGGCACTTTCCCACTGTAAGTACGTTGTGATAGTGCGCAAGCCCTTCCTACAGCTGCTAGGAAGTGGCACAGCTTGCCAGCATGTGCACATTTGCACAATGGTGTTTTTATACCATTGTAACACTATGCCAGGCTCAATATATATATATATATATATATATTGAGCCTGGCATAGTGTTAGACCTGACACGAGGAGATAGTGGTTACCAAAACATTTTTGCTTTTTCCAGGGGCCTTTGCTGATCCTGCTTGAGTGACCTAAGAGCCTGGTCACTTTTCTCCACTGTAAGTACAGTGCGTGCCCTCCCTACATAAGTTAGGAAGGGGTGCCTACCAGTATGTGCTCACTAGTACAATAGTGTTTTCATGTATATACTCAGCCCGGCATGGCTTGCCTATATGTGTACACTTGCACATTGATGTTTTCTTGTATGTACCGAGCGTAGCATGGCTTGCCAGTATGTGCACACTTGCATATTGGTGTTTTCATATGAATACTGAGCCTGGCACAACTTGCCAGTATGTGCACACTTGCACATGAGGGTTTTTATATATGTGTATTGAGCCTGACACAGGAGGCCTGTATGGGCACACTTGTACCCTTGGGGTATTCTCAAAGTTTGTGTCATGCCTTCACTTGCAGGCTTGTGCGTGCACCAGGGAACATGTGCCCATGTGTGTTTTCACTGCCATTGAGAGCTGTTCTGCCCATAGGTTAATATGCAGTGAAAGTTTATAATTAATCCAAGCTGCAATAGTGGATTGCAGTGGAGCTGCCTCATCACGTTTACTATCATTAGATTCCCAATGACAAACCCTTTCTAATGGTAAATGTGGTTTTGTCAGCAATACCTTGGAAATGTCACTTATAGAAAGTGCATTTCCATAATCTAAAATCCCTTTTGTGTGCCTTTTTAATTCAAGCTTCATTCTACTGGGGGCTGGAGGAACACACATCTGTACATTCCCCAGCGACAGCACAACAGACCTCTGCCATTTGAGGGCCTGACTGGATAGATTGGAGGAAGAGGTTTTGACACTTGGCCTCTCAGAGTCAGATAATGGCACCACTAAAGTTAGGGATCCACATTCCAGGGCCCCATGGCAGACAGGACTGAAATTTAGGGGAGACATCTGTGGTCCAAAGGGGAACCCTTTGAACCACTTCCAGCTTCAGCTACAAAGGCCCACTTCAGTATACTAGTAGGACCACACTTCAGCAATTTAGACATACACTTGCAGCAGCGCAGAACAGAGTCCCTGTACTGTGTGGTGCACACTGCCAGAGGAATCTGTTGTGCACCGGAGTGTTTCCTGTCCAGGGATGGGACACTCTGAAGTGTGCTCTCCAAGGGCTTGTTGGTCTCCCCCCTGTTCTGCGTCAAGGTAACAGGTGGTTCCTTTGTAATGGCGAAGGACCGTCGCCCCACTGGCTAAGAGCCAGCAGCTGAAAAATAAAATTATATTTCGTTTTATTTTTCAGCTGCTGGCTCAGCTGAGCCAGCGTGTTAATGGAGGGGCGGGGCAGGGCCGTGGGTTGCGAGAGGAGGAGTGGAGTGAGTGCACTAAGTGCGCATGTCAGTTTGGCCGGCTGTCTTAGGCCAGACAAGCTGACATGCGCACTTAGGTTTCTCCAACCCGGCTGTGTTGCAGAGCCGGGTTGGAGAAACTGCAAGGACTCCAATGCACTGTCTGAGTGGCAGACCAAGCCACTCATACCAATCCTGATGCTGCTCCCATGCTAGGTATAGCAGGAGAGCAGCACCAGGATTGCATGGGGGGGCCTGTGCGGGTGTCCCAGGGACTGCTGTAACACCATCAGAAGAGGAGCGAGAGGCAGTTAGTGACACCAGGACAGGTATGTTTATTTTTTATTATTATTATTCAATTTTTATTATTATTTATTGCCCCCCGTTAACCCCACGTCCACCCTCCCCTTGAGATTTGTGGCAGCCTCCTCTGCATCAAAGACCTCCTGTGAGGGATTTACACCATCTACTGTGTCATCTGGGGGGCGGTGCCCTCTTATGCATCTAGGTCGTCTGCTGTATTCCACCTAGTACCAGCGGTGTGAGCGATTAACTAAGTATTGGACCTGGAGCCTGGATTTGCCTGGTTCAGGGCCTGCAAATTACCACCTGCATTCAAGGAGTGTGGCCCTTCATCGTGGGGCCACATCACGCATAAGTGTTTGGTTGGTAGTGAATGGATTACTGGTTGCGGGACCCCACATGACCCGTTGTTGTCAAGTGTGCAGTGTTTCTCTCATGCGATAACCAACTGCATGCTCATTGCGTGTGGTGTCCATGTCACCGGTTACGACCCTCTAATGTGTGGGCGTACCCAAGACAGTGCCACATTCTACATCATGCTGTACTGCTGAACTTTCATCTGTGTGTGTGTGAGATCGGATTTGTCTGGTGGGACTCCAGACATCACGCACCAGATGTTGTGCTTCATTCCAGGGAAGCATGTAGTGGTAACTTTTCGTGAACATCGGGATTGTCTAGTGTGACCCAGGTCATCAGGCACCAAACTTTGTGCCATATTCCAGGGAGGCACGGCATTTGCGCCGCTTTTTGATGCAAAAACAGCACAAACTTACAAAATACAATTGTATTTTGCAAGTTTGCTCTGCTTTTGCGTCAACAAATGATGCACATGCGGCGCTTAAAAAGTATAAATATGGGCCATAGTCCCTTATTCCAGGGAGGCATGGTAGAGGTAACTTTTCGTGCATAGCAGTATTGTATGGTGTGACTCAAGTCATTGCGCATAATATGTTGTTTCTCATTTCAAGGAGGTACTGCATTGGTAACTTATCGTGTGCAAGCGGAATTGTCTGGTGCGACTCAAGTCATCCCGCACCAGACACTGGCCTCATCTGAGGGAGGCCATGCATTGAGCTCTTTGCGTCTGCATTCGGAAAGTGTCATCTCGCACCAGACCTTGTGGCCATACAAAGAGGGCAAAGAATTTGGTAAACTCTTTGTGTGCAACTGTGATGCCTGGGGTGGTCCAAGTCACTGCTCCCCAGATGTGGTGCCTCCTGTCCTGGGAGGTGCCGAATTGATAGTGAAGTGCAGTGTCTGGCTTGCTTGGGTGCCACTGTAACCAGCGTGTCCCAAGGCTACCGTCCCCTTGTGCTTTGCATACCGGGGTCCGCACCGGAAGGCTGGTGTAGATACCCCTAAGTAAACTTCCCAACCATTTGCAGACTGTTGCCTAATCAGCCATTCTCTCCTTCCCACATACCTTTGCACCAGGATCTTGACTGAGTGTAACCACCAGCCGCGAGTGGCCTAGTATCCAGGGAAAGGTTGCTTCATTTCTAACTCTGTGGGGACGGGAGTTGGTCGGAGGGTAGAGGAAGGTTTGGGTCCCAGAATGGTCTGTGGACTCATTTACACCTCACCTGCCGGTTGTGAGAACACCACACTAAAGTGCTGGAAGTGAGTATGTGCGAGTTTGTGTAAGTGAGCATGGCTGATATCTGTGGCACTGCGTAGTGGTGCAGAGTGAGCGTGTGGGACTGAGAGTCTGGGCTTGATTTCACTGTGCGGCAGCATTGGCGTACAAGTTGTTTACTATTGTGGTTGACATTGACGTTTATTGGTATGGGGCTATTTCAAAAGTGCCATAGGCGGTCATTCCAACCGCAGCGGGCGGCGGTCGCCGCCCGCCAAGCGGTTCCCGCCGAAAGACCACACCGCAGTCAAAAGACCGCGGCGGCCATTCCGGCTTTCCCGCTGGGCCGGCGGGTGACCGCCAGAAGACCGCCGGCCGGCCCAGCGGGACAGTCCCTTCAACAATGAAGCCGGCTCGGAATGGAGCCGGCGGAGTTGAAGGGGTGCGACGGGTGCAGTGGCACCCGTCGCGATTTTCACTGTCTGCTAAGCAGACAGTGAAAATCTTTGTGGGGCCCTGTTAGGGGGCCCCTGCACTGCCCATGCCAGTGCACTGCACATGCCCATGCCAGTGGCATGGGCAGTGCAGGGGCCCCCAGGGGCCCCATGGCACCCGTTCCCGCCATCCTGGTTCTGGCGGTGGACACCGCCAGAAACAGGCTGGCGGGAAGGGGGTCGGAATCCCCATGGCGGTGCTGCAAGCAGCGCCACCATGGCGGGTTCCCTGGGCCCGCGGGAAACTGGCAGGAAACCGCCGGCTCCCCTTTTCTGACTGCGGCGGTCAGAATCATCCAGGAAGCACCGCCAGCCTGTTGGCGGTGCTTCCGCCGCACTCCGCCATGGCGGTCATGGACCGCCAAGGTCAGAATGACCTCCATAGTCTCTGTATGTATACAGTGCTGCTATCATTGGGAACCAGGATGCATCCTACAACTGTTTTAGATTGATTTGGGGTCATCGTTGGGGTGGGTCTCATGCTGCCAACGAGGTAGTACCAGTGTGAGTGCTGGGAGGGAAAGTATTATTTTTCTCACATGTACTTAATGCTGATTTTGTATTAACACTCCTGGGCATCATGCTATTAGTGATATTTCTAAATGTGATTTATGCCCAGATTTACATGATGTCCATGTGGTGTAATTCATGTGTTTGCTGAATACAAACTTTATTTACATACACCTCGTGTGAGGTCTTGTTTGTGACGCTCAGTGTACATATAGTGTGGATATGCTGTGCCAGTGCTTTACACATTGCCCCTGTGAAAAGCCTGACTGTTCTGTGCCAAGCCACCCAAGGGTAAGTGCAGGTTACACAGTGGGTGTAATCACCCACCCCTGACGGGAGCCGTAGGTTCTGTCTGGCTAGGGTCTCAACAAGAACGTGCCACTCCCAACACCCTTTAATAGTTCTTCCTTGATCTCCCTACGGACCCCTTGTAGCATTGTCATTTCCACTATCGCTGACGTGGAAAAACAGTTTGATGCTATTGCAGCTGAGCAAGAGAAGGGAGCAGGCAGCTAGAGGGCCAGAGAAGGTGATGGATGGAGTAAGTGCTGGGGGCAAGGATGTGCCCATAGTGGCAGATGCAGCAAAGAACAAGGGGCTTCAGAAAAAGATGATTCTGTTCCTTTAAAGGGGTTTGGTGGGCAGGAAACTATCCTATCCAAGCCAGGAAAGCTAGCCTCACATGTGCCTGCTGAGGGAAAGGATCTGGGGGGGGGATTTATGGAGGTTTTCTCACTTATTCACACAAAAAGGAGGGAGCTGAAAGCTAGTGAGATGGATGGGAAAGGACCAGAGAAAGACAGGAGACTCAAGGTGGAGGAGAACATAACTAACTGGCTCTTTGGGTTTAATGTATACATGACTGTAATGCTAGAGAAGAAGCCAGCGTTGACAGCCTTGATGATGTTTTATGCACTGATGCGGCCAGGAAACCAGATCAAAATATTGCTCCCGCCTGGAGGAAGCAGCATTAGTAGCTGCTTCCTGCTGGCAGATGCAATGCTAGCTCCTGTTGCATGCAGGGAGCCGGGTGGGGCAGTGGGGCCCTTGTGGCTCCTCCCTCAGCCCCAACAAGTATATGGTGGGTGCCCTGGGTGGGCACCAAGGCACCTCCCCTTTATTTTTTATAATGGCCCTGAGGAATGGGGTACCCAGGGCCTAAACGGCTCTGAGAGGGGAACTGTGCGGCCCACCTTCCATTTATTTTTAGTAATGGCCCTGGGGTCCCCAGGGCCTAACAAGGCCCGGGGAGGTCCCTCCTCCCCTTTAAAATAAATAAGGCCCTGGTGGATGGGGTCTGCAGGGCCTAATAAGGCTCAGGGTGGGGGGGGCACATGACCCCCTCTCCTTTAAAATATATATGCCCCTGGGGGGTGGGGTCCCCAGGGCCATAATAGATTTGGGGGACACGCAGTTCTTCTCACTTAAAAAAAAGCCTGGGGAATGGGGTCCCAGGGCCAGGCCCCCACGCACACTGCTGAAGGCCATGTGTAATGTAGGGTTGGCTGCCTTTTAGGTTGGCCACAAGACCTGTCTACAGGCCAGGCCTTATGGCCAACCCTGCATAACCGAAAGCCAGTGCAGTGTAGGGTTGGATGCCTTTATGGGGGTTGGCTGTGGGAGGTAGGCCCCAAGGCCTGGCCACAGGCCGGGGGGGTTGGATTTACATATGATAATTAAAGATTACTTTACATTTAAAAAAAAACTACAAATTCAATGAAAAAACAAGGTTAAAGTAACATTTAAGTTAGGTGCATTTGTCAGTGACATCATTAACACGTTTTGTACCAAACAAAAAACACATAAATTCGCCATCCACTTATTATAACCTCACATATGAAATCACTTATGACATGTTTGATGACATCATATATGACATCCCTAATGACAACATCCAAGCTTCTTTTGTACACACTGCTCTTTACACAGTTATACCATTAGACCTATGCTGGATTGCCAAAAGGCCCACTGGACTCTGGCCAAACTTCATAAACTAGGCCTCCGATCCTACGACACATGCTGGAGCTGTGGGAAGGAAACAGGAGACTTAAAGCACATGCTAATGGAATGCACCTCCAACAAGAAGTTCTGGCACGACATCAGTAATACAATATCTCAAATTCTTCATACAAAATAGACTACTTTAGCCTCTATTACACTGGGCATCCTCACCACTGACATTAAACAGGCACTGAACAAAGAGGACCGTCTCCTATGGGACATTCTAGTCACAACTGGCCTTAAAGTTATCCTCAAAGAATGGAAAGACTCATCCAAACTATCCCCCCACACATGGTGGGAATGGGTCTAATTCACCAGAACTGCCTGTAGCTCACTAAACTTATGCCTGATGACAACAACAATGAAGAATGGTACACTCTGGTGCAAACTAGACAACTTTATGTCTCACCCGTCTATGTAACCACATTCATCCGATCACTTGATAATTTGTGCATTCACTCACTTAATTTCACCCTCCCCCTCCTCTCCCCATTCACCCGCCTCCTCTTCTCCCTACCTACCCCTTCCCCATGTACTCCCTACTTTTCACCCCTATCACCTTCTTCTACTCTTCTCTCCACTCTTTTACTCTGACTCATTCATCTACAACTGAGGTACCTTAATCATTCACCACAACATCAAAAACTGCGCAGGCACAATACATACACTGATTAACCTCACCCCACATATGCAAACAAATACTCTACCCTCTACTTTTGTAAATGTGGACCGACTCCTCATGCTATACCCTAAACTACTGTTCTCACTTGATTTGACGGCACCATACAATGTATTGTTTTCTTTCATTTATGTTATTTGATTTTCCTTTTGTGTAAAATCCCAATAAACCGCTCTTGAAATAGAAAATGCCATTAGAACTAGGAAAGTAAGTGCAAAATAGCTGTGAATAACTTGAAGTGCCTTTACTGCTATCATACATACAACCCCCATAGGTAAGGCAAGCTTGTGTTATATTAGCAACATGGGCCCTATACCATACACTTCATTGGTAACCAAGTTCATGTTGACTATGAACCACAGATGAAAGCATAACCTATCCTACAGTTTTCAATCTCTATACAATTGTTCAGGGAAAACCAAGTTCCTCCAGATACTCAAGCCATAGTACATAACTAATGACATATTACAGACAGTCTTTCTGTATATCAAAGCCCTGACAGTCATTGTACCTACATTAAGAAATTAAGTTCATATGAGTAGAAAAGTGGGTACAGTTAACACTGTTTACTCTGTGGCGAGAGTTTACTCTGTATCACTCTGCAGACAGTGAAACTATCACGAGAAATACACTACAGAGTATTAACAAGTATCTACTAAGCACAGTGTACACTGTATGCAAAACGTGTCCAAAAAGCAAATAATCGCTTAAAATAACCAAGGTTTGAAGGTGCTGAAGATCATACTACCTGCAGCCTTCAGACTGTGGTGAAAACTTAACAGAAAGCCTATCTTCTAAAGCAAAACAAACACAAGTACATAGGTTAGAACCTGGTGCACACAGTCTTCTGTGTAGTATGTAGAATCTTTGCCCTGCTGGAATCCTTTTCTGCAGTACCAAAAATATTGTGTGGAACATAATGAACACAAGTCAACTGTCACCTGCACACAGAGTTACTCTTCAATAAAAAGATTTATAACGTGTCCAATACCTCTACACACCTATGGTGCATTAGGAGCACATGCGTTTTGATTTAGTCATAGTCTCGATGGACGTTTATTGTTTCATTGTGGCATTAATGTGTATATGAATGTATCCCTACTGTATATCGCTTTATTTTTTTTTGTTCTAAATATTTTATTGCCATTTTAAATAACGAGGAACTATAAAGAAAACGAAGAAAAACGAAGTAAAACATGGGTTGATACAAATGAATACAAATGTCAAGCCATGCATGCAAATTAAATATATAACATTATACATATGAAATAACTACCAATCTTGTACTGCTGGAAACAAATATAAAGTACCATTAAGTCAATTTTGGGAAAATTATTTGTGGATAAGCTATGACTATAAATGATAGAATTAGAGTTTAGAGGGTAGAAGGAATTATGAACATCTCTGCAGGGTTAAGAATTGTAAATAACTTTTGTGAAATGTCATTAAATAATGTACATGTAGCATACTTGTGATACAAAATGTAAACCAAATAAAGGGTCAAAAAAGAAATAGGGGGAGAGAAGGATAGAGGGGTGGGGGAAGAGTAATGTGATAAATAAGGAAATTATTATGTCTTAAAAAATAATCAGGGGCTGTGATCAAATGTTAGGGTTCAAAAGATTTCCAATTATAAGGGTTGATTGTGAATGAAGAGATCCAGTGTTTCCCATATGAGCTACAAGATTATAGGATGACGACTATTAAGGGATTGAGTTACATGTGTACTTCTTAGGTTGGTAACCCAAGCCCACCAAGTGTGAAATGACACGTTATTAATGGATTTCCAATCGATCAGGATTACTAGTGAGTAAAGGATCAAGTAAGGTGCGGTCCGAATGAGAAAGATAAATAGGGGGCTCTGCAAAATGTGGGCCTAGGATGGTAAGTTAGTGGGCTATAGGTCTTCAAGATTTTATGTAGTTGGGAAGAGATGTCCCACCAGTAGGAAGAATGATGTGAACAAGAAAGCACCATATGGTCTTCATCCCCAGGTGACGCATCACAGGTCTAATATGCGTCGGACTCTTCGAGTTTTAAGTCGAACACTTTAGCTGGGGTCCAGTAGACTGAATGAGCTGTGAAGAATTTGGTTTGAGTTAGAGAAGGGATTAGTTTGTTCTGGATCAAGTTTAAGCCTATTTTCGACCAGGTCTCCTCACTGGGCGGTGTTAACTCTTTAGAGAGAAAATAAGAAGACAATTTAGGTGATAGTGGGGGGTGTTGCAGAATCTTAGTAGTAGTGAGTAGTTTATAGAATCTAGAGGCAGAATGACCACCAAAAAATATCAGTTGCAGTTTCCGTAGTAGAGACAAATCGTGTTTAGAGCCTAGCTTGAATATTTTGGCTTTGATTTGAGGAAATTCATGAAAATCTACATTTGAGAAACTGTGTTTATGTCTTCATTGAGCAAATGAGAGTGGTTTGGTGTTCATATAAAGGTCTGATATACGTAAGATGCCCATTGATGCCCATATCGGTGCACTGGTTGATGAGTTAGCAGTTTGTAATTTTTTATTATTTTGTAAAGACGTGAAAAACGATTTGTGTTTATTAGCCGCCAGGACTGAATCTAAGGCCAGTAAGACAGAACTAGTGTTCTTAAATATTTTCTTGGAGTGGCTGTAAGGGTAGTATGTCATCATCAGGGTGGATTATAATGTGAAAGGGTGGCAGTTTTAGGATTCCACACCAAGCAATACGGGTCTCTTAATGGGTTAGTTTTGAACCATTGTGCTCCTTGGGCTGCTAAGTATGCAGTTTGATAAGTATGCCAGTTTGGGAAATTACAGCCTCCTAATTGAGTAGATGTTCTCAGTTTTTATGGCTATTTCTGGGTTTTTTATTCTCCCAAAGGAAGCTTGAAACAAGTTTATCAACTTTGGGAAAAAAGTCTTAGGAAAGGCGCATTGGGGCATACATGATAGAAAGCTGATCAGAAGCAATACCATCATATTGGTGGTTTCAAGCTTGCCCACCATGAGATATGTTTGGGTGAGAACACAGTCATCAGGTCCCTTAGTTTATTTAGAGTTTGGTTTTCATTGATAATGATAGTTTCAGAAAAGTCATCACAGAACCATATTCCAAGATTTTTAACAGAAGATTTCCATTTAAAATTGGAGGAGCCAGCAATCGAAGAGTTACAGTGGACATTCAGGAGACAAATCTAATTTTTTTCTTCATTTAGGAAGTAGCCAGATAAGTAGGAAAAAACGATCAATAATATTTCAACTCTCCGCTTTCTTTTTTTCAGTAATTTCTGCTCGGGTTCCCTCGGTTTCTTGCAGCTTTTTTCACAAGATTATACATGGGCCAAGATTGAGGAGCCCGACATAGGGTGAGATCAGACTGATGTGAATGTCTGGATAGAGTCAGTCAACAACAAGACGCCATTAAAGTAGTCCTTTCGTCAGCAACAGTCTGGAGACAAATAAGGATTGCATTGAGTCCTCAATAGAAAAGCGTGCACGTATCCAGTGTGAACATGCACATTTAAACATGTGTGCTCCTTCTGCAGTCTTGCATAACTCCCAGAATTTAAATGTATTAAAAAGTCCAAAGAGAAGAGAATGGACCCTGTCAAAACTTCCAATTAATCAGGCCTTACCCACACTGGTACGGGTCGATGCTCTGTTGACCTGGCTTATTTATGCCCAAACCAATAGGTTGTGCAAACATTGTATTTGGTTTTTCTTATGCCCTTAGAATCCAAGCCCCAGGTGTTGCTTCCATCCCACTATGCACAAAGCAGATCCCAGTCCACATGCACACCAGTGTAGTGGGCAAAACACTTCTCAAGGAAACATCCCTCGGTTGAACAGCAGGTATGCTTTCAGAACCCCACCCTGCAGGTGGAGGCATTCATATGTTTACCTCTGGGCATTGTATCCACAAATAAGAGCCTGGCCAGCTCTGGCTGATCCATAATCTTTCAGTCCCCAGAGCACAGTGGCCAACAATGTGATAGACCCTCAAACATGCTTTGTAAGATAGTCATCAGTTGACTAGGCACTTGCAAGCTTAAGGTGAATGGGGCCTGGCGGCCTCCTCGTCAAGACAGACATTGAGTTTGCCTTCCGCCTCCTGCCGGTGCACCCCAAAGATTATTACCTTAGGGGTTTTCAGTTCAGGCCTGGGTTCTTTATGACATGTGCATGCCAATGACCTGTTCAGTATCTTGCACCTACAATGAAAACTTCAGTTCCTGGCTGGAGTGGGTATTCACCAAGGGAACAGGGTGTAAGGATGTTATTAACTACCTTGATGACGTCCTCTTTATTGGCCCTGCCGGTTCCATGTGATGTGGGCAGGCATTGATGGCCTTCATTGCACTGCTGATGAAATTGTTGTACCATTCACCTGTATTTATCTTCCTGTGTATTGAGATAGTCTCCGTAACCGGCAAGTGTCGCCTCCGACAAGAGAAAGTGAGGGCTTTCAGTGACTCGATAGATAAGGGGCTCTCACACAAGCAAGTAATACTACCTCAGCTCCAGAGTCCACTGAGTCAGTAGAATTTTACTCTTAAAACTATTTCCATGGCCTGCCCTTTAACCAGATCCATAGCTAGAACTATGTCAGGTCTAACAATGAAGCACCATCATACTAGATTGCCCACTGAAGTCATGGAAGATCTAAGAATTTGGTGCAGTATTCTGGAGCACTTCTATGGTTTAGTCGTCTTGCCACTATCACCATCATTTCCAGTCAGGTGTTGGGTCTGTACACAGACAAGGCGGGCAGTGTGGGCTTTGGAGCAGTGTTAGATATACAGTGGTTCCGGACGGGAGGGGAGGCAATTGGCTGCCTACATGGCATGAAAAATGTGTGACCAAAAACACTGCCTTCCTGGAACAATTCCCGATTGTTGTGGCAGTAACTATTTGGTCAGAAGAGTTCAGGAACAAGAATGTCATCTTCTGGTCTGACAATATGTCAGTGGCAAGGCCATTAACAGGCAGGGGGTACCCCGCAGGGTGGCCTTGAGGTTACTCAAACACTTGGGCCCACATTTATACTTTTTTGCGCCACATTTGCGTCATTTTTTTACGCACAAGCGGTGCAAGCTTAGAAAATGCAATTATATTTTGTACGTATGCAAACTTAGAAAATACAATTATATTTTGTACGTATGTGCCGCTTTTGTGTCAAAAAATGATGCAAATGCAGCGCAAAAAAAGTATAAATATGGGACTTGGTTTTACTGTGTCTGAAATTAAATATATTGTTCACAGCCAGACACGTTCCTAGCATCCATAGTAATGCAGCGGATGCTTTGTCTCGCATTAAGCTACAGGACTTTTGAATTTTCCACCCACATTCAGCAAAGAAGAGGACGGAATTCCTGGAAGATCTGTGGAAGACTATTTTTCTCTCTTTTACGAGTTAGTGGCTGATTCCCTTGCGAAGCACACACGGGTGGCCAATGAAAAGTGTTTCAGAACTATGGGGGGGGGGCAAACATTTGTGCCCACTCCCATTCTTATTTAACTCACTATGCCTTTTTTCTGGAAGTCCTTCAAAGACAGAACAGGTCAGCCTCTTATGCTAGAGCTCATTCATCGGCCAGTGACTTCTTTGCTAAACTGAGGGGGGGCACAGGACGTGGGCAATAGCTTCTTGGTGAAGAAGGCCTGGGTGAGATGGGCCAGAGTGAGGGATGGGACATAGGACAGATGGTAGGAGGCCTCTCGATGTTCATAGGGTCACCGCCATTTCAGACAAGCTAGAACGGTATGAAGCAAGCCCTATGAGGTGGCACTGTTTTCAGCTGCATTTGCAATGGCTTTCTACAGTGCCTTAAGAATTGGCAAATGGGTTGGCAACTGCAAACAGGTTCGTTCTGGCGGCCCCCAATGTCTGGATACCCACGTTCTCCAGGACACGTTGATGATTAGGCTCAGAAAGTTAAAAAAGTGGTTTGGGTTGGTAAACTGGCACACATCAAACTCCAGGTTCGGCTTCAGTTTTTCTGTTTGTCAAGAGACCTGCTTGAGGCCCTACCTGGCTCTGCAGTCGGAATTGGGGGTATCGTCATTGTTTATTAATTTAATTGGTGATTGGCTGTCATGCTCCCAGTTCTCTGCGGTCTTTGCCTCGGCCCTCAGGGGTAGTAGGACTGACTCAGCTGGATACTCTTCCTGTTCCTTCAAAATAGGGGCAGCTACTTTCGAATCTAGCAGCAGGAAGATAAGCAAATGAGGAGGTGATCCCCATCATGCTACAAATGATACACCACAATGAACTGCTATAATAATTGTTCCTTTAACTGTACCACTTGTTCAGTCTGCCTCTCTCTCTCTCGATTTCTCTTTTAGTAGCCATACCTTCCAAAGTCATGTGGGTCATCGGTCACTTCTTTACCGGCTGCAACGGCTCCTTAAGCTATCCTTAAGCATCTGAAGAGGCATTGAAAAATGTCCTCTTCAGATGATGTGGAGTGGGATGTCTCAAGATCGTTCAGCTGGTGAAGATGATGAAGGAGACAAAAGACCACAAGGTACTCCAGCTCCCAGACGTTATTGTCTTCCATGTGGGTGGTAATGACCTAGTAAAGCTGGGGCAAAAGAAGTTGAGGGAGTCTATCTTGAGGGAATTTACTTGGTTGGGGTGCACATTTCCAGAGGTCTTCCTTTAATGGTCTCACATGATACCCCTTCACATTTGGGGCAAAGGTATTAAGGGGAGGGCCCATAATGTTTCTGTCAGGTCACAATGCGGGAATGACAAAAATGTGTCCTGGACATGGGTGTTTAAGAAATATTTCACAGAAACTCACCAGGGGAAAACAGATGTTTCACCACGATGGGGTGTATCTAGCTGATGTGGGCACTGATATTTTCACCAAGGATATATGGGCATTCACTCAATCTTTGGTGGGGATGGTGAAGCACCACATTGCCCTGGTGGCCCCCATGACAGATTAGCGACATGCAACACAGTCTACTCTGAAGGATAAAGAGTTTTTCAACCAAATACTTCCTAGGACAGCATTGAAAGGATGGGCAACAATCCTTATTCTGAAAAGGACATTCACACCGGCTTGGGGACATAGTCTCACAGTTAACCAGTGTGGGGCAAGGGGTTCCAGCCTCTGCTATCACATCCTCTGGCCCCATTTTCACAGCTTGGTGTTTGAGGGGGCGAGACCATGGCAGATAGTCAACGGCACAAGCAGTTTGAGGCCACCTCTCAGGGATACAGGTGGTGTCATCTGTGTGGTCCCGACAAACCGGCTGTGGAAAGGGAATACAGTACTTAGTGTTGTGACATTTGAGGGAATGCTTGTTTCGTAAGTAACTGCATGCATAAATATTTTTGTATTTCATTGTCTGTTGTTATAGATGTGTCATTTGTAGAATGCAGACCATGTTACTGTAAGGTGTTCATATGTTGATAACTTATGTAACTGGTGACGCTGCTGTATGTAGTACGATCGTCATGTTTGTGTTTAGCTGTTAATAAACATGACTTTATTGCCCATGGTAAACTAACAGTGGTTTGTCATTAATTTAGATGAGTCTGTGGAGAGGGCGTGGTGTAGACTTGTGGGGTCTCCGGCAACTATAACAAGCAAGTGAAGTGATAAACGTTTGTCAGTGCTGTCTCCACTGCCCAAAGTGTTATCAATAGAAGGGTTATATGAAACGCCAGGCATGTGCAAATGCTTTCTGCATGCGGTAGCCTATCAAATCAAGGCCTACTGCCTCTGCAAACGTTTGATGTCATCTCACTTACGAGTCTCACAGTAGTTTTCAACCGTTTAAAAGTAAAGGCCTCGTGTACAGTGATTTAACATGTTCACCCCTAATGATTACATATAATAATGCTTGCCAGGACCAAAGTGGGGGAGGTGGGTGGCTGAAGTTGTATTATGTTTGCATTTGCCGCCCTGTCACCTCAATGCGTCGAGGAAAGACAAGAGAGAGGCCAAAAAAGAGACTGTCAAAATAGGGGGCAAGGTGAGTGAATGGATATGGGCCTTGTGAAGAGTGGCCATCCCCATTTGCTAGCAGTTTTATACTGGACGGATTAGTAGTGTCCTGTGGGTGGCCTCCCTGGGGCATAGGATCAGCAGGAAAGGAGTGAGGGAGAAGTTCCAACAAGAAATCACAGAGGAATCCAGAATTTGACAGCAGCCAATGATTGCTAAGCCCATGGAGGTTGCCCAGACTGGCTGCCAATGTCATCAGTGGTCTCCTGCTTTACAGCAGATTTCAGACTGACTCAGGCGCCTGTTTCCCCCAGAAGAATGTGTCTTGCAGATGACACATTAAAAAGGTTTAATAAACTCTAAAGGGCTCCCATGAACACTCAGGGAATTGTGGGGTGAAAGGAAGCCAGTCGGACTTTGGGCAGCGATCTTGTGATGCACAGCTGTGGCAGAGATAGTCTCCATTGTGTGCAACTGAGCTAAATAAGAAGGTTTAGGATGTTTCATATTGACTTCCCTAATTACAGAATAGTTGCATTGGAGATGTTCACAACAGATCCAGGAGGTATAGATCCATTCCCGATGTTCACAATAACCAAATAACCATTGAGCATTTCAGTGTTTTCCATTTGGATTAACTGTACGTAAATTTCGTAAGTGGGCAACCTTTACGTAGTCCCACAGATCACCACTTCATACCTATACCAATCTGAGATTCTTGTCAGTGTGTACCAATAACTGACTTCAGAGAGATTAGTTGCTTTCCATGGGTCTTGTGGAAGCACGTCAAGGGGAATATCTGTTTCGAATATATCTACTGCTAGTAGAAAGGCCTTTCTATGCCTCCTTTGTCTATGAAGATATGTTAGCAGTATGTTAGCTGGCGAGGAGTCTTGTGGAGAGATCAGAGTGGGTATTACTGCAGTGGTCAAGGCATGCCAGGATTAGGGCTCTGGTCAGCTCTATGGTCAGTGTGAACTGGTGGGAAAAGTGGAGGATGATTTTCCTCAGAAGTGAGAGATGCTTTTTAAGAGCCTTGGATACAGTTCACTTGTGAACACTAAAAAAAGGTTGTCATCAAAGCAAATCCTCAAATGTATTTTATAAAGAGAAGTGGGTCGTGGTTCAGTAAGGGCAGTGCTTAATTTGTAAATAAAAAGGTGCCGTGGCCCAAAGCCCTCCTCAAACACGCGGCCGCTGCAATTAAATGTGCGAACACGGAATACTGAGGCAGCGTAATCCTGAAGCCATCTCGGGCCTATTCAATCCATTGACAGCCACCCCTGCCCCTTCAGCTCACTCTTGCAGCTTTCTTCTTTCTCGCTTTGTGACGCTTTTTCGTTTTTCCCTTCCTCCATCTTCCCCATATGTGTCTTTTGCTCGTTATAAATGCTTGAGGCAGAAGAATAAGCTCCGGCTCTCAAACATACGTGCCGGGGCTCAGCACCGGAAACAACAAGCACAAATTAAGCACTGAGTAAGGGTTAGTGCAGCTGGATTGATGCAAAGTTTCCCGCTGTCTGGGTGCCAGAAGCTTCGGCATAGCAAAGGACTGGCCTATAGGGGAATTAAGGAGTGCCCATGGGCTCCTCTGATAGATCAGAGTGTGGGTCGATTGTTAGCAGCCTGTGGGCCTGTTTTATGGCGCGTGGGTCTATTTTTTACTGATGATTTCCCTGAAATTATCACTAACTTTGCTCGCAGCAAACACAAATGCATGTAGTCTTACATACCTTGCAAAATACACATACAATATGTCTTTACAAGTTCAAAACTGGCTTGAAAGTGGGCCAATTTTTTAGTTATCTGGTTCGCTTATTTGGGGGGCACTTTTATTTTGGTACCCAGGCCTAATTTTGGCCCATTCTGACCCGAATTTGACAAAGAAAGACTGCAAAGGGTGGCACCTTGTGAGGACCAGTTTCAGCCAACATCTCCCTGATGCTGAAGCCAGTGTGTGGAGATACCATTGGGGGGCTACGGGGTGCACCTCTATTTATAGCTTACTTTCTTGGTAAGGATGAAGTCTGAATCCCCGAATCTTCTAACGCATGCGCAATATGGCTGTACTGTGGGGATGACACTAGAGAACGTGCCACTCCCCCCGCGCGTTGACTATTAGTATCTTCGGGCCTTCCCTCATTCACCACGTACTTCAAGCCTGGGATTAGCAGCCTCTCCTCGGAGCCCCAGCTCATCCCGGCTCTGTTTGCTTGGATCAACCGCCGACTGGGACTCAGCGTCTCTGCAGTCTCACCACGTGGCCTATGAATAAATCACGCATGCCGTAGATGTGCGCGCACACACCGCTTGTCTAAATATTTGCCCAAGCTTCGACGGACACAGAGGATGGGAGCAGAATTTTAAGCAGAAGCTGGCAAGTGGCATCAACATGCCACCAAGTCCTTTTCTCCATTGTACTGGATGTATAAAGCACGCCAACATATGTGTTCGTAGATAGATAGGATGGTTGGCTCCGATTGTTAAGCACTGGCTACAGTTATCCAGTGCTTGAAATGGAAAAATAGAAGTGCAGGCAATCTACATCAGAGTACCTTCTTGCTTCTGAGAAGTGCCGGTACCCTCCCTCTCAAACTAAAGAAGTGCAGGTACTCGGTACCTGATAGTACCGGCCCATTTAAAGCACTGCAGGCATCTATGTGAAAACTGCAACTCACGCTCAATTCCCTATTGGCCTTTTGGTTTGGGTGCGAGGGAGCCTACTCTTTGGTGGATCTCTGCAGAGCGAGGCAACGGGGACCCTTAGTGTGACTAAAGGACGATCTTTTGGCAGGCAAGCCAAAGGCTGATGACGCATTTGTGAATGAGGCGTGATGCCAATGGGTCTAGTTGTCTCCTGGAACTGGACACCCCAACATCACTGAACAAGTAGCCTTCCTCAATTTGAGGGAAAGATGGGGGGGGGGCAAAGTCTTAGTATAATTTTGCTATCTATTGAACTATATGATTGAGGAGAAACATTATCCCTCTAACTTTTCTCCATGTGGAAGTATCAGGGCCGGATCCATGACCCCCAGGTTGAGTAGACAGTTTTCTTCTTTGCCTTGCTTGTGAGCACAGAATGGTGAGATACAGACCCCATCCAACAGAGAAAGACTTGACTGCCTTTCTTCCTTGTGACTCTGGAGAGCATGCTTTCTGGCCCTGTTTTAGGCTGCTAGCAATTCACTGAATGTTGCTGTGGATTTTCAGGCCCAACACTAACAAACACCTTTTGATTTTACTAAAATGATATAATATAGGTAAAAGGGCTTTCAGACAGCCTTCTCCATCCATTGTTCTGTTAAATTGTAATTAACATTTTCCTTTCACTCACTACAGCATACAGCATGTGGCAAAGAATCAGCCTGCTTCAGCCACTGGTTATCTTTGCTGTGAGTGACAGCAGGCTACTATTTCACACGGAGAACATCCAACACAAAGTTGTTCCCTTAAGTGCCAGGGACTACTGTGGCAATGTGTACTTTTTTTAGACAAAATAAATAGTTTTGCATTTAGAAAATTAATATTCATAATGGTAGCTCTCCCAACAACAACATTTTCACAAAAGCCCTGCTGAAAAGTCTTGCAGCTACGCCAGACCTACTGGCTTTGCCAATGCTTGTTCGATTTTCCATCAGTTAAAACAACAATCGTGCAAGTTCATTGAAGGCCTCCTTGTTAAATGGATTGAAACCCACAGGGTGCCTCTCCAGAAGGCAATCCAGTAGGCAACCATTATAATGAGAGAGCAGTGGTAGTCTCATGGACTTCTAGTAGAAGGGTCAGGGCTTTTTTCCTTGCCATCTTCAGAAAAGAAATGTCTGCTGGCCTTTCCTATTAAAAGGTTGGCTACACTCACTCAACCTGACGGCATGTATACATGTGTCAAGTGGGGTGCGTGTGGACGCTGTGAGTGTTCTTGACTGACTTGGCATAGGAATCTATCTTGGGACTATTTTGAGTGGATGACAGCTCAAAATGGAGGGCTGGAGCGGTGCTCCTGGTGTCCATTATTAAACCTGAAAGCAGGCCAGTAACATTCCTGGACCTGCCACCAGAAGAATCACTGTAACTGGACTTCAGTATATGGTTGACAGAGGTCTCACATCCCCTCCTTCATTAATCAGGAGCAATATCTTCCTTCCCGAACACCATACTTCAGTGTATCACCTTAAGTGGGACAGGTAAGCCCAGACGTGGGTTCTGTGCACACTGTGCCACTGAAGCCAACCTATGCCTGGCTTTTTAGCCCCAAACAGGCTGAAACCGGTCCTAGGTTGCTTGTGTTCCAGTTCAGGGAGGACCTGGTCTGGCAGTTCGGGCTGGACTGTTCCCATTGGAGCAGGGTCAAGACTAATTTGCATATGGCAGGGCCCAAATTGATGAGGCATAGTTTGAAAAAGAACAATGGATTGGGTTGTGACTTGATAGATTAATTCAAGCATTCCACGCCTAACATTTTTGTATATTTCGTAGACCCCCTAGTTGGAATTCAGTAAGTGGCCGATGGGTTACCTTTTAAATTTAGCGTCTTGTACCCTATAGGGACACTGCTGACTTTACCCCTCTACCTGCTGCACCTATGCAACAAAGACTGTGGCTTTGTTACACAGATGCAGGAGGTACTCAGTTTTCTGTACGATTGATGCACCCACTTCCTTCTGTATGTCTGGAGTTGGGGCCCTAGGACACCAGGAGTAAAATACTCCCAATTGACATAATTGGAGCCCAGTGACCATTGAATGCCCTAAGGCCCCCGAACCAGGTCCCACCAACAGATTATGGGATCAGGCTGGCGGGCAGACATGGACAGATGGGGCTGGGCAGATGGAGAGGTTATTGTTCTGTCGTAGGCACCCACCGAAGAAATAGGGAGCTCCATAGCACAGTTAACTGGGCGCAACAGGGAACCCTACCAAAAGGTATCCAGATATGGCAGACGAACCTTGAAGCAAAGATAAATTAAATGTCAGTATTGCAGTTCTAGGCCAAAAGGCTGTGGGCACTGATCCCTGCAGTGAGAAGCTGGTACAGACTGGGACAAAGGTCGCTCCCCATATCTTCACTGGTCAAGGCACTGCACAACCTCTTAGCTCCGGGTGATCATGGTTTAATGTGACTTGGATAACAGAAGGACTAGTTTTGTCCATGACATAGCCTAGGAAACGCAGGGCTGGTGCAATCAAGGACTGAACAATACTAGTGCATTTCAGTGAGTGCAACCCAACGATAGTTCAGTTCTAGGGAACCCTAGACCTACCCGGACAAGCTGTGCAGAAGCTGTAGCCATGATGATCTTCTAGTCGTTTCTAAGTTTTTTCTGAAGCTGGTGGTTGAAGTTTTTGACTATGTGCGGCCAAAGTGTGGAACTCTATTCCAGCAGTTATCCTTCACAAAAATAGTGTTCTGGCACTGGAAAGCTAAAACCTGGCTTTGATTGCCTCCTAACCTGCCCCACTACTTGTCTCTCACTATCACTAGTGCCAAGAAACCTATAGTGGTGGAGTGCTCGATACATTTTTATAATTGCATATCATGTCCTTGACACAGTTCCTCTGCTCTGCGTGACCCCGGTGCTGCTACGCACCAACAGACATCAACGACATGGCTTACCCTGGCACTGGCCCCGGAGATGTCACTTTCCCACACAAGGAAGCGGCGGGTGCCAGTGTTTGACGCTCAGTTGGTCAAGGCCGCGACCTCGCTGGGCTCGCCATGGACAGGCCGCGGCAGTAAGCCCGTCTGAGGGCACGTGCTCTCCTTGAAACGGCGGGCAATGCACCAGCCGGGTCTTGGCTCGGAGCCAAAGTTGGAGCAGGCACCAAAATGCAAGCGCCTCGCTCTTTCTAAGAGTGAAGTCAGTCCAGGGAGATGAATGTTTTGTTGGGGGGGGGGAGGTGTTGTGGAGATGAATGCTTTAGGGGGGGCGGCGGAGATCTGCAGCGGGATGGGACAGTGCTGCAAAAACGGCATCAAAATTCTTGCAGGTTTGTGCGTTTTCTATATGGAACTGTGGATGTGATGAATAATTGAATAAAAAACAACTACACGGGAATGGGGGGGGGGGTGATACCTACAGAGGGCGAGACGGAGGACGAGAGACATGGAGAGCTGGAGAGGCGTTGAGAGAGGGGACGGAGAGAGAGGTACACAGAGAAGGGGAGTAAGTGAGGCACGTAGCGATGGAAGGTGGGCGAGGGAGAAGTGCGTATGAAGAGACGGGGTGCGCTGGGAGAAGGGGCAGAGGCGCAGAAAGGAAGCAGAGTAATGAGAGGGTAGGGGGAGAAAGGGGGAAGAGGGTGCTGGGACGGGTGCCGAGGGCGAGAGTGAGTGAGGCAGGTAAGGAGCCAGGGCAAGAAAGAGAGGAAACAAGACGAGGGCAAAGGACCGAGTGCGAGAGACAGGGAGAGTCAGAGAAGAGAGGGATTTGGAGGGACAGAGAGTAACGGAGAAAAGCCAGGCTGTACCGTGAACAGACAGCCCAGGGGGATGGAACCGGGTTAAAAAGGGGAGAAAGCTATGAGTGAGAGTCAGAAAACAAACCATCAAAGAGGTGGCAGAGAATAAGAGACTGAAGAATGAGCGCGCAGACATAAGAAGTGACAGAGCACAGGGGCTCTGAAAAGGAGGTACTGATAGGAAATTGGAGCGTACTGAAGAGAAAAGGAATGAAAAGGAACAAAGGGGATTAAGGAAAGAAGGGCAGGAGGCAAGGGGAAAACATGAAAAGAAGGCAGCCGGAGAGCCAATAACGGGTGAGGAGAGGAGATCGAGAGAACTGGGAGAGAACAGAGAGAGACCTGGCGGCAGGAAGGGGGCAGAAAAGGTGGTACCTGACCCCTTAGTATTTTCCTGGGGTCACGTTCTCTATCCAGTCTATTTCCCTCCCCCTCCCCCATCGCCAGTGTCTCTTGTCTACCATAGTCACTGAGGGATAACAACCTCTGACCCCTGATGGATCCCAACGGATGGAGTAGTTGGTCAGAATACTTACACCGGTCTCACACAGAAGGGACAAGGGAGTCGGCCTTTCAATGGACCTAGCCTACTGGGGTGACTGGTCAACGGTTGCCAGACCACTGGGATTGTTGAAGCACCCACGCCCTTCCGTTTGGAAGCTAGTCACTGGATGGCTGGTGTCGGAGTAGACTAAGGATCTGTGTACGTGGTCTTTGTATAGAGCGAACTGAGCCAAAAGCCAGCGGCTTGCTGTACATCATCAAAGGCAAGCATACAACCAATGAGTGGTAGGAGAGGCTGACTTTAATCCTGGACCGCCATCCAAAGAAGGCCCAATTACAGTAAAACAAATGCTGCCGAACCCCATAACTCTCCGGATGCCTCAATCACTGCAAATTGAGTGGTCTGGCTTCTGACAGTGCCTATTGTATTTTGGGGATGCGAATGAAACAGTAACAATGTTTCCATAGTTCGCTTTAACATACCAAAAATTTTGAGAGATCCTAGAACAGTGGATAAATTAAAATCTGAATGGATGGATGGACGGACATTAGCTCAGGCGAAACGAAGGTGAACCAGCGTTCTCTCAGTTTACCTATTAGGCCAGCATGATGGGTCAGTGACATGCAGTGTGACTTGTAGGTCCGTGCTTTTTGGGGTTGAGCGTGCAAGCGCTCTAGCCTGCTGTAATCTCTCTGTGGGCTTTTAACCATGCCCACCGCATGCCCATCGGTTTCGTTGATTAGTGGGCTTGCCTTTTAAAAATTGTTTGATTTTATTTGTGAAAGGCATGCATACGTTATGCCTTTTCTGGTGTTTAGCCCTTCTCGAGCGCACCGGCCAACTACTGAAAACATGAGGCTCCATGTTTTCACCATTGTTCCTGGACTACTTTTTATTTTTATTTCCAATGCAGCGCGATCTCGCTGCACTTTGCCAATATGTTTGACTGCAAGCGAACATCTGTTTCATTTTGTGTGCTCCTTCACGCTGATGGCGTGGCGCTTTAAATCAGGCCACTTAAGTAAAACTGTATTACTTTTACTTTTCATTTTATGTGGCAATAAAATTCCGGTTAGGACTTTACAACTCTAATAGCTCTAAGTCGAACAAATGTGACACCCACTGCATTGCAAATGCTCGTTAATCTTGACAGGGCTAACTCAGCTTTTCATCCTTCCTTGATTGACACATGGATTATTATTAAAGTGGCATTAGCCTTTTAAATATATATCAATATTATTTACCGGCCTTTGAAATGGAAAAACTGGAAAAGTGAGCACTATCTAAAAATTGTTATCTGTCCACCTATCACCTAACCCATATTTCGCTCCATCAATATCTTTTATTTAGTCCATCTATCAGTATGTTGCTCTTTCGATCTCTCTTCAAGTTCATTTATTTAATTTGCATCTGTAGTTTCACAGTCCAGATCATTTTTGTGGTGGAGCCACGCAGATGAGGCTTCAGTATTTGTATCTTTTCTGACCAATTTGCAGTGTTCCTTCCTTTGCTTGAAGCACGGAAGCTTTCTATTTTCGTCCTGCCAAAGAAAACACAAAAGCCAGTAGTGTGACTGCAGCCTAGTGTTGCCACAAAATGAACTGTCAAGATCCTCCTGGTACCCAAAGACGTCATGGGTCCCTCTCGGCTGCAGACACCGCAGAGATTAGTACATGTTCCTCTTACTTTGCATTGGTTCACATTTCCATTTGACTAACAACCCCTGCAGATCAGCTGTCTCCTGCTCCCCCTCGAGCAATCAGGATGTACATCTCTTGAGCTGTCACTTTCTGGAGCGAGAAACATCTCAAAGTATTGAGGAATCATGCCTTGTCCCCTCGGGGCGAGACAGCAGTGCAAAAATAAAAATGTGATCATCAAGCTGTCGGACAAGCAGTCAGCCTCGTCTCGGCAGCTGGTGGGGGCTGAGAAGCGGTGTCAAGCCAGCACCAACTGGCGACAGAAGCAAGAGAGTGATCTGATTGGTGGCATGTAGCGTGTGACATGATTGAATATCCCAGCAGGATATAACGGTTTGAAGAGACAGAATGGGTCCACATGCTCTCCCATATAGTTATTACAACTTCCATTTAAACGACAGCCAGAAAGATGGCGGACTCTTCCTGGAGACGGGAAGGGGAGCGTTGTGAATGGGCAATGAAAGATCTGTTTAGGTGATGCAGCAACAAAGAGCTGAGGAGAAAAGGTAACAGAAGGATGATTCTAGAAGGCTTGAACATGAAAGCTTATGAATGGGTGAATATATACAATGGAAGGCAGTGAACGATATTGGGAGACACAGGCATGGCCTGCTGTCATTATAGTTGGAAATGAATGCGCCTACAGCAGCACTTTTTCCCTAACGCAACTTATTAGACAGAACAACTCACACACATCAACTACATGGTAGACATGCCTTACAAAACATCTTGGTGCTCAAAACATCAAACCAATTATAGAACATCCTAAAGAGAACTCCTTCTACCCACCAAGCATAGTTCAGATAGACCAGAAGTTGGACAAAACAACCACTAACTCCAGGGAAAGTACCCACATCAGCACATGTTGGGCAATGGGCAGACCAAATAACCGAGACAGCGACTAAACACCTTGCCAAGACCTCAGCCCCACCTACTAAGGGGCATATTTATACTCTGTTTGCACCAAATTAGCGTCATTTGTTGTTACTCTAATTAGGTGCAAAACTAACTCCATATTTATACTTTGGTGCTAGACCCGTCTAGCACCAAATTTATTGAGTTAAAGTCATTTTTTGAAAGTAGAAACCTACCTTGCCTTAATGAGATGCAAGGTAGGCGTTCCCGTGCAAAAAATGACTCTATGGCCTTAACGTCATATTTATACTCCTGTGCTTTGCCCTATTTTTTAACGCCTGTGTCAGGGTAGGTGTTAGGGGACCTGTGGGCATATTTCCATGGTGGAACACCATGGAATAAGCACACAGGTGCCCTCTCCAGGCCCCAGGGACACCCCCACCCACACCAGAGGGAAAGCGGAGGATGGGGGACCCCGTCCCGGGTAAGTACAGGTAAGTATTTTATTTTATTTTTTAAAGTGCCATGGGGCACTGAAATGGGCCCCCATACATGGCACAGGGTGCAATGGCCATGTGCAGGGGACCCTTGTCCCCTGTGCTGGCCATTGGTGTGGTGGGCATGACTTCTGCCTTTTCTAAGGCAGGAGTCTTGTGGAATGGTAGGGTTAGTGCCATAAAATGACACCAATCTGATTAGAGTCATTTTTTTTTCACTCTGACCTACCTAAAGACATTTTTTGGTGCAAACCCTCCTTTTTCCATACCGCCAGCCCCACCCGACAAATGTCAATTTTTTTTACGCTAGCCTACCCTTTGCACCAGCTTGCACTATTCCATAAATATGGTGCCCGGCTGGTGTACAAAAACGGTGCAAGCCGGTGCTAAACTTTTTGGTGCAAAACTGCGTTAGTACAGTTTTGCACCAAAAAGTATAAATCAGGGCCTAAATTTCATAATCCAATGACGTGTTAAAACAAAATTATTATAAACAAACAACAAATTCACTACCAACGTCAAAGGTCATAAAATGTAATTTGACTGCTTTCTATGCAGAATCCTTTATTCAGCAGTTCATGGTAGCACTGTGAGATCAACCTTATCGCAAAATATGTGCTTTGGTAATATGTGTAAAGTGACATGACATTGATTACAAAGTTTCCATAGATCTTACAAATATTTACATAAACCATGGTAACTCAAGAGGCCATTACTGGAGCTTCAAGTGGTCATTCCATCGCCCGCTTCTTGGCTTATTTTAATTATTCCAACATCAAAATGTTCAGATTCAAATAATCTAATTTTGTACAATCTGTGTCAAGATTCGGCATCAACCTCATTTTCTAAACCATTGCTAAATCTTTAAACAGATTTCCAGAGCTAGTCTGTATTTGCAACCATGCGTTTTGGTTTTATGAGGGAGGCAAGTCCACAAAAACTCTTTCAAAAAGGGTTCCTCCAGCGCAAACCCCAAAATGTTTGTGCTTCTTTATTTTAAGGGACTTTTTTGAATGTAGAATTAGGAAGGAGCTGGAATCTTAAGAATGAGTACGTAGTTTATGAACGTGAAAAGGTAGGCTTTGGAGACAGGATCTGCTTTAAGTTCCGCTCATGCACTGACTGAAAGCATGTTTGAGGGAAAGACGAATCCTTTGTAGTCACCTACATTTATACAGACCGTTTTACCTCAAGCGACTTCTACTCTGTGCACCGCTGTGGGCGCCGCCCACCCAGCCTCTTATTTTGATATAACAAAATGCTCAAGTAATTTAGCTCTGGAAAATGGTTTCTTGTGTTTGATATGTCTTCATAATGACACCTAGATACAAAAAAAAAAAAACTTTTCTAATAGGTAAATGTTCCTCCTTGTCTGTGATGAGCCTTGTAATGCACCCCACAAGGATCTGAGGAAAAGAAGAGGGATGTGGTGGGTGGCGTGACGTAGGGTTCGTGAAAGCAATAGACCGTCATATTTAAGTCCGTGTGTGAGGCAGGCGCTAGGGGCGTGGGAGCTGGAGAGGAACGAAAGGGCGAAATAAAGATAGGAAAGGGAGAAGGAAGTGGATAAGGGGAAATAATGAGAAGAAAGAGGATGATGGTTAAAAAAGCGACTGAAATGTCCCTGCACTAATTACTACTGTTTCGAATTTGGGGTTAAAAAAGGCACAATCAGGCATGGACGTAATTTAGGGGTCGCAGCTGCGACCCCTGGCTTGTCCCTTGCAGCCCCTTCCACTGCCTTTGCGACCCTTGGTCTCAGGGGTGGCAAATTCAATGGCAGGAACACAGTACAGCACGTCGTTTTGAACATCGGCTGGGGTTCAGCTCTCTTGTTGTATCTCAATGTTTTATTACACTAATACTGACTAATGAAACATTATTCACTATTAGTGTAATAAAAATTGAGTACAATTAGCTGGAATATTACCTTCCTTGGTAGCTGAAGTAAGTAAAAATGTGCCTCTAAAAGTATATTGTGTGTGCATGCTTGCGGTTTACTGTGTTTACGAGAGAGTGCTTGTAAGTGTGAATATGTGTGCATTTGCAGGAATGTGAGTGAAACTGAAGGTCAAAGGGCGTCCGATGTCACTTCTGCTCACTGCTTCTGCTACCACTGACATTTCGGTGAATTGACGTCCATGGAATCGGACCCTACTGGTGAGGTGGAGTTGATGTCTGGCTATATGACTGCTCGTTGTCTGGCTATTGACTGCAGCGCAGTGCTCCACCAGTTACCTCACCGACGATGTGCGCAGTCGCAGACCTGGGTTCATGACAAGGTCTGCGCAGTGACGCTCCTTCTGAGAGGAGCTTCGATTTGAAGGAAGCTCAGCTCATCCTCGGTAGTAGTCGGCCTCATTAGCGCATGAGATTTAAGGCTTCATTAAAGATTAGCGCCTCTGGGTTCCACCGGGAGATAATTGGTCATAAACGTAGTTAGGTGCCCTGAGCCGCTCACAAGTGTCGAAAATAAACTTTACAGCCAATTACCCAGCAGAGGTCAGGAAGCAAGCGGTTACAACGCCATCAGAGCCTTCTACTGCTGTTGATAAGCGTGGGATGTCTTTATCTGGAGACTAAACGTAGACATCGAGACCAGCTCCTAGAGTCGTCCCACGTCCACTCTTAGCTCTAGATGTCTTACCAGCCTCATGTTTTCCCAAAACATCATAATAAAAATAATGCATACATGTATGTGTACGTAGCTGGGCCATCAGGAGGCCTGTTCATCCATTGGTGTTGGTCCAGTGCCATTCACATTTTGCTTAGGCTCACCAGAGACTACAGCATGAGGCTTCTTCAGCAACCGGCTCTCCAATGTGAGCTACAGCATTTAGCTCTTGCACATGTGCACGAGCACCTAAAAGTAGTCCATTTGAGTGAAAGGGATGGCAGGGCAATTTATGCTTTCATTTTATTTTTAGGGTCGAGCACGCGCAATCGCTCTGGCCCCTGTTGTAATCTCTCTGTGGGCTTTTAACCACGCCCATCAGTTTGGGAGGTTTGTGAACCTGACATCGAAAACCTGTAGGAGTTGTTAAGTACTGGAATGCATGACTGGAGATCCTCAAACTTATGAGTTGCTTTTCGGGTTATTCTGGCCAATGGGCAGCAAGTTCCTCAAGGCTCTCTGTCTACTCACTCCTTCATTTGTAGGGTCGAGCCTGCAATAGCATGCTGTAGCGCATTTGTGCCGCTAGCAAGACTCTGTGGTAGTTAGAAAAGGGCTTGGAGCCTGCCCAGGGCTTACCATTTGTTGGCTTGCATGGCACTCTCCTTTACAGCCTCATAATTAGTCACTGGAGGTCATATCGTCATTTCAGTTCCCATCTGTGGAGCAGGGGCCAAGCACTGATTGATTCATTTTAATCAGTGCTGTCCGCTGCTCCCGAGGCGATTGGGGTCCTATTTTCTTCTTTTAATTTCTAGTGTCCTACAAACAGAAGGCGTCTGACTTCGAGAAATATGCCCAGAAGGACAAACAAAATCGCAAAGTTGTATTTTCTATAGTTAACTTTTTTTTATTATGCCAAGTCTTCTTTTCTCACTTTGCACTCATGTTTTTTTTTAAACTGATGCCATGCAAACTGAAGGCACGTGATTGGCAAAAATGTGCCCAGCAGGACAAACAACATTGAGAAGTTGTATTTTCTATAGTTAACCTTTTTATTTTGCCTAGTCTGCCTTCTCACTTTGCACTAATGTCTTGTTTTTGCTCATAGGTGCTATTCTCAAAAGATGACTATTATCTTGTTCTCAATATTGCATGCAACATTATTTCTTTCTTATGTGTAATTTCTGAAATTATGCTTTAACACATAATCCTGCAGTACCCCCAATCCACCCCACTCCAATACAATCTACCTCACTCCAATCCAAACCACTCGCCTCAATCCACTCCAGTCCATCACACTCCAATCCTCCCAAACCACTCTACTCCAATCTGCCCCACTCCAATTCAAAACAATCTGCCCCACTCCAATCCAAAAAAACTCTGCCCCACTCCAATACAGCAACAATCCGCCCCACTCTAGTCCACAAAATCTGTCCCACCCCATCCAAAACAATTTGCCCCACCCCAATCCAAAATAATATGCCCCACCCCAATCCAAAACAATCTGCCCTACTACAATGTACCCCACTCCAATCCAAAGCAATCTGCCCCACTCTAGTCCAAAACAATCTGCCCCACTCCAGTCAGCCACAGCCCAGTCCAATCCACCACACTCCAATCCACCCAATCTATCCAATCCACCACACTTTAATACTCCCAACCCACCCACTCCAATCTGCCCCATTCAATCGAAAACAATCTGCCTCACTCCAATACAGAAATCAAAAACAATCTGCACACTCCAGTCCACAACAATCTACCCGACCCCAATCCAAAACAATCTACCCCACTCCAATCCAAAACAATGTGCCCAACCCAACCTACCCCACTCCAATCCAAACAATATGCCCCACTCCAGTCCAAAATGATCTGCCCCATTCCAATCTGCATCACTCCAATCTAAAACAATCTGCGCCACTCCAATCTGCCCCACTCCAACCTAAAACAATCTGCCCCACTGTAATCTAAAACAATTTGCCCCACTCTAATCCAAATCAATCTGTGCACTCCAATCCAAAACAATCTGCCCCACCCACTTCAATCCAATCTTCCAGACTCCAATCCAAAACAATCTGCCCCACTCCAACCTGCCCTACTCCAATCTAAAACAATATGCCCACTCCAATCCAAAACAATATGACCCATTCCAACCTGCCCCACTCCAATCCAAAACAATCTGCCTCCCTCCAGTCTGTGCCTGTCCCAATCCAATTCAATCCAAAACAATCTTCCCCACTCAATCCAATCTGCCCCATTCAAACCACCCCACTCTGATACAACACAATCTGCCCCATTTCAATCTGCCCAACTCTAATCTAAAGCAATGTGCCCCACTCCAATCTGCCCCACACCAATCAAAACAATCTGCCCCACTCTAATCTAAAACAATCTGCCCCACTCCAATCTGCCTCACTCCAATCCATAACATTCTGCCCACTTTAATCCAAAACAATCTGCCCCACTCCAACCCCCCACTCCAATCCAATCTACCCCATCCCAATCCACCCCAGCACACTCCAATCCAGTCCACCTCACCCTGATCCACCCCACTTCAATCTGCCTAACTCCAATCTGTCCCACACCAATCCAAAACAATCTGCCCCACTCCAATCCAAAATAATTTGCCCCACTTCAACCTGCCCCACTCCAATCCAAAACATTATGCCACTGCAATCCAAAGGAATCTGCCCTACTCCAATTTGCCCCACTCCAATCCAAAACAATCTTCCCCCGCCAGTCCTAAACAATCTGCCCCACTCCAGTCCAAAATGATCTCACCCACTTTAACCTGGCGCACTCCAATCGAAAACAATGTGCCACTGCAATCCAAAGGAATCTGCCCTCCTCCAATCTGCCCCATTCCAATCCAAAATAATCTACGCCACTCCAATCCAAAACAATCTTCCCCAAACTAATCTGCTACACTCCAATCCAATCCAATGTGCTCCACTCCAGTCTGCCCACTGCAAACCAAAACAATAGGCTCCACTCCCTCCAGTCCAAAACAATCTGCCACACTCCAATGCAAAACAATCCGTCCCACTCCAATCCAAAACAATCTGCCCCACTTAAATAAAAAACAATCTGCCCCACCCCAGTCCGCCACACTGCAGACTGCCCTGCTCCAATCCAGTCCACCTCACCCCAATCCAAGCCGCCAAACTCCATCCCAATTCACCCGTTCCAATCCACCACAATCTACCCTACACCAATCCAATCCACCCCAATCCAATTTACCCCACTCCAATCCAATTTACCCCACTCCCGTTCACCACAATCCAACCCACTCCAGTCCAACTGTGCCGACTACAGTCCAACCCACCTTATTCCAGTCCAGCCTACCCCAATCTAATACAACCCATCCCACTCCAAACCACCACATTCCAATCCAAGCCTCCCCACTCCAATCCAACCCACTCCAATCTATCCCACTCCAGTCCAACCCAACCCAATTCAATCTAACCCAATCCATCCACCTCACCTGAGTCGATCACACTCCAATCCAATCCACCCCACACCACTCTGATCCACCTCATACCAATTCAATCCAATCCACTGCACTCCACACCAATCTAATCCACCCCACTTCAATCCAATCCACCCACTCCAATCCACCCCTCTCAATAAAACCCACCTCACGCTAATCCTCTCCACTTCACTCCAATCCACCCTCTCCAATCCAGTTGTCTCCACTTAATTAATCTCACCCCACACCAATCTAATCTACCCCACCTCAGTGCATTCCACCTCACTCCAATCCACCTCACCACACCCCAATCCAATCCAACCCACCTCACCCTGATGCAGTCCACCCCACTCCAATCCAAACCATCCAACGCGAATCCACTCAATCCAGTCCACCCCATCCCATTTCAATACACCCCACTCCAATCCACCTCACCCCACTCTACTCCAATCCACCACAGTCTACTCCAATCCACCCAACTCTACCACAATCAACACCACTCCAGTTCAGTTCACTCCAATCCAATCCACTCCAGTCTATCCCAATGCAATTCAATTCGCTCACCCTAATCCTGTCCGCATCAATCCAATCCACCCTAATCCAATCCACCCTAATCCAGTCCACCCCAATCCAGTCTGCCCCACTTCATTCCAACCCACTCAGTTCCACCACACTCCACTCCAGTCCAATCCACCCCACTCCAGTCCAATTCACTCCCATCTAATGCACTCCAGTCCAATCCACCTCACTCCAGTCCAATTCACCCCACTCAATCCAACCCGCCCCAATCAACTCCACCCACTCCAATCTACCCCACTCCAGCCTACCCCTCCCCTATTCAAACCAGTCACCCACAGTCAAATCCACCCCTCGTCACCTCGGTCCACCCAGTTCAATCAACCCCAACCCACCCCATTACAACCCATCCACTCAACTGCATTCCAATCCACTCCACAATCCACTCAGTCCAATTCACCCCCTACAGTCCAGTTCACCCCACACCAGTCCACTCCAATCCTCACCACTCCAGTTCAGTCTAATCCACACCACCCAAATTCAATCCACCCCACTGTAGTCCTATCACTTCAGTCCAAACCACCCACCCCAATACACCTCCCTCACTTCAATCCACCCACCCCACTCCATTCAATCCACCCCACTCTGCTCCAGTTCAATCCACCCACTCTACTCCAGTCCACCCCACTATCTCAGTCCACTTCAATCCACTCAATCCTATGCCACTGCATGCCATGACACTCTGCCACTGGGCCATTGAACTCTCCTCTCCTCCAGTTAACTCTGCAGCACTCTACTCCCCCTACTACACTATTCTGCTCCATTCCACACCACTTACTTTTAGCCATGCTGAACAGCAGCCACACTGATGTACAACATGGCAAAAACACATTGACAAAGCCAATAGCTCTTGTATGGGTGAGACCTATTGTCTTTGCCAATGCTTGTTGATGCTCGCTTCGGTCAGCTAGACCTTGATTTTTTTTCGTTGAGGTCAAGTGACTGCACCTCTCCTCTCACTGAGAGGTCCTTTAGCTTCTTACTGCAAGCTTTGTTCCTGTCCATTGCTTTTTGCCCCTATGCCAACTCAGACAGAATTCCACGCTCACTGTACCACTGTACCACTAGAACTAAACTACACTTTACAGAGGAGGCCCAAGTAGCCGAAACTAGGGTTGCTTGTGTTCTGCTTCAGAAGCAACTATGACCTAGCCTGGCAGTTCAGACTAGACTGAGGAGGTCTGTAACATCTTGGCCAAGGGAGGATCTGTTGCCCTGGTCCTATTGGACCGCTCTGCAGCATCAGATACTGTTACTCATCTAGTACTTTTAGAAAGGTTAAGAAACTGTGGAATATCAGGTCTGGCTTTGGACTGGATTAAGTCCTTCTTCAGTGGAAAGCCTAACTGTATTTTCCTTTCCCCATTTAAATCGGAGGAATTTACTTTTATATGGGGGGGTTGTCAGGGATGGTCTCTGAGTCCAACATTCTTCACTATATACATGGTTCTGTTGGGTGCATTGATGAGATCCTATGGCTTCTCCTGCATGACTTATGCAGACAAATCCCAGGTTGTTGTCTTTGTCTCTAACGATCTGGAGGAAATTAAGTACCATTTCTGATCCTGCAGTGTGGCGTGGACAAATCAGAGCTTCCTGAAGCTTAATGCCGGAAAAACTGAAATCTTACTTTATGGAGTTGACTGCTCCAGGTGCGACCTAAAATGGTTGCAGAAGGAATTGGGCCCCTTATCATCAATCACTTCCCATGCCAGAAACCTAGGAGGGACATTTGATATTGATGTCTTATTTGCACACCATAATACATCAGTTGCCACCAGGTGTTTTGCGATGCTTCATGCAATATATAGAATTGTGCCTTACCAGCCAACCTCAGCTCGGAAACCTATGGCGCAGGCACTTATTCAATCTCAGCTAGACTATGCTAATGCTCTCTACCTTGGCCTGCCCTCTGTTCTTTTGGACACGTTCATGGTGGCCCAGAACGCTGATGCACGGCTCATCCTAAATCTTTTCCGAAGGCTCTCAGTGCAGTCTCTTCTGCCTTCTCTTCATTTGAGAAAGATGCACCTCTTTGCATTTGTACGGTAGTGACATATTTCAGCTCCCTAAAAGTAGATGCTGACCTACTGGGAGACACTCTCTTTTACCGTACTGCCAAGACTCGATGGCAGGCTGGCACCTGTTTACTTTCAGAAAGTATTAAAAAACCTAGCTGTTTAAACCATTGTAGCACGAGCCGTACCTTTCTGATATTTAGAGTAGCACCAGGACACCCCTATCTTGGGGTAACAGAAAGCTTTAAAAATTATATTGATTCAATGTTTCTACTGGAGCAGGACTAATGCTGATTTGTGTATGGCTTGATGTTGTTTGCGGTGGCTTAATGGGCCAAAAAAACGACAGACTGGGAAGCAGCCTTAGTAATAATGAGCGGGTGAGATTAATTCCAGCATTCCACACATCACTTGTTTTGCGTACTTAAGTGTTACGCCCTAAGTGTAACGGGTGTGCCCAGAGGTGAGTGCCATTTTTCACTGTGCCTCTGGAAGCAAGCTGAACCCCATGCTGAAGGTGCCTAAATAAGCTGAAAATGGTCTAGGGTTGCTTGTGACCTATCCTGGCAGTTTGGACACTATTTTAGCATGATGAAAGCTGATATTGTATGTAGCTGAACCCTGAGTGGGGTGGCAGAAAAATTATGGATTGGGATATGGCACAAATATAGAAGTGACAATGCAGCTTCACAGCTTAATTAGGGTCTAGTCTGTCATGAAAACATGATAACTTGGTTTGAGGGTACCAGGTATTTGCAAGATCCAAAAAGCAATAGTAATGTCAGAATAAGGACCCTACAAATGACTCTAGCATAACATTTCACTAGACAGCACAAGGCACAACCCTGGCACTACTTTCCAGAGACAGGGTCTTCCAAGTGGTACTCTCTGGCATTTACTATTCTGCCGAAGAAGAGTGAATCAGACTGCAAATGCACAATGGTGTAACATGTTAGACTGTATGTTTTCAATTCTATTAACACAAAAGCCTGACAAAAAATCATTTTTAGCAATACATCCTGGAAGAAATGAGTGCCAGTCAGAAGAACTTTTCTGCCTTGCTGTTTGCCATCTTTCTCTTGCATTTTGTTCTTCTTTGCTCGACTTTGTTGATCTGTCCCCTCTTGCACTTGAGCAGCGCTAGCCCCCCTCTCTGTATCGCTTCATCCTCCCCCTGTGCCATCAAAGTGGCAGCCATGTAGCATGTGTACTAAGGGGGTGCCTAAAGCAAACTCCTCTGTGCCCATCCATGGCCCGACTGCACGATTGCCAAGACCTCTGGCTCGCCGACTATCCACCACAACCACAGATGCCACATTTTGGACAAAGCCCTCTATGCCCTTCTTCTGGATGCCCATCCACACACTGCACCGGGCCTCCCTTACTTGGACATAAAGCGCATTCACATGCCCTGCATGCTACTTTGGTTGCCTGAATGCCAACAACAGTCACCTTACCACAGCTGTGTAAACCCTACCCTCACAGAACACACATCCCACCCTCAAGTGCCTCCTCCTTGACACCTGTTCCCATGACAAGCATGCATCACTGCAAAAAACTGGAGCAACACCTGTACCACTCGCAAGACAATACTGAAAAAGCCTTCTACAAATCAGCCTTTTAGATCTTCCAACAGCACCTCAAAATCACCAAGCACCTGGCCCTCTCTGACTGCATACATGACAGCTTCAGCTCCGCCAAAGAAGTCTTTGCCATCATCAAAGAATTCATATCCACTTCACCAGCACTATGACCATCAGCCTCTCTTGGGAACTCTTCCCTCAACTATCCCACTTCATGGAGAAAAACAAAAAACATCTACAACTTCGCCTCACAAGTGGACCGCTAATCACTCAACTTCCTCCACACTGAATCGAGCACCACCCCACGGAACCACCTTGATCTGTTGGCCAGCAATTACCACCATGGAAGCCTCTGACACAATGCACTTCATTCACTCAGGACCCCTCTTTGAACAATGTCCCTCATGCATCTTTGAACAAGATATTGACCCTATCTGTACAGCCCTCAACCCCATACTCAACTTAACACTTGCCATCCCACCTACCCGGATTCCTGGACACATACCCCCATTCTACCCCACCTCAAGAAACCATTGACAGATCTTCAAACAATGGCCAACTACAGGTCCAACTCCCTTCTTTGCTCTCCAATCAAAGTCCTAGAGGACTCTTGCCTAGCCAACTATTTCAGAACGAACCATCTCCTATACCCTTCACAATCATGCTTCAGACACAACCATGGCACTGAGACAGCCCTCTTCACATTCTTGATGACATCAGCCTCGTCATGGACAAAGGAGACACAGCAGCCCTCATTCTCCTAGACCTCTCGTGGCCTTAGACACTGTCTTCTATCCCATCCTCCTCTAACGTCTCCAAAAGGCCAGAATCTGCATCCTGGTTCTATAGTGGTTGAGGTGATTCCTCGCCAGTAGCACCCAATCGGATAACCTAGCCTGAAACCTGTCCAACACCACCAAGTTCATCTGCAGAGTACCTGAGGGGCTCCTCCCTGAGCCTCACCCTGTTTACCATCTACATGCCCACCCCTTAAGTGACGTAACAAAACTTGTGGGGGCTCCCCCTGCAAAGTACATGGATGGCCCCCAATCCAGTAAGGAGCTTTAAGGCCATGGGTCTGCCGCCTGTGCAAAGTGCCTGCCAGTGCACAAGCATATCAAAGTTGTCCGAGACCCAGTCTGTGTACTGTCCTGAGCAGAATCCGTAGAGCTCAGTAGCCCCCGCCTTGAAGGAGCTGGGTGGGCTAATGTTATGCCACTGCCCATCTTAGACAGCATCATCCACTCCCACGGCTTCACCATCATCTCCTTCTCAGATTACACCTAACTGATCCTCTCCATTTCAGAAGACACATCTACCCCCTGTCGCGTAGGCTCTCATTATTCTAATGAGACTACTGGATTTTGAGCAGCAGAATCACCTGCGGTGTGGGAGACTGTGTTTTACCCACTACAGGTGACACCTGTCACCCCAATCCGGGTTTTGCTCTGGCTAACTAGCAGTGCGTCATCTCTACCCAAGGACAGGGATGATTGGGCAGCCGAGCGCATGACATAGTTGATTTCTCAGGGAAATCGTAGTCTCTCAGGTCTTATCCGTTTCTCTCAGTTACATTAGTCTCACATACACAATGACAAAAATAAGCCGTATATGTTTCAATAAGGTTTTAATGAAGCGACTGCATCTTAGATAGAAAAGCATGTACTGCAATAACCAGGACAATACAGCATGACAAGATTAGAATTGTGACAAGGAAAGTGAAGCATAGGAATAACGCTACCATATTGTCACTAGAGTCAATAGACTAATTCCTACCTAGGATATAATAGAGCACAGCATGTTAAGCTCTAATTCTGCCCTTCAGGTTCCCTTGGGAAGACATCATCCTCCATACCTGAGCAAAGGCCTGAAGTGTACATAAGCAGCTGTAGCAAAGCGTTCAGCAATCAGCATACAGTCGTGGTTCTCTAGCTGGAATCTCCCTCTAACGTGTAAGGGACAAGGAAGTGTTTTTATAATAAAACATCTGATGTTCTGAGAAAATGTCCCTACGTAAGGATGTGTGTTTTCTATGAATGTTAGAGACAAAACTTGTACCACGTTCACCGGCAATCAATCTCACTGCAGCCTGGAAAGAAGCACAGAGTGAACAAGAATGTCTTGTTTAAGAACATAGTGCTGGCCTAAGCAAAAATAGCTAGATAAAAAAGAAATAAAACAAGACCGCAAAAGTGGCTATTGTTAAAATAATAAATGAAACTGAATAAAATATATCTAGGTTAAAGTGCACAGCGGCAGGCCTAGTATGCTAATATAACATGCATGGCGCTGTAACTAAAACGGCTACACAACACCCCCAAGCCAACTTTGTAAGGTGCATGTCCTCGGCAGCAGAATGGGTGAGCAGGAACTGTCTAAGACTCAATACTGACAAAACTGAAGTAGTTCTTTACAGCAAAGACACCTCACTCTGGGCCCCGGCCTGGTGACCCACTGAGCTAGGACTGGCCCGACCCCGCCTTTTATGTTGAACTTGTACAACATGATCAAAGACCAGGACTAGACTGGCTACCATGCTTTTTTTCTAAGTAAACAAACTAGCATGCTTTAACACTAATCGTTTGTGCAAAGTTCATTTAGAAGCGCTGCAAGTAGGAACATGGTTGGCTAGTCCCCAGCAACACAATCAGGCACACTCTGCCAGCCCAGCAAAACATCCGGTAGCTAGCCCTTCCCTGTTGACAACCAAATCTCTTCGGCAAACAGGTCAACGTGATCACATAGACCGGCTTCTACACCCCAGCTCACCAAAAGGCTGCACGTGGTTGTGAACCCGGCTGCCAGACTCTCCATCTCCCTTGCCTAACTCACATAACCAAGCACCTCAGAAACCTTCCCTATCTCCTGATCCAGAAATGGTCCCTCTTCCAGCTCCTCAGACGCAACTACAAAGCTCTATACAACCTAGGCCCAGCCTTCCTCAATAATCGCATCCATTTCCATACCTCTACTTAACACCTCCACTTTAGGGGGTGGAAGCCCCACTCAGGCAACAACCACAGACCTTCCCAGGGTGAATCATAAAAGTCACTAAACTGACCTGTGCTTAACGCTGTAGTAGCTTGGCACAAAAGCAGACAAGATTAACTTTGAGGCAATGGTTAAAGTATTTATGCAATACACAAACGGTAATAAAGTGTAAACACAACATAAGAACAATCCCACACCAATTTAGAAAAAATGGAGGTAATTTTAATAATAAAATTAACCAGAATTATAAAAATTCAATCAGTAAAACTGGAGGAATTTTGTTTCAAAGTTTTGGGTGGATATAGCGTCAATAAGCACAAAGCTCCACTTGCGGTCATCCAGTTGTGTTAGACCGGAAGAAAGTTACAAGTTAAGGCAGACCGCAATAGAGTGCAGACCGGATATGGGAACTAGGTTGGTCCCGCTGAAAAATTTACCTTCTCAAGGTCTGGTCACAAAGAGTTACATTTGCTGTGGTGCAGGCAGCAAGGAGCAGGAAGAGTGTCATGGGTGGTTGTTGCTGTAGCACGAAGGGCAGGGTGGGGGGGCCTCGGCTCTCATCGATGTAGCATGAAGAGCCAGTTGGGCGTCGCAGCCAGTTATTGCTGGAGCAGCACTTTGACGGTCACTGCAGGGTGTTGTTGCTGTAGTGCAAAGTGCAGATCTCACACTGCTGATAGTTGCTGACGGTCACTGTACTGTAAAGAGTCTGGCTCACCGGAACTTCGTGTTGGTGTTCATCATGGGCAACAGAGTATTGGTGCTATCTGGCCTGCTCACAGTCATGAAGAGTCCAAAACTTCTGGATTTCACCTTTTTTCACAGAAGGAGCTCAACTGATGATGGTCAAGGTACCAGGACTTGGGGCGGCACTCCTTGGGGATCAGCATCTTACTCCAGAAGAGCCCAGCAGGGCTCAGGTACGTCCAGTTACAGGTCGAGCAGGTGGAGGGCTGCAGGCCAGGTGGGCAGTTACAGGGAGGCCTCTGGAGCTTGGGTCCCTGTAGCTCAGACAGATCAGCCAGCTGACACTTGGAGTCACTCAGGTTAGCCTGGGAAGAAGAGAGTAGGTGAAGTTTTTCTTCTCAGACAGTAGGGCAGTCCTCAAGCAGCAGGGGAGTCCTCTGGTAGCAGGACGGCTGCCCTAGTGGGGGCAAGGCAGCCGTTCTTCTGTAATGTCCACAGGTCCAGTAGTAGGTTCCTTTGTGTGTGCTGGAGGCAAGCCCTTTGAACTGTAAGTGGGGCAAGGCACAGCTCCACCCCGAGCTATCCTGTCAGCTAGTCCCCTTTTGTGCACTGTCTGGGAGGAATACACAAACCCTATCAGCAGAACCATTCACATTAATGTAACTCAGGACATTGGCATAAGGCACAAATGGTTAGGATGAGAAAATGCCAACTTTCCAAAAGTGGCATTATCAGTACTGTGATTTAAAAACTGACTTTTCCACTAATGATGATTTAAAATTACAGTTCATTTGAGTTTAATTGCCATATCTCTTTCTGCTTTTTCTCAAAAGTTATCACTTATTAAATGGGAAGTGTTAGTCAGAGGGAGAGATAAGCCTTGCAACAGTGAAAAACGACTTTAGGAGCTTTTCACTGCAAGGACATGTAAACTTTAAACCCACATGGCCTACTTTTTTTCTAATACAATGCATCATGCTCTGTGGGCTTTTAGGTGCTAGTTAATGGGTACTTTATATCTATTAGAAAGCAAGGTTAGCCTGGCAAAAGTTTTATTTTGCCAGGTCAAAATGGTAGTTTAAAACTGCACTACAGTCTGCAGTGGCAGCTCTGAGATGTTTTAAAATGCTACTTTAGTGGGAGGCAAAATAAGGGCTGCAGGACCACTTGTAGCATTTAATTTACGGGTACTGGTACATGTAGTACTATTTATTAGGGACTTATAAGTACCTTAAATGTACGAATCATGTGTAGCCAATTGCACTATGTTTGAGGAAGAGAGCACTTTACCACTGGTTAGCAGGCAAAAGGTCCCTAATGCCAACAAAAACGGGTTCAGCAACAAGAGGTAAAAATCTGGGGAGATCCTGCAAAAAAGGCTAGGCCCAACAGTAAGCCTGCTCCTCGCTCATGCCCCCTACTTCCATCAAGCCAAAGCTAGTGGACACTCTTTCTCACACATCACCCTAAAGCTTGGAACAAGCTCCCTTTGCCCTGCAGAGCAGCTACTTCTGCCCTTGAATTCCACAAGAAACTGGAGACCTAGGGCCATATGTACGAAAGCTTTTTCCTATAGGCACAGAATGGGTAAAATCCTTTGACACATCTTGCCCCTAGTTCTTCCGAAGGGCATCCCTCCCACAGGCCAGTCTGCACCTTCCTAGGTGCTAGGATACCCTTTTGAGTGAAATGTGTGTCCTAAAAATAAGAGTAACATTCATTCAGAGGTCCGTGACATGGAGGCCCACACTGCATATGTATAAACCGACCCAGGCAATGAGGTGGACTTAGAGCAAATCTTGTTTTTTAAGCAAGGATACTAAACAGGCTGGGACTTGTAGTTTTATTTTGCACATACGAAAGATGGGCTACCCGTTCCTGCATTCTCTCTGCTGCTTTTTGAAATGCCAACACGGGCTGAAAGTCGCCTGCACGACATGGGAATATTTGAACTAGCTGTGTTTGATGTGGAAGTGTGGAAGGAGGTGGAGGGAAGTGAAGACCTCAAGTGTGAGTGATAGGGGAAACAAAGAAAGAGAGAGCGGAGGGAAAATAAGACTTTGTGGGTGAAACATGAGGAAGCGAGGCAGGTATTGCGGGGCACTATTACTGACGTGAGGGGTGACAGAGCGGAAAGAAAGAAAGACGCTGCTGCGTGAGAGGTGGGGAAGGAGATGGAGGCAGAGGGAGGCCTAGTGCGCCAGTGCAGTGATAGAACAGGGATGCAGTGTCTGCGTGGAGGTTAAACACAGTGTGTGCGTGATATGAAGAAAGACGCGCATGGAGGGAAGTACAGACTTAGAGTGTGACAGAAGGGGGTGGGGGTGAGGAGAGAGTGGGCGGTCCAGCGGAGAGTGAAGACGAGAAAGGTGATAATGAATGTGAGAACAGGGAGCGAGGTTGAGCTGAAGCCGCCCGGCTGCCTGTCTGTCACCGCCAGCTGAGGGCTGAACACTCGTGTGTGTGGAGGTGAGGTGGACAGGTGACAGCCTCCTCTGGGGAGGGAAGGAGATGTCAACTCCCTGACATCCTGCAGACCTGCCCTGTGACAGCTACAGATCAGGATTATCAAGTCGGAGAGGGGGTGGGGGCAAAGGCATGCAGAACGGGAGGGCATGGTGCTGGAGAATGCATGTGGTGCAGGCCTAGCTAGAGAGACGCCTCCTTACTGAGCTAACGCTCCCTTTTCGCAGCACAGGCAGCCTCCTGAAAATGAGTGAACATTTCACAGAAATGTCTTAAAAAGGCACACGTTGATTGACTTGAGGGGCCACGCAGTAGGTTCTCAGTGTGACTTTGCTTTCTACAAAAGCTATTGTAGCAATCACCAACTTTCTGCAAATCTCAGCACAGAAGCCAGTGTCTGGACGGGAATGTAATGTGAACTCTAATATCTCACTCCATTCTGTGCGATGAACTGGCAGTGTTAAACGCTTCTTAGAAGCTGGCACTTGTGGGTTGTGTGAGATGTTGACACTGCTGGGCACTGTAAGGAGCTGGCACTGGCGTGCAGTGCCACAGGTTGACATGTGTGGGCAGTGTGAGGAGGAGTGAAGTGCCGCCCTCACCAGGGAACACCAGAAACGTTGATGTTGTTCAAATCAAGTTTAGTCCATAATCACAACCTGGCGTCTCCTCTTTCCGACCTACATCCATCCGCCGTTGTCTCTCCTCTAACAGTTGTCCTCCCACCCTCACATTCTAGATTCCAAACACTAAAACCCCAACATTCTTTAGTTCACATCATAACACATCTCCTTCCCTTCCAGTTGTGAAAACACTTGTGAAATAATTAAAAGAAAAACTAAATGGAGCACAGCAGTACAATACACATAGGAAATGTCCAGAATATACATCAAACATGTAACAGAAATATACAAATGCAAAATCTTAAACATTCTGATCTTACATAATCTTTTAGGTACAGAGGTAGTTTATAGGACTTCTGCACTCTATGAGATTTCTGCACTCTGACATCCCCCACTCCTACACTAGGCTCAGACTCTCTACATATCTCTCTGTCACCTCTCACTCTCTCCACAGTTTCTGATCTTACTCCTTCAACACATGCCCCACTACCACTCTTCACTCCCAACTCCTCATCACTCATAAATATTGGACCTGACAAACATCTCCTCACACCCTTCAGCGTTATGCTAATTTTTTTTTAAAGAGAGACACTCTCCTAAAATTCTACCTATCACCTCCTTCCAGAATAACTGAATATCTGCTAACTTTGTGGACTCTGAAAGAACCCATACATTTTGTTAAACCACCTCCCACTCGCCCAGACTTAACTTTTATCCAATCTCCTTTCTCAATCTTGTTGGTAAAATTATCATAGTGGGTTGAATTATCAACACTCTTTACCAACCCACTACCCAACAAGCTCACCCACTTCTTCAACCACATCGGTACCATTTTAGTTCTAGGGGCTCTACCTCTCATCTCCTGGAATGGACATTTTTGAGAAACAACAGGCACTCAAGGGATAGGAAAGGTTGGAAAGGTTGATTCCGGACTAGCGGCGCCCCATTGATGTGGACAAGCTGGAAAAGATCTTGTGGACCCTGGTGGTGATCTATGACTCTGATTTCGAGGCCAATCTATTCTCAACAGCCTTCGGACGTGCCTTTTAACAGAGCTTTTCGAGTCTCAGAACTGGTGGCCAGGTCTAAGCAGGATATTCACGGCAGAACTTTGGTGACTCATGTTCTCTGGAAATGGGGGGATTTGGTAATTACTATACCACGGTCCAAGACAGACTAGTCTGGGAGGGCCGTACAGTTAGTACTGGGGAGGACTGGTGACTTCAGTGGTTGCCCAGTGCGTGCAGTTCAAAGATACCTGCAGATTCGTCCCCAGGTTTCTTCCACGTCTTTATTGGTTCATGCATCTGCTGTCCCCCTCACTAGGTATCAGTTTTCCCAGGTATTGTGAAAAGCCTTGCTGACGGTTGGCATGCATGGCAAATTTAGTATAGTTCCCATTCATTTAGGATAGGAGTGGCAACATCAGCAGTAGGGGCAGGGCTCAATAACGAGACGGTCAAAGGAACTGCGAGGTGGAAATCAGATTGCTATACGCGCTATGTACACCTTCATATGATCTAGGAACTATTTTCTGGCACAAGCCAATGATCACACATGTACCGGATTTTCCTTTTTGTTCCCAGGACCTCTCAATTGACCATTGGGCACATGGCTCCCGCCAGTATTTGGGTTATTGGACAATCGTCTGTGCATCGGGCTCGGCCGTTCTTCAACCTGTACCGCAGTCAGGCGCAGGACGCAGGTCTCCAGTTTCTTTGGATAGCAAGAGGGGTTCTGCGCCTTGATGGTCTTCGTCAGCTTGTCAAGGAGGTTCTGCGATGGCGACTACCGCAGCCGGCGCTCATCATCCTTCATGTGGGAGGCAATGATCTGCCAACTATCGGGAAGAGAACAGTTTTTGAGGACATGATGGTGGAGATCTCCTGGTTAGCAAAACGGTATCCAGGGGCTATCATAGCGTGGTCCCATATAATTCCTAGGCAATTTGGAGGTCAGGGCACTCAACAAAGGCCCTTAATGAATCAGCCAGGTGGCTGAACAGCCGCATGAAATGGCTTCTGAACACATCAATGCTAAGGACTCTTGCGCACGGGTGCCTTCGAGGAGAGGCAATGTTTCACAAAGATGCAATACATCTGTCGGATGATGGACATAATGTGTTTGTTGAGAACTTTGTAGCATTTGCAATACAGTGTCTCTCTCAACACCAAGCATCTTGGTCTTTGGGGGGAGGCCTGGTTGGTCGGGAAACTAACCAGGCCTGTGGGAGGGAAGGAGTCATGTTTGGACACAAAGCAGGTGGATAACCTTGGCATCAACAAGAACACTAGTGCAGGTGAACTCAAGACGGTATCAGAAGCCTTTTGGCTCAAACCAGGGTGGCGGTGCTGTGGGTGTAAGAAAGGGGCTCAGGACGACCGCTACCGCGAATGTCCATAGCTCCCCCCACGGTACTCAATTACATGGCCCTGGAATTTGAATTTGGGGGGATGGAGACTGCACCAGGGGACCAAGGTATGGCCCGGTTGCCCAGGACCATCCCCATCAGGTGCCAGAGGGGATTCCTTGCTTAGGGTTGGCTCTGGCATGGTTGGATTGGGGGACAGTTTTCATGCTGACCCGCGCCCCCTCTATCTTGAGGGGCAGGTAAGTCTCACCTTGTCAAGTCTAATTTCTTTGGGGGAAACACGGCCCCCAGTCTGTAGACGATGCCACAGGTGCCTGGTGGGTGGACAATCATGACTCCTCTTTAAAGAACCGAAACTATGACTTGAGATGCATATTGCAAATAAATATTGGAAATTAAGGATGAAAGAAAAATACAGAAAATGTGATGGTGTTTTTATGTCGTATTTATGTGTTTGTGAATAAATACGGCCTCAGAATTGGTATATTCTCTATCGCAGGAAGGTTTCAGTCTGCTTTGTTAACTGTAAAGTTGGGGGGTGGGGCGACAAAAATTAAGTACGCGCCATCAGGGATCACAGATGAGAACCAGTGTGAACTATTTGGCTATTTGGTTGAAGGTCTCGGTACGGTCACCCACCTGTGGGCAGGGGGCGTACACAAAGGCATAGCGTGCCCCCAGGGCAGGTGCGGGCCGGATCGGACCGGTTCCAGGCGGCTGTCCAACAGTGGGCGCCGCGCAAATTTTAAAAATCGCGCTCACCCGCGGGGTGTGCCGATTGGTTAATGGGGGTGTGGTGGGGGCTCCTGGTGCGATCGGCAGGGGCAGCCGGACCGGGATTAAAAGGGGACTGCAAGTCCCTGGAGGGTTAGGTTGTTTACTTGACCCTGGCTGCCCCTGACGATCAAGTGCACACCTCCAGAGGACTGGAGGAATTCTTTCCCACCCACCGTACCCCAAAGAATAGCAGAGGTAGGAAGACCTTAGGAGGGAAGGAGTCATGTTTGGGCACAAAGCAGGAGGATAACCTTGGCATCAAGAATACTAGTGAAGGTGAACACAAGACGGTATCAGAAGCCTTTTGGCTCAAACCGGAGTGGTGGTGCTGTGGGTGTAGGAAAGGGGCTCGGGACAACTGCTACCCCGAATGTCCATAGATCCCCGCACGGTACTCCATTACATGGCCCTGGAATTTGAATTTGGGGAGATGGAGACTGCGCCAGGGTACAAAGGTATGGCCCGGTTGTCCAGGACCATCCCCATCGGGTGCCGGGGGAGCCCTTGCTTAGGGTTGGCTCTGGCATGGTTGGATTGGGGGACAGTTTTCATGCTGACCCGCGCCCCCTCTACCTTGAGGGGGCAGGTGAGTTTTGCCTTGTGAAGTCTAATTTCTTTGAGGGGAACACGGCCCCCAGTCTGTAGTCGATGCCACAGGTGCCGGGTGGGTGGACAATCATGACTCCTCTTTAAAGAACCAAAACTATGACATGAGATGCATATTGTAAATAAATATTGGAAATTAAGGATGAAAGAAAAATACAGAAAATGTGATGATTTTTTAATGTTGTGTTTATGTGGTTGTGAATAAATACAGCCTAAGAATTGTTATATTCTCTATCGCAGGAAGGATTCAGTCTGCTTTGTTTACTGTAATTTTGGTGGGTGGGGTGACAAAAATTAAGTACGCTCCTTCAGGTGAGAGGATCACAGATGGGAACCAGTGTGAACTATTTGGCTATTTGGTTGAAGGTCTCGGTACGGTCCCCCACCTGTCAGATCAGATGTGCGCGAGATGAAAGAGAAGGTAAGGCATGATGTGTGAAGGGCAGAGTAGGTGAGAGCTCGGTAGAAGGGAACATTAGCCCTGGCGTGAGTGACAGAAGGGGTGAGAGACAAAGGAGGGGGAGGAAGACATTGTGTGAGAGTGAAATGGGAAGACTGTGAGGTAGGCTGGAGAGAAAGGAAGCACAATGTGCCATGGGCAGGAAAGAGGAGGCACGGGTGAATGGAAACACAGACTTGTGGAGTGTGACAGAGTGGAAACAGCAGAATAGAGGGGAACAGATTTGCACCTGATACTAAAGCGGAAGACAGAGTAGGGAGAGGAGACAGCTGGGTCTGTGAGTGGGGGAAAGGAAGACAAAGACAGAGGCGAGGGAGAGCAAACCCGAACGTGTGGGCGGCAGAGCAGGAGGAGACAGAGAAATGGTAATGTAGACGTGCAGGTAGTCCTGGTTGCAGGGTACCTATTTGCTGCTGAGAAGTGCCGGCACTCGCCCATTAAAAGCATTGGTACAGTGCCGAGAAGTGCCAGACCATTTATTTCAAATGAAATAAGTGTAGGTACTGAGTACCTGATAGTACCTGCCCCTTTAAATCACTGGTTGGAAAGGAAGACCTGATGTGTGAGAGGTGGTGGATTGGTGACTGAAATTGAGTTAAATTAACACCCCATGAGTATGATATGGGAGGACAGAGAGCGGAGGGAAAATAAGACTTTGTGGGTGAAACATGGGGAAGCGAGGCAGGTATTGCGGGGCACTACTACTGACGTGAGGGAAGACAGAGCGGAAAGAAAGAAAGACGCTGCTGCGTGAGAGGTGGGGAAGGAGATGGAGGCAGAGGGAGGCCTAGTGCGCCAGTGCAGTGATAGAACAGGGATGCGGTGTCTGCCTGGAGGTAAAGACACAGGGGGTCATTCTGACCCTGGCGGTCATGGACCGCCAGGGCCGGGGTTGGAGGATGCACAGCCAACAGGCTGGCGGTGCATCAAGGGCAATTCTGACCGCGGTCAGAAAAGGGAAACCGGCGGATTCCCGCCGGTTTTCCCCTGCCCCTGTGAATCCTCCACGGCGGCGCTGCAAGCATCGCCGCCATGGGGATTCCGACCCCCTTCCCGCCAGCCTGGTTCTGGCGGTTTTCACCGCCAAAACCTGGCTGGCGGGAACGGGTGTCGTGGGGCCCCCTAACAGGGCCCCACATTGATTTTCAGTGTCTGCCTAGCAGACACTGAAAATCGCAACGGGTGCAACTGCACCCGTCGCACACCAGCAACTCCGCCGGCTCCATTCGGAGCCGGCTTCCTCGTTGCTGGTGCTTTCCCGCTGGGCGGGTGGGCGGCCTTTTGGCGGTCGCCCGCCAGCCCAGCGGGAAAGTCAGAATGACCGCTGCGGTCTTTTGACCGCGGTACGGTCTTCTGGCGGTTCCCGCCAGGCGGCCGGCTTCCGCCGCCGGAGGGGGTCAGAATGACCCCCACAGTGTGTGCGTGATATGAAGAAAGACACGCATGGAGGGAAGTACAGACTTGGAGTGTGACAGAAAGGGGTGGGGGTGAGGAGAGAGTGGGCGGTCCAGCAGAGAGTGAAGACAAAAAAGGTGATAATGAATGTGAGAACAGGGAGCGACGTTGAGCTGAACCCGCCCGGCTGCCTGTCTGTCACCGCCAGCTGAGGGCTGAACACTCGTGTGTGTGGAGGTGAGGTGGACAGGTGACAGCCTCCTCTGGGGAGGGCAGGAGATGTCAGCTCCCTGACATCCCGCAGACCTGCCCTGTGACAGCTACAGATCAGGATTATCAAGTCGGAGAGGGGGTGGGGGCAAAGGCATGCAGAACGGGAGGACATGGTGCTGGAGAATGCATGTGGTGCAGGCCTAGCTAGAGTGACGCCTCCTTACTGAACTAACGCTCCCTTTTCTCAGCATAGGCAGCCTCCTGAAAATGAGTGAAAATTTCACAGAAATGTCATAAAATGGCACACGTTGATTGACCTGAGGGGCCACGCAGTAGGTTCTCAGTGTGACTTTGCTTTCTACAAAAGCTATTGTAGCAATCACCAACTTTCTGCAAATCTCAGCACTGAAGCCAGTGTCTGGATGGGAATGTAATGGGAACTCTAATATCTCACTCCATTCTGTGCGATGAACTGGCAGTGTTAAACGCTTCTTAGAAGCTGGCACTTGTGGGTTGTGTGAGATGTTGACACTGCTGGGCACTGTAAGGAGCTGGCACTGGCGTGCAGTGCCACAGGTTGACATGTGTGGGCAGTGTGAGGAGGAGTGAAGTGCCGCCCTCACCAGGGAACACCAGAAACGTTGATGTTGTTCAAATCAAGTTTAGTCCATAATCACAACCTGGTGTCTCCTCTTCTCGACCTACATCCATCCGCCGTTGTCTCTCCTCTAACAGTTGTCCTGCCACCCTCACATTCTAGATTCCAAACACTAGAACCCCAACATTCTTTAGTTCACATCATAACACATCTCCTTCCCTTCCAGTTGTGAAAACACTTGTGAAATAATTAAAAGAAAAACTAAATGGAACACAGCAGTACAATAAACTTAGGAATTGTTCAAAATATACATCAAACATGTAACAGAAATATACAAATACAAAATCTTAAACATTAAGGGGGTTATTCTAACTTTGGAGGAGGTGTTAATCCATCCCAAAAGTGACGGAAAAGTGACGGATTTACCACCAGCCGTATTACGAGTCCATTATATCCTATGGAACTCGTAATACGGCTGGTGGTATATCCGTCACTTTACCGTCACTTTTGGGACGGATTAACACTCCTCCAAAGTTAGAATAACCCCCTAAGATCTTACATAATCTTTTAGGTACAGAGGTGGTTTATAGGACCTCTGCACTCTCTGAGATTTCTGCACTCTGCCATCCCCTACTCCTACACTAGGCTCAGACTCTCTACATATCTCTCTGTCACCTCTCACTCTCCCCACAGTTTCTGATCTTACTCCTTCAACACCTGCTCCACTACCACTCTTCACTCCCAACTCCTCATCACTCATAAACATTGCACCTGACAAACATCTCCTCACACCCTTCAGCGTTATGCTCATTTTTTTTTATAGAGAGCCACTCTCCTAAAATTCCACCTATCACCTCCTTCAAGAATAACTGAATATCTGCTAACGTTGTGGACTCTGAAAGGACCCATAAATTTAATTAAACCACCTCCCACTCACCCAGACTTAACTTGTATCCAATATCTTTCTCAATCTTGTTGGTAAAATTATCATAGTGGGTTGAATTATCAACACTCTTTACCAACCCACTACCCAACAACCTCACCAACTCTTTCAACTACATCGGTACCATTTTAGTTCCAGGGGCTCTACTTCTCATCTCCTGAAATGGACATTTTTGAGAAATGGTATGCACAGTTGTGCGATACGCCCAAATCATATCATCAACCAATTCCTTGATATCAATGTTGCTTGCCAAAGCCATCTGAATAGTACCCTTTATCAACCGATTGGCTCTTTCCACCATTTCATTTCCCCGTGGATTATAAAGAGAAGTACGTGTGTGCTTAACTCCACTCTGTTAAAAAAAACGCACCATTTCCAAAGAGGTCAGCGGAGTACCATTATTAGTGTTCAAAATAGCCGGAATTCCTTCCTCATGGAATATAAGACCTGACTCTTTTATTGTCGTTCTGGTGGTTACATCTCTCATAAATTTCAAAATTTGCCACTCAGAGTACACATCCACAATCACTAGTGAATACCGCAAATCACCTGGTAATTCATGCATAGGACCTATAAAATGTAGACAAATAGGGGGTCATTCTGACCCTGGCGGTAATTACAGCCATGGCGGAGGTTGGCGGTAGCACCGCCAACAGGCTGGCGGTGCTCCGCAGGGCATTCTGACCGCGGCGGTACAGCCGCGGCCAGAAGCGGAAAGCCGGCGGTGTACCGCCGACTTTCCGCTGCCCATGGGAATCCGCCATGGCGGCACAGCTTGCTGCGCCGCCATGGGGATTCTGACAGCCCATACCGCCATCCTGTTCCTGGCGGTTCACCCGCCAGGAACAGGATGGCGGTATGGGGTGTTGTGGGGCCCCTGGGGGCCCCTGCAGTGCCCATGCCAATGGCATGGGCACTGCAGGGGCCCCCGTAAGAGGGCCCCACAAAGAATTTCAGTGTCTGCTTTGCAGACACTGAAATTCGCGACGGGTGCAACTGCACCCGTCGCACCTTCCCACTCCGCCGGCTCCATTCTGAGCCGGCTTCCTCGTGGGAAGGGTGTTTCCCGCTGGGCTGGCGGGCGGACTTTCGGCGGTCGCCCGCCAGCCCAGTGGGAAAGCCAGAATGACCGCTGCGGTCTTTTGACCGCGGAGCGGTCTTTCGGCGGGAACCGCTTGGCGGGCGGCGACCGCCGTCCGCCGCGGTCAGAATCATCCCCATAGTGTGCCATGGTTTACCACAATCAGCAATGTGACCGTCAACAGCCTCACTCCCAACCGTAAGTCTCTTCTCACTTTCTTTACAAACCATACATCTCACTACCCCTCAACCACTTGATTTTGCATACCAGGCCACCAAAACTCACGCTTCAAACGTTTCTTTGTTAGAGTTTGCCCCAAATGACCTTCATGGCACATTTTGATCAATTTACTGCTTAGCCCTGTAGTTGATACAATCTGTTCTCCCCTCATGATCACACAGTTCCCAACCACACCTAACTCATCCAATATTTTAAAGTATGGTATTGCAGCTAACGGAATTGCACTCTCCCCAGAAGCGCCATTCTGTATCATATTCATTACGACGGATAAAACATCACCCTCCATCTCTCCTTCCCACTCACACCTGGTGAAAGCACCTAATGCTGAATGTACAGCATCCAGTATCCATGCTACTGCACCATCTCTCTCTTCCCTACCACAAACATCTGAATCACCACCTAACTCCAATGGTAACCTAGAAAGACAATCGGCCTGAACATTTCCCCAGCCATGAATAAACTCCACAACATACATATACTCTTGCAGCCTAGCGGCCAATCTCGCCAATCTAGCTGAACCTTCACCCATGCCTCCAGGTAGTAATACCTTCAATAAAGGCAGCTGCTAAGGCTTTTCTCTCAATCACCGAATAATTACATTCAGATTGTGTAAAAGAACGAGAGGCAAAAGCAACAGTTTTTTCTGTTTTCCCATGTACTTGAGATAACACTGCCCCTATTCCAAAAGCACTTGCATCAACTGTGATGATAGATTTCAGCTGCGTGTCAAATTGAGATAAGATATTGGCCTCACACAACTCTTAATGTTTTCAAAACATAATTGCTGTTCCTCACCCCACTCAAATTTGTTCCCTTTTCTCAACAAAAGTCTCAAACCTTCAGTCTTATCAGCAAATTTTTCAACAAACTTGCATAATACTCAATCATGCCCAAAAATGACCTTAACTGCTCTTTGTCCGCAGGACATGGTGACAATCTAATGGCACGAAGTAAATCTTGTTTAGGTTTGATACCTTCTTCAGTAACCGAATAACCCAAGTAATCGATGCTATTTGCCATTAATACACATTTTTCGTTTTTCAGCGTTAATCCTGCTTCCTTATTCGTCTCAAGACCTTCAAAAGAACATTATGATGACATTGTTCCATGTCCCCAAACACCAAAATATCATCTTGGAAGTAGACCACATTCTCCATTCCAGAAAATAACTTTGTCATCATGCGTTGGAACATACTCGCTGCTGATATCTAGTCAAATGGCATCCGAGTCAATTGAAAAGTTCCTTCTGTGGTGATAAACGCCGCAAGAGGTTTAGAACTCTCATGCAATTGCACTTGATGATATGCATTCTTCATATCAAGTTTTGAAAAATACTTCCCCCCTTTTATAGTCATCAATAGTTCATTAATATCTGGTAGAGGAAATGTATCAGCTATTACATTATGGCTGAGAGATCTCAAGTCCACACAAAATCTCAATAGTCCGTCCGCTTTCTGTGTGATCCCCACCAGAGAAATTTAGGGAGAAGTTTCTATTGGTTCAATCACACCTGATTTGAGCATATCATCCAACAACTCTTTAACTTCATCACCCACCGCCATGGGCACCCTCCTAGCCTTATGTTTCACTGGCACCGCATTTTCCTTCAAATTAATTTTATGCGCATACCATTTTAGACATCCTAATCTATCTTTAAATACCCCTTGTGCATTCTTCACCACATCATCTAACAACATCTCCTCTACTACCATGACCTGAATGAGCGCCCTTGGATTAACCAGAATGTTAAGATCGTACTGATGTACCCATCCTAAAATGGCTGGACCATCAGTCGACACATAAACTTTCCCAAAGACTTCATGTGAACCAAATTTGATGACCCCTTGTAAATATCCCAAAATTTCAATGGCCTCTCCTTGATAACCTCCAGGATGAATATCTTTGGGACGTAAGTTAACACCATTCCAATGAGTTCTAAAAAGGTTTTCAGGAATTATGGTGTACATCGAACCTAAATCTATCGTAAGTTTGACATGACACCCACAAATTTCAAATAAAGCCATCGGCCTCCTTGAGCGCCTTCTGTCATACTGAGAGTCCATGTGACCATCCCCCACTACTAGGATTCTGTCCACATCTGGACATGAAGCTGATGTATCTACAATTCCTACTCTAGACTTACAATGGTATTGTTTACTTGCTTCATTGCACATCCTAGCAAAATGGCCTTTGTACCCACATCTCCTACACTCCTTGTTCAAGGCATAACACATTTTAAAATCAGAGTTGGGATAGGTACTCCCACACCGACTACACCCTTTATCCTTACTTTGGAACTTATTCTTAGAGTCTAGAGTATTCCATTTTTAAGCTATTTTTCTTGACAGCATTAATATCTCTTTCAGGACTAATACTATTGTTCCTCATTGTTGCAACATATGCTATACCTCTACCTCTACTGTTGAGTTCTTTCATACATCGCTATGATTCTTCAATGACTTTAGCTATATCAACTGCTTCTTTTAATGAAGGATCCTTAGCTGCCCACATTCTTTCTTGTATCGTCTTGTCTTTACACTGTACTATAAGCTGGTCATGAACTGGAGTTTGGCTGATAACTCTCTAAGTCTGGACACAAATTCTTCTATATGCTCGTGATCTGCCTGTGGTTGCGTATAGAATGTGTACCTAGCCATAACTAAATTGGTCTCCTTAGCAAATCTAACTTCAAGTCTTTTGAGGGCTTCTATATAAACATTATCCAAAGGTTGGCCATTAGGTCCTAAAGCCACAAGTAGATATTTAAATATCCTCTGACCTTCACTGCCTAGATTGTTCAACAAAAGAGCTTTCTTTCTAGTGGGCGAGAACTCCTGACCATCCAGAGCAAGAAGGTAGTTCTCGAACATCTCTATCCAGTCTTCCCAACCTATGACAGGAAACCCTGGTAAATTAAGAAACATCGAAGGTGTACTAATCGCATTATGTGCAGCCATTATAGCTACCAGATTATTAACCCAACATTTTTTTTTAGAACAACAAATGCAACTAATATTAATACAACAGATATTTGTGGATTCGATAGGTTAAAGATGTGCCAATCACCATAAATCAGCACTCACAACAAAAATATAGGTGAAAGGTGTGCTGATCACCGTAAATCAGCACTCACAACAAAACATGGGCGGATCTAGATGCCTCTTCACTCGGTAAATATCCAAAATTATCAAACTGCTCCGTAAATATGCAGCCAACCATACTAATATACAAATCAGCACTGTCAAAATCAGCACATATGCAGGCGTGCCGATCCCCGATCTCACTCCTCGATTCTTTACGTTGTAGAGCTTCTCCTAGCTCCGAGATGCTCACTGTCAAAATTAGCACGTATGCAGGCGTGCCAATCGGTGATCTCACTCCTGGATCCTATTTCTGGTTGTAGAGCGTCTCTTCGCTCTGAGAGGCAACCAAGACCGAACCAAGATAGCTCCCACGTCGTCACGTTACATAACACAGACACGCACTTAACATCACTTGTCAAACGAAGAGTGCACAAGAAACCGCTTGAGCTGCTCCTACCGTTGAAGTGTCGTTTTCAGACCCATATCCAAGTGGAAAGCAGTACATGGTAAGCAAACACTCACAGTACTTTAAAATGACTACTGCTATGCGTGTAATGGAATTAGAGGAAAGTCTGAGTACAATCTGTATTGGAAAGGTAGCCACAAGCTCCCGGACTTAGTGGACAATTGGTTCTGTTAGGTTGTGTCTGGATGCCTGTCCCTTTTGTTGTCAGAAATCAGCTATACATGCTGTAATGGTTGAACTATATACATACTGGCATGGCTACTAATTATCTTAATCTTGTGGAGGTTATGTGCCCGGTAAACTATTAAATCTGGCTTTTGGGTGGAATGTCAGACTTATTTAAATCTGTGAGCTTCACATCATGACTTTTACAATCTAATTGTTGGGATCTGAGTCAGAACCATCTTGTTTAAATGTATGAGCTTCATGTCACAAGTTTTATGGTCTAACTTTTGCGGTCTGGGTCACAATCGCCTTGTGAGTTTGGAAACCTCTTTCAAGTTATACTAGCAATACCTGAAAACAGTGAATGTCAGGTATAATTATGCTTTACGCCTTATTGTACTTGCAATTGCAGTTTGAGTCACAACTGTTTTGCAAGATTAGAAACTTCCCTTTTTTGATTGTTGTATCTGCATTGTTTTAGTATTTATTGCTATTGAGCAGTCTAGTTCTTTTGAGCTGAGGCACCACATGATCAGCGCATGTTCTAGGAATCAGGAAATAAAGCCTGGCGTTCGCATGTGCGGCTTGTTCTAATCACTTCAAGTTACAGAAAGTCGGCATTTATCATGCAGGTGAGTATTATTGTCCATAGCAAGAGTGCTAGCTTTTAAATATATAAGCTATAATCAAAAAAGTGGTCCCTGTGGGGGAAGTGTGGCCCTTGACTTCCGCTGCAGTAGTGTAAGGAGCACCTACATGATTAATATATGAATAATCTTTTTAAAAATATTAAGTAAGCATTTTTTCAAAAGAAAGACTTGTTTTGTTGGCCTAGTTTAAATAAAGGTTATGAATTACAGAATAAACCTCACCTATGAAAAGGGTTTCATTACATTACTAGAGCGGAAGTCAAAGGCCACACTTTCCTGGTAGGGACCACTTTTTTGATCATAGTTCTCCTTACCCAGGTCCACGAGTTACAGGGTTTGCCCTTTTTGGGTTTGAGACCAAGCTTATAAATACAGGCAGAGTATGACCAAGAGTCCTTTTATAGCTATGAGTTTTGTGTTATGAGTTTCAAGTGCCACACAATGACACAACACACAAATCCACACTGCACAATTCCACTACACCCAACTCATTTAAACATCTCATAATTCCACACCACACAATTCAACAACACACACTTCGACTCCACATCATTCCACTCCATGCCACATAATTACTATCCAATAAATTCAACTCCACACGTTTCTACTCTGCTCCAAGCCACATAATTCCATTTCACATAATACCACTCCATGCAACATAGTTTCCCTCCAAAACATATAATTACATTCCACTCAACACAATTCGAATAAATTCAGTTTCACATACTTCCACTCCATGCCACATAATTCCCCTTCACATTATACCACTCCACATAACTTAATTCCACTGCACTCCAAACCATATAATTACACTCAACGCAACACAATTCAACTCCAGATAATTCAACTCCACATAGTTCCACTACAACCTGTATTATTACGCCACATATTTACACTCCACAAAATTCAACTCTGCAACATGTGACATAAATCCACACCACACAATACCACTCTACACCATGCCACATAATTCCAATCCACATCATGCAGCATAATTCAACTCCACATAATTCCACTCCACACCATGCACCATAATTTCACACAACCCCACACAATTCTCGCCAAACAATTCAATGCCACACAATTCCACAAAACACAATATAATTACACTCCACATACCACTCAACACTATATAATTCAACACCACATACTTACACTTTACTCAATACCACATAAATCCACCCCTCATAAATCCACTTTATGCCACATAGCAACAATCCATTATAATATACTCCATTCCATGCCACATGGTACCACTCAACATAATTTCACTCAACCCTACACAGTTTCCTGCCACGATTTAACTCCACACAATTCCACTCCACACCACATAATTCCACACAAAACCACATAATTCCACCCCACAACACAGTTCCATTATACACCACATTCAACCAATTTGCACCACAGAATTCAACATCATTCCACAAAATTCAACACCACACCACATAATTCCACCCCACTATATGCCACTCCACATCACACAGTACCACTGCACATAATTACACTCCATGACACACAATCCCACTCCACATAATTTCAGGACACTGAATACCAAATAATTGCGATCTACATAATTCCTTCTACTATGAATAACATGAATAATTCTACTCAACACCACACAATTCCACAACAAACAAGTCCAATCCAACCCACATAATTCCACTCCACACCACATACATCCATTCCACTCAATAACACATAGCTAAAAGATATTAACATTGACAATGCCTGTAGCTCTTGCATTGCCGAAGCCTGTTGGCTTTGCCAATGCTTGTTAAAGGTTCTGCCAGTTCTTTCAACCTATCCGTCACTCCAATCATGTGGAATGTGGACGGCACAGATATATTTCCTCTGTGGGTGTAAAATAGAGTTGGCATGACTATGTATGTTTTAATGTTTTAATGCTTGCAAGCAGGAATCCATTTTGACCTTCCATTTTATGATTGTTAAATGGAGGCCGAGGATGAGCGTGTCAGAGATTTGGTAGAAAACAAAGAAACTCTTCTACACCCTTTGAAGCGAGCCAGGCTCATATGAGAAGACAATGGGGGAGTGGCAGAAAACCCCTTTGAACTACAGGGACAGTCACTGTTCCTTTACCAGAGGTTTGCTGCAGATAATTTGTGTAAGCCGGGAAGACCCCATTCCTTTTAAGGACATTGTTTGCCAACTCCTCATGATGAACACCCGGTTCCAGCCACCTCCCTGCCTGATCTGAAGATAAAAGAAACATGTCTAAGAAGCCTTTTTGAAAGATGTCCATTCCCCTGAAACCGGGCCTTACCCAAACCAGAACCGGACTCTTATACTGCATATCTGTGGCTGATAACCTAGGATAAGTACCTAGGAGAAAGCTTACGTCAGGGTAGCAGGATTTCTCATTTACCAGTGCATGGTGGCACATACCAGTAAAGGCAGAGAGAGGCCACCATGCTGTACGGATTGGAGTCTTTGACTAAGAGCTTCCCTTGCCAGGCTCGGAAACTGGCACCTGGAGCTCAGCATCCTATTGAAAGGATGTGATTTGACACATTCTATGGGAAGAAGCCCCCTGACTACAGGAGAGGAGTCCTGGAAGTATTCCTGCATGAACTAAGACCATGAGTAGCTGTGCTGGAAGAACTGGATGCTAGCTTGCTGTGGCCCCTGGAATCCTCTGCACTACCAGGGCATATGGCGAGGCTGTGTGTCCCTGGTAACCTGGGCACTGTGCCCACGGAGCAAGGTTATCTGCTCCTAATGACTGTTGGTGTGGGTTTATTGAGTTTCCCCTGATGAGATAACGGATAGCTGCATGTCGACGTTGGAGAAGGAGACAGTGGCTACATGCAGTAGACGAGAAGAAGTGCCTGTGCTTGCTTGTTGCTTGCGTGTAGCAGCTTCCACATTAACCCCTTTCAAGATCACCACTGTAACCATGGTGGGATCTTCATTTGCTTGGATGTTGGAATGGAATTTAGCTCAGAAGCGGATCCTTGGGAAAATATAACCCGGCCTGGCAGCGATAAGAGTACGATTTCTTATCCCTGTGTCCTCCTAGCCTCCTCTGAGGGTTAGAAGTGTATGCACATCAGCAGATTGCAGTGAGGAAACACGTCATAAACTACTAAAAGGTACAGTCCACGCACAACGGCGCTGGGTAGCCAAGACCTTGCGGGGGCAATATTAATGTACAAAAGGCACCAGGCCACCTGTAAATAATAACGGAAAACAACGTCACCTGGCCTGCACGGTTGTTGTTCTTTTAGCCTCAACAAAGTGAAAGCTGACTGCGTCTGACAAAGTCCAGGGCTTTCAACAAAGTACCTTTACCTATAAAAGCCCAGAGAAGCCTGAGATTTAGTTCTATCGGGCTCCCTGCTCCATCGATCCCCCATTTATAATCGTGAGCATTATGTTACCCTCGCCCATTAAAGTGTCGTGTTAGGTTGTGAGCGTAATTAAAATAGTTTTCCTTGTTCCAGTAAAAAACACTCATTGCAGAATTATTACTGTTAAGACGCACATTGGTGAATTCGGAGTGTCTACCTCATTTCACCTATCTTGGATGCCTTGGACTGCTCTCGCTCACTACCCTTGGAGAGTCAAGTGCTGAAAGGGCATACTTGCAGCTCCGTTTTTATGTAGGGCAGTAGGGTAAGCCCAATGGCACCTGAGATGAAGAGCTATAGTTGTCACAATTTGAGGCCATGAAAACAATAATTACCTTGGGACTCCTGAAATAGATGAGGATCCATCCACCTCCTGTCTGCCGGTTTAGTGTGTCGGAAGGCCCACCGTATTCAGGGCAGGACTTCTGTTGTCTACTTTTCTGTCCAGAACCGCCATCCGAGCATTAGCAGACCTGGGTAGGGAAAATGATCAATGACCAACACATATAAGGAGAAAGCTCCCTGCGTACCAGTGACATTTATGCTATCTTTTTCAGATACAAATCCTCGCTGTGGGGTTGGTTCTGAAATAGTAAAAAATGTGGCACGGCCACTGTGACATAGTGGTTAGCCAGCATTTCAGTTTTGACAAAATTGCTCCTGGCAAGTCAGTTAGAGCACTTATGCCATGATGTGGACCCCAAATTATGGCAGGTGTGCACCGAGCAAGCATACTCGCAGGCCTTAAGGTCCTACCACCAATGAATAAATCACCCACTTGCAACTGTCTAGGACCCGTATTTCTGGGGGGCATTCTACATATTTCAATAGGGACCATGAGCACAGTATCTAGTGCGTACCCGTTCTCAAGAGGGAAATAGTACTGTATGAATCAGGAAGTGATACATTGCTTACTGCTTCCGGCACCACTGGAACGTGCAATGATGGCCTTTCACGAGGAACTTCTGAGGGAATAAGGACAGGGTCACTGACTGCTGTACTCTCCTATGTCGGTACCACTGGGCTGGCAGTGATGCCGGACCTCTTACCTCTGAGGGAGCATCAGTACTGGCACTCGAGCGCAGCTCCCTTGTGTGCTCCGCTTACAGCGAAACCCACAATTATCAATTAAGGCAGGGGCTTGCAATGTTTTTTTCCGCCGGGGCAGGCACACCGTCCTCGCTGCCAGCCCTGCCGCCTCTCCCGGGCCTTCGACTGTCAAGCGACGCCTCTGCGAGGTTTCTCTTTTTACTAGACTTGTACTAATTAGGACTGCGCCACCAGCCAGAGGAGACCGAGACGTGGTCGCCCCACTAGCTGCTCTTCATTAAAATAATTACGATAAAGCCTTTCAAAGTCACCTGCTATGGGGAAAAACAAAAGGAAAATGGAGTCCTGACACTCGGGGTCAGCGGCTGACAACATGCAAATGAAATAGTTATCCACAGGATTATTTACCCCCCTCCCCCGCACATTCCTTCCATCTCTCCCCCGCCTTCTCCTGAAAATGTCAAATATGCAATTAGAGCCAGTTTATTGGCGTAGTTCAGTTTTTCCCCGCTCCCCTCGCTGCTATCTACTGCAATATGAGTAAACAGTCAATTATGGAGACCTACCTGTCACTGGCAGGCCTGCACTAATTGTTTTACGGAGATCCAGTAAAAACCCAGATTCCCTACGGGAAAAAATGGCCAATCAGAGAGGCCCAAGATTCAATGGGCATGCAGTCTGATCTACCTTCCTGCACAAAGTGGAAACTTGGACTGATTTGGGATTGTGTTCAAGATACTAACATGCACTCCAGTGTATAAATAACAAGTCCAGGAGATGTGTGCTCTGTTTGATCTCCAAGCACCAAGTGCCAAGCGCATGCAGCAGAACCTTATTTTAGTAAAATGCTTAGGTCTTGGGTGGAACCACATTTGGAAACACCGCAGGGCTGCAAACCTAAGTCAGTGTGCATGCGTGAAACTACATCATTTCTAAATTAAAGAAAGTTAACAAAAATAAAACATATCCAAAAAACATTAACAAAGAGATATCACGGTTGTCAGCAGCCCACTTGATGAACAAAGTCCCATTTCTGGAAGCTCACCTTGTTTGCTCCCAAGCTGTATCACAAGAGAGTTATCATGAGTCGCAGTCATGGGAGGGCTTGGGTGACACAACTGCTTGAAGAGTCCTTAGGTCAGGGCAATAAGACCTGTCGACAGGGGTCTCTGGAAGCAGGGATCAAGGTTCAGATGCTCTTTCTATGGAATCCCCAGGAGAGGATGGTGCTGCCATCAGATGTCCCTGACCATAAGAGTGGAGTCTTTTCTGATTATGTTCACCCTGTTCTCTTCTCAGCTGAGACTCCATTGGTCCATGGAATGTCCAGAAGATGTACACTTGTCACAGTCTCTTCATATCTGCTGGCTGTGACCAGAGTACATTTAATATCAGATATCACCCAAGGGCAAGGGTCACACGGAAGTCTGATTCACTTCTTCGCTAAACGTTCTCGAATAGTACCTCATCTCCCATTTTGATGTCTGACGATCAAGGTTGCTGGCTCATACAGATGGAGTCATTTTTACTTTGTAGTTTTCTGAGTTGCTTCACCAAAAGATGGAGTCAGAGAAAAGTTAGGGTGATAATCAACATCTAGAGTTAGACAGGTGAGTATCCGGTGCTGTTTGTGGTATTTTGCAGAATTCTTTAAAGAATGAGTACAAAGCCCACTCTAGGATGCATCATGGAATTTCGGCAATGTTGAGGGATTTGTTTAGTGTTGCCTTTAACCTCTAGCCACCAAGATATGATTACAAAAGGCTTGATCTTCTGCAACGCTAGGTAGTTGTCTAGTTATTGGCTTTGAAGCTAGAGGTAGTAGTTAAGCCAATCTCCACCTCAGGGTACTTTGGGTAGTCATCTGTAACAATTACAAAGTGCCTTCTATTCAGAGAACAGAAAAAATCGGCACTGGCTTGGACTCACGGGTGAGGTGATATGTCCCTGGTAATGATGGGAGTATTGATGTCAGGTGGACCAGCTGCTTGGCACACCAGGAACCCTTTGGTCATTGCTTCTACCATGTATTTGAGTTGAGACTTTTTTTTTACTTCTTGGTGTGTCCTTGGTCTGGTCTGCAAAGCAAAACACAAACGCTGTGGGATAGCGTAACTGGATGGACGGAATGCGGAACCAATCAAACATTCACCCCCAGTCACAGATCTGGGTTTAATCCATCCATTATTTTGCTCACCATGCCACCCCAGTTTGAACCCAGCCATATGCAAATCAGTCTTGACCCTGTTCCTCATGGGAACAGTCCAGCCCGAACTGCCAGGCCAGGTTCTCTCTGGACCGGAAACAAGCATCCTGGGACCGGTTTCGGGGTTTCACCCCTCATCAGCTAGGCTACCTTGAATCCAGTGGCACAGTGAGCCCGGGACCCGCAAAGCAAAACACAAACGCTGTGGGATAGCGTAACAGGATGGACGGAATGCGATACCAATCAAACATTCACCCCCAGTCACAGATCTGGGTTTAATCCATCCATTATTTTGCTCACCATGCCACCCCAGTGTGAACCCAGCCATATGCAAATCAGTCTTGACCCTGTTCCTCATGGGAACAGTCCAGCCCGAACTGCCAGGCCAGGTTCTCCCTGGACCGGAAACAAGCATCCTGGGACCGGTTTCGGGGTTTCACCCCTCATCAGCCAGGCTAGCTTGAATCCAGTGGCACAGTGAGCCCGGGACCCACGTCTGGGCATACCCGGCGCACTTAGGGCGGCAAAAGCAAAGCAAAACACAAACGCTGTGGGATAGCGTAACTGGATGGACGGAATGCGGAACCAATCAAACATTCACCCCCAGTCACAGATCTGGGTTTAATCCATCCATTATTTTGCTCACCATGCCACCCCAGTTTGAACCCAGCCATATGCAAATCAGTCTTGACCCTGTTCCTCATGGGAACAGTCCAGCCCGAACTGCCAGGCCAGGTTCTCCCTGGACCGGAAACAAGCATCCTGGGACCGGTTTCGGGGTTTCACCCCTCATCAGCCAGGCTAGCTTGAATCCAGTGGCACAGTGAGCCCGGGCCCCACGTCTAGGCATACCCGGCGCACTTAGGGCGGCAAAAGCAAAGCAAAACACAAACGCTGTGGGATAGCGTAACTGGATGGACCGAATGCGGAACCAATCAAACATTCACCCCCAGTCACAGATCTGGGTTTAATCCATCCATTATTTTGCTCTCCATGCCACCCCAGTTTGAACCCAGCCATATGCAAATCAGTCTTGACCCTGTTCCTCATGGGAACAGTCCAGCCCGAACTGCCAGGCCAGGTTCTCCCTGGACCGGAAACAAGCATCCTGGGACCGGTTTCGGGGTTTCACCCCTCATCAGCCATGCTAGCTTGAATCCAGTGGCACAGTGAGCCCGGGACCCACGTCTGGGCATACCCGGCGCACTTAGGGCGGCAAAAGCAAAGCAAAACACAAACGCTGTGGGATAGCGTAACTGGATGGACGGAATGCGGAACCAATCAAACATTCACCCCCAGTCCCAGATCTTGGTTTAATCCATCCATTATTTTGCTCACCATGCCACCCCAGTTTGAACCCAGCCATATGCAAATCAGTCTTGACCCTGTTCCTCATGGGAACAGTCCAGCCTGAACTACCAGGCCAGGTTCTCCCTGGACCAGAAACAAGCATCCTGGGACCGGTTTCGGGGTTTCACCCCTCATCAGCCAGGCTAGCTTGAATCCAGTGGCACAGTGAGCCCGGGACCCACGTCTGGGCATACCCAGCGCACTTAGGGCTGCAAAAGCAAAGCAAAACACAAACGCTGTGGGATAGCGTAACTGGATGGACGGAATGCGGAACCAATCAAACATTCACCCCCAGTCACAGATCTGGGTTTAATCCATCCATTATTTTGCTCACCATGCCACCCCAGTTTGAACCCAGCCATATGCAAATCAGTCTTGACCCTGTTCCTCATGGGAACAGTCCAGCCCGAACTGCCAGGCCAGGTTCTCCCTGGACCGGAAACAAGCATCCTGGGACCGGTTTCGGGGTTTCACCCCTCATCAGCCAGGCTAGCTTGAATCCAGTGGCACAGTGAGCCCGGGACCCACGTCTGGGCATACCCTTGGCAACCCTTATGGGCCAACTGGAGGACTTGCTTGGAAAGTGAGGAAGGGATCACCAGGCAGCAGCCTTTTAAACTTAAACCACTGGGGTAGCAACCACTTCATTCTTCACACAGTGTAAAGATGTCAGTGACTTTTAAGCTTCCATTGTAGGAATGATTGGTTTTGCATGACAGTCTCCCATGATCCCTGTTGGATTCCTTTATTTACTCTGCCCGTGGAAAAAACACCAGCTATGACTGTTTGTATGTCAGGTGCTGACATTAATAAGAGCCATGGGCCATCCACTACTCCTTTATCTTTTTAGTAGCTTAAGCCTCTCTGCAAGTTGCCAGCAGGGGTGACAGGACAGGTGATATGCTGGGCTGTCAGATCCCAGTCGGTAGATTATGGTACAAGAGTATTCTTGGAGTTGTAGGATCCAAATCTTGGTTTGTGGAAGGGGCCTAGATGATGACTTTTGCATGAGACATACCAGCAGTATGTGGTCCGCTGACATTTGAAAGGTGTACCCAAATAGCCATAAGTGGAGACTTCTGCATTGCCAGTGAATAACAATACCTTACTTTTCGATTTAGGAATACCTCTACTCAGATGGTGTAAGTATTTAGCTGGTGTAGTCTACCATTGCCCATTCTCCACATGCCCGCTTTTAAATGGAGAACAGTCCTCATCTCCAAGTGACACCGCCACTGCACAGGCTTTTCTAGCTCACTGTTCTTCCCACCAACAGAAGCCCCACCCACCCCAAGACCTACATAATGCAGGCTGCAACACAACCACGTAGCGGGTGAGCCACTGGGAGTGTCAAAGGCAAGCCCGTCTGCACCCGTCATGCCTGGATAACACCTAGGCCCATATTTATACTTTTTGACGCTAAACTGCGCTAACGCAGTTTAGCGTAAAAACATTTAGCGCCGTCTAACGCCATTCTGAAGCGCCATGCGGGCGCCGTATTTATGGAATGGCGTTAGCCGGCGCTAGCAGACCGGCGCTGCCTGGTGTGCGTGGAAAAAAACCACGTAGACCAGGCAGCGCCGGCGTAGGGGGAAAATGGCGTTAGGGCGTCTTAAAATGGGGCAAGTCAGGTTGAGGCAAAAAAATCGCCTCAACCCGATTTGCGCCATTTTTTTCGACGCCCAGACGCCATTTAAATGACTCCTGTCTTAGTAAAGACAGGAGTCATGCCCCCTTGCCCAATGGCCATGCCCAGGGGACTTCTGTCCCCTGGGCATGGTCATTGGGCATAGTGGCATGTAGGGGGGCACAAATAAGGCCCCCCTATGCCACCCAAAAAAAAAAAAATGTATACTTACCTGAACTTACCTGAATGTCCCTGGGATGGGTCCCTCCATCCTTGGGTGTCCTCCTGGGGTGGGCAAGGGTGGCAGGGGGGGTCCCTGGGGGCAGGGGAGGGCACCTGTGGGCTCATTTTGAGCCCACAGGCCCCTTAACGCCTACCCTGACCCAGGCGTTAAAAAGTGGCGCAAATGCGGGGTTTTTTGACCCGACCACTCCCGGGTGTGATTTTTGCCCGGGAGTATAAATACGACGCATTTGCGTCGCCGTCATTTTTTTAGACGGGAACGCCTTCCTTGCATCTCATTAACGCAAGGAAGGCGTTCACGCAAAAAAATGACGCTATTTGCCCATACTTTGGCGCTAGACGCGTCTAACGCCAAAGTATAAATATGGCGTTAGTTTTGCGCCGAATTTGCATCGAAAAAAACGACGCTAATTCGGCGCAAACGGAGTATAAATATGCCCCCTAGGGCCTAGACCCCTGGCCACCCGCAGATATACCATCGCCAAGCTCTACACCCTCAACCCCAGGCATTGCGACAAAAACTGCCACAAAGCCGACCTACGCTCCTCTGCAAGATCTTCCACCTGCACCCACTGCCACTTCACCTGCCACATCACACACATCAGTCCACCAGACAGTCCCACCCAGAATACACCACCTGAATAAAAACACTAACTAGCATGTGCCCTTCACAACACATGCTCACTATGCAAACACACCACTGAGATTTGGGACATCTCCACTCTTTCCCTTCCCCTACTTCTGTGCCTGACATTGCCACTGCAATATCCAAAGAATACAAGATCACACAACACGTCCGCCTCAACAAGGAATCCATCCAATGCACCGCCACAAATGACATCACCCTAGTCATGGAACACCTCAACTTCCGACTCCAGGCAGACATCAAAACCACCTTCCGGGGTACCCTTGCATAACATCCTCTAGGACCAAGTCGAGTCTTCAGCAACTTCATCGCCCCCCTCTCCATAGACTCCAACAACAACATTTTCTTCGGCAACCTCAACTTCCAGATCGATGACCACAATAACATCTACACTACAATCTTATTGACAGCATGAACAACATCAGACTCACTCAGCTCATCTACAACCCCGCGCACATCGCAGGTCACACGCTAGTCCCATCTTCACCTCCAGCACCCGCATCAGGTACAGCCACACTACAGAACTCACCTAGACCGAACATTCCATTGTCCATTTGAACATCACCAGATCATGGACCTCTGCCCCCATCCTGCTCAATACCCCCCACTGCAGCTGGAGCAAAGTCTCAAAGAACACATGGATCAATGTCCTCAACACCACAACCCCATCCCCTCAAACAACCGAGACCACAACATCAGAAACCTCAACAATTGGATCATCAATTTTACCAGCAGCATCACTCCCATCGGCAACAAGACCCACAGAAGTTCCACCAAGCAGACTAGCTGGTACACTGAAGACCTCAAAACCACTAAACAACATTGTAAACAACTGGAGAGGAGAGCCACACCAGCAAGGACTTGACCGACAAGACCCCCTTCAAGACAGCCCTCAACCTCTACCACAAGCAGTTGAGAGAAACAAATAAAAAGGCTTTAGCCTCATGCATCGAATCAAGCTCTAATAACAGCAAAAAACTCTTCAACATCGTCAAAGAATTCTCAAACCCCTCGGCAACAAACAACATTAATCCCTCACAGGAACTCTACGACAATCTTGCAAGCTTCTTCCTCAACAAGATTGCCAACATCTCCAGAAACTTCAAACCCCTGTCCAAGCCATCGACTACTTCTTCAAGCAGCACAATGACCAAGCTACCACCACAGGCATCTGTCTAACCGAATGGAGCCAACTCACCCCACAGCACACCGCCTCCATCATTAACTCGGTCCACTGAGGGGACTCATGCCCTCACCACATCTTGAACCTCCATCATTAACTCGGTCCACAGAGGGGACTCATGCCCTCACCACATCTTGAACCCAGGCAAAGCGAGAATCAGCCATATAATCACCACCTGTTCAACACCTCAACTGTCATGGTCACCTTCCCCGTGGACTGGAAGCTCCATAACTATGGAAAACCTAAGTCAAGGATAGATGCAGCATGGTATCTTCTCTAATGCCTCCTCCCTAAAACTGGTATGGAATGATTACAGCCAAGAGATATGACATACATGCCAGCACAAGGTATCAACAACCTAAGGGACAGTTAAAAGATATGGCTAAAACGCACGCATAAAAAATACAGAACTAAAGAACCAGGAGAGCTGGAGTGGTGACCTACCCAACAACAGCTACATTGTGTTTCTTAATAAATGCTGTATGCATGGATAAATGCCCTTTACTGTGTAAATAACTAATAATGTCTAGTACATTTCCTGGTACATGCAAATGTATATGCTATGACGTCAAGTGTTCATATTTTAGAAAATAAGAAATAAAACCAATTAAAAAAAACATAAATAATAGCTCAATGAGACAGATAGCCTGATAAGTCTCAGTTCTCATGTACCCAGATTGTTACCGGAACCTTTCCTTAACAGCGTGTTTATTTTGTCAGTACAACCACACTTGTAAACACTGTTGGGGTATCAACCTACACAGTAGCCATGCACGACACAACAGGGGACTTAGTAATAGTAAGTAAAGCACATTTTCTATTTAAATGGCACTTGCTGCCACTGTCTTTCAGTTTTATACTGCTGTAAACACTGCAGACCTACACAATCAACAGCACCTATAAAAGGCAGTGTGTTGCTTTCCTGCTGCATTAAAAGCAAACAGATTGAATGACTCAATGACTACAAGAAAAACCAAAGCCGAGTGACACAGCACCAAACCTACATCGGGACAGTCAATAAAACAGATCCCACTAGAGAGAACAACTCACCTGTATCCCACCATCAGTGCTCCAGACACCACATTGGTGGTAATGTGTTACTCTCCAGCAGCACTAAACAGAAACTGGACAATATTTGAGAAGTAAACACCCTCACATAATCATCAAATTCAATGTATTTATTGTTCTTGGGCAGGAATGTCCTTGGATGTGGGACAGGGTTAACCTGAATCTCAGTCTCTGCAGACAGACGGGAAGCAGAGGCACCTGAACCATATTAAGTAGCACTGCCCCTCCTCGTTAATAAAACACACACATTGGTAAAGTCAATAGGTCTCACCTATGGGAGAGCAATTGGCTCTGTGAATTAGTTTTTGTCATGTTGTACAGCAGCATAGCTGCTGTGCAGTATGACTGAATGTTAGGAAAGAAAAGCTCTATGATTTAGCCAACGCTGACCGTCAGAGTCAGTGATACATTTTCTTAGTATGAGATTATTCTGTCTTTACAAAAAAACGTTTAATTATCTTACATCTGAGCTGAAGTTTACAGTTTTGGTCCTACATGAAGACAGCATCAAAAAGGCCATATAGAGCAGAAAGCGCAGTGCCGTTTGCTTCTTTTTACTAACTTAACACCTTTTGGCTTGACTTTTGGGCTCTTTTGTTCTGGTGGGACATAATGGGGCAAGCAGCAAAGAAGGAGGTGGTGGACAGGGGAAACACTAACAGGGAAGGGCAGGCTGGATATGTAACAATGCAGGAGGAGGTTGGGGGCAGAGCAAGCGACCATGCAGGAGGAAGGAGGAGAGGAAAAGAGTAGAGGTAAAGGAAAAAACAAACTACCTTTGAAGGCAGCGAGCAGTGTAAGGACACCGGGCAATTGAAGCAGTACTCGGCCCATGCTCCAAGCTAGGGACAAACACATATGCATGAAGAGGAAGCAAAGACATCACTTGCTTATCAAAGAGAGCAGGGAAATGAGACTGATGATGATGCTAATTAATGGTAAGCAGTGGGCGGGCTCTAAGCACACTAAGATAACAAAGTGTCTTGCAAGCAACAGAGTATATGCAGTCTCAGGTAAGGCCTAAAGTATAGGGTGTTGAGGAGAGGGTGAAAACTGTGAAAGAGATCAAGGTACCCGCCAAGCATACTGAAGAGCATAAAACAACGAACAGTACTCTGAAAACATTTGTGTCCTGCCTTAGGGAAAACAGCCTTTATCTAACAGCCTTTACCACACAGAACCTTTACAACGCAGTCTGTGCCATGCAGGTAAGAATGACACAGATAATTATTTGTACTTTTACCATAAAGTACTTTACCACAGGGATTTTTTTAAACGACATACTTTATGTTATTTTACAAAATGTGACGGTTACTTGAGGATTCAGGGGGAGACAGAGCTAAAGGAAGGTGATGGTAACTTGAGGGTTCACAGGTGGGAAGCGGTAAGGTGAGTCCAGGGGGATGAGGGTTGAGGGGTGGCTAGAGGTAAAGGGAGATGAGAGTGACTTGAGAGTTCAGGAGTGGGTAGAAGTGACAGGGATGAGGGTGATATCAGGGGGTTCAGGGATGGGAAGAGGTAAGAAGAGATGAGGGTGACTTGAGGGCTATGGGATGGGTAGAGGTAAAGGGAGGTGAGGGTGACTTGAGGGTTCAGGGGTGGGTACAGGTAAAGAGAAGTGAGAGTGGCTTTAGGGCTCAGGATGGGTAGAGGTAAAAGGAGGTGAAAGTGACTTTAGGGCTTAGGGGTGACTTAAATGGATAGTATGATATGGTACGGCCTGTCATTGTACAGTATAGTAGGGTATGGTATGATATGGTATTGTCTCTCATCTTACAGTATGATATGAAATGGCTGTTAATATATGTTATGGGATGGTATGGCCTGTTGTTCTACAATATGGTATAATATGATTTGGAGTGTCTTTGTATTGTATGGTATGGAATTGTCCTTTGTTGTATAGTATAGTATGGTATGGACTGGTATGGTCTGGTTTGTTATTGTATAATATGGGATGTTATGGTCAGTTTTTGTATACTATAGTATGGCATGGCATCGTATGTCCTGGTATTGTATGGTATGTTATGGTATGAGTATGGTATGTTGTGTTATTGAGGCACACAACCTATGAACTCCTAACAGCACTCATACACAGGCTTTTAGGCAAGCGCCAATATCACCAGTTGATACAATTTAAAAACATGCAACTTTTAGGAAAGAAGGCGGCATTACACTAAATGTGACCAAAATGAGGACAAGTTATAAATAAACACATATTTAGTGAATGCTGCAACACATTACTTTATTAAAATATAATAGATTGTGTTGCTGTGTGTAATGCGGCTTGGGCAAGACTGGCCAGAGAAAAGTGGTTTTTGGAAAGTGAGGTTTGAAAAATCTAGAAAGCAAACAACAAGTGAGGAACCCAGCTGGCTCAAAAAGATACAGCAAAAATGAAGGTGCATAAAAGCAACTAAAAGTGAGATAGAGTGGGTGACGTAAAAACTCCATACAAACAATACACACTCACAAATAAGTACCACAGTGTGAGTGCAAGCAGCACAGAAGAAAACGAATCAGTAAATCAATCAGTACTTGGTCCATGCTCCAGGGAAGAAAACAAAAATACATAGATGACATGCGTAGACACATGCTCACCAATGAAAAGTGATAATGAAGACAAACAGTGGTAAGTAATGGGTGAGCTAAAAGCCCCTTTTTAGAGGTTTTATTTTTTTGTTTTGTTAGAAACAATAGATTGCTACAAGCAACAACTCATGCTCGCTGTCTCAGGCGAGACTTCACAACACAAGATGTGGTATTAAATGAGCCTTCAGCCATATTTTCTTCATCCAAGGAATTAACAAAAGACTATTTATGGCACATTGTTGGCAGCACTGATATTATCATGGCAGGAACTTCAATTATCAAGTAGGAGTGATGACCAAAAGGAGAGCCCATGCCCTAAAGACATGACCCCATAAGTTGTTTAGTGAGGGCACATACAGGGTAGGGGTTGCTTGCATGATGGTGTATTCCTCCATAAATGTAACCTTCTGTTTTTCTGACGCTGGCTCTTCTAGTTGTGAGTGACCCCCCTACCATGATCAGTGCTTGAAAAGGAAATGTAGAAGTGCTCGTACCCACAATTGCAGAGTATCTGTTTGCTGCTGAGAGGTTATGGTACTCTTCTATTAAAGGTTCCACCCCCTAGACAAGTTAGGCATGGTCCCTTTCAAATTAAAGGGTGCTTAGTAAATGACAACACCTATCCATTTAAAGCACTGATCTTAGTCAAACTTTGGGCCCATAAGAAAAGAACTACCAAATCTTGCCTGCACAAAGCTGTGCTGAAGACTGGTGCCTCTAGCCTCTCTAGTCTGGTAGGGATTAACAGTGGTACTGCTCAGCCTATGATTGCCTTAAAAGGACGTGTTTGGGCTTCACTTCTTCAGTGGATGCCTGTTGGCCCAAAAATGACCGCTAAATGCTCTGGAGAGAAAGCTCCCCTGCTCAGTTTCTGTGTGATTTTTGATTTTCACCTCAGTGAACAAGATGCTCACCTGTTTTGACTGGCCGCTTCCCTATTTACAAGGCTTGACACCGCAAAGTGTTTGCCTAAGGTCACGAGGGCATCAAAGAAAAGTTCTCGTAGAGTGAGTGACTACAGTTCTCTCGTTGGGGTTTGTGGGACTGGCAGGGGTGCAAGCATGAATGTACAGTGGCATGAATAGGCCTTCATAACTGACATCTAAAGGGGGGTGCTTTCTGGCCTTCCTTATTCAAAGGTTCTGCCCGCCTGGTTCAACAACAGTCTTTCACTATGTCTCGGCTTTTAGCCCACCCATTACTTACCACTGTAGGGTTCAGGTACAAAATATTCTTTGTATGTGTGAGGTGGGTAGAGTATCGGGCCTGGGCCTCTTCTGGCTGGCCTTAGCAGTAATCTATTTTGGGATTTATTTGATGAATGGCTTTACAGGAATTGAAGGCTCTAGAGTGAGGCAGCCCTGGCCCTTCCCTTCACCTCAGAGCAGAGCATGGAACATTTCTCCTGCCTCCCCCAGAGTTTCACTGTAGCATAGTTCAGGATCTGGTGGGAAGGGGTGACACACCCTCTCCCTGCTGTTTCACTCTTGTTTCTACAGCTACCTCCTCTTATGTGTGCATCTGTGTGATATATGATGTGTCTGGCCTGTCTTGACCACAATAAACATAAACCATGGATGGACTATTCAAATCAGTTCAGGGAGACACAAATATCCACATCTCAGTTATCGAGCCTTGTAACCTCTGGTTGCCCTGGGACGATTCAGAAATAGTTCCAACAATGCCGAACCTGAAAGAACAAGCAGTTGTAATCTCTGCCCCTATCAAGGCTTAGAGATGGAAGCTCTCATCACATCAGCATGTAGCACCACAGGGCTCCAGGAATCGTGGCCACCTGAAGTCAGCTTACGTCCAATACAGCCCCCTCTGCCCACACAACACCTGTTCCTCCTCCGTTGGTTCAAGCCTGTGTCCCAAGGAAGGAATTGGGGATAGCAGAAAAATACATAACACCCTAAAGCACATATCTACTCAACTAGACATCACAATCACCTAATCTAGCAAACTAGTGATGACGCAGAAATGAAGGTTTTACATTTATTAGCGCATAAACGTAGTGCCGCAATAATCAAGTGTGACTTTAACCGAACTAATAAAGATTGTACGGGGACAAATGTGCCCTCAGAGTAGTTCACCAACATTTATAAGCGTGCTTTATATAACGTGATGTATTAGAATTGTACTAATCTGACATAACCGTAAACGTGTGCCATGATTTGCTTGTTTGAAATGTTTTAACTTAGCATAACTTTAGTGGAGGCTTCGGCCTAGTTGCCTTGTCTCACGGTTTAGATGCTCGTGTTTTTCTAATGTGCTAATAAAACGTGTATTCTTGCTTGAAGCTGTACTTTTCCAGTGAGATCGGTTCACATGCTTATCTTTAAGGTTTCGTGCCTGCCTGGCATCTTCTTCTTTGCTCCAAGGTCAATCTGCAGGTGCAGACAATGGAAGCTCTGAAAGTGAGTTAATTGGTAAAATATGTTGCAACTTACGTTCCCGACTCCAAGGATAATGTATGCCTAGGTAGAAGCTTGTGAATTGTTGTTTTTGATTGGACAATTTGAAGCCAACCTATGAACCCTCCAATGGAGGACCCTACTGGATTTGAACTGTTGATTATTTAAACCTGGTGCACAAGAAGAAAGCAGCCATTACCCATTGGCCATTACCCGCCATTTGCAGGACATTGCAGCCATTATGGCCCATCTTGCCGACCTCGTCATTTTGCCATCTTCTACGATGCCAATTGATGCTCGACGCCATTTTGAATGAGACTTTGATGCTTTCTCTAATCGAGAGAAAGAGACTTTAAGTAATTCTCGCCCTAGAGACTTTAACTTTGATTTGCCCCTTTGCATAAAGTAGTAGTTTTGTCCTTTTATCTTGCCGCTGTGAGGCAATTGCCCCGTCCACCCTGCCCCCTTTGCCCCCGTCCCATGCTGATCGAAACCGGTACCTGTGAGACGAAGACTTCCTTGAATGCTGATTGAATTTGTTAAATATGAAAGGAAAATGTACAATTGCATTGTGTTTCTTTTTAGGTAACCAACTGCTGATTTTTGATAAGAGCCCTAGTTAGGAGTTTTACAAATTAATGTTGCTAAATTGTTTTTGCATGAAGTCCCACATGCAGATGCTAATTTGAGGTTAGATGAGGATTCATTTGTTGCACGATGCAATTTGAGACCTTGTTATGCTGACTAATGTATGCAATTAGCCCATTACAGATTATAGTTTTAGTGGTTTGCGTTGCTATTATCGAATGCATTGTTATTCAAATGCTGCATAGATTGCATCTTTTTCGCCGTTATGGACAGCTATTAATGTTCATTTACATATATCATTTGGTGTTGAGACACATTTATATCGTGCTAGCTTTGTTAATATAGGGAAATAAATTCATTAACTTTGAATGAACTGGTGTCGTTATTCATGGCCGAAAGGTCATGGTTCGCCGAAATGTTTTCTGGATTAATTGTGAAGTGTTATGTTGATCAGGGCATTGCTTATGTTCGTTATTGATTATTGATTTGATTAAATTGACTAATCTCGGGTGAAGAGAGCCCCACTTGGTCAAAAGATTCATCGACCCAAGAGCGTCAAAATACAGGTAATTTATTAGGTCGGAACGCTCTATCAGTAGATGGTAGCAGAGGACGGTTTCGCCCTTTGGGACCCCACTCGAGAGGTAATGGTTTCACCCTTTGGGACCCGACTCGAGAGGACGGTTTCGCCCTTTGGGACCCCACTCGAGAGGTATATGATGTTGAATTGAAGGTTGCGCTCTTTGAGACCCCACTCGAGAAGTATATGGTGTTGAATTAGATTTTCTTGGGTAAAACAGATTGAGAGAATGATGATGCCCTAAGTCCCCCGCGACTTTCCCGGGATCTCGGAGCTTGCGAATGGAGAGAATGGAGGTGTGAAATCGGCGTTGGCGGTACTAGTGACGGTATGAGAGAAGTCAGGATTTTGCGCTTGCACAGCTTATTGCCGCAGATTGTTTGAAAAGGTTGCGAGGATTTTAGAGAATAGCGGAGGTGCGACTCCGAGTGTGAGAGTAGGGAAGTCGTCGAACTTCATGTGCATGTGGCGCTTTGTGCAGAAAAAGGTCCACGTGGTTGTTGTTGTTGAGACGGGCCCTGCGAGGTCAAGAGACTCCGGAGTATGTTGAAAAGTGTATGAAACACTTGTTTTATGTTGTGGTCTGGTCGGTTTAATAGGTTGACCGGGCGTGGTCAACGAGTCGGTACGTGTGTTAAGGGAGTGAAAGAAAACTTCGACTTCGGGCTTTGACAAATTCTAAGTGCACTAGAATAGATCATTGACAAGTTGAGAGCAGAGTCTGCGGGTCAGAATTTGCTTGCGAAAGTGGGGACCGAGAAAGATGGAATAACTGCCGAGGCTAGTGAAAAATCCCTAAGGTCCTGAAGCGATTGTGTTACCCTTCCTGTAGTAAACCGACAGATCTGTTTTATTATTATTTGGTTGCTCGCGATACATGCTAGAAGTTGTTACGAGAGGAGCTGAGTGAAGGAGGACAAACCGCGAGGCTTTGTCAGCCGCAGTGTGTGTGAGTGTGACGTCACTAGGAGCCGCGCTGGGATAGGTTGGTTGCAGAGAAGGGTCGCGCACGGATTGGACGCAGTCCGTGGGGCTCGATTGGAAGGGGAAAGGCAAGCGAAGAGTATTCCGGGAATTAAAGTCACTTATTGATTACAAACTTTGTGAAAATAAAAGACGAGAAAATGAAATTTTTTAAAGCATTAAAGAGTGCGATGAAGGGGGAGTCTTACATTAAAGCGAGCGTAGGAGAGGAGACGCCACCCGAAGGTACACCAGCTTACATTGTAATGGAGGAAAGGGGGGTAGCTCCGTGCCTTTGGCTAAAGCAATGGCACAAGCTGACAGAGAGACATGGGAGCGTAGCGTTCCCGATCCATGGGACATTCAATATAAGGATCCTAGAGAATTTGAGATTCGCGATGTACGACATGAAGGTACCTCCAAGGCCAGCACAGTTTGAGGCTCTAGCGATTTGGGAACTAATGTCTAGACAGCAACAGCAAAAGAAGTTCGAGACCAGGATAAGAAAGGTAGAAAAGACACTAGCGGACGCTAGGTGGGGTAATGCACAGAAGGTGTGGAGGTCAGATATATTGCAGGGGATAAAATTGTTTCCCGCAATTGCTAAGGAAGAAGAGGCGACAGGCAAGAAAGCTACCTGTAAGACAAACAGGAGGTGTTCCAAAGATAGAGAGGACGAGGAAAAGTTAAGGAGAGAAGACGAGTCAGAGGATGAGGAGTTCATCATGCAATTGCTGAACGACCGTCCACCACCTTATGTAGAGAGTGAACAAGGTCCAAGTACCAGTTCTGCCCCTCCGGCACCGGTACAGAATAATGAAACTCCGAATTCAGAAACGCCATCGGGATCTAAGGACCCGAGTTTACTGTTCACCCCGCAGATACCGCAGGTTAGGAGAATATATCCAGATGTGCCTATATTGAAAACAGCAGAAAATTATCAGCCGCAGGTCCCAAGGTACTACAGCAGTGACAACAGTACAGGAATGATTCTAGATCCAACCGTAATGGGAGTACAGAATGGTCGCAACCCAACATTGGCACAAACTGAATCAACCCAGCTTTTGATGCCTCAAAAGCAGATGCAGGGGGGGACCGCACATGCTCAGATGACGGGGAGTCAGACGGGCATGCCGGCAATGATGACCCATAGTGTGGGAATGAACATGCTTCAGAACCTGGGGAATGGACAGAACCCAGATGCGATATCCCTACCCATTACTGTAGGTCCACCGGTACCTTTGTACATTCAGCCTAACTCAGGTATGAGCGGTCAAGGATCAGTGGTGCAGAATGGGACGGAAAGGAGGTGCATAGAAAACACTCCAGAGACAACTCCGATAGCGGCTCTGCCAACTGGATCTGGGTCCTTGATGGAGTTTAGTCCCATATGTGCTCAGTCAACAGTGGTGAGGTCGAGTCCTCCACTGATGATACCGCTATCATCGAACACTGAAAAGTTGCCGCAACCATCAATGGCAGTCGATGTGAATGCTACACTGATGGGGTTGAATGCGCAACAGCTGACACAGTGGTTCAACAGTCTGAATTCCACACAAAGCTCAGCCAGTGGGAAGGGAGAAGACTATCTGAATAAGGTCAGGTTGAACATGGAAGCAGAAGAATTGGTGGAAGGGACTATGGGTTTGAATAGGTTAGAGTCCTACTCGGAAGAAGAGCTGAGGTATCTATGTCCTAGGATTACGAGAGAAGTGAACAAGGTACATAGAAGGTTGCAAGAAATAGCTGACAAAAACGGGGTTGAGATAGACAAGACAAAACACTTGAGCAGGAGCTATAGATTGGATTTCGGGACCACAGACTTTGAACACATGAGGTCAGCAGGCATGAAAACGCACCTTAGAGAATTGCTGCAGAGTGCACAAGTGTGGAGGTGCTTAGACAAATGGGAAAGCAGATGGGCAAAGAAAAAGGAAAAGAAGAAAGATAGTGTCCCAGAGCACAAGGAGAAAAGACCACAGAGTAGTGATGCAATAACCATGTTACCAATGAGGGAGACAGCAGGGGGAAAATTAATACATGTACCGTGGCACAGAAGCGACATTCAGTCTTTTACGGATGATTTTCCCAAACTGAGAGAGAAACCGATTGAATGGTATCAACAGACTGATAGGTTTGTGAAGCTTGCAAAATGTCTTTGGGAAGACCTGAACACCCTCTTTGAGATTGTGGTTCTGGCAGATTTGTGGGAAGACTGCAAAAGGGCTGTAGGTTGGCCGACAAGTGAACCAGAGAGAGACAGGGATACGGGTGCACCATCACCTATGGTAATGAGCTTGTACTATAAGGTGATTGAGCATTTGAAGACGAAGGTTGCCGCGAAAAATGTGGATTGGCAGAAGATTGATCGAACTGCCCAAGAGGCTAAAGAGTCGATTCATGGTTACTATGAGAGGTTGTTGAAGGCGTTCAAGAACTACAGTGGCACGGAAACAATAGAGGCGAAGGACATGCTTCATTTTGTGTTCAGATTTGTGGAAGGGCTGAGACCAGAGATAAGTCAGATGATAAAGACGCATTTGATTTGTTGGCAGTCGAAACCGATTGATGAGGTGTCGAATTATGCGAAATACTGTAGCGACAAAATTGAAGTGAAACAGAAAAGGTTGAAAGAGAAAGTGATGATGATGCAACTTAAAGCAGCTCAGACAGGTTTGCAAGGGTTGCAAGGGTTCCAACAGCAGATGCCACAGCCGCAGCCGCAGGGAAATATGGTGTTTCAGCCACAGGCGAGAGGCAGAGGCAGAGGAGGCTTTGGGAGTAATGGTCCGGATTTGAACACTGTTGCAATTCCGAATGGTGTGCAGGCAATGAAAAGGGTGATGCTGTGTCACGTGTGCGGAATCGTCGGGCATTGGAAACGCGAGTGCCCGATGGTGGTGCAGGAAGGTGCAGGTGTTGGTCAGCAAAACAATGATGTCAATGCATTCCAGACAATGAGGGGACCGAAAATGAGAGGTCCAAACCCAAATTTTCAGACCATAAATCAGCTGCAGGGATTACAGCCCATGCAGCCGCAGCAGATGCAGATGCCCCGTATGCAGATGACGCAAATGCAGCCAATGCAACAGCAGTTTCCCATGGTACCTAATCAGCAAATGCAAATACCTTTGGCACCAGTGAGTCAGCAGCAAGTGATGGTTCCTCCACAGGTCTCGGGTCAGGTGATGAATACAAATGGCACAGTACAACAGTTCCCATTACACAGTGAGAATGGAATAAACAATGTATGGGAGAGTGAAAGTTCAGATGAGGAGGGAAATTGTGTGCTTGCAGCATCCTTGGAAGTTGATCAAAAGGGTCCATATGTGGAGGGAAGAGTTATGGGTCATCGTGTTTCATTCTTGGTTGACACATGAGCCACACGTTCAACTGTTAGGAGCATTGAAGTACCAAATTTGCCACTCTCAGGGAGAACAGTTCAAGTAGTGGGAGTAGCAAACAGGCACCTGACGAACCCAATCACAGATCCAGTACAAGTCAGAATTGGTAACTATCAAGGGTCACATAATTTTGTGGTATGTGACTCAAGCCCGATAGCACTGTTAGGGAGAGACCTATTGTGCAAATTGGGATGTTCGATTATGTGTTCGAACGATGGAATTAGAATTCAGACGAGCAGTGATGGGGAAGAAGAGGACAGTGTAGAAGGGGATGAGATGGAAACTGTTGATGAAGAATATCCTCTGATTAACCTTTTTCCGATGATAACTGAAGAAGATATTCCAGCTGAATTACGGGAAACAGTCGGAAAGGAAGTGTGGGATATGACAGGAAAAGAGGTGGGATTGATGAAAGGAGTGGAACCAGTGAAAGTGACCGTAAAACCCAATGTAACCTTTCCCCAGACACCACAATACCACATGGCACAAGACACCCTCATGAAAGTCGCCCAACTCATTGACGAGTTTGTAAAACAGGGAGTACTGAAAGAAGTGTTAAGCAGTCCATGTAATTCACCAATCATGGGACTAATAAAGCCGAGTGGAAAGGTCCGAATCGTGCAGGACTTGAGGAAAATAAATGACATCATAATTAAATGCTGCCCTGTAGTACCGAATCCAGCTGTGATAATGTTTCAAGTCCCTTGCGATGCCGAGTGGTTCTCAGTCATCGACTTGTCACAAGCATTCTTTTCGGTGCCTCTTCATGAGGACAGCCAATTTCTCTTTTGTTTCAAATTCTTAGACAGAGTTTACAGTTGGTGTCGAATTCCTCAAGGGTTTTCTGAGTCACTGTCAATTTTCAATCAGATTCTAAAGAAAGACTTGGAAGCGTTAGAATTGCCATTCGAGTCAACCCTAGTACAGTACATTGATGACTTACTGATTGCATCTAAGACAGAAAGTGGCTGCACAGCCGACACCATTGCTCTACTGAACCATTTGGGAAGGAATGGACACAAGGTGTCTCCTTCAAAGTTGCAGTTCTGTCAGAAGAAAGTAAAATACTTGGGTCATCAAATAGAGAAAGGGTCATGGAGAATAATGAAGGAAAGAATAACAAGTGTACTTCAAATGAGTCCACCAAAGACAAGGAGGGAGGTGAGGAAGTTTTTGGGGATGGTGAGCTACTGTCGCCAGTGGATTCCCAACTTCTCAACTCTAGCAAAGCCTTTACTGAAACTGACCCAGAAGGATGCCTTGGATGAAATTGAGCTGAAAGGAGATGAGATGGATGCTTTTATTGAATTGAAAGAATGCATGTGCAGGGCTCCAGCTTTAGGTATGCCTGATTACACAAAGCCTTTCACATTGTTTTGTCATGAACGTGATGCATGTTCTTTGTCTGTCTTGACCCAAGCCCATGGTGGCATAAACAGACCAGTAGCGTATTTTTCAGCTACTTTGGATCCGGTCGCAGCAGCACTGCCAGGGTGTTTGCGCGCCGTAGCAGCAGTTGGTATCAGCCTCACTCAGAGTGAAGGAATAGTGATGGGACACCCATTAACAGTCATGGTCCCTCACTCAGTTGAGATACTTTTGACCCGCTCCCGATCGCAACACATGACTGGAGCAAGACTCACAAGGTATGAAACAATAATTCTGGGCTCACCGAATGTGCAGCTGAAAAGGTGCACTACGTTGAATCCAGCAACCTTGCTTCCCGGTGAAAATGCTGAAATTGAGAACGCTGAAGACGTCGAGCATGACTGCCTTCAGGTGACTGAATTTTGCACAAAACCCCGACCTGATATTAGGGATACTAAGCTTGATGAAAATGACCATATTATTTTTGTTGATGGTTCATGTCTAAGACATGGGTTGGGAATTCTGAAAGCAGGATATGCTGTATGTACTGTGACAGGTGTCTTGGAAGCGTCCTGGCTTCAAGGAGTCTATTCCGCACAAGTAGCAGAGCTTGTAGCCCTTACAAGAGTATGCCAACTGTCTACATTGATGATGGTTACCATTTACACTGACAGTCAGTACGGGTTTGGAATTGTGCACGACTTTGGGCAACTATGGTCACAGAGAGGTTTCCTGACCTCTTCAGGGTCCCCAGTGAAAAACGGGGAGAGAATAAGGGAATTGTTACACGCCATTCAGATGCCAGCCGAAATTGCAGTGGTAAAGTGTAGTGCTCATACAAAAGGACAGGACTATGTTTCCCTGGGAAATGCATATGCGGATCAAGTCGCAAGATTTTGTGCCTTGAACTGTATATTGCTCAGGGATGAATGGAATTTGATAAGTGAACCAGAACTCGAACCAGCTGAAGCATTTGCCTTGAAGGTCGTGGATACAATGGATGAACTAAAAGCATTACAGAATAGCATCAGGGAGGATGAAAGAGCTTCCTGGATTAAGTCACAATGTACAAGGAGACCAGATGAGTTATGGGTTTCAAATGAAGGAAAATTTGTTTTACCAAATAGTCTCTTATCGCAGCTAGCGCGGTTCTATCATGGGCAGGCTCACCTAGGGAGAGATACCATGATAAGATTGTTCAAAACTGATTGGTTTAACCCCAGATTCCGTCAAGTTGCAGAAGCAGTTTGCCATCGTTGTGTCATTTGTCAGCAGATGAACCCAGGAAAGGGAACGGTTGTGAACGTGAGCCACATTGGCAGGGCGGGTGGCCCGTTCAGCAGAATGCAGATGGACTTTATTGAGATGCCTGTGCATGGAGGTCTGAAGTATGTGCTGGTGATTGTGTGCATTTTTAGTCACTGGATTGAAGCATACCCCACACGTAGAAATGACAGCCTTACAGTTGCAAAACTATTGTTGAGGGAGTTGATACCACGTTTCGGATTCCCGATCTCTTTAGAATCAGATAGAGGAAGTCACTTCAATAACTTACGCTCCTAGCTAGGGGGAACCCTAAACAAATAACCTAGAATACCCCTAAAAGCAAATACTCGGAGGGTAATAATCTCACTATTCGCAACAGTCACGTAGAACCAACTGATCTGTGAACTGAGCAATGAAGCAAGCAGTTATATTTAAGGAGGTAGGTGTTAAGAAGTTACGTTTGTTAATAAGAAATACAGCTGTAAAATTGCCTGATGATAAATATGCAGTAATATGCAATCGACGTATTACACCATATGTAAGCTGACATAAAATTATAATGTTATTGACATTGGAATGTATGTAATGTGGCATAACTATGTAACTGACGCCCAAATATTTTTTTTTTAACAGAGAATCAACTGAATGTTCAAAAGAGGAATAACCTAAAAAAAAAGCTGCTGCCAATCGGGATTCTGCTCTGGTAGAAGAACAAAAACTCTCAGACAGGTTGTCAAAGAATAGCTCTTGATGGAGGCAGAAAGCGGAGATGCAGCACTTGTAGCAACACTTGACTTGTGAGCCACGCTTGACACATCAGACCGTAGCAATTAACAGGACTAATGACTGGTTTGCATCATGCCTTAAAATAGTTTGCCTCATTTCTCCTGTTCTGCTTTACAAGCATAGTGACAGATGTAGCAGAAGTTATGCATATAGACTGAACATGTGGAGACCAGTGGCTGCGCGCGAGAGGGAAAAGTGATGGGGTGGTGCGTGGTTGGGGGGAGAGGGGCAAAAAAAAGCAAATATAATAATTGTATTTTTAAAACACACCTTTCTTGCCATGCCGCGCTGCGCCGATCCTCGGTCCTCGACTGCAGACACAGGGCCCAGCCAGGGTGCTCCAAGGCAGAGTGGAAGTCCCTGCCTGCTGTTTCCAACCCAGCAGTGCAGGCGCATGTGTGTTTGGCTGGCCCCATTCGGCCGGCTAAACATACATTTGCACTGGTGGGGAGTGCTGTGCACTCCTCCTCCATGCTCGTCACAGCCCATGGCCTGCCCATTTTACAAGAAAACTATAATAAACCGTTTCTTATAGTTTCTTGTAAAAGTTTTGCAGCTGCTGCTGCTGCTGGCGGCATGGAGGCAACGCTTCTCTGCCATAGCGGAGGAGCCGCCCCTGGTGGGGACCCCCATGGACCGCCACTGTCTTTAAATCTCTTTAACATCTATATGCAACCAGTGCATACAGGGTCCTTCTGCGGCCACAAATAGACCCAAGGAACCAAAATTAAAGTGGCCACCAGGCCATAAAACCAGCCCAACACTGCTCAAAAACCGGTCCATACACTGACCTGTCAGATTAGCCCATCGGCACTGCCTGATTGCCCTATAGGCCAGTCCAACCCTGAGTGTATAAGCAAAACGAAAGAGAGGGGTGCAATTAGTAGCTACGCAGATTACACCCAGATATTCAAAGGGCTCAGTTCCTTTAATGGATGGTGGCACAGCACAGTAGAGTTTGGTCTTCATTATAAATCCTTTAAGACAGAAAACTGCTTTATCCCACCACTACAAAATGAAAGGAAACTGGAGGCTATCGTGGAACCAGTGCTCTGTGGGACAACAAATATTTTGATTACGGAAATGTTGTTGTGTATTATGATATTCAATAAGGATGTGTAGCACCTGTGAAGGCTGAGTACCCTTTAGAGTTTTGGGATTGGAAGCGGTGCTGATATAGTGTTTGCTGCTGTTTAGAGCTGTGCCACCCTGGAAAGTGGCAGCAAGGCTGGAACTGATTAATGTATCATTTCGTGAGGGACTAAATGTGTTATTAGCCGGCTTGGTCCTATTATGTATCTGTATGGATCAATATGTGCAGTGATAGGCACAGCTACTCCTCAACTTGTTCGTTTGGGATGCAAGGCTATCTACTGCTTAGCTTTGGTGGCCTTTCAGTTTGGAGGCAGCCTTTTCAGTTATGCAGCTTTGATGTATTGCTGTGTGAATATAGCTGTGGTATATTCAAGGTAACTTCTTCTGGCCGGTTCATGTCTGTATATGAGAACTTTAAGAGCTGTATTTCTTATATGACACTACTTCTCAGGGGCCAGCCCATGCTTTCTGAAGGAGAAAGGGCCACCCTAGTAAAGGAAACTACTGGTGTTAAGTTGGACTATTTTAACTATTTTGTGGGGTCTGGACAGACACTTCAACAGCCTGCAATTGCAAAGGAACACTCCTAGATTTGTAGCTAGTGTGCCTATTCGCAGGAAAATGCCGTCCTAGTCTGTGCAGAGAGCATTAGTTGCCTGCCCTCCCCCCAGCCACATTTGAAGTGGCAACCATGATAGGCAGCGGACCTGGCGAGGGTTTGCATCCCTTCCCAAAGCGCACAGAGACCACTCTTAAATGAGGTTATGCTTTGGGCTGTATTTATTACAAAGTACATTAAACTTAACTACAGAAATCATCAATTGAGATTGCGGGTTTAGCATTGACATTCTCAAGAACGCTGCCTAAAATGCAGAATGCCAGACAAAACCACCTGATAGCACTTTACACAGCAGAGGCATAATAACAAGACGACTGCCCTCAGCACCAGTTTTGGAGGCAATCCTGAGCAACCGATCATAGGGGTCGCTCTCAAGAAGTCAAAAGGCGAGAGCTCCATGCCATTAAAAACAAAGCATACATGCCCACACTTGGGGGAAATATGTCAGTTATTAATCTTCAAATACTTATAAAATGCAATGTCTGAAACAAGGAGGGATCCATAGACCTTCACTTATCTTTACTAGCTTGCACAAAGGAAAAACTTAAAGTTTCTTTGGGCAATGCTCACGTGCAGCACCCAAAGCAGGCGAAGAGAGTGATATTGGAAGACTACCATACAGCAGGGTCCGTTATACCTGCAGGGTCATAAGACTAGGTACACTAAGACCCTCACAGTGATTGGAGGACCTAGGAAAGAGTGTATTCTGCTGGGTGATGTGGTTATTAATGGTTATGATGTCATTAGTAATTTATTGTGAGATTGTATACAGGGGAATAAAGACGTCTAATCAGGAGCTTTGTGGGTGGCATGTTCTTTGCATGCTCTCAGGCTGGGGAGGATGCTGCAACTGGTGACCAGTAACCGGATACGTGCCCCAAAACTAAAAGCAGTGTCAACCAGGTATGATGCAAAAATCTAAACACAACAGTGACCAAGTGCAAGAAACAGAATCAGTACTTACCAGTAAGAAAGAGGGTGACAATTTTTGGACCTCTGGACAGGATGACCTAAACGCAAGCATGCGGCCTGTGCTTGCAGAAATTGCAGTTATCACCGGTGAGCAGCGGCTGCCACCTGAACAGCAGATAATCTCAATGGTAGTAGAAAAGGGTGCAAAGTGTGGGGCAAAGGGTGCAGTTGCGTTTCTGAAACCACCATTTGACACCATCAAGAAACAGAACATTCGCACCAGTTGGACCACATGGATTGAGACGTTCAAAGACTTGATAGATGCCCTAGAAGAAGCAGACAATAAGAAAATCTTTAAGTATTTAAAGAACTTTGCCGGTGATGGAGTAAAAGAGGTATTGAAGAAAGTCTTGCAGGCCGATGGAATATCGTACCGTCAGATCAAAAAGCCTTGAACACCACGTTCAATCCGATGCAGATGAAAGTTACTTTTTCAGCCAAGTGAGACAGCAAGCTGGGGAAACGATGGATGAGTTTGTTGAAAGACTTGATGTACTCATCAAAAACTGTAAGTTCAGTAAGCATTCATCTTAGAGTCATCGATGGCTGACTGTTAGACACTTTCAGAAGATGCATGTTGAGAGATACACTCAGTTTAGACAAAATGCTGAGGACTGCAAGAGCTGATGATAGAGCCGAATGACAAGCTGCTGATATGGAAGTTGGAACAGCGAAAAATTAATCAGTGCTGGTCATGAAGAGCAAGTTTAAGCACCAAGCAGATGCACCCAAGTTGACATCTTCAAAGAAGGAAAAGGTGTGTTTCAGATGTGGAATCTCATATCCCGCCAAGAGCAAATGTCCAGCCATGGGACAGACATGCAAGGGCTGTGGAAAAGAAAAACACTTCATAATGGTTTGCAAGGCAAAAGAGAAACCAAGTGTGTCACAGAGAGAAGATAAAATGGACGCCAGAAAGTTCCAGAAGCACTCGCCACCCCCACAAGGCCAAAAAGCAACATCAGTTACAAGTAGAAACCAGACAAAGTAGATCATTGTCAAACTCGTCCTGCAAAGACTCTTCAACATCATTATCAAGCGGCAGTGAGGAAGATGAATGTGCACTGATTTTGTCCACCAAAGGATGCCAGGCACATGTTGCGTTGGCTGTGTGCAAGGAAGAACAAATGGCAAAGATAATTCATCAAACGGAACACCAAAATTCATTTGGACACTTCCCCAAGATTACAATAAAAGTTAACGGTTGTCCCATACCTTCATAATAGACAGTGGTGTGTAGATTAACATTATGCCAGTTGAGAAGTTTTATAAACTGTTTCTTGTGCCACAACTTCATCCGTTAAACACAAAGGTATACATGTGGGCTGCTTCTGAACCATTGCGAAGTCAAGGATCACTCACCGTGACCATGAAATACAAAGCAGTATCTGTTCAAACGCCAATTCACGTACTGACCGAAACTTCATCCAGTGCATGCCTACTAGCTTTGCCACTGCTGCTGACATAGAGTTGATATCTCTCAATTACAACCTACACACTCAGTCTGAAATTGTTAGTCAATTTCCATCATTATTTCATGGCCTTGGAAGACTCAAAACAATGCCTTTCATTTGCAAGAAGCTGTTGAGAAAAACTGAAAACGCTGTTGAAGCATGACATCATTGAACGTGCCATTGGTCCTACGCCATCGGTTTCGCCTATAGTGGTGGTGCCCAAAAGGACAGTGGAGGTGCTGTGTGCATCTCTGCTGATATGCACCAGGCCAACAAAGCAAACAAGAGATTAAAGCATCCTGGTCAACACATAGCAGACATGATCATGCAGTTGAAAGGTGCCAAAGTCTTTTCTCGTATTGACCTGAACAAAGGATACCACCAACTCAAGCTTGAAGAGAACTGCAGGTACATCACTACTTTTTCAGGCCATGTTGGTTTGTTCAGATATAAAATATTGAGCTTTGGAGAGTCGGCTGAAGAAATCTTTCGGTATGTTATATTTTGTATAATTCAACCTGTCACCCATGCTTTTAACTACAGTGATGGCATACTGGTATTTGGAGCAACAAAGGAGGAGTACGACAGAGCGCTTACACACGTGTGCCATATACTTGCTGATGCAGGTCTCACTCTGAATGCTGCAGTGCGAGTTTCACAAAAACAAACACATTCTTTGGGCATATATTCTTTGATGGGGGAATGACTCCTGATCCAGATAAAGTGCAAGCGCTGTCAGCTACTTGGCCCCAACAAGATGTCACCATGCTGCAAACCTTCTTGGGCAAGGCCAGTTACTACCCAAGGTACATTTATGACTTTGCAACAGTGAATGCCCCATTTAGAGAGTTGACAAAACAAGATGTGCCTTTTCAGTGGTCTGTTGAATGTGATCAGAACCTCAAAAACACTAAGCCATGCGATTGAGAATGTAACTAAGATGTCCTCTTTCGACCCCACGCTACATATGGAGATCACCATAGATGTGAGCCCGGTGGAGCTATGGGCAATCTGTGCTCAACATAATAGTCACCCACATGCTAAGAGACACATTGTGGCCTATGCCAGCTGTACACTGTCTGACACAGAATGTGCCTGTTCTCATCCAGTGAAGGAGAGTCTGGCTGTTATCTTGGCCTGTAAGCATTTTCATGTGTTCCTAAACAGAAAACCTTTCACCATCATTACAGACTACCAACCGCTACTCACTATCTTTGGGAACCTTAAAGCGAAGATGCCCCCTCGCGTTGAGGGGGGATGTGACTGCAAGAGTATGACTGTATTTCTACCCAGATACATTTCGACATCCAAAACAGCTGAAGAGTACCTTAATTTAATTGTAAGGTCCAGCACTCCGGCAGCCTTATCCATTGAACAGATTATTGCTGCTGCTAATGCTGACAAGAACATGCTTGTTCTTAAAGACATAATTTCAACTCAGTCATGAAGAAGAGTATTCATCCTTTTGAGGATGACATTGAAAATCAAATGTTTAAAAATGACCAGGATGTACTGTCTGTAATCAGCAAAAGCGTTGTGCAGAGAGCCTTGAGAATCGTCATACTTGAGAGGCTAGGACAGCAAATCATTGAACTGGCCCTTGAAGGACATTGTGGCATTGTAGCCACCATATGAGCCTTAAGAAACTGAGTGTGGTTTCCATGCCTAGATGAGCGAGTAGAGAGGGAACTAAAGGAGTGCCACCTTTGCAACTGCCCTTCACCTAATGTGACTCAAGACCCATTGACAATGTCTGACCTTCCTACATAGGCTTGGGAAAGAGTTGCAGTTGAGTTCTTTGGGCCCTTAGGGAACGGACATCATCTCTTGGTAGTCATTGATGAGTACTCATGCTTTCTGCTTGTTGAGGAGATGTCATTGATCACCCATGACCAGGTCATGGAGCGGCTGTACGACATCTTCGTGGTATGGGGAATACCTTCCATTCTCAAATCTGACAATATCCTGCCATTCAACAGTTGAGAGTTCATGGAGTTTCTAGTCAAACTGGATGTCAAGCATCAAAAGAGCACACCGGTGTGGCCTCAAGCCAATGGCATTATTGAATGATTCATGGGTACCCTCAAGTAAGTAATTCAGCGAGCATCAATAGAGGCAGTTGAACTGAAACAAGCCCTGTGCCGAGCCCTCTTTGCTTATCGCTCAACTCCTCACTCCACAACTGGTGAGAATCCTGCCATCTTACTGCTTGGGAGAGCTATTTGAACCAAGTTGCCACAGTGGATCGGTCCTTGGATACGGATGAGGTTTGGCCCTTGGACACTTCTCGAAAGTGCAAGATAAAGATGTATGCCGATCAGCATCAACAAGCTCTGGAAACAGTCATGGATAAAGGTGACTGGGTCCTGGTCAAGCAGAAACAAAAGTGGAAAACAGACACTCTGTTTGATGTCTAACCTTTGAGGATGTTGATGTGTAAAGGACACATGGTGTTGGCCCATCGTCCCAGAAAATCCATCACACAGGACTTCTCACATTTCAAGCACCTAGGTCCACGTTCGTCAGCTCCTGCAATCTTCGATGAGGCTATTCCACCTGACAGTCCAGATCAAGCATCAGAACCTACAACGTCGGTGCCTGGTCAGAGTGTATCTCAACCAACTCATACAACTTGATCTGGCTGACTAATAAGAGCGCCTCAACGACTTATCAAAGAGATCTGATATAACTATTGTCTGTACTTTTTATTTCACAAGAGGGGAGAAGTAGGGTTGTGAGACTAAGTGGGCTAGGATCCTTGCAGTTCTGGGCGGGCCTAGGAGAGAGATTGCATAATCTGTTGGGCGGTGTTAAGGTGTGGTTAATAATGGTTCTGATGTAATCATTGATTTAGTGTGTCATTGTATGCAGAGGAATAAAGACATCTAATCAGGAGCTGCGTGTGTTCTGTGTTCTTTGCATGCTCTCGGGCTGGGGAGAAAGCTACAATACCCTGCGCCTAACTCAGCCCCGAAAGTCAGAAATCAAATCTAACAACTTCTGGCCCATCAAGTTATGACCTGGAAGCAGCTGCTGGAGCCAGAAGTGAATCGCCAATCAGCCAAATCCAATGTTGACTCTCCCTGAGCAGATCAGGGGTCCCACTACTGAATGCTGCAGGCCCCTGATTTGTGAGCGTGCTCCCATTGACAATACGCCACAGCCTTTGGATCCTGGATAAATGAAGGCTGGGTTTGTATGCTACAGTCCCGGTCAGAATCTTGGGGTCATCAACAAAAATCTAGAGAGCAACAAAAAGTGGTAGGCGATCTTGGTGATTTAAGGGAACCAACTATGAAATGGTCTGTCTAAGAATCAGAGAGCCAAGCAACTATTAGGTTACAGGAAGAAACTGAAGACTTGTTATTGGTTTGAATCTACACATTCATAGTTCAATTTATCTATTAATTTATTCGAGCACTGACAGAGCTCCTGCTGCAAGCTCCTAAGAAGGGTACCATGACTGGATGTCGCTTATGCTTTTAGAAAGTAATAAATAATTACACTTTATGCATCAGAATATACAGTGCTGTGACTAAACGGCGATAGAATCAGGAGACCAGAATAATTATCTGGAATTCCCCCTTCCACACGGATGTGCGATCCATGCAAACTATTCTCTTGTTATGTCCTAGCTTCTGGGTAGGATAAGCTGAACTAGTGTTATTAATTACAAAATAAAACGCTCGGATAATTAGAAAAAATTGAATTCTACGGTATGTTTCGTATAAAATGTGAAATAATCTAATTTTAAAAACACAGCAAGAAACTTTGCTGGGGTGGATGGGCTATTTATAAAGTCAAAAAAATAGTTTTGGGTAAGAGATTTCATAACTACTTGGGTCGTCCCATCTGCATTTCTTAAAAACGTATGTTTGCATCATCAAGGTGTCATCCTTGCAAAACAGCTTTTTTTTAACTGAAAAATAAATATTTAAGTGTAGCATTTGCATGATAGCGCTTTAAAAGGACAGATGGCGGCGGTGAAGGCTGACCGCGGCGCAGTGACAGGCCGCCGAGCTGTCAGGGCCGACACGGGTGGCGTGAGGCCCTCTCCGGCCTGCCGAGCTTCCTGTCAGCCGCGGCCTGCATGCGGGCGGCAGACGGGCCCTGACAGGCAGGTACACGCAGCTGATGCCGCCCGTCCTGCTCTCCAGTCAAAATCAAAGTCACTCTGCCAAGTTGCAGGTGGACAGGGCCGCCCTTCCAGCTGCCACCCCAAGCCTCGCGACACCCGTGTGCGCCGTGAGGGTGTTTGAGATGCATGGTGGGCCGACGGTTGGAGAGGGGTCCCTGACCGCCGACCGGGCACATGGTGGAGGGCTGCACGTCTTGGAGAGGCGGCTGGCATCAATGAAAAGTGACAATGCCAAAGTATACAGACTCAAAACCAGACAGAGCAATTATGGTGAATAAACAGATAAAAAGAATTCAACTCAGCGACTAAGTGAGGACCCAGTGATAGGTGCAGGGGTGCTGAGATACTGTCGATAAGAACACGCTCACTTGGGCGTGAGGGGGGCGGTGTGTGTGTGTGTGTGTGTACCCACTCACACTAAAATACCCATAAGAGCCTATAGAAGCGGCAAATGGGACGCTGTGTAAAGGTTGTATTTACGGCAGATTGTATGCTGCTTGTGCCATTCAAACATAACAAAACATTAGGCCAGATCGTATTTTCATAGCGACAGGTAGCAGAAGAAGAATATGTCGATGTCTGATCATTGGCAAGAGGGCTATCTGACTTCCACCCCTGGAATAAGTGATAAGAGGCAACAACAAACAGGGAGAACAAGAGGTGGTTAGAGGGATGGCAACTAAAAGACCTAGAGATAAAGGCTATGATCCGGGAAAGAACTACTACATTAAAGAAAACACCAGCAGAGAAGAGTCTCCTTTAACATTATAAGTGCTTAGAAACAAAGCTCAAAATCTAATCACAACAGAAACAGAGCAAAGCCAAAACAACAGTCGTTCCACCAGAGACAACACTTAAAGTAGAGAAAAACATAATAACCTGACAACGGAATAATGTAGGCATGTTGAGATGTTACAGAAAAAATAGAAATTGAGACCCAAAACACAGCGAGGCTACATTATCTGACCACCCAAAAGAACTTATACGAAATGGGGTATAAAGCAGGGCATCTTCCGGCCTGCTGGGTCAAAGGGAAAAAGAGGCTTGGTGGGTGTAAGAAATAGTTTAAAAAACACATGGGGAAGGAGCTTAACAGACCCAGGGAATGTACAAACGAAAAAGGCACCTACATTCTGGAACGCTCTTACTAGTAGAGACTATCTAACCGTAGAAATCCTCACCTTCTGAATACTCCCCCAAGTGTCAGGCTGGATCTGGAAAATCTTCAGCAGCACCCTTGCATGCCGCCAATGGCTCGGTGTCACAGGCGCCATTCCGTGCTGGATGTGACATCCACTAGCCCAGTGATACTCAAAGTACTGACGTTTACATGGGGCCCCCTGGTCAACAGCAGGGCTGGGCTGCTGTTTATTCAACTCCGCACAATGATTAAAAAGATGTTAAATAAAAGGCAAGCCTTTAATTAAACTTTAATTGGAGGTAAAGAAAAGAAGTAACTAGGCTGTCCTGCATCTTTAGGAACACCTTCATTTTTAAAGACACACTGCAGCAAAAGTGTAAAAACATAATAAGGTCTCTTCAAAAGGCAAAAACTGTATTTCATTAGCATGCAGTGTCGTTTCAACTTAGTACATCAGATTATATCAGTGCATTGAGAAGCATTTTCTTTTTAAGTGATAGTTTTCAAACATAAACATAAATTCAGAAACATTTATTCTTCCTCATCCCCACCCTGAAAACAATGTTATAGTGAACTAAGAGGAAAGACAGTTTTTATGTGCACTTTTTGAGTGGCCTGGGTTCCTATTATACATGAACAACATTATAATTTATTACATCAAACAGAGGACAGGGTTTTGTACAGCACACATCCTGAAGTCATGTATTTTGAGGTTCTCTTACATGCAATAATGAGGAAAAAGGAGGAAAAGTGAAATAGAAGAATTGCCTATAATCACACATTTTGGTAAAGTGGGAAAGCCAGGATTAATCTCAGGTTTTCTGGTTTCACATTATCCAGTTCAGCCACTAGATATATATGCTACGCTTCTCCTACACCCACCGTACTGCATCCCCCTGCTGCGTGCCACCCTGCTAGCATCAATGCAGCCCTCGGTCACATCACCAACCAAACTTTGCGGCCCCTCCGAAAATGTTTGCGAGTGCCCATGCACTAGCCCATATAGGCGCCACCCATGTGAGCTGACATCAGGTGATTTATTGACATTTCTGCACCACACCAGCAGATGCAAAGCCAGTCAGATTAGCTGAGACCAGTGTGCAGATTCCTATATTGTTTTTTTTAATGTAAAGAGACTAGTTCATGGAATGGGGAGATGGGAAAGTCGTGAGGAGTCTGCAGTGAGACAGAGTCTATACCAGAAAGAGTGATACCGAAGGTAAATAACCTGCTGTTCTGATAGAGACGTCTAATCTCAGTTTGCTCACCTTTTGAATAGATACCCAAGCAATACCTCCTAGGTGGTGGGTCCGTAAACTAGCTCAGACTAAAATGTCCTTAAGGACCCAACGGGCAAAGTGCCCTTTACAATGGTACTGCTTGCCCAGGCAATAATGATTTGTGAACATATCGAGGGAAGCCCACATTGCTGCTTGGCAAATGTCCAGAGCTGGCCCTGCCAAGCCAACACAGTGCCAGCAGCCTTGGCTCTGGTGGAATTAGCATGCAAACCCTCTGAAGGCTGCTTTCTGGCCAGTGCCTAGCAGATTTTTGTGCAGAGCAAGAACCAGTCCAAGATGGTCTTCTTCGGTGCAGCGTTCCCTTTTTTCATCCCAGTAAACCTGATAAAGAGTTGATTGGCCACTCAGTAGTCTGTGGTACGAGCGACACGGAAGCTAAGGGCTCTTTTTGGATCGCAGCCCTATCCCGGACCAACATGAAAGGGAGTCACTTCCTTCAGAAGGAAGGAGGCTCAAATCCACAGAACCAACTTGTCTTGGTAGAAGGTGCTGTAAGGCAGGTTAAAAGACAGGGCCTCCAACTCACTCACCTGCCACACCAATTTTATGGTGCAAGAACCTGAAGAGAACAACTGCGGAGAGCCTCAAAGGGGGCACACATGAGAAAGGTGAAGACAAAATCTAAATTCCATTGGGGAATAACAAATGAAGAAGGGGGAAATATATGTTGTAATCGTTTGAGGAATGCGTCACAATGGGTAATTTGAATCATTATGGCTGATCTGGCAACCCTAAAAAATCCAAAAGAGCTGACAAATAACCTTTAACGGTGCCCAAAGCAAGGCCCGGCTGGGCGAGGGACAAAATAACTTGAGACCATTTGGCACGGAATGGGTCAATTGCTTAGCAACGCACCAGGCCACAAACTTATCACAACGGTAGGAGTATATAGATTTGGTTGAGGGATAGCTGGCTGCCATGATGATATCTACCAGTTCAGGAGGAAGGTTGAAAACACTCAACTGTTGCCATCCAATCTCCAAGCATGGAGGTATAGATTTAGCAGGTTTGGGTGCAAAACCTTGCCCGTTTGCTGAAACAAAAGATCCTCCTAAAGGGGCAAGCCTGATCAGAGGATATCTTCTCTTGACTAGAAGTTCATGATACCATTCTCCCCATGCCCAATATGGGGCCACTAGGATGATTTGGGCCTGGTCAGAGTTGATCTTCTTCCAAACTCAGGGCAGGAGAGGTATCGGTGGAAGAAGTACAGGAGTCTGGAGTTCCACTCTTCACGGAACACGTCTCTGCTCGAGAGATGCCTTGGAAACTCCAATGTGCAAAAGTGCGAACATTGCACATTCTCAGCAGTGACAACAAGTTCAAACCAGTGTTCTCCCAAGGCACAGAAAAAACCTTGTGCTACATCCAGGTAAGGTTGTCATTCATGAGCTGCAAGGCATCAACAGCTCAGTTCATCTGCTCTGGCATTCAAGGAACTGCCAGGTGGTGAATCAGCTGAACAATTCATTGGCAGTCTAACTGCATTAAGAGATGCAAAGCCACCTAGCACAGGGTTCACAGCCTCACCCTGTCCTTCTTGTTACAGTACCACATGGTGGTGGTGTTGACCATGAGCACCTGTGCCAGCATTTTTTTGATGGAAGGCAGGAAGGCTTTCAACATCAAGTGAATGACTCCCAGCTCCAAAAGACTGATATGGAGCCGGGTCTCTGATGAAAACCAGACACCTCTGATCTCAACCTCTCCCAGACGGCCTCTACAAATCAGAAGTTATGCGTCACTCAGCACTGTGAGATCTTAGCGAGGTAAGGAGAGGAGTCTGCCGTTAACGAAATCGGGGTCTAGCAACCACCACTGCATATCTTTTGCAGTCTCCCCTGAAATATGGATGAGATTGGAATGATCCCCCTGGTGTTGTGCCTATTGGAACTTAAGATCCCACTGCAGAGCTTGCATAAGCTTGCATATGCCATCCGGCATGCTTGACCAGCAGGATGCAGGAGGTCAGCAGTCCAGAGTTATCCTCACTGAGATCCAGGACAGAGGTTAAAACATCAGGATCATAGTTAAAATGTCCAGAATGGTAATGGTGAAAGGGAGCATCTGTGAAGCTGTCAGGTGTAACTTCGTTCGGCATTATGATAGTGAACCCCAATGAAGCCAGGAGATTCATCATAGTCTGGAGATGGATGACGACTGCCTGGGTGAGTCTGTCTTCAGCAGCCAGTCATCAAGGCAGGGAAGACTGGAAACCCTGACCTCCAAAGAAGAGCTGTAACCATCATAATTACTTTCATGAACACTCGAGGAGTGCTGGTAAGGTAAACGGTGTGCACAACAAACTGAAAATGCTTGTAGCCTACCATGAACTGCAGGTACCGGCTCTGTGCCTACAGGACAGGAATGGGAAAATAAATGCCCTGCAAGTCCAGGGACACCTTCCACTTTTCAGTGTCAAGTGCAGACAAGACCTGGGTCAAGGTAAGCATTTTGAATTTGTCCTTTTTCAGAAAGGCATTGAGAGGTTGAAGGTCTAATATGGGACAGCGGCCTCCATCCTTTTTCTGCACCAGGAAATACAGGGAATACCAACCACAACCAACGTCTGGCACTGGGTCCTTTGTCTGGCTCCTTCAGACAAAAGAGCCTGCACTTCCTTCTGCTAGAGGGACAGATTGTCCTTTGTCAGCCATTCCGAAGACAGTGGAAGGTGTGGCAGGATTTGAGAATGGCAAAGCATAACCCCATCAAACAATTTGCAGGGCCTACTTATCTTCTGCTACCTTGACAAAAAGTGTTGTATTCTGCTACCAACAGAGTGGCTGCATGCAGTGAAGGGCATGTTAAACAGGTTTGGGGGAGGCAACAGCTGCAGCTGTGGAGGACTGGGCTTCCGACTATCCCTTTTGCCCTCTTAGAAGGTTACCACAGCTGCGTCCACGAAAGGATGGTAGTGATGATTGGTGCACATGTTGAAGCTGTTCTGGGATTGGAAGCCCATTCCAAATACACTAAGTGGAAACTGCTGGTGCAGCTGGTGAGGGGGAGCTGAAAAGCTGAAGGAGCGCTCTGTGGCAGTGCTATCTTTGAAGCACTCCAGAGCTAGCTATGCTTAACAAAGAATCAGGAGCTATTGATTGGCATGGCCATATGACTTACCTGAACGTCTACCTAAAAGCTGGTGAACCACATCCAAGTGTGTCTGGCCACACTAATGCCAATAGCCCTGCCAGGGGAGTCAGCCGTGTCCAGACTCCAGTGAATGGTGATCTTAGCTGTATCACTACATTCTTTCAAAGGATGGCCTAGGCCTCCTCTGGAACCATGGGGAACACTTGAGCTACAGAGTCACATTGGGGGTCATTCCGACCCTGGCGGTCCATGACCGCCAGGGCCGGGGACCGCGGAAGCACCGCCAACAGGCTGGCGGTGCTTCCTGGGCCATTCTGACCGCGGTGGTAAAGCCGCGGTCAGAAAAGGGCAACTGGCGGTTTCCCGCCGGTTTACCCCTGGCCCAAGGAATCCGCCATGGCGGCGCTGCTTGCAGCACCGCCATGGGGATTCCGACCCCCTTCCCGCCATCCTGGTCCTGGCGGTAAATACCGCCAGGAACAGGATGGCGGGAACGGGTGTCGTGGGGCCCCTGGGGGCCCCTGCACTGCCCATGCCACAGTGCAGGGGCCCCCTCACAGGGCCCCATAATGATTTTCAGTGTCTGCAAAGCAGACACAGAAAATCGCGACGGGTGCCACTGCACCCGTCGCACCCCTTCAACTCCGCCGGCTCCATTCGGAGCCGGCTTCATTGTTGAAGGGGCTTTCCTGCTGGGCCGGCGGGCGGCCTTCTGGCGGTCGCCCGCCAGCCCAGCGGGATAGTCAGAATGACCGCCGCGGTCATTTGAACGCGGTACGGTCTTTTGGCGGTTAACGCCAGGCGGGCGGCTTCCGCCGCCCGCCGGGGTCAGAATGACCCCCATAATGTACAAAGTAGGAAGCTGGCATTCACACAGCGAAGGAGCAGACTTGTGGAGGAGATACCCTGTTTCCAAAGATTTCTATCCTTTTATTCCTAGTCAGAGGGAGTAGAGGGGAAAGAGTTTGGGTTCACTCTACTGGCTGATGCTTGTACCACAAGGCTTCAGGGTTAAGGCGCTGAGTAACAAAAGCTGAGTTGCCTAGAGCAGGGAAATTAAATCTGGCTATCTGGGGGTGTACAGGTGCCCAGGAGTGTATCTAAGGGCTTCATCAAATAGTAATGGAGGCTCAGAGCTCGCCTGGCCAGGTTGCAACAGTTTTGTTAAAACATTCGTTTTTAATTCCTGAGTGTGAAGGTTAAGATCAAGGGCCACCGCCCTTTGCATATCCACAGCGAATGATGCAATGTCCTCAGTGGCAAGTCCTGGTGAAGAAACTAGGCCAGTGTCTTGGAAGGTATCCAGGCCACTGGCACCCTGAAGATTTTTATACTAGTTAACCTCCAAGTAGAGTTGGGCAATCTCATCCCCAGCTTCATACCCCTGTCTGAAACGGTACTGAAAAGATTATGAAGGGCCTCAGCCCTACCAGAGGGCAGTGGCACTGTGTCTGAGTCAAAAGGATAGTAGAAGGGTCGTAGTATGATGAAGGAGCATGTAGCCTTAATCTAGGTGGTGCTGTTAAGTGTCGGACAGCATTATGGGTTGGCCGGCATTGTCCAGAGTTTAAGGCGTTGGTGGATCGCGTTCCGGTGCTGGGGAGGGCAGAGAAGTGGCAATAAAAGCAAGGCTGTGATTAATTCAGGTAAAGTTCCTGCACAGAGCCTTCTACAACAGAAACAAACTATGCAAAATGAGTAGGGCCTAAACACCCTCGCTTAAAATATGGCTAAGAAAGAACTTTCCTACATTCAGTCTGGGGATCTGGAAAAGTACAAATGTATTGAAGAGAAAAAATAGCTGAGCTAACGGGCATTCTATATTCTGGAATACTATGTACCGCACCCCTAATTTCTAACACTAGGAATCCCTAACTATGTAGATTTGCCAAGACTGAACAGAAGTTATCCATTGGGAGGTCCACTGAAGTTAAAAAGAGACATTGCCAGGGAATAGGGTTGCCAACGTATTCTGACAAAACAAAGACGGCAAGCCGAGATGGATGTGTGAATGAAAGCAGAGAAAAGTTGTGTATGAATGTAGAGGACTACGAGGAAGTTTGAGAATGTATGGAGCAGATAGAGGAAATATTGTGGGTTAAGCTAAGAAGATGTGACTTCTACAGTAAATTACTAACAAAATGCTAACTATGAATGAGTAAAGGGGGAAGTGATCAAAGAAATGGTAGTACTAGAACCCAGGAGAAATACAAAACGAATGTAAGTAAAACAAATGTGTGTCCAATTAAAGACATCTTGTTCTTAAAAGACAAGACTGCAGCTAAACTCGCCACAAAGCATACAAAAAAGTGATGGATGGAATGTTTGGATTAGTATCCGCACTAATAAGAACTCGGGCCCCATCCCAGTCCATTATTATCTCGCACAACGTGCCACTTCAGTTCTAACTCAGTCATATGAAAATCAGTGTTGACCCTGCTCCAAAGGTCCAGGTCGAACTGCCAGACTGAGTCTTCCCTGAACTGGCACACATTCATTCCCAGGCCGGTTTCACCCTTAGTATGCAGAAGAGGTGTACACAATACAAGTGATGTTCATTATGCCCCCAAACTTTAATTTTTAGGTCTGCAATGTTTTACCGCAAACTGCTATGGAAGAAGGTTATGTGGGCTGCAGATGTGTGTCAGAACTGGTTATTGCTTTGAGTTACGACCTCTAACTATTGGAATGCCCCACAAGCCACTAGTGGATCCAACGGACGCCATTGGTACCCAGCCAATTACAATATTCAACCGTTCGGTGAGTAAGTTGGCTCCCTTCTCGCGACCTTCTACCACAAAGTAAAGTATAAGAAATGAAATTACACATTCTTTTCCATAAAAAAAAAAGAAATAAACGGCTTGGACAGCGCCGGGGTCGGAGCCGATAAACAAGACGCTGGAACTGATTCTGCAGACTGAAGTCCCAGTGCACATTAGTGCAGGTAATAAGCTGTTGAGGTTTGAAAGTAGGGGTCAGTCCGCGGAGGCCTGGCGGGGCAGTGAGACGCCGAGAGCGGCAGGCCCATTGCTAACCTAACGAAGGCCTACGGCAGCTCAGCACGCAGCCTCAATCAGGCAGGCCCGGCGCGCCGCCATGCAAACTCCGACAAACTTGCTTCGAGCGGGAAGATGGTGGCGAGTGGTTGGGTGACTGGTAACAAGCAGGAAATAAGCCCCTGAGGATTGTGCAAGAAGAAAAACATGAAAACACCAAGCTTGGAAGGTTCGAGAACGCGGAGGGGCCTGAATTTCACAGATGGATAGGGGGCACAGGGATATTCCTCCAGCATGGGTGGGGAAACTCGTGTAGGTGTTAGTGGCGAGGGTTGCTCAGGTTAAATCCGTGGGAACAAGGGAGAAAATGGTAATTCAAAAAATAAAGTCTCCACATGACCCCCGTGTCAATGGTACACAAATTCAGGTGCCGGGCTTTTATTTAAAAACCCAATACATGGTTCAAATCAAATCTACCAAACATTTACAGCAGCTCTATACAGAAATCAAGGATGGTGACATGTTCCCCTTAGATAGAATGGTGGTAACATATAATCGATGGTGGCGGGGAGACATGCAGACATGGCACTTCAAAATGACCGGCAAGTGAAATGTAGTAGTTCAATAAACTTGCACATCTGATTCCTCATTCTGGTTCTGTGTCACAAGAGGGTCAAGGGTTCGAATCAGCTCTTAACACTTCCTAATCCCCGAGTCAAATATAAATATCCTGTTACCTTATCAGAATGAATGTAAAACAATTCTGCCGTTAGATTTGCCTTTCAATCACTTCTTTCTTTAATGTCCCAACAAAGGAAACCTTTAGTTTTCTAGTTATGTGAACGGGTCTCTCGATTGATTAAAGGTTTAGTTAAATTTCATACTGGTATTCTCCTTTTGCCATCATCAAGGGATCGACTGATAATAACAAAGAGTGTAAAAATGAAAGTTTGAGCCTGTAATGACAGTGTACAAATGAATGTTAAGCCTGTACCTACAGCTCTTTTCGGCAGTTGAAGTTTTCAGGCCTGTTTGAAAAAACGTATGCTCCCCTATGGATGTAATGCTGAATTTTGAGATGTTACGAGGCTGTTGTACAGGATTTCCAACTATACTGAGCAAACATGGCTGTTACTGTTCCTAGGATGCTATACTGCAGCCGTCTTTTCAAAACATCGTTTTCACTACACCCCTTTAGAATTAGGTGCCTAGATGTATAACAAGTGGTACTTAGGTTCGACTACATCTTTACAGAGCCCATGAGCCCTGGTTCGCACTATGCAAAAAGTATGTAAAAAATACATTTATAACACTTTGGAAGGGTGCCTCTGTACAGGGTTCTAAGCATCCATGCAGACCGTCGCCAAGGTACCTGGGTATCTTTGTGTTCAGTCTGTGTATATTCTTGCTTATTTTTCATTGTTTTCATATAGCGCAAACTTTACCCGATGGTACTGGAGCACTTTACATGAGCACCAGACATAAGGGCACATTCATTTTTTTAGCCAGATTTATAAATGACCGTCAAGCAGGTGTTAATTTATAAAGGCACTGGCAGGAACTGCCCTCATGGTGGTTCCTGTCAGTGCATTTTACTGTTTTTGGAAGGACGCAGCCCTGCAGTAAACAGTATTCTTTTTTTTCTTTTCAAAAAGAAAATCCCGCCATGATACAATGAAAAATAATGCTCCCTTTCCCATGTGAGGCTTCTCCCATGGCGATTGGAGCATTAGAATGGTTTTACTGTTCCATACTGTCAAGATTTATCTGGCAGTGAGGAACAGTAAAAAGTGACTAAGGCCCTCATTACGAGCTTGACGTTGCAAGGACCCCCATGGTGTAAAAAAAGGAGACACTCATCTTCAGGAACACAGACACTTCCGGAGCCGCCATGGAACCAGAACATGAAGTATTCCCAATGCTCCTCCTCGCCCTGCGTCTCTGGAACCAGCGACGATGAAGAGGACAACAACCGTAAGTACACACACCTAGCACACACTGGAGGGAAAGGTATTAGAACACACGCACACACAACACACACATCTGGGACAGCTAGCGACGGACGGAGACACACACACACAACCACACACCCATACCAATACGCACACACCTACACACAAAACACACACACGCACATGAACAATACACACACAACGCACAACACACACATGCCATACACACTCCACCCTGCACACACAATACAGGCCAACACACATCTAAACAACACCACCGAGTCACACAACATCACAACCGTGACAACACAAATGCTTGTCAACACATTGCACAGCACACCTACACATGACAACACATACCGACAACAACACTCAAAGACAACACACAACCAATCAACAACAGCACACACCGACACAACGTACCAAATGTCACACCATGCCCACACAGCACACAACGCAGATGACATAGCCATCACCACACACACAAGCGCACACACAACAACAACACAGTGGCACACAACACATCCCACCACGTGCAATGCTCAACTCAGCTACACAGCAGGCCATTAGGGGGGTCAGGGTGTGACGGGCACCCCTCCCTCGTTGGGAGGACATCCCCAGTTGGGCATCCGTGGTCTTCCAGGCCCAGTGTCTCAGGTCCTCCTACTGCTTCTGAAAAAGGGTGCTCCGCTGGCTATGGACACCCAAGGTCCGCACTTGTTTGATGATGGCACGCCAAATCTCTTTCTTTAGATGGGCACTTACCTGGATGGGTGACACAGACAGGAGGAGAAAGTTATTAGGACTGGCACAAAGTAGACAGCATTGGCCTACACACCACATCGCCATCCACATCCACTGTAATGGATCACACTCCGAACATCCATGCCCCCAGCATGTATGTACTCCGTGGCCGGTATGCCTACGCCATTCACAACAACACAGACCCCTACCACACAGTGTCATGGGGCTCACCTGCTCCTCTGGGGCCCCATACTGCCGTCCATATAGGGGTAGGACCCCTTCAACCAGCTTCTCTAATGCTTCCTAGGTGAAACCGGGGGGCCTATCACCTGCAGGGCATGGCATGATGGCTCCCAGAGATAGTACACAGCAGCTAACGTAGTGGGGGTGTTCCTTGCAGGAATGTTAGGAGTCAAGTGAGCTAAGCGGTAGAAAATGGAGGTCACGGCCGCCGCGTACAGGACCGCCGCCGGTGATCATCATTGTCCACAGACCCCTATAGGTAGCAATGTTAACCAATAAGAAGTTGCACAGCTGTTGCAGCCGCCTACCACCATGACGTCATATGCCGGCGGACTTTCATCACTTCCATTTGTCCTGTGCCAAACAGGCACCTGCCATTTTATGTACAGTAAATGGCTTGTTGTTGAAAAATAAGTGCGTCATGGCACCTATATGTCCAGAATGCTGCGCAGTCCCATGTTGTACCATCATGTATTGGCACATATATGTCACATTCTATGCACAGTGCTGTAATATGGAAATAGGCCACATGAACTGCATGTTCACTTACTAGCTGCCTCGTAGGCGGTGTTTCACCATAGATCACTGTAACATCTACATACATGGCCCATGCAGGACCCATATATGCACACAACATAGGACATCACATGTGTTGTGTGGTACAAACAATGTACAGGGCCAACAATGGCCAGCCCAGATGGTAGAAATGGCCATCCTGCATACACAATGTAGTCTGTGTCAGCTGTGCTGGCATGTATGCATACTTTGGCATGTGGCACAACATTTTGTACATCTAACATGTGTGGAGTGCTAACCACAATCTACATTCTCTCCTCTCCATCCTAGATACCATGTAATGAGGAGGATGAGAAATATACCAGTGTACTGTCCGCTAGTCGACCTCACTACCTTGGAAGAGAGACACATCGTCTAGACCTATCGTCTGAATCATGTCACCATCATGGAGCTCTATACCCAGTTGGAGCCAGATCTACTGCCTGCCATATTCAATCCCTATGCCATGCCTCACACAGTACAAGTCTTGACGGTACTACACTTCCTAGCAACACGGTCCTTTCAGGTCACAGTGGGCTTGGCTGCAAGGATATCACAGCCCATATTCAGTTTTGTTTTCAAGGATGTACTGTCTGCATTCCTAAACCACATGGACAGCTACATCAGGTTCCCCCAAACTGCAGATTTGGCCAGTGTTAAGGCAGACTTCTGTGACCTTGGACACATTCCTCATGTCATAGGAGCAATTGATGGCACCCATATTGCTTTGGTTCCTCCCTCTGCAAATGAACAAGCATATAGGAACTGGAGAAACTTTCACTCTATTGATGTGCAGGTGGTGTGTTTGGTGGAACAATACATCTCCCAAGTGACTGCCAAGTTTCCAGAATCTTTGCATGATGCCTACATAATGAGGAATAATAATGTCCCACACATGACGGCACGTCTGCAGAGAGAGGTAACAATATGGATGGGTGTCTCGGTTGTAGCACCTGTCAACACATTCTTCTCTGTGGCCATCCCTGGTTTGTAACTTGTCCTGCCTTTATTCGTGCAGATGACTCAGGCTATCCTATCCTGCCCTGGCTGCTAACACCAGTGAGGTTCCTTGCCACGGATGCCGAGATATGTTACAATGAGGCCCCCGGCAGGATGAGGCGTGTGATTGAAAGGACTTTTGACCTACTTAAGGCATGATTCCGGTGTCTCCACGTCTCTGGAGGTGCCCTCCTCTACAGTCCCCAAAAGGTGTGCCAGATCATAGTTGCCTGCTACATGCTCCACAATCTGGCCCTACAACGTCACATTCCATTACTGACAGACGAGGAGTTGGGCACTAAACCAGTGGGTAGTGATGAGGAGGCAGATGAGGATGGTACAGCACACTCTAGGACAGAGCTGATCAATCCGTACTTCCAGTGACATACAGGTATGTTGTGTGTGTTGTAGCAGGTGATATACTTGCACTTGGATTAATTAGAAAGCCTCTCCTTGCCATTTATATCAGTGCAGATGTACCATTTACCCATTCCTCTGCGTGGGTGGTGATAGACTTGTGATTGTATGTCAGGAGCAGTGTAATTGCTCTTAACTGAGCCATATGTTCTCCATGCAGGATGCTAGGCAAACATCTTCTGAGGACAATCCTGTAGTGTGATATGTGTCCTGTCATCTCCTGTCCAGATGTGAGACCAGCTTTGAACTATATACAGTGTATCCTTTCCTCTCCTAGCAGTTGCCTGAGCCGTTCATGTCATGTTGCCTTTGCTAATAGTTGAAGTTGTTGAGTTGAGCCCATTACAGATGTCAGCTATTTAGTCATGTACTTATTGTGTTTGTTGATGTCTAAGTCCAATCAGTTGTGCCCTGTTGCCTTGCCAGTCCACAATGGCTACCACAATTGTTGACTGCATATGTGCTTAGAGTGCTACCATGCCTCACATCCCGATTTGTGTTCCTGTATTGTGTATTTTTCAGATTTGATTACATGATCTACTCTGGTGTGTGACTGGACTACTGTCTCTTGTTCAGCTGACTATTGTGACATTTCTGTTGTGCTAGGTCCCCTGCAGAGGATACCTCCCTCTACAGTAAATTGCACTGGCTGTTGGTTGAGGAGTATTACTACACATGACATTTTGCTGAACACACAATTGACCATCCATCACAAAATAAAAACAGAAATGCATTTGCTGTGATCTGCAGTGTTTATTGTGCATGTTTTGTACAATCGTTGATGAGTGGGGTCATGGTGGATGAAATAATCGGAGTGGATGGCATAGCTGTAGGTGGTACAGTTCCAGTATCCAAGGGTCATGGGTAAAATGGAGAAATAACATAGAACAGTCAACAGGGTATGCCGGTGGCACACAAGGGAGGATGTTCAAGAGAGGGTCACTCTCTGGCAGTGGGTTTGGTCTCTGCATCTACTCCAGACGGATGCCTGTATGGACGACCACATTTGTGGGGGAATTCCTCAGCTACAGAGGGAGGAGTGTCAGTGGCCTATGACTACCCTGGCAGGGCCTCCAGTCCACTGGCTGCAACTGATGTAGAAGGCTCGGATAAGGGGTTGCCAGTGGAAGGGGCCTGATTCTGGGTGGAGGTGGGACGCAGGATGTTGGAGAGGTCCCTGACCACCCCTGCAATGGTGGCCATGGAGGCATTGAGTGCCTGCCACTTCTACATGACCTTCTGGTGGTATTCCCTCTGCAGCCTTTTGTTTTCCCCCAAGATGGCAAGTATTTGGCCCATCTTGTCCTGGGATTGCTTGTATGCTCCTGGGACTTGGGAGATGGGGTCCTGGTCATTTGTCTCCATTAGCTGCCCCGTCCTCTGGCCCACAGATGCCCTCCCACGCCCCCTGCCACTCTGTGCCTGTGTCACTGGCACAGTGTGCCCACTCCCAGTGTCACCAGGACCTTCATTGTCTTGGGTGTGAGGTCGCGACTCTGGTCACTGTACTGTGGGGCACACTACTCATTGACCAGTCCTTATGACACAGGTTTGGGGACGAGGGGTTGGCTGTGCTGTCATTGCCACAAGGTGACTATGGGGGTTGGATGTGGGCAGGGTGAGGCTGGGAGTGGTGGACTGATCAGGTGTCCCTGATGGGCCAAGTAAGTTGTCAATGTCCAGACATCCTGAGCTGTAGTCGTCACTGGGGCCTTCAACCTGGAGAGAGCTGCATTCTCTGTCACTGTCTCCATGGTGGCAGTGGCAGGGCTACCAGTGGATGGAGTGGAAAAGTGTTACCTGGTGGAGGTGTGATTGGCTGTCTCTTTGTCTGATGCATACAGTGGCTTGACTTCATTCCCAGTTATGGCAAAGACAGATGCAGCACTGCAGGCATTGTTTGCGGATAGTGGATTGTGGGGTTTGCCCCTTGTTCCACTGGGGTTTGAGGAATGAGGATTGTATTTCTGTCATTGCCATGTGTTGGTCCTCAGTCGAAGCATCCAGTTGGTGTGGCAGGTGCAATACTTATACATGCAGGAGTTGCACTGCGCAGTGGACATAGCAGGTTCATTTGTAGATGGGCTGATGCACTGTGGGACTTGTAGTGATTGTAGATGGCAGTGCTATCTGTGCACTTGGGAGGTACTGTGTGGGCATTGTGGCTGGGTGGTGGTGTTGCATACAGTGGAAAGGGTGTGAGGTGTAGTGGTAAATAGGGTGACTTGGGTAGTGATAGGGTGGTTAGGAAGCATGCTGGGGACTTGGTGCCAAGGGATTGTTAGTTACATACCAGAGTCCAGTCCTCTGGGTATTCCAGTCAGGCCCTCAGGATGCAGTATTGCCAAGACCTTCTCCTCCCATGTTGCGAACTCTGGTGGAGAAGGTGGGGGCCCACCAGCAGTCTTCTGTATGGTTATTTGGTGTCGTGATGCTGTTCTGCTTTCCTTCTCTTATCTCAAGACCAAGCTTACAGAACCTCTCTGGAATGCACTTCTTAGTTTAAAGAAGACATTTATTGTTATTATTACTTCACCATGAGGTTCCTGAGAGACGAAATTAGTAGATTGGAAGCACACGTTCAAAAGTAGTCGCAGCAATGAAAGCTAAATTTATCAAAGTACTTCTCAGTTGCAATGTACACAGCAAATACATGTGATTATATTATAGCATAACTTCAAAGCAAAGCATAAAAGTCCAAATTGCATAACCGTAGGATAGGGCGTAGGGCCTATAACTCAGCTTCATCTTTCTGGGGCTTCAAGTTGATGACTCCGGTTCAACTGTGAGAAAGAGATTTTCTACCCAAACGGGGACATACAACTGACGTCCATTCCTGTCTGAAGTCAAGATAGTTTCCTAACTCTGCTGTTGTCCAGAGCCATCCTTCCAAAAACGTGCCACCTCCTCTCAGACTCGGGAAAACTAAGCAAGCCTTTGGAGACTGGCCAGATCTCCTAGACCCCTTCTCTTCCCAAGGCTGAGCAGAAAGGAAAACACCAAATGTACTCTCTCTTATCAGCTTGGGTCTCGTGTGAAAAACACAGCTTGGTCTATCAAGTGGAAAAACACAGCTTATCTGCAATGTCTCAACTGCAATGTCTAACTCCATGTTAAAGCCAATAGGCAGCTAACCTAAATACCAAATGTAATGTCTAATGCCATGTCAAAGCCAATAGGCAGCTAAACTGAATACAGAATGTAATGGCTAATGCCATGTTAAAGCCAATAGGCAGCTAAACTGAATACAACATGTAATGTGCTACTGGTGAACATTGAGCAACTAATATGCACAGTGGTGAAACACAAAGTCATTGGTCAAACACAATTAATAGCATCACACTCCACCCTATGGCCAATGAATTTTTGTTTACAGACCTCTTATTTCAAACAAAAACAAAAAACAAAAAACAAAACATCAACACAAAATAAAAACATTATAAGCAAATCAGATTTGAATGATAAAAGCAATCACTGTAAAGCAATGGAAGTGGATTAACATATTGATCTCATAACCTTTCACATCAGATACATCTACAATGAAAAGACTGAAGCTTATATACTCTGATTGGGAACAGTGTCTCTAAAACAGCAAGTTGATGTAGCATGAGTTCTACTCGTGTAAAGGTACATGGTCCACCTGAAAGGTTTGCTGGAATGTAAGTGAAAGTCAGAGTTCCACACGAAAAAACACAGACAGTTAACTGATAAGGTTGCTTAGTTCCAGTGGAAAAATGTAATCAAACAAGTTGAACTTGAACTGAAGGCGCCAGTTGCGCAAAATGGATCCATGGGGTTTGTACTTTACCCAGTCAGGCTCAGGTTGAGGGTTCGGTCCCTCCCCCGACCCCACACGCACACACCGAAGGGAGACCACACAGCACACTCATGGTCAGTGGCGAGTTGTGGTAGGATCTGCAAAAGAAAAAAGTATGACTTTTCTTGCAAATAACATTTGTCATCTGAAATGTGCCCTCCTTCTTCCTTTCCTTGTTTTAAAATCTTGGGGCCCTTTGTTATGATTTCTGCAGGTTCTGGAGGGTCATTTGGGGCTTCAACCCACACCTTAGCACTGAGGTTTTGATCTGCTGCACCACAGCTTCCCTTTTCTTGCACTGTCAGAAGGGCTGGGGCAGACTCCTTTACCAAACCTCTATTCACTGCACTTTTGACAAGTTGGGCAATTCTGTCTCCAATCTGTGTGAATAAATCAGATAATTTTCTAGTTATCAGCATAATTTTGATTTCTCCTTGGTAATCTGCAGCAATCACTCCCCCTAAAACCTGATCAATTTGCCATATCTGTCCTGGTAACTCTCGTCTCTCCAACTGATCTTTTACTGTTTGTGGGACAGATCTCTGTTGTGCGTGCTGACAAATAGGACATTGCAAAATCACAGTTTTTATCAAATCTAGGGGCATGTGCATCTCTCTAATCTCTGCCCACCTGTAAGTGGCTTTTTCTCCCAGATGTCCAAATTTCTGGTGCACTCACTTAGCCATCCCCACTAAGTCAGAATTCTGGGTGAACACTTCTGTACTTTTCTCTTTAACATCTGCAAGGGAATTGAACCAGTTATGTACAGACCATGTGGAAAACCAAACGGCTAAGCAATTGGCAGTGAACCAAGAATCAGTGTAAAAATGGCACATCTCAAGCAGCTCTTGCTTTAAGGTCTGACACACATTGTACAAATCTGAATCAATAGTCAAACAAACATGCTTTTTATCCTCAGGGGACACAAATTAAAATGGTGCACTCATTTTCACTGGTGACTCTTTTACCTGTGGTACTCCCTGCACCCTCTCCTCATCCTGAAAAGGGGCTTGTGACACCTGTTCATGTAGGGCTGCAGTGACTCTAGCCCTGTCTTGCATGTACCAGATCCAGTGTATGATATTAGCCTCCTGTGCCTGTCCTATACTGTGAGAGGCAGTGGCGTAGCGTGGGTTGTCAGCACCCGGGGCAAGGCAAGTAATTTGCACCCCCTAACCCGTGGATTTTAGCACTCGCGATTGCGAGCGTGCCCCCCCCCAGATGTTGCGCCCGGTGCGGCCGGCCCCCCTGCACCCCCCACGCTACGCCACTGGTGAGAGGTAGGTGAACTCATCACCCACTGCATGCTTGATATTTCAGGTTTCAGAATTACATTATCATTTAATGTCCAAAGTTCCAGGGGCACTCTTGTCTTCCCCTGTTCCTGATTTACATGTAAGTCAGTGTTTCCCTCTTGCACTGCGCAGAAACCTAAAGTCTGAATTATTTCATTTGCCAAATCAAAAGCGTGCAGCTGCTCATGTTTTTTCCTAGTTACTTTGTACCAAAGTGTTAAGATTTCACTCAGATGAGGGCTATACTGTTTCCAAAAATCAAACAAGCTCATGAAACTCGGTGTCTCTTGCTTAGTGCAAATAGTAAAAAACTCTAAAATCTTTTGTTTTACTTGTGACAACATCTGTCTATTTTCTGGGTTCCACTGAATTCCTAGTAACTGCACATTTTGCGACAGTACTTCTGCCATGTCCGAATTAATTTTACTTTGCAAAAGCGGTCTGTAAATCACATTCTGAGCTCTGTTCTCAGTGATATCTGTTAAGGAATGCACTTCAACTGCCAAAAACTGTGGGGTGTTCTGCAGATCTGCGCTCTGCTCACACCGAGGCTAATTTTTTTTAACCTTCTCATAACTGGAATGGGAAAAGCCAGATTCTTCTAAAACAACAGTTTCATAGATTTCAGCATTATCTTGCATTAATGTGTTCTGGCTAATTTTCTCACGTAAATTCTTATTTTCATGTTCTAACTGCCTACATCTCTCCTGCATTTTTCTGTAAGCAGACAAAAGTATCCAAACGCTTCTGTCAAGATCAAAAGGAACATCATTTCTTTCAAAAGGCACATTTTCTAAATATGCTTTATCACAGCACTCATCCCAACACTCACACAGTCCTGATAAACAAGAAAACATGTTTCTCACAGCACCATAAAGCAGTTTAATTTTACATGCATTTTCAAACATGGTCTGCTGTGCTTCTTTAATTCTCTAAACAACAAAAAACTATTACACTTTTAAATAGTGCACATCCAATCTTAACTCCAACTCTCAAGACTGCTGACTCACGCCAAAATGTTCTGCTTTTCTTCTCTTATCCTCAGACCGAGCTTACAGAACCTCTCTGGAATGCACTTCTTAGTTTAAAGAAGACATTTATTGTTATTATTACTTCACCACGAGGTTCCTGAGAGACGAAATTAGTAGATTGGAAGCACACGTAGTCGCAGCAATGAAAGCAAAATATATCAAAGTACTTCTCAGTTGCAATATACACAGCAAATGCATGTGATTATATTATAGCATAACTTCAAAGCAAAGCATAAAAGTCAAAATTGGATCACCGTAGGGTAGGGCGTAGGGCCTATAACTCACCTTCATCTTTCTGGGGCGTCAAGTTGATGACTCCGGTTCAACTGTGAGAAAGAGATTTTCTACCCAAATGGGGACAGGCAACTGACGTCTGTTCCTGTCTGAAGTCAAGATAGTTTCCTAACTCTGCTGTTGTCCAGAGCCATCCTTCCAAAAACGTGCCACCTCCTCTCAGACTCGGGAAAACTAAGCAAGCCTTTGGAGACTGACCAGATCTCCTAGACCCCTCCTCTTCCCAAGGCTGAGCAGAAAGGAAAACACCAAATGTACTCTCTCATATCAGCTAGGGTCTGGTGTGAAAAACACAGCTTGGTCTATCATGTGGAAAAACACAGCTTGGAAAAACACAGCTCATCTGTAATGTCTCAACTGCAATGTCTAACTCCACGTTAAAGCCAATAGGCAGCTAACCTAAATACTAAATGTAATGTCTAATGCCATGTCAAAGCCAATAGGCAACTAAACTGAATACAGAATGTAATGGCTAATGCCATGTTAAAGCCAATAGGCAGCTAAGCTGAATACAACATGTAATGTGCTACTATTGAACATTGAGCAACTAATATGCGCAGTGGTGAAACACAAAGTCATTGGTCAAACACAATTAATAGCATCACAGATGCATGGGACGCACCCTCCCCCGTAGGTAATTCCACCTCTTCCAGATGTCCTCCCTTGTGTGTGGATGGTTGCCCACTGAGTTGATGCTTTCGATGATTCTCTGCCATAACTCAATTTTCCTGGCTATGAATGTTTGCTGTACCTGTGCTCCAAAGAGTTGTAGCTCTACTCTGATGATTTCATCAACCATGACCCTCAGATCTTCGTCTGTCAAGCATGGGTGCTTTGACGTGACATGGTTGTGTTGTGGGTAGTAGTGTGGGTTGTGTGCGAGGGTGCAGTGTAGAGTGGTTGGTGGGGTGGGGGGTGTTTAGTTGTGTGTGCTGGTGGTATCTGGTGTTTGTGGGCAGTGGTGATATGTGTATTGTGTTGCTGGTGCAGTTGTGTGGAGTGTGATGCGTGAGAAGTGTGATGGTACCTATGGTATCAAGGTGCAGTGTCCTCCGTTGGTGTGCTCCTCACTGTCTGTGCTGGTAGTTGTGGTTGCAAAAGATTGTGGGGGTGTTTGAGGGTGTGTTATGTAGTGCAGTGAGCAGTTGTAGGTGGTGAGTGTATGTGTCTCAGGTGTAGGGTATTCGTACTGTCCAAAGTGGTGCTGTGTTCTGGTGGAGGTGAGTTTTGACTGTGGTGGTTTGCACCACCAGTGGTTTTCCTCCGTGCAATGGCCACTGTGCCATTTGTGAGTCGTAATCTGCAGGGCGAAATATGTGTTTGGTGTGGCAGTGCTGGTGGTGGGACCGCCTCTATCCCGCTCTCGGTCGTCCTGGCGGTGTCCGATTTGTGGCTGTATTTTGACTGTCTTCATTGTGGACTCTTAATATGGCGAGCGGGATACCGCCAACACTGACGGTCTTTTGGCGCCCGCAACAGCGTCAGTCTTGGCAAAAGACCGACAAACTTGTAGCGAGGGCCTAAATGTCCACACACTAAATTGGGTGGGCAGACATGTAGCTATATATACTGTAGCGACCCTTACTCTCCAGGGCTATCTGAGAAGTTTGATCACGGTGGAGACAGAGTAGTCTCCATTGTGGCCAATCTTATGGTCCATCCGCAATTGCAGCAGAGTACCCTCTCCGCCAATATATAAATCAGGCCTTAAGTGATTTGCCAAAAATCACAGATTGTTGAGCCAACGCCAAGACTCGAACCTGGTTCCCCAGTTCCATGTTTGGCTGTTACGCCACATCCTCTCCTGCTGGTGGTTTCTACTAGTTTAGTTTCTTCTTCTATTGACTAGGTATGAAATACTAACAAAGCACTGCTGTTTATATCTTGTATCAAGGGTGAGTGTTTGGAAGTTCCCAGATCATGCTTGGCTGTGTTCTTAGGTGGTGAACCTATATGACTCCCATGCGAGGACCTTAGTTGGATTACATGAGTGAGGTCTTCAAAGTACTGCTGGGAAGCATCCAGAAGCCCGATAAATGTCTGTAATACTGTGGGGTGAGTGCTGGGTGACTGTACTGTCTAATGACTCCAGTGGCTTTTGGGAAAGCTGGTTATGTGCATAAGGTGGGCTTTGGGCAGAATGGCTTTGCCAACTATAAGGTTTTGTACTGTGCTGTGTTGTGCGCACGTGGTGAGCGACCGAATGTCTAAAATCTTCTGTTCTATCTGGAAATAATAACAGTGTGTTAAAGGAGTACATTATACCACTGCAATGCATCGTTTTGCAAAGTGTGTGACTTAGGAGCTGGGGGGGCAGTGGTGTGTGTGACAGAGAGAGAGAGGGAGGGAGAGGGAGAGAGAGAAAAGGTCTTTCTAATGTGTGCTGGGGGAGCAGTGAGCCCTGTTTAGGTTTTCGGATAAATTGACAGAGTCTTCACATAGTAAAATATAAGTACACAAAAGAAAGCCACGTTCCAGCGACCTGACTGTCTCTAGAACAGTGGTTAACAACTTGTGGTCCGGGGACCAATGGGGGTCCGCAAAGCCTCCCCAGGGGGTCCGTGACTGCTTAGAAAATGTAATAATTTTGACAGATTAGGTCCCCAGCTTTGAGTAATGACTCTGCTGGGGGTCCCCACATTCCAATAATGATCCAGTTGGGGTCCCCGGGGTCCAGTATTGATGTAGTGAGGGGGTCCACAGAAGTCAAAAGGTTGGGAACCACTGCTTTAGAACATCTTACCTCGACGAGGTTGGACAAAATGGTGGCATTAGCTAAACTAGAGGGCACAGCTATCCCATTTAGAGCAGGGGTTTAGTTTACCCCTTCGGGCAACTGTGCTACAAGAAAGCTTTCTGTGGTATTTACGAGGTTTTGTAAGCTGATTCGACGTGACGTATCTCAGTTTAGCACTGTCAGTAATAAAGTGGTATGAAAGGAATGCCACACGTGGTAGCTTTTTGAAGGTGCAATAAGAACATTGCAGTGTAGAATCACGTATTACATCAGCACTCTGGCAAAAATGGGTCAGTCTACCATTCTTTTTAAAAAACACTTAAAAACAAACGATGTGTAGTTAATGAGAGAAACTTGTTGTTATATCTTATATGGCTATCATCACCCCTACTCCACTAACAGCCTCGTAAAGAACTTCTCTCCTGAATCAAGGCCCCTTCAGATTCTCAGAGGGACGTCTCCTCTCGCTCAGAACGTCTTACAACGTAAAGGCAGCGTCAATGTATACCTGACTTCGTCAACCAAAGAAAGGCATCCTTCAAAGTCATTCAGTGATCATAGACTAATACACCCTGCTTGGTGATGTGTCTCTGTGGTGCAGATGATGTTTTTTCAGCATGACCTAAAACGCATCAACATGAAATGCACCAGTAGTTAAAGACAAAGAGCCCAACCTAAAATTGCAGTGAAAAAGGTCATCTTTCTGTATGTCCTCAGTACAGTTTTCCTTTCTAGTCATGTTTAGCTGGAATGTAAAATCAATTTATATCAGGCTTGTTCTTCTTACTCTCTATATACAAGATTTCCGCATTATATTGAGTCGTTACATGATGAGTGTATGCCACATTAGCAAACTGCTGCACACCACTGCTTAATCCATTTCAGACAATACACAGGGCTGGATTACAAGTACCTTGATGTTGGTGGTTAATTTCTCACACCCAACAAATAACTATACACCGGGATTGGTATATACTGGATGGGAAGTAACAGAGCTCTGATTGGCTGTTACCAGTGAAGCAAAAGCTGCTGGAGATGCTAGCTGTGCCAGCCACTAGCTAGTGCAACTGTGACCCAACTCAAGACACGCACTTAGAAGTTCAAGTACACGTTGATAGTATGGGCTGCAGCTCTAATGCCACACTTGTATTTGAAATATAGCCCCACCCCAACACTCTCTAGGATCTTCAACTCCGCTCAGAGGTGAACATTTGAACTTAAGTGCCATCCACCAGCAGATTAGGAGGTCAAACAATAAAAAAAATATTATTTGGACTTTTCTTCCATTTACCAATAAATACTGAGATTTCTGCTTTTCCGTACAGTTAGCTATTGTGGATTTAGCTCTACCTACCAAACGTTTAGAGGCTTTTAGACACATCCCTTGGAGCTCTCGCTTTGACTACATTCAGATATTGGAATTTTATCCACACCCACAAAGTTACCTAGTACATTACTGGCATTCAGCATTCGTTCCTGTCAACAGAAGATAACAGCAGAGGAAAACGCCTTTCATTGGCACCAGGATTTTCTACCTGTAAGGTGATATCAGACTATTTTATTTATTTTATTTGATATAAAAAGTTGTTTTTTTAAATTCGTAAATTATCTCTATAAACTTTACAAGATAAAATTAATAATATCTGACTCTTTCATGCATTTCAGAGGATATCAGTTATTAGACTAATTACACTAGTGCAGATTCTTCCATTACATTACTCCTGCATTAGAACTAGATTGATGTTAAGCTTCATTGGCAGCTCCTTTATGGATCAATAAATCAATCATTTAATATAATTCATTTGGATTATTTAATAGAAAATGATTTGAGTACAAATACTATAAACATTACAAGAAGCTAAAATCCCCCAAAATATAAATGAATCTCCTTAATAAGACCATATTAAAAAAAAAACTTATTACAGAAAAGCATCATCCAGACACAAGAAGACATCATTGATTCTCTCGATAGCTCTACAAATGAGTTACATAGGTGAAAAAGATGTCTTCCCGTACACCACTACCATCCACAACAGGATAGACAGAGGTTTCTACTGGAGAAAAATCAAGCTAAATCCCAAATTTATTTATTATAAAATTCCACAGTACATTTTTTTCCACGAAAACTCTACTGCAAGAAGTTTTATTGGCTGGAATCTTTATATGCACTAGTGCCATGTGAAACTATGCAAAGTCCACAAACATTACAATTTCTTGGAGTGAACCTACTCCAAAAGCCTTCTTTGCCTTCAGCCAACCTAACTGAAGACGCTATACAAGAAGAAAGGGTTACAATCACTGTGGGGTTACAAGAACCTTGTAGAAGGTGTATACATTGTCAGCTGAGCAAGGGCCACTTGAATTAAGCAGGAACATATAATCAAATCATGAGGTGGGAGTGGCTTAACTACTCAGGAAGAAAAGGTAAATTAAGTGGCATTTTATGTAATTGAGGGCAAATTATGTGGCACCTTCTGTCACATTCATTTGATGTTTTAGCACACACATTATAACTTAGCCCTATGCTTCAGAAAAGTCTGAAGTACATTAAGACTGAAAGCTCTTCGGATGCAAAAGATTCCATACTCAACGTTATTTACTAAAATGTATTGATTTGGGACTTTGTTTCTACATTGTTATATACTTCTAATGTGTACGGGAGTTGAATAAAACTTGAATAAAACATATGGAAAAAAATGCATACATTAAACAAGTACTTAAATTATTAAATATTTTGTTTAATACACAGACAAAGGATAAACAAAGATCGAAATTTCAGTATTAATGGAAAGGTTGGAGTGTTTCAAAATTTGGATTTATCTCGAAAAGACAAAACAATATGATAGGCTCTAGCATAATGCTTTGTCTTTTTTGCTCCTAATGTATGCTAGCTTTTTGTCAGTGGATATTGGTGCTTTGGTTGAGGTTATCAATTGACGATCCTACTGTTTGTTACACTTTAGCTGTCCCCACGGATATAGCTAAGGATACCAACCTAATTTTTAGCTTTCAATTTCAAATTCCTTTACATGTACACAGCGTTTTAACATTTTCAGTTTTACATGTATCTTTATATATGTCCTATACATTTATAATGTAAGTATTTAATAGGTGGTACTTGGTTGAAAACATCAGACTTAAAATTTATGCTGACTGTTTGGTAGTTTTCCTCTTCATATAGTGGTATTCTCTATAAGATTGAGAGGGGCACAAGGATTGAAATTAACTGTGAAAAACGATCATTTCATGACAGAGACCCTCTTCTCATTAACATGTGGGAAGTGTATGTGTGTTTCCTGTTATATATATTTGCGCTTATAGAATCAATTTGTTAAGAATATCAACACCATCTCGTCATCATACTCACCTCTTTAGAGGAGTTTAGGAATCAAGAGACACAACCAGCCCAGTTAACGTCTGCAAAATGTAAGGCACCCCATGTGCATTACCATTATAACTTTATAACTTTAAAATAAAATTCTTTTAGGTCTTTTTTTGTTAAAATCGGAAAATTATGCAGGAAATTGTGGTTTATGTGGTGAATGCTTCAAATCCAAATTACACAGAAAAAACTGCGATAGTGCATAATTCAAAGCGTCACTTCTAACACCTCAGAGGGGCCATGTACCACCAGCAATTGTGAAGGGCTCTGCAGTATCTCTTGAGCAGCCGTGATTACAAACCCATCATATAAACTATGCAAAATAAACATCATTCGAGTTTTCATTTCATACATTTGACACATTACAGCCTATGTAAATCGTTTGTACCACTGCAGATTTTATTACCACGGTTCTGAATTATTGCACAACTGGTAGGTAGGTCCTTCTTGATAAATTAAGGGCTGTATCACCAGTTTCTAGAACATCATCTGCCTAGTGTAACCTTGCAACCTTCAGCCTAAATTCTAGTGGAATTCCCTGATAGATCCATTGTGCCACCTGGCCACTTGGTTCAAAAGTCATTTACAGATTTTCTGTGTCATTGGTCAATTTACAGATTCAGTTTTCTGTGTGCATTTGGACTAAGCAATTATGTCAGTCACATTCGGAGAGCCTCTCCTCCGTTTTTCTGCCCAGAAGGGTGACCTAGGCTCCAGTACGCTCAAGAGCTAAATGCACAACTGATTAAGTAGCTCAGTTTTACTAAACCTTTAAAGGTGGTGTAGTTGGAAGCTTCTTTGCTGACCGTGAGCCTGCAGACCCCTGTACAAATCTCGAATTTTGCGATTCTGAACAACCCACTTTAGACCCCTGCACATATGTTTGTTGTAAATATCTAAAAACAAGTGTGCTTGCAAGTTGCTAATTTCTTCTTCATTATCTAATATTTTTTTGTAATACGGCTTCAGTGTCCGTACACACACTGTACTATGCATGATTTACCCTAAAAACAACTGGCTTCAAAATGATTCACATTACATACAATTATTCCACATTTGTATCTCATTTATATTACATACAAAATAATTATTACAAAATGTAGTTTTAATAAGCCACCTTATTATTTTGTGTCAGAGAATACATGGTTCCTTGCGAATCTACAGATTCACAAAATTTAACTTTAAAGTCATCTTACAAACATCTAGGTTGGTGCTGTTAGGATGACAGCTGCTTACCAATGGGTTAGTGGGCTGCCAAGGATGGTTAGGCTATATGATGCCTCCACCTTCTACCAGCATCTGTCTGTTCTCATCCCCAATTTTCACTTCTTTGTCCCAAGAATGTGGGTCTCCACTGATTTAGGTTACTTTTCTTTTTCTTACACCCCTTGGTGAGGTTTCATACGTAGTCCTGTGTTTTCTCTCTCGATCAGCATGTGCTCTCTGCCCCCCTGAAGTCTGACTTCTAATTGTGGGCTGTTGTCATGGAAATGTCACGAGGGGACCAGAGTTACCATCAATACAATCGAATATATGGAGAAGCAGGAGCACGTCGGGCATTTAGGTTTGGTTTGGAGTGCATGTCAGCATCTTCAGGTTCTGTGAATGTGATGTTGTATGGTGTCAAATAGGCTGCATATGCATCCTTACATGTCCTCACATCACGTGGCCTTCAATGGCCTAATTCAGATCTGTACATGGGGCCCATCCAAGGGAGAGAGGATGCCAAGTATTGTTTATTACCCTAGGAGACGCCCATGGAAAAAGATGCTCCTCAGGTACCATCTTCCTTTGCAGGGAGGTGTTGACGTTTGACGTTTGCCGGGTGTCTGGCAGATCTCCCTTCACGTGCCCTGCAATCTCCCTTCAGAGAATCATGTCTTTTGTGTACTGACCCTGACATATTCTTGTGACTGCTTTAGTCTGGCACTGTATGGTATGAGTTTGAATATGAGTGCAATATTGAGTATGGGTGTGGCATGCTGCATTGTTGTGATGTGTCTTAAGCTTTGCGGTGTGAAATAGTTTTTTTTAGATGTAGACTTATACAGGAGGTTGTAAGGTGAGGTATGGTATGGAAAGGCTGATGTTTTATGTGATGTCCAGTTTGGCATGACGGGCACGTGAGGCTTTCAGTGAAGAAGTAATTATGATGAAGTTTTGGAGGGTGTTACTTAGGGGGTGATTCTGACAAGCGGTTCCCGCCGAAAGACCGCTCCGCGGTCAAAAGACCGCGGCGGTCATTCTGGCTTTCCCACTGGGCTGGCGGGCGACCGCCGAAAGTCCGCCCGCCAGCCCAGCGGGAAACACCCTTCCCACGAGGAAGCCGGCTCAGAATGGAGCCGGCGGAGTGGGAAGGTGCGACGGGTGCAGTTGCACCCGTCGCGAATTTCAGTGTCTGCAAAGCAGACACTGAAATTCTTTGTGGGGCCCTCTTACGGGGGCCCCTGCAGTGCCCATGCCATTGGCATGGGCACTGCAGGGGCCCCCAGGGGCCCCACGACACCCCATACCGCCATCCTGTTCCTGGCGGGCGAACCGCCAGGAACAGGATGGCAGTATGGGGTGTCAGAATCCGCATGGCGGCGCAGCAAGCTGCGCCGCCATGGCGAATTCCCATGGGCAGCGGAAAGTCGGCGGTACACCGCCGGCTTTCCGCTTCTGGCCGCGGCTGTACCGCCGCGGTCAGAATGCCCGGCGGAGCACCGCCAGCCTGTTGGCGGTGCTACCGCCAACCTCCGCCATGGCGGTAATTACCACCAGGGTCAGAATGACCCCCTTAGTCTTTTGGGGTTGGGTGGTGTTGATGGCTATGGGGTGAGTGGTCTGTCTCAATAGGATGAAGTAGTAGGTGCTGTTGAATGGAGTTAGTTTTTAGTTACCTTTCCCTTATCCTATACCAAATACAGCGAAACTCTGCTTTTCCTGTCTCCTATAGTGCATAAATTAGGAATTAGATGTTGTATGCATTAATAACACCTTATCAAAATGAGGACAGAAATGGAGGCTGTACACCAGTACCCCCAGCATTTCTGTCCTTCTCTTCGCACTCCCCATAACATAAAAGAAATTAGTCATTTTAAGGAGGATCCTTTTCAAACTAGTCGTTATTAAGCTACCATAGTAGTTATTTTTAAGCATGATTTGTGTTTAGGGGAGTTGTTTAGGAGTGCTACTTCTATGGACTACTGCTATGATATAAATGTTGCTTACAAAGTGCTTCCCTGAGCCATAGGGTTAGGCTCGCTCTTTGTAAAAAACAACTAATAAACAAAGACATGAAGCCCGAAGGTCCAAAAAAAACCACTATGCTAGTGTACTAGTTTACATAACCAGATTCACAATTCAGGCTTATAACATGCTTTTTAAGTGATGTAAAAGTGATTCTAACCAAGTTTGAACCACCTCAAACTCCCCGTCAGAGCACAGTGGGACTTCATAGGTCACAATCAGTTCAGAAAATAAGGGGGACCCATCTGGATCCTGGAACCAGCAGCTACATGTTAGCGAGAACCGAGATCTAGGCTGCATCCTGTGAATTTGTCTTGGTGTAGTTTGCCATTACCAGGACACATTCAGCAGTACCAGCACATTGTGTGCCTTACGTTCTGAGCAGCAAGGTGCATGGGGCCAGTGGGCTTTTTATTTTGAATTCAGTTTGGACCCAAAGCGAAGGACGAATTTAAAGTGAAATCAGCCTTCCATTTGTTCAAGTATGAGTATGTTTGGGAGTTACCCTGAGCCTAAGACCTAGATGCCAATGCAATGGAGGGAAACAAACGCACACAGCTTATTATCACTTCACAAATACTTAAACAAAAGACAGGTGTTTGACGTTATTCAACCTCTGTATTCAAAAAAGATGCATGCACTATAACAGTGTCAAAATGAGGCTGCATGAGTTGTTACACAAATAATTGAACTAACATTGAATATTTTTTACTTAATCTTTTTCATAGCGCCGATCATCCCAATGTTGGGTGTCACAGCAGTCTACATTATACAAACACATTACACAGTGACAATAAATAATAAATGTGTGAAAATCAATTTACAGGATGTATTACATAAGACAAGGGTTACAATGCCTTGGAGTCACATATCGTCTTTACAGGTAGGCATTATGTTTTAAGAGTGCATGAGTGGGAGAAACACAAAGTCAGGATTTAAAAGGTAACGTGATGTTTGCAGTTGTCTGTGTGAAACAACGATTGAAAGGAGTTCTTTGTTTAGAACAACATTGAAATTATACACAATGAATTCACCAACTGCTGATCCAAACACATGGTATACTGCATATTCTGCCCATGCAACAAGGCATATATTGGGCAAGCAAGTTAAGAAATAAAACATCACGTTAGTCAACATAAATCCAGAATAAGATGTTGCACCATGTCAGCTCCACTAGTTCAACGTTTTTTGCAATCTGGACAAAAGGTATCAGATCTAAAATGGATCATTTTCAGACAAACAAAATCAGGCAATGGCAGGTCCTTAGTGAGACAAGGGGCCTTCAAGATCATGAAACTACGCACGGTGGAAGCGGGCCTTAATGAAACAGTTGAAATTGGTAATATCTACTAGGACGCTAGACCTCTTTATACATCAGTTGACAGCATTCTCCCACACGGCTTTGGTTACAAGAGGGCATGAGGATAAGAGGACACTTCTGTAAGAACAACTGTTGATGACAGCTACATGGGAAAGTATTTATACCTCATTTTGACACCAGAAACTTCACACTCAAGAAATATAATGGGGCCTTAAACAAAAAAGAAAAAGCTCTGTGCGTGTCTTGAGTTTAATCTAGTGAAAAGTTGATAAACTACAATACCCAGAAGACACAATGCCCACAGGGAAGCCTTTTACATGTAAGGGGAGTAAACATTTCCCAGAAAACCTAGCGATCCGGAGTAATCTGATGCCACCAAGACTCGTGGTACTACAACTCCCAACAAACCCACGCGTCCCAGAAAGCCAACATCAATGTGGCTTCCAGCGAACACATACACCTAAAAAGGAAAACACCAGGACCTCCTGATTTAGATGAGAATGAGAGAAACGCTGAGGTGGAATAAGGGAACGTGGAGTCCTTGTGACCCCGAGTACTGACTGACTGAGGAGGAAGAGGGAACTGAGCATCTCAATATCAACAACGGATGGTTGATATTCTTGAATATACACTACACTGTGACCTGCTTCTCAATTTAAGTTTATCAACGATACATTTCTTTTCAATAAGCACATCTTTGTAACTTGCTGGTCTATAAGCACAGGACTGCCCAAAACTCATTATAACCGTGTGAAGATAAGCGCATGATTTCCTTTCATTCATTATTAATAGGTTGTTTTTGAAAGGCGGGTAAGTCACTATGGATATTGTTAAGCATGACACATGAACTAAAGACTCATGGGCATTTAAGCCCCAAAAAGAATACAGATGATTTTCCCAGTAATAAGCACACATGATTATATCTGCATGAAGGTGCACAAATGTATAATAGCCTTCAGTCACATTTGAGGTGTTTCCTCCCAGAAGGCAGTCAAGGCACTAGGGGTACCTTTTAAGCATGGCGCATGAACCATATCTTCAAGGGGATCCTGACCCCAATAAGCTTAATGGTACTAACATGTCACGCCCCCAAAGCCCCTTGAATTTCACAAAACAGAGGTACATGATTATCATAAGGCCTTTTTGTCCTCTATGTGGGAAGAAATTCTCAGTATTCCGGATTTTCTCCCCCTCCTTTTTTCTTTACTGTCCTTCTACAGTCCAGAACCAGACAAATGTGTTGCCCTGATGATGACCTTGTAAAATAATTGTGCCTCCAGTTTGTTGAGGTCAAAACGTGTTGGCAAATACTGTATAAGGAAGGTTGAGTGGCCCTTCCTGTATAATTGAAATAATTGAAGCAACAGACTTGTTGGAGAAAAAGTGGATTGAAACCAGTAGGGAAGGAGACTATACGTATACATGATTTACTCCTCATTGCACTATTGGGCTTTTGATAAACTATTTTAAGCCAAACCAGTGATTTGTTCAAGGGGTAGCTCTCTACGATTGTATATGTACAGGACTCTGGACATTGTTTATTGTTCACTTATAAGAGACCACAGTTCTTCTATGTGAGTGATTTATGGTGATACAGAGCGGTTTTGGGTGCAGGGAACCACCACTTTTTGGTCTTTTATATTTCTTGAAAAATATCCTGATGTGGTTTTCACTGTTTTGCATATATGTAAGGTGAGGCGATTTTGTGTAATAAGATGATGTAAACTGAGAAATGAAATGTGAATAATATATGTTATACACAAGATTAACATACTGGTTTGTGTATTCTATTATTATTATTATTATACTCTTGTAGAGCGCACAGCTACCCAAGTAGGGTTTCCTGGCGCTCAGCAAGAGAAGCCAAGCAGATTACCTAGCTAAAATACCCAGGTCTTCAGGTATTTATGAAAGGCGAATAAGGTTCAGCAGCTTGTTAGGGCAACTGGAAGAGAGTTCCAGAGTTTCGGACCCAAGACTAAAAAGGAGCAACCGACCATCCGAGCCAAGCAAAACCTATGCACAGTACATAAAGCCAGATTCTGTGATCTCAGTGAACATACATGCTGATAGGGCAGCACCAACTTCTGCATGTAACAAGTGCCAGTTCCAGCTCTAGCTTGAAATGCATAGCACAGCGCTCTGAATTAATGTGCTTCATGACTGTGAGCCAATGAAGCTCCTGAGAAAGATGGGAAACTGAAACATGGTTTGGGAGGCGGAACAGAAGCCTTGCCGCCGCGTTCTGAACTGTCTGGAGGTGGCGAATGGAAGCTTGATCTATTCCTAAATAGAGGATATTACCATAGTCCAAGCTTGACAAGATTAGGGCTTGAATCACTGCTTTTTGGGCTGACAAGGGAATCATCTAGATGATCTTTTACAGCCACTTGGGCACAACGAAACACGTGCAGGTCACTTTAACCACCTGCGGCTTCATCAAGAGATTTTCGTCCAGTACAAAGCCCAAATTGTTTAACATAAAGCAGTGTTGGTCAGTAATTTTAGGAGGCGGGGGCGGACAGGACACACTTGGACACTCACTTACACTTATTCATTCACACATGCGAGCACACACATCCATTCACAACACTCGTTACTAAATATTGTAACATACATGCACCAGACATTCTTTAAAAAAACACACACACTTACCTGCAGCTCAGCTTCGGAGGTCCCAGGAGTGTTGGGACTGCTGCCTTTCCTCATTGGCTGACATTTGGTCAGCCAATGAGGGAAGGCATGAGTCCCAACCTCATTACAGAGTGGGATGGGTCAGTGAGACTGCTGACCCAACCTCACTCTGTGAGGAGGTGTCACTAATTGACACTTGCCCTAGGTGCTTCAGAACTTAAAACTGAAGCGCTGAGGTCGGAGGCAATGAGTGACACTGCCACTCGTCACTGAGCTGGAGTATCTCGAAAGCCTTTGCTGAGCTGAGGAGGTCACGCCTACAGTGACCTCCTCAGCCCAGCAATGCTCAGCTCAGGCAGCCAGGAGCCTGCACAAATAGCACACATCTAGCTACTGGCTGCCTGACTTGAAAATGAAGAGCGCCTGTCAGGCTGACCTTTGCTCAGCCTGACCAACACTCTTCTTGAGGGGCAAAAGACGAGGGGGCATGGCCCCTCAGTCCCAAAAGATGGGCCGTGGCTGTCTTAGAGGAGAAGGTAGGAAGAGTTCAGAGGGAATATGGCCAATGTTGAGGGCTCCAGAATTGAGGATTCTTACCCAGGATAATAACCTTCCTCTTATCACCAATGAGCTTGAAACAATTATTGATTGTCCAAGTGGCAATATGTCTCAAGCTCCGGTTACGATCAGAAGGACCATGGCCTTGCAGAGATAACAAAGATAAGATGATTTGAGTGTGATCTGCATTGGAAAAAAGGGTCAAACCACAACTCTCCACTACTTCTGCTAAACAACAATGGACTAAGCACTGAGCCCTGTGGGATTCCAGATGTTAAGAATTGTGTTTCTGACACTGATTTGGCCAAACAGACCTGAAACATCTGGTTCTTTAGGAATGAAGTTAACCAGGCCAGCGCTGTTCCCTCAAGGGCCAGTGCTACCAGTCTCTCAATCAGAATAGCATGGGACACAGTATCAAAAGCTGCGCTAAGATCAAGTAAAATATGAGGGGCTGTTCCTCCTCCATCCAGGAGGCGTCTAAGGTGGTCAGTAACTTCCAAGAGGGCAAACTCTGTACTATGTCCAGCCCTGAAACCTGACTGTGAGGAGTGAAGAAAATTTTGGGTCTCCACATAGGATGTAAGCAAAGCATTTGCATGTGTCCCCAAAACCTTAGAAAGTCAAGCCAGCAGAGAAGCAGGATGAAAATTCGACCAGATGTTGGGGTCCAGTTTAAAAAAAATCATTTAAGGAGTGAAAGGACCATAGCGTGCTTCCAACTCACTGGAACTAAGTACTCACAGAGAGAGGAATTAAGAAGGTTCACCACTAGCTGAAGTAGTCCTGGGTCCACAAGATCAAACTTAAAAGGTGGTAAGGACTCTAGTGGTGAACTAGATTTAATGGACTGTAAAATAGCTGAGAAGACAGAAATTCCAGCAAGGACCACAACATCAGTTTGGAGGAGAGATTTAGCGTAAATATGCTACTATTAAGCTCATTGTGAATGGAATTAACTACACAAACCGGAGCATCAGGATCTGGCAAGTTATTTCATCATTCTGGTCCTTAGCCAACTGCAAATGAATATCAGCTACCTTCTTAGTAAAAAAAAATACAGGGCAAACTCCTTGCACTGAGTCTGCGAGAGTGAAGGAGCTGGAGATGTTTGACCAGGATCCGAGAGCTCTTTCACCACACTGAAAAAACGTCTTACGTCGACAATTTAAGGCCTTAATAATTTTGTCAGAGTCAAATAAAGTCTGTGCTTTCCTACAAAGTCCATGATAGATTTTTTATAGCTTTCCTGTAGGAGGCACTGGATGCCTCATTTCAAGACCTTCTTCAAAGTCTTTCTAAGACCTTACAATGTTTTTTTTGAAACAACAATGTATCATTAAACCAGGGTGCTGGTGGGATAGATCTAGCTGAATTCCTAGCTGCAGCTGGTAAAGCTGCATCCAGAGCATTCGGTATCCAGCTACCTACCAGCCCCTGATCTGAAACGTCAGAATGCTTAAGAACTGGTTTAGTAAACGTTGTTGGTTCCGATCTGCAGCATCCAGTTTTGACCAATTCCTGTTCTTAATTATAGTTTTAGACCAGCCCTAAGGATGGAACTGTTGAACTTTTAATAACAAAAGGAACTGCTAGATGATCTGACCAGAGTAAGGGGAAAGAGGTATCTGTGGACAGGTCCTTCAGGTTAGCAGAAATCAGGTTCAAGAGATGTCCTGCCTCATGAGTAGGAGCCGTATTGCAAAGGGACAAATTTAAAAAAGCCAAGTCCTCAATAAGGCTACATCCCAAACTGCATTTGGGGTCATCTAAATAGATATTAGGATCCCCCAGCATCATAGAATTTGCAGATTTCAAGACATAAGTGGCTAAAAGATCAGGAATCGTGGCACACCAATCCTCAACATAGCCAGGAGGCCTGTAGATCAAGCCCAGGATAGAGTAAACGTGGATGTGAAGGAAACAGAGAAGAGCAGGGCCTCACAGGCGCAGAAGGGAAGTATTTCAATGTTGCAGCTATACACCTTATTAAAAACTATAGCAACCCCACTGCCTGGCCTGCTCTGTCTATCACTCCTAACAATGGAGTAGCTTGGCAGCAACGCTCCAATCACATCCGGCATTGAACTATCATGAAGCCAAGTCTCTGTAGGGAACAGAGCATTAGGATGGTATTACCACAGCAAATTAAATATATCTTGCTGATGTTTTGGGAAAGAATGGCAATTAATACTGAGAAAGTGGAATTCAGTCCTGCCTTTATTCCCTAGATGCAATATTGTATCACTGAGGGCTGTCTTCCTTATCCCAGGGTTGCAACATGAGTCCCCTGATAATGAGAAAATGCCACAGCCATTGCATATAGGAGGACTTACTCCAAGATCTACTATCACTGGGTGGATGGACTGCAGTGCTAGAAGTTACCAGGAAGAATACAACAGCCTATTTGCCTGAGACAGACCAGGTTTCCTGGACCCTGGCTGGACATGGAGGGGCGCAAATGGGCTTGCCTTTGGCACACCTTCCGCTCTGCAAGCTGCATTTCAAAGGCTCTGAGCTTTAACATACTCCGACCCTTACGTCCTGATTGGATCCCTCTCAACCAATGGGAATAGAGGTTAGTGCATTCAAGCGAGGTCAAGTCATGCAGAAAAAAGAGCAAATGGCAGTGTAAAGTGCAAACTGCAAGGTTAAAAACAGTAAGGTTATCTTTTTAAAATGTCAAGGCAATCAAATCAATTCTGACTCTAAAACAAGCTTTTCCGCGCTGCAGGCTGCATTTCAAGGGCTCAGAGCTCCAACTGAAGCCGCCTCTTGCCTCCTGATTGGATCCCCCTCAACGAATGGTAATAGACATTAACGTGTTCAAACGAGGCCAAGTCACACCGCAAAAAGAGCAAATCACAGCGTAAAGTCCAAATTGCGTAGTTAAAGACAGTAATTCTGTTGTGATCAACTAATTGATAGTTGGTGGGGGTCTCCTGTGTTTTATGATTTATTTTTGTATGTATTAAGACTTTATTACTATCCAGAGGAACACGTTTTAGCAGCTTTATAATAACAACAAACAGATTGAAAAAACAATAAGGTTCTAAACCCTGTTCCTTGCAGTTTGCATGCAACTCCTTGATGCTGGTTCGTAGCTCACTGTGCTACATTAGAAGGACTACAATTTATGAACTGCAAGTAACAAGAGAATCTGTGTGTCAAAAGCAGGAACCCACTTACTGATCTACATAAAATAAAAATATATGATCTACGTGTTACATAATGTGCTTTGCAGAAGACACATTAAGCCTTAATGCTACTTTGTGAGTCAAAACTGTGACTAGACAAAACATAGCTCTCACTAGCAAGTGAATTAACCACCAGAGTTACCTTTCCATTACTATTATCCTCTAAACTTTGCTAGGCAAACAAAGATCTCTGCAGCAGGTGCCTTAGTCTCATTACATATTTTTTCAAATGTTGCCTTAGTGACCAATTAAGCCAGAACAGTTTTACTGACACGTTTTACCTTGTTGCCGATTTCATTGCAGCAGAGCTTTTAAGGAATTAATGTATACCTTGACTGTCAGACTGCTTTTCATAACTCCGCCCATCGAAACCTTGCCTTCTTTCCATTGCCACACCATGACCCCCAATTTATAGGTTCCTGGAGTAAAGTTTTTCCAGTTCCAGCACTGCTGATAATTATACCAAACTCAACTTCACCCACATTTTTGCCACCAAGAGGCATGAGGGGAGTCCTAAGGCTTTAGCACGCAAAGACATTTCACTCTTGTTCAAACTGCCCTCTTAAGAATGAGCTAACAGCCTTGCCCTACAGTAGGTCTCCCATTTCTACTGAGAGATTCCAGCATCAGCCCACTTTACTCCCTGTTGAAACGTATAGGCCAGCCACAGATGAAATTGCTGCATCCTATGGTGTCAGAGCAATGGGGCCCACAAAGTTAGATACCCACCAATATCCTAAGACAGTAAAACACTCATAAAGGAAAGTGTTGGAAGAATACTGGAAAACGATCCATTTGATCAGCTAGTTTCTAATTTTCCTCCTGAAAGTTCACTTCACATGCAGTTCGAATGCTTTGGATTGATTGCACAGTGACAATGTAACGCTTTCTAAAACTGTACAAATAAATAAATTAGCCAGCATTTCTAGGCTTTCACTCTATCTCCAGCTCCACACCCTTTTCACTCCATACTGACCGACAATTGTGTTGTCTCCAACTGGCCAACCACTATGATTATAAACCTCACCTCCTTGGCGCTCGGCAAAGATCATTGTGTGTGGACAAACATCTCATGACATAGTTTGCAGTACAGCGCTGTATTGTTGTCATGCTTAGTAGAAACTGACTACTTGCACTCCCAAAATGAAGCCTTGTGCAGGAGCAGAGGCTCTGACCAAATTTGGCCCCTAAAGCAGGGGACTATGGCTAGGGGAACAGGAATATACAGGCTTATTATACTAGCCCTGGAGCTGATAATAGCCAGAGTGGTCGAACTAGGAAATGCCCAGACAGACATATTTATTTGCCAGGATCCGGCATTTGCCTGTGACTCAGAAATGTAGGCCACACAGGGAGTCTGCCTGGGGGGCTTGGCATGTCGTGCCAAGATGACATTGCTTCCCCTCAATGAAAAAGGAGCAAGCCTGTTGTTGTTAATAAGAAGCCCTTCCTAATATATTGGTATGGCTTCCATTAGAGCATGATGCTACAGCATGCGGGTCCAAGACCTTTATTGCCACCAGTTGACTGGTTTGGTGGAAGAGATTTGTTCATAGATTCATAAAGGTGCACCATCACTGTTACCCCCCCCCCCCCCCCACTGAGTGTGTCCAGAGTTGAACAGCAAGTTCACAGGTGACTGGCAACATCCATGCACACTCCTGCCTAGATTGCACTCGGGTAAAGCCATGCTGGAGATGATATGTGGTTTCCACTCACCTGGTTGCCCCCACAGTGCTGCAAGATATGCAAATTAGCATGCAGCGGTAATCTAGTCGAGGTCACTGCTGGTCCCACCTACGCGAGGGATGGCTCAGGCTTCTGTACTATCCCATTTGCAATAATTGAGCAATCTTAGTAAAGCAGTGGAAGGGAAAACCAAACCCAATAATGTAATTACGATTATAATTCCCTTTAGCCAGCTGTCTTGCTGGGGCTGAAGTATACAGCTCTGCCACCTCTTAAATCTGCATTAAATTATTTACAGCTAGTCTGTGTATTCCATTTTCCATACTTGTCTGTGTCCTCACTTCAAATTCCTCCAAAATGTATGCATCATCTTGAAATGCCTGTGGCAAGTTTCTCATCTGGCCGCACAAATACTACAAGCAGTAGTGTAAAAACCCGATAGTTAAATACTTGGCCTTCTGCTAAAGTAGTGGCGTAGCAATGGCGCCACGGACCCCCATGTCAGCAAGGAAAGTGTGCCCCCGTACTCGGAACCTGGTAGTAAATCACAGCGATAATTGGAGTCTAGAGGGCATCTAATGCCCTTGGACTCCGGTGCCACTGCACCTCCTACTAGGCAACTACAATTTGGGAGCAGTAGCCACGTATAAGCAAAGGGGAAGAGCCTTTTGATCCTGAGTCTCAAATTCCAATTCTGCGAGACAATGTGGAAAAATAAATAAAACACCTGCATGAAATGACATATCAGACTAGGCTTTTCTAAGGCCCTCAGCGGCGCAGCCTACGCCGCGCGCTGACGCGACAGCCTCTTGTCTTCGAGTGGCAGCGAGTGGCGCTGGCTATGCGGGTAAAATAAATAACGAAACAGATGCATGCCACAAATGCAAATGAGCTAAGGCTCCACATCCCGCAGACACCATAATCAGCCGCCTGTGAAAGAACAGGGACCAGGCGACACATCCTCTGATGGAGGCGAACAGGAGCGGTCGTAAAAAAAAAGTTTTTACTCTTCAGATCACCAAAAGAAAAGGGGGGAAAAAGAAACAAACTTTCAAACTCTCCTCTCCACCTGAAGTTCGCGCGAGGTTCTTTTTCCTTGCTCCCTTTTTTTCACACGTATTTTTTTCTCTTCTGACAAGCAAAGGCTGTCAAAATAAGCAATTAAATAGCGCGGCTCCTTCGGCTTTCTGCAGCTCCATAATTGCCGGGAGAGAGGGGGGAAAGCCCAGTGCTACTGCCGTTGCCGGGGTCTGCCCTGGAGCCCCAGGCTCTGTGATCTCCACTGTTTTCTAATAAACACTTCTGGAAACCAATCCTAATTGCGCAGCCTGCAAAAGGTCAGCGGGGGAGTGCAGCGATAACGAGGCTGCCTTGTGTTTTTTGAAAATCTTATATATTTATATTATTTATATTTGTCGTGATGGCTGATTTGGGGAAGGATGAGCTGAAAGTTTGAAAGCCGCGGCGCTGAAGGGGAAAGGAGAGAAGCAACCTCGGTGCTTTCAATGGGCCTGTATCCACACGCACTGAGTACAGTTTTTAATTTTGTAATAAAGTAAGTTCCAGGGCTCTTGTCGGTAGGCAACTGTGCGTGCCCCGCCCACTGCTCATCCCCGACAATACAACTACTAAGCATCACACTTCTTACAAGTGGGACAATTCAAAAGATTCCAGACCCCCAAAGTTATACGAACAGCTTTGGAGGCACATAATAGTCATTTTTTATTTATGTTGAATTAATAATAACAACTGTTGTTGTTCTCATCTGTAAATTACAGAAACAGTACCATCATGTGACACATTTTCATAAGAACCGATATTGAGAAATAAGTGCTGGTGCTGTGCACCGGAAACCTCCAGCTCAAATTAAGCACTGATGAGCATCTTCACTGCTTTAATTTGGAAGGGAGAGTGCCACCACTGGTATAAACATTTTTAATAGAAGCGTACCTGCACTTCTCAGTAGCAAACGTACTTGTGGATAGTGAGTGCCTTCATTTTATTTTTCCATGTGATTCAATGGGCACACTTTATTTTTCAACAGTGTTGCCTCACATATTTTATCTACCTGACATGTGGTCTTGGAGTCAGAAGGATTGGCGTAAAGCAGAAGCATGGTGGCACTGTGCTCTGTGCTGTAAAAGCCCATGCGAAAGGTAGGACATTGAGGTGAAAGAATATAGCACGAGCAGAAGAGGTTTTTTTGGCAAACATATTGTCTGTGCACTTGTTAACCTCACTAAGTATCTAGAAATTACGTAAAATGAGGCTGGTATGAAGAGGTATTCCCTTAGAGCGGACCAGGCATGAGACAGCCAGCTTCCTGGAATTCTCAGCCAGGACCTAACCTGGCTCCTCCCATTCCTACAATTACAGGCCTGGCGCTAGCAAGCGAGGAGATGGGTCTGATATTGTAGTAGCGCGGTCTCGGATGGAGGATACTGAGAAGGTGGGGGTCGCTTGTCTGTAATCTTTGTAATCCAAAAGTGACCTGTGCCTTGGGAGTTTCGAGAGACTGACTGTCATCAGTAAATCTTACAGGTAGTGTTGCATACAGATTGTTACCAAAGTTTCTCACACACCCCATTATTTGTTCAACGTTACTTAAAGGTGGATGTGAAAACAGCAGAAGGATCTTAATTGTATCAAACTTTCAGGTTGGTGTGTATGAGGTATTCAATGTCTGGCAGTGCAAGAAAGAGACACAGTTGCCTTCAGGCCATCTCATTAATATATCCTCAACAAAGGCCTCCATCTTGCTGTTCCCAGAAGGAAGCAGGAAAGGACACATTATGGAAAACGGTAATTCCTGGAGGGTCTCCCAAACCATTACCCCAATGATTAAGCAAAGAGAAGGTCGGGAGGTAATCAAGTGGCCGCCCTACATATTTTAACAGAGGGCACAATATGAAATACAGCAGACACTTTGAGTACTTACGTCTGCTGACACTGTGGGAGATTATATCAAATGTTTTACCTGGAAGGGTGTATTTTTGTATAGTTATCTATGTCTGGTGCTAATTAACATTTTATATTATGTAAGTAGGACTAACTTCTCTTTAGATTGATAGTGTAGTTCTTAAAGTTCTCTGCTGTTAGTACCCAAACTGTATTCTGCCAGTGAGTGGTAGGGCTGGAATTTATATCAAACCTCTGATGAAGGCCTTGTGAAGCCACTTCTATATATGAGTACTCATGAACCCACATGTGCTTACATGTACCAGTCTTCTCAGGCAAGAAGTCTGTTCGTGTCATTTTATGCTAACTGTCTTGTACTGTATGTAGCTCAACCTTCATAACATCTCCCATGAGCTAGGCCTTGACTGCTCACCTAAATTCCCTGGAGATTCAAGGAGGCCTTTAGGGCCGAACGCTCCATCTTAGACCAAGACTCCAGCCTCTAGAGCAGTAGAGAACACATACATTTCCACAGTTGATACTGCTGGGTAGTCTCTCAATCATGACTGATCTGGCAAAAGGATTGAAAACCAGGTTGAAAGCTCAACTAGCCTCTCGCCTCTAGACTGGGGGAAAAATGTGGAGAAGACCGATCAAACAGTATGTGATGGCTGCAAAGGAGGTGAAGAAAGAGTACACAGCTTAGGGGCGGAAGTGTACAAAAAAATCTGAGTGTCCTTTGCAAGTAGATGGTAAGAGAAATCAAATGAGGAGAAGATATTGGAGAGGCGGATGGCCCGAAGGACTAATTCCTGATGGACTACACAGGTAAGATGCAGGTGAATATGACATTGAGTCACAGGGTACCAAGAAGAGGGAGTCAGCTGGGTAGTGCGAAGAGCTGAGCTAGTGTACTGAGGCAGGCAAATCAGACAGAGTAATCAACGGCATCAAATGCAGCAAGCAGACAGCTGGGGAACTAGGACACAAGAGGGCCAATTGTGATGAGCTGAAGTGATGAGCAATGCCATTTTGAGATTGGTGCATGGAATCATGAATGGAGATGATCAAGCAGGTTGTTGGTTCAGAGGTATTATGTAAGGCGACTGAAGACAAGCCATTCCAGTTTTCTGGAGACAAAAGGAAGTTCCGATACTGGGAGGAAGTTGGAAGGCCTGGAAGGGTCAGCCGTGGATTTTGTTTAATAAGGGCAGGACTAAAGCCAGGTACATAAGGGAGTGGGCAAATAGATTTGTTAAGCAGAGAAGAACTTTGGAGAACAGAGCAAGGTGTTTCATAGTTCGAGGACTGAATGAATAAGAAGGAGTGTATGCATTATTTGCATATTAAATTACTGCAGTGAGTCCCGTGATTTTGAATTGTGCATGTGGGCCATTGTGGATGAGGACACAGTGTGGCGCTAAGCTTTTGGAAGTATGTTGATTTGGCATGGTTTAAGGTCAAAGATAGCTTCGGATTTGTAATGATTTAAGGTCAAAGATAGCTCAGCTAATGCTTGATTTTATGGATAACGATGTTCTGTGTTAATATATTTCATTTACAAAGAGTGTTCAATTTATTTTAATGCTCACAGATGAAAAATAAAGTGCGATCCACCGATATGGGTGTGAAATGATGGTAGAGAATGCGTGCAATTGAAAGGATGCTGCACAACATTTTTTAAGTGGTGAAATGGTGTATTTTGTTGCAGTGGTGAGAGGCTATGTGTACCTGGTTTAGGACAGTCCGAAGGGTACTTGGGAAGTGATGTCTTTTGGAGAAGGAAGTGACAGCAGTGGTAGGGTCTGCATGGGCAGATTTTGATGAGAATATGTAATGCGATATAGTCGGAAGGTGAAGGGTCAGTGGTGGGAGGAAAGTGAGTCAGTGTGCTGGTGGGAAGTAGTATAGGTGCAGGGGCTTCCTTCGATCATGTGTGGATATTGAGTGTGTGAGTTAACGAGAATGAATGATGTTCGAAGGATACAGAAGATGTACGAGATCCAGTGGGGAAGGCTTTGCAAGACATATTGAGCAGAATGGCCACTCTTTTGTCTTTGCAAATGCTGCATGATTTGAATGTCGAAATCTGTGAATTAAATGGAAAAGGACATGTCCATTGACCATGTAAAGCATGTATTCACTAAGGAAATGTCCTCTGGCAGAATCTTAACCATTTGCTTCTGTTATGGGGCCCAGTTATGGATTTCCTGATAGATTACCATGAGAAAGACTTAGCTGATTAAAGGGAAATTCTGCTGGGTGATGCTATGAAATTAAGGATTTGTGGTAAGGGTGAGAACTCCGTTTTTTTTTTCATCTGGAAATCCTGCACTCTGGGAGACAAAAAATATGCCACTGCTGGTTTGGGTGTAGGAGTTCTGACAACTAGATATGGCAGTGCCAGACAAGTGTCTCAAGACAGCACACCAGACTGCCCCTGAATTTCTGGAGGGCCCTCAAAATTAGTTTTTGGATGGCATAGATGAAATTTACCAACCAGTCAGTAATGAGACAGTCCAACTCGACCTTAGGCTGTGTGCCCATCCAGACAGTAAATCTCCCACTTTTATGATTCATGGGCATTACAAAGAAATTGAACTCAAGTACTCTTTGGTGGACAGCTGACTTTTGGGTGTGTGTCAAAGCCTGCTTAGAGTTTTACCTTTAGTTTGAGGGTCAGCTGGAATGTGTGGCGACCAGGCAGTAGCAGTTTGAAGACCAGCAGCCTCTAGCATGTATGCAGAGTGGGAGTTCAGGCAAATGTGGTGTTGGGGCATGCAGGCATGCAAAGTGAGTGGTGTGTGTAAATAAAAAGGAAAAAAAAAACTTACCTTACTTGCTGCACGATGTTCAACGTCCTCCTCGGGCTCCAGCAAATTCCCTTGAGCAATCCCGGCGCTGTCTCATGCTGGTAACCAGTATGAGAGAAGCATCAGCATTGGAGGAAGAGGTCCCTCTCATCGCTCTCAAGAGCACTGGAGGCCTGTGCTTTCTCTAAAACAGCTGTCTTAAGACAGCTAGGTTAGAGAAGTTTAAAATGCGCATGTCTGGCTGGCCGTAGCAAGACAGCTGGCCAAAAAGACATGAGCACTTTAAATTATGCACAGTTCACTGCTGCCACACAGTAGCAGTGGCCTTGCCCTGTCCTGACATGTGGTTCAGGGCAGGAGGATGGAAAATATGCACTTTATTACCATTTTATATTTCATCCCTGGGTGGATATTTAGGCAGAGGGGTGACACCCATCCATCCTAATGGAAGAGATGCTCGTATTGGAGGCTTGTCCACAGCAAGAATGTAATCTCTAGCGGAGAGACAAAATGGCTGCCCTATTTTCTGATGCTAATGTGAGCAGAGGCATTATGAATATGTGTATATCAGGACTACAGTGAGATGATTACTGTCAAAAAGTCTTTAAGGGCAAAAGACTGCTTCCAGTGTTCGTACATCTATGTGGATGGGTGTATTGTATCTGTCTCCTAAAGTAGTAACAGAGCGATCCCTCCTCTGAGCGCTCATACATAGTTAAAACAGTTGATCTTTTTCAGATCTGTGGATTTACCAAGCTAGGATTAAGAGAAACCACTGCACATAGACCAAGTTGGTAAACTAATCGAATGGGGAGCAGAGTCAACAGGTGGGATGCATCTATACAGAGTGATTTTGAGATGGCAGGCATGATCAAACATATATTTGTATTATTCTTCTCAAAACAAAGTCAAACGTGCTGCACTATGAGAAGACACACCCTTGATCTTCAGACTTCAAGAGAGAATTGTTATGATACTAGGACACGGAGCAGGCATGCATGAAAATAAATGTTCTCCATATATAGAAGAAACAGAACTTGTGTGTGCCCATTACTGTCCACTCACACAGGCACAACACGCATGGCTTGGTCAAAGTGCTGCAGGATGGTATTTTTCACACTTTTAAGATAACCGTCATGTTGCAGCCAACTTGGAACAAGGTAACAATAAGTATACAAAATAACATTGTTATAGCATTGTTATAATGCTCCAACGTGAACGTCATGTTGCATCTTGAAACAATGTAACAGCCATTTTGGACGTATAGAAAGTAACAGTTGAGGATCGCTACGCAGAACCACCGGCTTTGTTAGTGCTTGCGATACAGTTATACAAGCATTGGTAAAGCCAATACTGGCACGCAGAGACTGTATGGGCTGAGGGCATGAACGACATTTAGGAGTCGACCCCTAGCTTGCCCCTTTCGGCCCCTAGCAATGCATTTGTGACCACTGGCCTTAGGGGTGGCAAAACCAGTGCCAGAAACGCAGGGGCACTTTATCCTTTTGGACATCAGTTTGGGCTCAAATCTTTGTTTTTGTCATTTTATATTACACTAATAGTCAGTGCTTTAAGTAGGCAGGTACTCTCCGGTACTGAGTACCTGCACTTCTTTAATTTGAAGGGGACAGTACCTGCACTTCTCAGCACTAGTACTGTAGAGAATCCTATCTTGTTTTAATGGGAAACAAGAGTTAGCTTAGCCTTCTGGCTTGCAGACCTGTTCCCCCATCAATCAATGACTTTTACCCTACTTAGCTTGCTATGTTTTAGCGCAATTATTTAATGATATCTTTCCAAGATTGCTGCATTGTTTTTAGTTAGGCCAATGTTTTAGTTTCGTGCTATCAGTGCCACTCTACTAAGGCGTCACTATCAGCACCAGAGATAGAGAAGATGTAGGTATTGACATTAGGCACTTTCCCACTTTGTGCTTTCAAGGGAATTGTTTATGTAATTACTGCCCCAAGCATGTCTTGTTATCTATTGTTTGGGAACAGACCTACGTCAGGAGTCTGAGCAGATCTGTATAAATGCACCTCACATAGACAGATAATCTGAGGGATTCCAACCAGATACCATCGATGCTATCCATGCTGCAGTTGCCTTGACACTGACCCAGTCTTGGTGTCTGAGCTAGAGACCTTATTCGAAGGTAACGAGGGTTGAGGGGGGGCTCTTCTCATGGACATGGCATTGGCAGATTATGTTTAACACACCTAGCTCTCTTTGGGTTAGAGATTAGGTTCATCATGCTAGGGTATTAGGACATATTACACATCTCATGTCATTTTATGTTATTGCAAGATGGTGGGGTCTTTGTATTAATGATTCTTGTGTTCACAATTCTGCCTCTTGCACTGTTCATTATCCTTATCATTGCAGCCCATGCAATTTATCGTAGATTGTAGTTTTGTTAATAAAACCTATTGAAAACTTTACTGCATCTCCTTTATTGCCTGTGTTTGATTGAGACATGTTGTTCATGTGAGAAAGGGGTAATCTCCATTTAATGACTACACTCCCTGAGATGTCGCACTCTCGAGTCCATGCGTAAAGGCTGCCATAAATCACCTTTTACTGTTTGGGTTTTTCGTGAGGTGCTGCGTGTGAGCCGGGAGGGTTGGGATGACAGTTGCGACTTGTTGTAGGACTGGCATAGTCACCTACAAAGATAAGTATTGTCATCCTTACCAGCAGTCTTGCCCAGATCAAGAGTCAAACTATGACATGGCACTACCGACGATGGTGTTTAGACACTAATTTACAGATACCCTGACTATCACTGTCTCACATACAACAGGTACCCTAAGTACCGTTATACGGAGACGTCTGTGGTCTTAGGGAAGATTCTCCTCAGCTGAACAGGGAGCTCCTAATTAGGCTGTAGGTTGTTCGAGCTCGAACCATTAAAAGGACTTTTCTCCCCACTTGGTGCTCTATCTCTTTACTCACTACACAATATGGCTAACGCCATAGACATTCCTGAGAACGCTAGGAAAGCATTAACATTACACTTAGTAGTGCATGGCTTAACAGACAAGGGTGGGGATGTCATATTCATAGTAGAAGCTAGTGAAGCTTACCAAACAGAAACATTCTACTCTTGGGTCACCTTTCATGAGGAAGACCAAAGTTCATTAACATTCCACATACATAACATACAGAATAGCAAATGTACCTCAATGGTACCAAGCATACCTGTATCTTATAATACCAATTACTTATCAAGAACATCAGAACTGGTTTAATGGTGCCCTACCACACGTAATACAACCCATGAGATTAGGTCCCTTAGGTAATGAAGGACCAACATGGCTTATGTTTGCCACATACACACCTTACCCAGGTATACAAACTATGCAGGCAGCAGACCTGCGCAATCAATACATTGAGCTAGTAACACTAAATAGACGACTTGTTCAGTTTGTAATGTGAACTCTGAACACTACACCAGCGTGTTCTGCACCACCTGCACCACCAGCACCTGCTGGATACCAACTGGCTACTACTGGGATCAATCCACAAACAGTATATTCTATCATGGGTAAAGTACTCACAGAACAAGAGAAAATTCCATTCTGGATAGCCCAAAAAACGAATCGTCTGGAAGCTGTGTTTCTCATATGGTACCACAGGAGAAACATAGAATTCTCACAATGTGCTTGCCCATTGGGATGGTTTCCTCGGTGGATGACTGCGCCAAATGGAGTACAGTCTTCACTGCAATTTATACTACCACACATGGTACCCCGACACTTGCCAATTTAACAGAAGTGTTAAAACAAATTCAGAATGAGCACAGGGGCTGCTACAGCCCTAGATTTGGGGCTGAAATGAATGCGTAACTTTGATGCAGTCTCTTTAATCATACTCAGTAATATTAAAGGGGAAGCCATAGCACTGGCTATAAGCTTCCACAGTTGGACCAGGAGAAACAGATACCGAAAATAATTTACAACACCTGTACCAGTATAGGACGGGATAGTTTGGGAGCCAAGCCGAAAAAGCTCGAACTACAGAGTACCACCCCTATGGAAGATACTAAACAAGCAGAGGAGGGTTCTAAAAAGCGCTGGGATAAACAAAAGCAATTTGAAGATAGACAAAATCAGAGAGCAGATTCTTCACACCTGGAGAACTCTGACAGGAGATATACACTCAGAAATAAAGAAAATATAAAAGCTCCTGACAGATATACTGATTCACATCCCTCTTGTTTCTTAGGATGCACTAGATAGACGTAGTGAGAGAGTGGGCCGGTTAGAGCGATGCCCTGACTATGTGAAACAGAAGAAAGACTCACCACAGTCTTCAGACAAAAATGAAGACAAGTACCCACAACAAAAGCCACAGTTTTAAAAGAAAAAGGTGGCAGCACTGTCAATTAAAAATACCAGTATACTTGAGAACATTGCTAAAGAACAAGATGTGGGCAGTGACACTGTTAGCAGCGCAGCAGAGGTCACCATATGTCACCAGAGTGTGAAAGATCATCTGGATGCGACAGCAACTAGCGAATACATTGCAATTGTAACTGCAGACAGACGCGTCCTCCCACCCGACAGGTTTTATGGTATAAAAATCCAAATTGAGGGACACATAGAGCGCACCATTGTTGTGATATTCTGGGATGAACTTAGTTGTAATATCCTGCTGGCCGAGAGAGACTGGCCACCCAAGCACGTCCATAAGCTCTCACATGGGGAAGATGTCATTTTGCCTTCTTTCCCTGATCTTGTTCCAGAAGCGGTAAAACACACCTACACTGTCAATTGGGCCTTAGCACAGGCACCTGTGTTGTACTGCAATCATGTAGGTTGGGACAAGGATTCTCCTTGCCATGTAATACCTATCAGGTCTACACCCCAGCCTCAGCCACAATAAACTGCTAAACACGAAGCTAAAGCTTTAGTGAGAGAGATCCTCGAGTACCAGGGAATAATTGAGCCCTCTGTCTCTACAATGAAAAACCTGGTATTCCCCTTTTCAAAACCTGACCATTCTTACAGAATAGTCTTAGATTACAGATATTTACACAGTCATACACACACATATGCTATACAAAATTCACATAGCACAGCACTAATAAATATTATAGTGTGCAAAAAATACAAAACAACGGTGGATATTTCCAACGTGTTTTTCTGCCAGAACTTAGCACACAAAAGTTCGGACCTGAGTGCATTCTCATTTGGCTTACAAACACGCTTCTGCCGTTTGCCACAAGCCCATGTAAATCAATATTACATGATATTGTTCCTGAGGCGTTGTCTTACGTGGATGACATCTATCTCACAGAAAACAAACTCAACATTCATCTTGCCAGGGTCAATCGGATCATTGTAGGATTTGCAGCCCTTGGTTACTTTAATTTTAGAAAAACTAAAATAGCCTTTCTCAGTGTATTGTTACTGGGATACGAGCTATCAAAGGAGGGCAAGAGCCTAGGGTCCACACTTTCTAGAAAAGTGTGCTCAGCTCCAACCACCAAATACAATCACGAAACTACAGTCTTTGCTTGGTTTCTTTAACTTTGGCAGAACTTATATTCCTGACTATGCACAACGCATCAAGCCACTCTGTGACTTAACACGCCCTGATTTTTCTAGCAGACACTGGACAGTAGTTTATACACACATTCTTAGAGACCTACAACAGGACATGCTAGAAGCAAAACACTTGCACACCTGTGACAACAAAACCAACTTGGTCTTCAGAATAATTGCTGGTGCCATTGGGTTCACTTATGTCACCTTTAACTAAGGCGACACAATGGCCATAGCATATAAATCACATTTATACCCTAATGCGGAACAATGTTTTGCACCCACAGAAAAAATTCTAACTGCAGTTCAGATGGCTGTCATTAAGGAGAGGCCACTTGCCCAAGGGATATGCATTATTGTTGTTACTCCGGTGCCAGCCTTAGAGGCCATCACCAAAGGAAGGGTTCCTAATGCTAAAGCATTACATCTAAGCTGGATTCAGTGGGCAACCTCCCTGACTGCCACAGACATTGAATACATCTTTGATCCAAAACTTCAGACACAAGAATTTCTCCAATACGAACAGGAGTACCCCGCACCGCTAGATATTTTGCCACTTGACAGATACCATGCTGTCATTTACACTGATGGTTCAGCTCAACCAGCCGTAGGTACTAAACATCAATACGCAGCCACATGCGCAGATGTGAGCGGAGGGGTGAAGGATGGTGTATTCCACCCTCATAATACCTACACGCAGACCCTGGAGGACTGTACAGCCCAGCTGGCTGAACTCATAGCCCTTATACTAGCGCTAGAACACACAGAGCCAGGACTACTCACTCTGATTGTCTGTGACTCATACTACTGCGTACAGTCTTACAATGATTATCTTAATCATAGGCGACTGAATGGGTTTAGAGACTCCAAAGGGAACACCATAAAACACAGACTTCTGTGGGGGAGGGTGGCTGATCTTAAGCATAAGCTACCTTGTTTCCATGTAGTACATACATTGGGCCACCAACGTGTAGGAGTACACATTATCGGCAACACTTTGGCTGATGAAGCAGCCAAATCTGCAGTAGCTACAGCTTCTGTGGCTGCAGTGACTCGTTCTCAGACGAGATCGGATAATGAAATTTTGGCTGCTGTGAAAGCTTCGGCTGAAGGCAAGCCTCTCCGAAAGCATACCCTACAAAATACTCTTACCACATCAGTGCACAGAATGTTGCCTACGCAACACTTCGTGGGGTTGCAGATCAAGTGATCCCCATTCAAGACCAGGGATTAGATCTCATAAAAGCGGCACATGAGGGTGTCGCTTCTGCACATGCTGGTATTGCGGCCACAATCACAATACTACAGAAACGCTTCTGGTAGCCAGGTCTATACAAGCAAATCAAACAGTATGTCCTTTGTTGCAACATAGGCCAGCAGATAAAGGGCTCAAACATCGAAAAACCCTTCACAGACATCCCTCTTAGTGTCCAATAGGCCACTACAATGTGTGTACCTGGACCATTGTGGTCCCCTTCAACCTGATGGTGCATACAAATACATCTTAGTCGCTGTAGATTCTTGTTCTAGATTCCTGTGGGTATGCCCTCAGCGGTCGGCTTGCGCTCAAACTGTTATCAAAGACTTGTTGATCTTTATCAGTACATATGCAGTTACAGCATTCTATTCGGACCAAGGTCCTGCTTTTGCCTCTAAGGCATTCAGGGATAACATGGAGAAAATTATTCCTCACCATACTATCCCGAGGGAAATTCGGTTGTGGAGAGGCGGAATCATGATCTAAAGCAGTCCTTAACAGCTAGAGTATTAGCTTCTGGCCGCAGCTGGCTTCATCACCTATATGGGGTCAAGGGAGCACTGAATAATCTGCCAAGAGGGTCCTTGGAGGGACGCAATCCCTAAGAGGTTCTTTTTGGGATACCTATGTATGTCCCTGATCTTGATGGCCCTGATTTGGTGGCAGCAGATGCACCTTTTGACATAAATGAATGTCTCACTGTCTTACAGGAGCTTCAGCAATTTTGTGATGATAAATCATTAGCCAGTGCTACCACCTTAGGAATAAGTGATTTGCCAACTACTTCTACTGGCTGGATTCCCAAAGTTGGAGATCTGGTTCATAAGAAGATCGCTGTGAAGAAGGAAGTCGGTCCATCCTACAGAGCACTGTTCCAAGTCCTGGGAATACAGGGTATCAGAACTGTCATCCTACCACCGCTGCCTGGACCCACTGCCTTGCTCCAAAGCAAAGAGATTTGTCTCAATTGACAACCTCAAACTTCACTATGTGGCCGATCCTGCACAGTAGACCCAGAGGTCCGTTGGGTAGTTCCCGGTCCCCACTCACAACCCAACAGGACATACCGCTTCAAAGAAGAAACAACAAAACTTCTGACTATACAAGCATGTCCAAGGATGCTACAAATACCTCCTCGACCATGGGGAGGGCAGAAAATGAGCTCTTGTTGTTTCCAGTTACCACTTCAATAACAACACCTGTCCAAGATGTGGCTGTTTTCTATTCCAACACAACACAAACTGACGACATTGTCTCCTATGAGCCTCCACACAAGGTGGATCCATCCACAGGTAATGCGCCTGCTCCTGCGTTTGCAGAGACTGCTTCTGGTTACTTCATCGATATTGATGACTTTTCTTCAACTTTATCCACTCCTGCTATTGAAACTGTTTCAAAGTCACATATGCTGTATATATGGCTTAAAAACAACTATTTAATTTATCTATGGAACTATCTGTGATTATTGCTGACATTGTTTGCATTTTTCCTATGGATTGGTTTCGTGGCTGTTTTCTTCTTGCTTATAAATGGTCATTACCTTCCTGAACGCTCCTCTGTTGAGCCTATGGATGAAGTCTTAACTCCATATCTTTCCTCGCATAAGGTCAGATGAACATTTCACCTGTACCACTTCCTGATGGGATTGTGTAGTATAAAGTTTCATTTGATATATACAGGCCTACTGAGGTCATTCAAATTCCATGTCTACAAAATTGCTATGACTGATGTAATTACACCTGGTGTTGTATCAGAATATTGGGATGTCCAGACAGTTGATTCAATGTTAACTGAAATGAAAGACTATTCAGTATTTGAAAGTGATGATGTATATACCAACTTCAACAACAACACCTGTCCAAGATGTGGCTGTTTTCTATTCCAACACAACACAACCTGACGACATTGTCTCCTATGAGCCTCCACACGAAGTGGATCCATCCACAGGTAATGCGCCTGCTCCTGCGTTTGCAGAGACTGCTTCTGGTTACTTAATCGATATTGATGACTTTTCTTCAACTTTATCCACTCCTGCTATTGAAACTGTTTCAAAGACACATATGCTGTATATATGGCTTAAAAACAACTATTTAATTTATCCATGGAACTATCTGTGATTATTGCTGACATTGTTTGCATTTTTCCTATGGATTGGTTTCGTGGCTGTTTTCTTCTTGCTTATAAATGGTCATTACCTTCCTGAACGCTCCTCTGTTGAGCCTATGGATGAAGTCTTAACTCCATATCTTTCCTCGCATAAGGTCAGATGAACATTTCAGCTGTACCACTTCCTGATGGGATTGTGTAGTATAAAGTTTCATTTGATATATACGGGCCTACTGAGGTCATTCAAATTCCATGTCTACAAAATTGCTATGACTGATGTAATTACACCTGGTGTTGTATCAGATGATTGGGATGTCCAGACAGTTGATTCAATGTTAGCTGAAATGAAAGACTATTCAGTATTTGAAAGTGATGATGTATATACCAACACAAAGAATTATGGGGAAATGTTCTGCTATAACAACTTGGACCTAGCTGCACAGTGCAACTAGACATAGATCGGTATTTAACTATACACAGTAGGAACACTGTTCAACTCCACCTGTGGGGAGCCCAAAACGTTATTCAGGCAAATTTACATATTTTTCTGGGCATGACACAAAAAATATAGAATCATATTATTTCAAGTTGCCTCCTTCAAAAATTAGGAAACTTTTGCTAACTGACGCAAAACTGATTTATTCATATTCCTTTGTTTCCCATCTTGGAGTTGAAGGTTACGAATACTGGAAGAACACTACTGATGTAAAGGGTGTATGGGGAACACAAGATTGGCAAATACAGGCTAGGGAAGCTTTATTTAGAGTGTGCTTTATTCCTGTGCAAGTGATCTTTTTAAATGATACCATTCAACAGACACCTGTCTGGGGTTAGCAAAAATGAAAGAAAGAAATGTGCCCAGTATCCCCACGCTAGCAAAATTTAATACTAGTTCTGGATGTAAAGGTTCAGGCTGGGACCTGTAACTCTTCACTTTCTAGTCCCGGCAGGTAGTTAGCATGGCCAATAGACACAAATGGGTGTCAGGCACGTTTTGTGAATTCCTCAGTGGGTTTCAAGATTAGCAGGCCAGACCCTCGCTTTGTCTCTGGTCAAAACACAGGTATAGTTACAACATACAGTGTGGGTAAACTGTGCCAACAGTTGCTACAGACTAACACGTTAGCCGCAGTTAAGGAACATCTTAACACTCTTTCTGAAGATATAGACTTGCAGGACTTCTTGTTAGGCCCTAGAAAGCCACGCTCTAAAAGATTCATCTATGCCATATACAATGAGATCTGGAAACATTCTCAAATAGAAGCTGCTGCACGTTTAAGGCAGATAGACAAAGAACATTTAGAAAAAGCTTTAGCAGTTGTCGACAGCGGCATGAACACTCTGTCCAACAGGATTTATTCCCTTAACAACATAGTGTCATCTGCGATTGACAACATTCAGAATGACATGTCCCTTTTATACCATGGACAAAGTCCGCTGTGTTCCATCATGCAATTAGGTTGGACATTACAGACTCTGAAAAATGTCCGAGTTCCATGGAAGTATATTAACGGTAGTGGCTTGTTTGCTGCTTTTAATTTATCCAAGGAACAACAGACCATGGCTAAAAGGGAAGCGAGTTTCACCATGCTTCACATAGAAAAGTTAGAGAAGTTGCCTTTTACAGTTACAGAGAGCACATCAGCAGTATGGCTCCTACATGGCGTTTTAAATCTACCAATTTCCACTTTTTGTTTTTTGAAATGCCTGAAACATCTTGACGTGGGCAGATCCGAGCGGCTAGGTGATAGCTATATTAAAGAAGAGAGGGAGTTGCCCTTTGAATATAAATGTCTGAACGGCAAAACAGAGGTCTTTCTCAGAGGAAGCGAATGTGAGACTACTGTTAGTCATTCAATGATCTGCAAAGAGGTGTCCCTTCGTGGCCTTTGCAATGCGGGGGTCGCAAACTTGGCCTGTTTTCTGAAGGGTACTGCTGTCCCTTTGATTTGACCAGCATTTCATGTACTTTCAAATGGAAGTTATGTGGTGCTGAGCTACCAAAGCTGTTGCGGTATGCAACCAGAAATTGCCTACGCAATTTCAGTCTCTAAGGTCGTAACGTGTTGTGGACATGTTTTATTCCCCCCCACCCAAGAGATAAGAGTATCAAAAATGTGGCCCTTCACATTGATACTACTAGTGTAAATTATGACAAGCTGAGCAGACTAAAGGCGCTACTGTTCCAAAGACAAGTTGCATTGACATCTGCTAGAGAGACGTATGCTCTCCAGATAGCAAGATCATCAGCCGAGATACAATCCCTATTAAATACCAACTTCCCCAAGCACTTTGGAGAGCTGGTATCCATAATTTTCAGCACTTCGAGCACTACGGGGATTGTCCATTTCTTTAAGGCTGTTGGGTCTGGATTTGTGTCTATCTTCCAGACTGTCTTCGGAGTCATTCCTTCGGCCATCCATTCACTCTTTTCAAGTGTGTTGGCGGCTTTCCTATAACTTTGGTGTTAATAGGCAGAATACTACTGCTATTGCTTCTGATTCGCAGTGGTTGTGCCTTTCCAGCTAAGTGGAGTAATGGAGCCACTGCAACCAGCTGAACTGTGTCGTGAATGCATGGTTCTTTAATGCTTCGTTGCTGGAAGAGTTGGAGTGTGACTGGTCACTGTCATTCAGACCAGTCCTATGGTGTGTGCAGCCAGTCTTTTGCTGTGTGTGGTGCCTCTTTGAACACTTGCCTACAGTGTGTCTTGCTGTTCGGCCAATGCCTCCTGTGGACCAAGAACTGCTGATGTCTCAGATGAAGGTTCATTCACAGTCGTGCCCCTTGAGACTAAGGTTGATTTGCGAGGCCACCTATGAGCCACCCTTGGTGAACGATCTGGTACTTTTCAGTGATGGGAAGAGTGCCACTCCTGCAGCTGGACCCGCACAAGAGGCTGCTATGCACTACTGCTCCGTGGATCCATCTGCCTATCCTGTCACCGATCTAACATTTGACGATGTGGCCTCTTTCCTGAGGTCCTTTCCATTCAATGGCTTTGAAGATGCTCTTTAAGATCGTGACTGCTGTTAAATAGATTTGATGATTGGCTTATCTTAGCAAATTCAAAGCTTGAATTTATTGCCCTTACTTTGGCCTGCTGTACTTGTCATGTCGACATTATGGCCCTCATTACAACCCTGGCGGTCGGTGATAAAGCGGCGGTAATCCCGCCAACAGGCAGGCGGACAAAAAATGGGATCACGAACACGGCGGAAACCGCCAACATAGACAGCCACATTAACACTTTGACCGCCAAGGCCGTAGCAATAAGCACCGCGGCGGTCACCGCCAACAGACTGGCGGAAGACAATGTACCGCCCACCGTATTACAAGGCACCAATCCGCCAGCTTTTCCAGGGTGGTACCAACAATATCAAAAGCACGGTGGAAACAGTACACTGGAGGGGAACCACTCACCTTTTGACACTGAACGATGAACCAGGACGCTATGGAGCCCAAACTGCAGGTGCTCCCCATGTTGGTGTATCTGCTAATACATCAGGAATTTGAAAGAAGGCGGCACAACGACAACAGTGAGTACTGCACCTAGCACACAGGGGAGGGGGGGAGGAAAAAGAGAGTGACACACACACGCAACACCGCCAGCCCCCACCCTCACCTACAACACCATACACACTAACAGATCCAACAACATTACAGATACACCCTGTAACCCCCTTGAAGAACGCAAGGACAAAAGGAACTGAGTCAAATATGTGATATTTTGTAAATGCATATAAATGTAATGATTGCAAACAACTTTATATACAAATATGTACAAAATGTACAGAGGGCTGTACAGTGTCTATTGCAAATATCTGTGGACCAGTGGGCAAAACAATTATGGGCGAAGCCCACAATTGACTCCTGCCTCAAAACCGAGAGAACACTGCAGGGGCATCAGGTCGAAAAAACACAGGCACCTCAGGGGGAAGGGGGGGCACCTCAGCTGGAAGATGGTGCTACGCCACTGCTCCTCGAGGGGGCAACATGCCCACAGCGATGTCCTGGGGAGTGCAAAGCCACAGTCTCTCAAGTGGGTGGTTTGCCCACTGCTTGGTCCTGGGGAGTTCAAAGCCACAGTCTCTCAAGTGGGTGGTTTGCCCACTGCTTGGCCCTGGGGAGTGCAAAGCCACAGTCCCTCAAGTGGGTGGTTTGCCCGTTGCTTGGTCCTGGGGAGTGCAAGGCCACAGTCTCAAGTCTCTCAAGTGGGTGGTTTGCCCACTGCTTGGTCCTGGGGAGTGCAAGGCCACAGTCTCTCAAGTCTCTCAAGTGGGTGGTTTGCCCACTGCTTGCTCCTGGGGAGTGCAAGTGGGTGACATGTTCCATTGGTTCTGGATGGGGCTTGGTGCAGAGTCTGCTTCATCCTGCCAAGGACTGGGTGAGTGGATGCATTTCTCCACTGCTTCTGGAGGGGGCCTTGCGCCCAGTCTGCTTCATCCTGCCAAGGATTGGGGGAGAGGATGCATTTCTCCACTGGTTCTGGAGGGGGCCTTATGCCCAGTCTGCTTCATCTTCCAAGGACTGGGGGAGTGGACGCGTTTCTCCACTGGTTCTGGAGGGAGCCTTGTGCCCAGTCTGCTTCATCCTGCCAAGGATTGGGGGAGTGGATGCATTTCTCCACTGGTTATGGAGGGTGCCCTGTGCCCAGTGATGCTGCACCTGGGGTGTGGCAGTTCACATTCCCTCACCTGAGTGTCTGAGACACGAGATGTGCAGGGAACAGATAGCATGATACTCCATGAGGCAGAGACAGACTCCATCCTGCGGCGACTTAGGCTGCAAACTGCTGGTAGTGCCAGTGCTGGTGCCTCAAGTGGTGGGTGCAGGGTCCAGGACATCTCCTGCAGCCTCAGACGGCTGCCTACTGGGGATGCTGCTGATGTCCGATGTAGTGGCACCGGCTGGGCATGTGGCGGTGCATATGGTGGTGCAGGTGGCGGTGCCTGCGGCGGTGTTTGCGGCGGAGATGCTGCCGGTGCTGCCCGTGGTGCAGGTGCTGGTAGTAGTGGACGGAGACACTAGTCCGTTTCCAGCAGCCTCGGACGGCTGCCCACTGGGGATGATGCTGGTGACTGTCATTGTGGCAGCGGCGGTGCAGGGGGCGGTGCAAATGGCGGTGCAGGTGGCAGTTGTTGCGGCGGTGTTTACCGTGGTACAGGTTGCTGGCCTGTCAGGACAAATAGTGGTCACCAGTCCCTCACCTGGAGGCTCCGAGCCCTGAAGTGCTTTGCCTTTGCTTTTATGCCCCTTTCCCACCTTGGTAGTTGCTGCTGGGCCCTTGGCACTGTCCTCTTTTGTTTTGGATGAGGCCTTGCTGGGTGGGTGGTGCGTCTTGTCCATGCTGCATGCGGCCCCTTCTTAACCATGGCAGGTGACGGAATGGGGTGGTCTCTTGCATTGGTAGGTGGCACACTGCCAGCCTTGACGGGTGCCCCCTTTGATCCTCTTGGACTTGCAGGGACCACAGCGGACACCGACTTGTTGGCTAACGTGCTGGCTTGGGATCTAGACATCCTGGCCCTAGGTGACGGATGGGGGGGCATAGGGAAGAGGTCAACGTTAGCCAGGAAAAGTTTCTTTGACACACTGGGATGGGAAGATGGAGGGGGTGTGGGAGTGGAGGAAGAGGTAGTGGTTGTAGGAGGTGTATTTCTGCTGAGATTGGTTGAAGGTGCATGGGCTGGAGGCTGTTGTGAGGTGGATGGCTGTTGAGTGGGTGTGTGCCTGCGTTTGTGTACTTTGGGAGGAAGGCTCACAGACACACTGGGAGAGGACACATGGAACGTGTGCATGGTTGTGGGAGTGGTGATTGCTCGTGAGGGGTGTGTTGTGATGGGCGCGCTGGTGGCAGTGGCTGATGACGTAGTGCATGCAGTTGTGAGTGGCGACGCTACTGGGAGGGAGGTGGACGAAGAGGATGAGGGGGACGCAGTGGAGGAAGTGGATGTTGGTATGTGTGCATAGGTATGGTGCTTGTGTGAGTGCCTGTGTGATGATGTGTGGTGCTTATGTTTTCCTGAGCCACTTTTGTGTGTTGATGTGTGTGCATGCTGGTCTGAAGGTGTGCTTGGGATAGGGTGAGGTAGAGGGGATTGGGTCGTGGTAGTGGAAGTTGGACGGGGGAGGCTGGACACAGGGACAATGGCTGCTATCAGTGCTGAAGCCAGAGCCTGAAATGCTCTTTGTTGGGCCGCCATGCCAGAATGAATGCCCTCCAGGTATGCATTTGTTTGTTGCAAATGCCTCTCAACACCCTGGATTGCATGTAGAATGGTTGACTGCTCAACAGTGAGGGATCTCAGGAGGTCAATAGCCTCCTCACTGAGGGAAGCAGGGCTGACTGGGGCAGGGCCTGAGGTGCCTGGGGCAAAGGAGATGCCCACCCTCCTGGGTGAGCGGGTATGGCAAACACGCTGAGGGGCTGCTGGTAGGGGGGGTGGCAGCTGTACCAGTTGTTGGGGTGGCCACCGCCAGGGAGCTTCCATCGGAGGAGGAGTCGCTGTCACTGGTATCCCCTCCTGTCCCCGTCGTGAAGCTCCCCTCGCCCTCTGTCCCACGGGTGCCTTCACCCTCAGTGGATTTGCCCTCATGGGCCATGTGGGATGCAGCTCCCTCCGTCGCTGGTGCCTCTGCTCCTCTGCCAGATGATGCTAATGCACACAAGGACAGGGTGACAAAACAAAAAGGGGGGGAGAGACAGAGGATACACTTGGTCAATGCAAGCAACACCACTACCGTTGGCGTACACAACACACACTGAGCTGCCCTATGCACTAGGCCATGCCCAATCAGTCTCTAAGGTAGTCACCAGCCCATGGGGTACAATGCCTAAAACCAGCATCTGCACACCTGACACCCACAGGACCCTGCCCAGTAGTAGTTGGCCACTTGTACCATTGGGGTAGGCGTGCTTCAGAGCCTGCAAACAAGGGACCTACCCTGCCATGATCGCCCTGGCCTAGGGGCACCCACAGCCCACATCCCTCACCCAGCTAGTTCCTAGAGCACACAAAGTAAGCTTTCTGAATCTGTACTCACCCCCTTGTGGCTGCGGTGATGCCCTCAAGCGCCCATCCAACTCCGGATAGGCCACCGCCAGGATGCGGAACATCAGGGGGGTCATGGTGCTGGGCCTCCGCCGTCTTCTTGGTCCAGCGGCGCAGGTCCTCCCATCTCTTGCGGCAGTGGGTGCTCCGCCTGTGATAGACCCCCAGGGTCCGCACCTCCTTGGCGATGGCACGCCAAATACCCTTTTTCTGGTAGGCGCTGACCTACAGGGAAAAGACAGCAGAAAATGTAAGTACTCACCCGTCCGGACCGTCATACTCATTGCCCACCAGTTCCCACCCATGCCCTGACGCACATACACTGACCACCACTCATGAGGCATTCAGGCCAGGACGCCATAGCACCCCCCAACATGTGCCTTATATCCACACCACTCAAAACAGGCATTGCCCACACATAATGCTCACAGTGTACTCACCTGTTTGTCTGGAGGACTGTATGGTAACATGTACTGGGGGAGGACCCCATCCACCAGTTTCACCAGCTCCTCCGCAGTGAAGGCAGGGGCCCTTTCCCCAGACACTCTAGCCATTGTCGCTTCCAGACTCAGGTCACAGCAGCACTTGCAGTGTAGGTCCTCTCCTGTTGATGGTCAGGTAGCAAGTGAGTGAATAGATAGAAAATGGCGGTGACTTCCGCGGCGGTGCGTACCGTCACCGCAATTGGCTCCTGGGACTTATAGGGCCCAATGGTAACCAATGCGGAGTTGCGTGGTGGTCAGCGACCGCCTACAGCGACGCAGCACAACACCAGCGCAGTTACCTCATTTCCCCTTGTCCCTCCTCACAGGTCAGGCAGCCGCCATTTCAGGGGGGCACATGGCAAGGCACCTAACTGCATCACAGCACATATTGGCACATATACTGACTCTCAAATTCACACACTGCTTCTGTGACATAAATTCTAAAACACTTGTGCTATCTATGTGGTAAATGACCTTCTGCTCACCGTTCTCCTCCATAGGCTACAACCGCTGAGGCAGATGATGAGATGGCGGCATCCTCCGGTGTACAGACCCCTGGTGGACCTGTCGACAATGGAGGACAGACACATTATCATCACATACAGACTTGATCGTGCCACAATCCAAGAACTGTGTGCCCAATTGGAGCCAGACCTGATGTCAGCTATCCGCCAGCCCACAGGAATCCCACCTCTACTGCAGGTCCTGTCAGTGCTCCATTTCCTGGCAAGTGGTTCCTTTCAAACGACAGTGGCGATGGCATCAGGGATGTCATAGCCAATGTTCTCCACCGTGCTGACCAGAGTGTTGTCTGCCCTGCTGAAACACATGCGCAGCTACATCGTCTTCCCCAGGTAGAGGATTTGGCCATAGTGAAAGCTGACTTCGATGCCCTGGGACATTTCTCCAACATCACTGGTGCCATTGATAGTACACATGTGGCAATTGTCCCCCCCCTGCAGAAATGAACAGGTCTACAGGAATAGAAAAAGCTTTCATTCAATGAATGTGCAAATGGTGTGTTTGGCAGACCAGTACATCTCCCATGTGAATGCCAAATATCCTGGCTCAGTGCACGACGCCTATGTCTTCAGGAATGGCAGCATCCCTTATGTGATGGGGCAACTCCAGAGGCACATGGTGTGGCTATTAGGTGAGGCCAAGGTCACCACACAATATAAGTTGAGGTCTGAGTATGGGGTTGTCTCTAGGGGTTTGTGTGTGTCTAACAGTTGTCCCTCAATATTTACAGGTGACTATGGTTACCCCAACCTCTCATGGCTACTGACCCCAGTGAGGAATCCCAGGACAAGGGCAAAGGAACGTTACAATGAGGCACATGGGCGAACCAGGAGGATTATTGAGGGGACCTTCGGCCTCCTGAAGGCCAGGTTCTGGTGCCTCCATCTGACTGGTGGATCCCTATACTACTCACCCAAGAAAGTGTGCCAGATCATCGTGGCATGCTGTATGTTGCACAACCTGGCCTTGAGATGCCAGGTGCCTTTTCTGCTGGAGGATGTGCCTGGTGATGGTCTTGTGGCAGCGGTGGACAACAGAACAAACATTATACAGCAGTACTTCCAGTGACACACAGATAAGAGACTGTAACTCAACATTACTTTTCAGTAATCTTTTGGACATTGTACATGGCAGCCTCCTACCCTCTGTCTATGGCCACTGACTGTTTCCTTTGGATTCCCTTTTTTCAGATCTGTGTGCCCCATTCTGGCTCCTCCTATATGTACTGCTGTCCACCAACTGTCATAGATTGGTATAATTCAATGAACATAGACGTTGCAATGCTTTGAGAATGTTGTAAGAATACATCTTTCCAATCATTACACTGAATCCAGTATGGTTTATATTTCAATGGTGTTTATTTTTTTTGCTACATAGTATGGGGGTAAGTGCAAGGGGGTGGGGTGATGGTGGAGGAAGGTCCGGGGTAGAGTTCAGTCTCTTGGTATCACAGGTGCATTGTCCAATGGGGCATAGGAAGGGGAGTAATGGCAGTTCAAGGTGGACAGGGTGACAGAGTGGGACAGAAGGGTGACAATTAGGAGAGTCCTATTTCCTGGCGGGGGTCTTGGCAATGTTCTCTCTCTCCTTCCTGGATCGCATGAACCGTTTGCAGGGTGGTTCTCCTTCTGCAGGGGGTGGGGTGCTGGTGGCCTGTTGGTCCTGTGGCGGGGCCTCCTGTCCACTAGCGCCAGCGGAGGTGGAAGGCTGTTCCTTGGTTTGGCTAGTGTCAGGGGCCCTTTGTTGTGCCACTGCCTCCCTCATGGTCTTGCCCATGTCAGCCAGAACCGCTGCTATGGTAACCAGGATGGTGTAGATTTTTTTGAGGTCCTCCCTGATCCCCTGGTACTGTCCCTCCTGCAGCCGCTGGGTCTCCTGTAACTTGGCCAGTACCGAGCCCATGGTCTCCTGGGAATGGTGGTATGCTCCCATGATGTTTGAGAGTGCCTCATGGAGGGTCGGTTCCCTGCGTCTGTCCTCCCCCTGTCGCACAGCAGTCCTCCCAGCTTCCCTGTTGTCCTCTGCCTCTGTCCCCTTAACCGTGTGCCCACTGACCCCAGTTCCCTGATCGTCCTGTGTTAGTGGGATTACCAGGGGTGCCTGTATTAGCGGACACACTGCTGATTGACGTGTCCTGGGGACAGAGGTATGGGCCAGCTGGGTGGGTGCTGTGGTGGTATTTCCTGAGGTGGGGCTCTGTGGTGGGTTGGGACTGTTGCAGGGGAACCGACTGTCCAGAGGTCCCTGATGGGCCAGGTTGTTCATCGTGGTCCAGGCGTGCAGAGCTGCTGTCATCACTTTGGGGCGGGGGCTGGTTGTTGGTGGCACCTCCTCTCCGGTGACGTTGGGTAGGGGCCCTGTTGGGATGAAAATACATTGTTATTGTATCTGATTGTGTCATCTTGTGCAATGGGTGTGTTTCCCTGTATAATTGTGCTTTCCCTGTCGCCTTGGCCTTGTGTGAGTGCTGACTGTGTGGGCTGGATGAGTCTATCTACTGGGCATGCTGTGGTGATGGGTGTCCATGCAGGTCTGTGATGGGTGTCCATGCATTGTTGTTGCATGCAGGGCTGTTGGGATGGGTGGGTTGTGATGGTGGGGTGTATGTGAGGTGATGGAGTGATGGGAGTGAGGGTACGGGTGGGGGTATGTGATGGCATGCAGGTAGGGTGGGGGATATAATGATAAAGATTCGACTTACCAGAGTCCAGTCCTCCTGCTACTCCTGCGAGGCCCTCAGGATGCATGATCGCCAAGACTTGCTCCTCCCATGTTGTTAGTTGTGGGGGAGTAAGTGGGGGTCCACCGCCAGTCCTCTGTACAGCAATCTGGTGTCTTGAAACCACGGAACACACCTTCCCCCGTAGGTCATTCCACCTCTTCCTGATGTCATCCCTGGTTCTTGGATGCTGTTCCACAGCATCGATCCTGTCCATGATTCTCCGCCATAGCTCCATCTTCCTTACAATGGACGTCTGCTGCACCTGTGATCCGAATAGCTGTGGCTCTACCCAGATGATTTCCTCCACCATTACCCTTAGCTCCTACTCAGAAAACCTGGGGTGTCTTTGGGGTGCCATGGATGTGGTGTGAGTGATATGTGTGGGGTGATGTGTGGGGTGATGTGTTGGGGTGTATACTGTGAGGTGCGTGGATGGTGTATGGGTGATGGTGCTCTGTGCCTCTGATTGGGTGTGTGCTCTTTGCTTGTCTATCTGTGCTTGGTCTCTTTTTTTTCGTTGTAAGGGTTGTGGGTAATGTGGATGTGTGTTTTATAGTGTTGTGAGTGTGTGGTGTGTGTATGGGTGTCAAGTGTGTGTATTTTGAATTGTCCAATGTGGTGTAGTTTTGTAAGTGTGTGTGTATTTTGAGCGCAGCGGTGTGTGCTGCCAATGGCTTACCGCGGTTGAAAGACCGCCGCGTTGATTCGTGGGTCGTGATACTGTGGGCGTATTCCTGTTGGCTTGACGGTGTGGGTTTTGCTATTGCCGGTTTCTCACAGACCTTTGGTGTAGCGGACTTGTGTGGGTGTCTGTATTGTGGTGGTATTCTCTGTGTGGGTCATAATACCCGTGGCAGAATACCGCCGTGGTCACGGTATGTTGGCGGGCGTCAGCACGGCGGTAAGCGGGATTTACCGCCAGGGTTGTAATGAGGGCCAATATCTCTTTGTATGCTTTTATCTATTTTTTAAACATGTTTTTAACTACAAAAGCATTTTAGCTTGGGTTCATTCTCTTCGATGGCGTCATCCTATGGCGTTGTGCTTGTTCTGGCAATGAGGAGGGGATGTAGTGAATCCTATTTTGTTTTAATGGGAAGCAGGAGTTAGCTTAGCCTTCTGGCTTGAAGACCTGTGCCCCCGTCACCCAGTGACTTTTACCCTACTTAGCTTGTTCTGTTTTAGCACATTATTTAATTATATCTTTCCAAGATGGCTGGATTGTTTTTAGTTAGGACAATGTTTTAGTTTTGTACCCCTGGCCTTTCAATGAATTGATGTTTATGGCTGACAGGGCACCAGTGGATGGACGGCAGAGAACCCCTGGAGGGACAGAAGAGCACTAGTAAAGAAAGAGAAGAGACAAAGAAGATGGGAAGTGCAAGGATGGGGGAGTAGGGGGGGAGGCGCGACAGCAAGAGCAGGGAACTGGAGTGAGGTGAAACCATGAATGTCAATTTTCGACGAACAATCCGTTTGTTAAACAAATGAAGCTGTGGTGCAGATGTGTGGATTTCATATGGGGGTACTGAGTTTGAAACAAATGAGCAAAAGAATAGGAACACGAGGATGATAGCCAAATGTAGCAATTGGAGAGGTCAGATGTGAGGGGAACTAAAAGAGAGGACCACAGCAGTGGGTGAGAATGTGGGAAAGAGGGTTGGGAAGAGAGCAAGGGGAGCCATGCAATCCCACCGAGTGTTACACAGCTATAGAAAACACCTAGGGGCATATTTATACTTGTTTTGCGCCGAATTTGCATACTTTTTTTAACGCAGATTCGGTGCAAAACTTACTCCATATTTATACTTTGGCACCCGCGCCAAATTCATGGAGTTAAAGTCATTTTTTGGACGTGGAAACCTACTTTGCGTCAATGAGATGCAAAGTAGGAGTTCCCGTGCAAAAAATGACTTTATGGCCTTAGCGCCATATTTATCCCACCATGCTAAAATCACACAGGGCAGGCATTAGGGGACCTGTGAGCCTATTTCCATGGTGGAACACCAATGTAGTCACACAGTACTCACACACATATAAAAGAAAAAACTCAGTGTTACAAAAATAAAGGTACTTTATTTTGGTGACACAAATGTCAAAAATACCATAGAGACTATACTCCAGTAGGAGGTAAGAACTACATAAATTATATACACTAGTATGCAGAAATAGCTATAAAAACAGTTAGAAAACAGTGCAAAAAGTGAAAATCACAATAGTTATAAATGAGCTGGGGGAACACAAACCATATACTAAGAAAGTGGAATGCGACCACCTAGGCAAGTGTAGTGTGTAGAGGGGCACTGGGAGTATTAGAAAACACCAAAGATAAGTAATAGAATGCACCCCAGAGCCCAGGAAAGCAGGAGTAACCACGGTAACTTTCCTAGAACACGCAAGAACCAGAAGAGACTGCAAGACACCAACGAGGGATTCCTGGACCTGAAGACCTGTGGAAGAAGAGGCCCAAGTCCGAGAAGCACTGAAGACTTCAGGGAGAACAGGAGCCCCTGCTAAACCGGATGAAGTGGCAAAAGAAGAACCACCGGTGAAAAACAACAGTCAGTACTGCACCCAAGAAGACAGATGCGAGTTCCTGGTTTGTGCAGAAGATGTCCCACTCCAGATGGATGATTGCAGACTGGTTTGCTTCGCTGGATTCCGCCAACAAGCCTTGGCACATGCAAAGCTAGCGGTTACTGGAAAATGGCGCTGCTCGGGAACAGGACGGACCTAGTGGACTCTACCCAGGACGGCGAGCCAGAGGGGGCTCTCAGCAACTCAGAGAACCCTCAGAGGACCAGGCAGCGTTCACAGGAGTCCCACAGCACAGAGACAAAGAAGGTGCAAAAGGAGGCCCACGCAGCACTACTCAAAGAGATACCACGCCGCTGGCGAACCACACAGGAAGCTGTGTGTCACAGGAAGGAGTGCTGGGGGCCGGAGCTGCACGGTGCATGAAGAAGTTTGTGGAAGGATGCCAACAAGCCTTGGCAACTTCAAAACATGCGGTGCCTGGGGGTGCTGTCTTGCGTGGGGAGGCAAGCTCTCACCTCCACCAAAGTTGGACAGTTGGACGTCAGGACCGTCAGGACCACTTCAGTCCACCACCTGTGATGCTGGATCCACACACATCGTCAGGAGAGGGGACCCAAGCCACTGGTCGTCGCTGCAGAGGGGTGCCTGCTGAAGCAGGGAAGTGACTCCTTCACTTCAAGGGAGATTCCTTTGTTCTTCTGGTGCAGGCTGAAGACTGGCTGTCCTCTGAGGATGCACGACTGGGAAACAGTTGCAGTTGCTGGTAGAAGCTGAAGATACAATGTCGCAGAAGTCGTCTTTGCTTCTTTGTTGCAGTTGTAGAGTTCATGAAGGGTCCAGGTAAGTACCTATCAGGGAAGGGCTCTGACGTCACCTGCTGGCACTGGCCACTCAGATGCTCCCAGAGTTCCCTGCCAACTTGGAATCCAAGATGGCAAAACCCAGGGACCCTCTGGAGGAGCTCTGAACACCAACCCTGGGGTAGTGATGGACAAGGGAGTGGTCACTCCCCTTTCCTTTGTCCAATTTCACGCCAGAGCAGGGACTGGGGGTCCCTGAACCGGTGTAGACTGGATTAAGCAAGGAAGGCACCATATGTGCCCTTCTAAGCATTTCCAGAGGATCTGGGAGGCTACCCCTCCCATGCCTGTAACACCTATTTCCAAAGGGAGTGGGTGCAACACCCCTCTCCCAAAGGAAATGCTTTGTTCTGCCTTCCTGGGCTTGAACTGCTTGAGCAACAGGAGTGCAGTGGCAGCAGCTGGGGCTGCTTACAGGAAGTGCAGAATTATTAGGCAAGTTGTATTTTTGAGGATTAATTTTATTATTGAACAACAACCATGTTCTCAATGAACCCAAAAAACTCATTCATATCAAAGCTGAATATTTTTGGAAGTAGTTTTTAGTTTGTTTTTAGTTTTAGCTATGTTAGGGGGATATCTGTGTGTGCAGGTGACTATTACTGTGCATAATTATTAGGCAACTTAACAAAAAAAAATATATACCCATTTCAATTATTTATTATTACCAGTGAAACCAATATAACATCTCAACATTCACAAATATAAATTTCTGACATTCAAAAACAAAACAAAAACAAATCAGTGACCAATATAGCCACCTTTCTTTGCAAGGACACTCAAAAGCCTGCCATCCATGGATTCTGTCAGTGTTTTGATCTGTTCACCATCAACATTGCGTGCAGCAGCAACCACAGCCTCCCAGATACTGTTCAGAGAGGTGTACTGTTTTCCCTCCTTGTAAATCTCACATTTGATGATGGACCACAGGTTCTCAATGGGGTTCAGATCAGGTGAACAAGGAGGCCATGTCATTAGATTTCCTTATTTTATACCCTTTCTTGCCAGCCACGCTGTGGAGTACTTGGACGCGTGTGATGGAGCATTGTCCTGCATGAAAACCATGTTTTTCTTGAAGGATGCAGACTTCTTCCTGTACCACTGCTTGAAGAAGGTGTCTTCCAGGAACTGGCAGTAGGACTGGGAGTTGAGCTTGACTCCATCCTCAACCCGCAAAGGCCCCACAAGCTCATCTTTGATGATACCAGCCCAAACCAGTACTCCACCTCCACCTTGCTGGCGTCTGAGTCGGACTGGAGCTCTCTGCCCTTTACCAATCCAGCCATGGGCCCATCCATCTGGCCCATCAAGACTCACTCTCATTTCATCAGTTCATAAAACCTTAGAAAAATCAGTCTTGAGATATTTCTTGGCCCAGTCTTGACGTTTCAGCTTGTGTGTCTTGTTCAGTGGTGGTCGTCTTTCAGCCTTTCTTACCTTGGCCATGTCTCTGAGTATTGCACACCTTGTGCTTTTGGGCACTCCAGTGATGTTGCAGCTCTGAAATATGGCCAAACTGGTGGCAAGTGGCATCGTGGCAGCTGCACGCTTGACTTTTCTCAGTTCATGGGCAGTTATTTTGCGCCTTGGTTTTTCCACACGCTTCTTGCGACCCTGTTGACTATTTTTAATGAAACGCTTGATTGTTCGATGATCACGCTTCAGAAGCTTTGCAATTTTAAGAGTGCTGCATCCCTCTGCAAGATATCTCACTATTTTTGACTTTTCTGAGCCTGTCAAGTCCTTCTTTTGACCCATTTTGCCAAAGGAAAGGAAGTTGCCTAATAATTATGCACACCTGATATAGGGTGTTGATGTCATTAGACCACACCCCTTCTCATTACAGAGATGCACATCACCTAATATGCTTAATTGGTAGTAGGCTTTCGAGCCTATACAGCTTGGAGTAAGACAACATGCATAAAGAGGATGATGTGGTCAAAATACTCATTTGCCTAATAATTCTGCACTCCCTGTAGAAAACCTCAGAAGGCTGTAATGGCAGTACTGGGGGCCCTCTAAGTAGCCATCAGATAACATGGAATCATACAACCAATGCTTACAAAAGCTTTGGGGTATGATTCTAACATGTTTGATACCAAACATGGCCATATTCGGAGTTACAATTTTTGAAGTTGGACACAGGTGGTGACCTATGTCCAGTGAATACATAAAATGTCGTCCCCGCACTCACGAAGTCTGGGAAAATGGTCCTGTAGGTCGTGGAAGCACCTCTGCCAGTGCAGGGGTGCCCTCACGCACAGGTAATCTGCACCCAGCCTTCAGGGCTAGAATGCCTGCAATAAGGGTGACTTATAACTGACCTGGTGCAGTGTAAATAGCAGTGAAAGGGTGTATGCACCATTTCACACAGGCTGCAATGGCAGTCCTGCAGAAACCTTTGCATGGGCTCCCTATGGGTGGCAAAATAAATGTTGCAGCCCATAGGGATCCCCTGGAACCCCAATGCCCTGGGTACCTAGGTACCATATACTAGGGACTCATAAGGGGGGACCAGTATGCCAATTTTTGGTGAAATACTGAGTTACCAGTATGCAGTGACAATATTTAGAGGAGAGAGAGCATTATCACTGGGGTCCTGGTTAGCAGGATCCCAGTGAACACAGTCATCAAACACACTGACATCAGGCAGAAAATGGGGCTAACATGCCAAAAAGAGGGTACTTTCCTACACATATACATTCTACATCATACCAGATATGCAAGAATATGCATATGTGCCTTATACACCAAAAGGACAGGTGTATGCACATGTGAAGTAACTACACCAATGAAAAAATGTCCATGTGTAATACACTACACAATCAAAAATAAGCACATGTCAAGTACACTGCACAACAGAGTACATGCACATGTGCAGTAAATTACATAACTCATGTGTGTGCTATCCCGCACTACTTATATATGCACATGTGCAGTAGACTACTTCATTAAGTGTATGCTAATGTGCAGTACAATAAATAACAAAATACAAAAAAAAATGTACAAAAGACCACTGAGCACCCACACAACCACGATTATCTAAACATGAAAAGTACTTCAATAAAACAAACCATATGCACATGTAGATTCTACACTAGGCGATCAAGGACATGCACAATGGCACTATTCATTGCACAACAGAGAATGTGTAAACAAACATGTTCATGTTCAGTATCCACCAGATAGTACATGCACGGTAGAAACTAAACAACATGAAGGTGCAAATGTGCCCCAGATGACGGAATATATGTAGTAGGTGCAATATACACCAATTACATATACGCACATGCAGGACATGCCATACTATAGATATGCACAAGTGCAGTACATACCAAAACAAGAGTACAGACAAAAACAACTAAGAAACATTGTATGCACATTTGCCACATACACACCATACAATAGAACACGGGTCCTTAACTTGTGGCCTGGGCACCCCGGGTCCATGACGCCTACTCAGGGGGTCTGCCACTGCTTAGAAAATGAAATTCTATTAACATAATTATAAAGTGGATATAAATAAAAAAGCAAAATGTAAAACTGAAAATTCTAAAACGTTCTGCTTAAAGTAAAGAGTTTGAAATTGAAGGCTAAAGATTAAGTTGGTATCCTCAGATGTGTGGGAGCTGTGCAAGTGCGTCAAACAGAATACACTATGTGAGGCCTCAAATAAATTTAGAAAAGCACCAATGTTCCCATTAAAATAGATTTTAGGGGGGCGTGGCCAAGATGGCGGCGTAAACGGACGCGTCACTGGGTTCTCCGCCACCCGGAAACTACAACATAGCAGCCTGGAGATCCCTCCGCAGGCACCCACGACAAGTCGGGACATCAACAAAGAGGGGGGGCGTTGGAGGGGGGCAACACAGGTCAAGAGCGGGGCCCGCAGAGGCGCCGGATCTTGACGGGTGCTGGCGCGAGGGCCTGCGAAGCACAGGCAGCGGAGGCTTGGGCGGAGGCCTAGGCGTGCTGAGGAGGAGTGCCGATGGACGGAGGAGCACCGAGGTGCTCAGCCAGAGGTGCGGCTGCGCCCGGGCCCGGCAGCGAAGGTGAGAGCTGGATGGGACCTGACCCGGGGCGACAGATCGGCGGCGCGGATCAGGCCGTAGAGTGAGAGGGACGTGGGAGAGCCTGGGTAGGGCCTGGCAGCTGCAGCACAGGGCGCCGAGATCCCTGCCCCGAAACATAACAGAAAGAATTGAGACCCTGAGCATAGGACATGGGACGTTCGCCGTAACAGCCGGACGCCCACGGGTGGAGGAGCCCGACGCGGAAAGAGGCCCCACCAAAGCATACACAACTGGATCTTGACGTGCACCGGCGCAAGGGCCTGAGACGCGCAGGCTTCGGAGGCTTGGACGGGGGCCTAGGTGCGCTGAGGAGAAGCGCCGACTGATGGAGGGGCGCCAAGGTGCCCAGTCGGAGGACCAGCTGTGCCCGGACCCGGCATAGAAGGTGAGAGCTGGACGGGTCCCAGCTTGGGGCGTCTGATCGACGGCACGGTTCGTGCTGCAGAGTGAGTTGGAATTGGTAGGGTCCAGGTTGGGCCCGGCAGCTGCGGCATAGGGTGCCGAGAACCCAGGGCCAAAGGAATAACAGAAGGGGATGAGACTCTGAGCATAGGGCACGGGAAGTTTTCTGTAATGGCCGGACGCCCACGGGTGGCGGGGCCAGAGGCGGAAATAGGCCCCACCAAAGCATAAACAACTGCATCTTGACGTACACCGGCGCGAGGGCCTGAGACACGAAGGCTTCGGAGGCTTGGGCGGAGGCCTAGGCACACTGAGGAGAAGCGACGACAGACGGATGGGCTCCGAGGTGCCCAGTCGGAGAACCGGCTGAGCCTGGACCCAGCATAGAAGGTGAGAGCTGGATGGGCCCCAGCCCGGGGCGTCTGATCGATGGCACGGTTTGGGCTGCAGAGTGAGTGGGAAGTGGTAGGGCCCGGGTTGGGCCCGGCAGCTGCGGCATGGGGCGCCGAGAACCCAGTCCCAGACGCATAACAGAAAGGGATGAGACCCTGAGCATAGGGCACGGGAAGTTTTCCGTAACGGCCGGATGCCCATGGGCGGAGGGGCCAGAGGCGGAAGGGGGCCCCACCAAACATAAACGACCATCGGGACGGCCCGAAGGAAGGAATAGAGGCATGCGGCACTGACACCGGCGGCTGGAGCTACGTGGCAGAAAGCAGTAAATCGGCCGCCGGAACAGAGCATAAGTGGGCTGCCGTGTCCGGGGCAGTTACACGGAGGCCTTTTGCCTTTGGGTGAGCACGGAGAGCGGGTGCCTCCCTGGTCGCGTCTGGCCTTGCCTGCCTGGCGGCCTACGTCGCAAGCAGCAAAAGACAATGGCTTCTTCAAAAGCTAAAAAGGATCAGTGGGCTACAGAGATGCTGACCAAATCCACACCAGCACAGAACAAACATGTTGACACTCCCTCACACCGCAGGCGGCCACAGACACTGGAGGTATTGAGGACAATGAAATGGCACCAGTCAGGTGGGGATTCCTTACCTCCCTATTCAACTCCCTAAAGACAGATCTCCAGGATCTGCGAAAAGATCTCTCTCAGAATCTGCACGAACCTTGCACCGATCTCACCTCATTGGGTGATCGGGTGTCAGGCATGGGAGACAATGAGATAGCCAGAGGAGAAGAAGTCAAACAACTCCAATAAGAGATCCTCCGTTTGCGGGAACAAGAGGAGCAACTACAGATCATGACTGAGGACCTGTAAAACCACTCCCGCCGCCACAACATACGAATTAGAGGAGCTCTTAATGGGGCTGAAGGGGACGACATTAGAAGGTATACCATGGCCTTGTTCCGCTCACTTCTTGGTCCAGAGAATAAGCAGGAGATCCTACTGGACCGGGTGCAAAGAGAAGGCCGACTGGGGGGGACTGGGTCTCGCCCCCGGACATTCTAGCCTGCATCCACAACTTCCTGACCAAAGAAGACATCCTCCAAAGAGCGCGGAATCCACTTTAGGGGTCACACTTTGCTTTTATACCAGGACCTTTCTCTCCTTACACTACAGCGACGCAGGGAGTTTAAACCCATCACAGATTACCTCTGGTCCCATTCCATCTCATACAGCTGGGGACACCCCTTCAGACTCATATTCCGTTGCGACGACCAGACACAACAAGTGAAATCACTTAAGGAGGCCCAACAGATATTAAACATGGGGGAAGACACCTCAGAGGTGAGAGCTCTTGGGAGAGTACCCCCCCTGAGGGCCGCACGGGATGGAGACAAAAGGAACGGCGACAGAGATACCCAAGACCATCATCAGCGGAAAGAGCACATGAGAGACAGCCTGTCCTTGACAGCATCACCGCCGGCGCCAACACATAGCCATTGCCAGTCGCCAACCACTTGCGAGAAAGACCCATAGGCTGTCCTAGGGGTCTGACCAGGCAAACAATGACACAGGCCCCCGGGTGGCAGAGTCCATGGATGGCTTTCCCAGACTTCACGAGACTCCTCTGAGCTTTGCTCAAAGCCCTGTCTATAGTATTCCTCGCACTGAGGACTTGGTTATTTGTTCGATAAGCACATGTTGTGCCACCCTTTAAATGATGATATTCTCCTCCCTCATGCGACGCAATAAGATACAACTGTCCGCAAACTCCTACGTAGGCACACAACACAATACTATTCCCTGCTCCTTGCTAACCACAAAACACAGATATCATAGCCTTCCCCTTCACATTAACACACCTGACGCTTAAATGCCTGAGCCTCAATGCCAGAGGCCTCAATAATCCCACGAAACAGCTGGTGATCCTCTCTCTCCTTGAGCGTTCAAAAAGCCACATATGCTTATTACAAGAGACACATTTGCTACCTAAAGATGTCTACTGAATGTGCTCCAAATGGTTCCCTCAACAATACTGGTCCTCAGCCTCCATGAAACATGGGGGGTAGCGATCTTGGTCTCTAAAGCATTTCCAGGGGAATTCGTCACTAAAGTACATGAGCTAAAAGGTAGACACTTAGCTTATAGTGTACGGATAGAATCATTCCATTTCACAATAGCTACTATCTATGTGTCTAACACACAACAAGAGGCATTCATGACACAAGCTCTCTCTCCAACGTTGACTACCCCTGACACAGCAATACCAGTGGGAGGTGACATCAACCTAGTCATGAACAGCGATCTAGATCTCTCGGGCACAGGCAGGGGCAGACAGGTGCTCTCTCCTGGCAGCACTTTACTGGCTTGCAGACTTTGTGGATATATAGAGTAACACAAACCCAAACCTCCGACACTATACCTTTTACTCAGCAGCAACAAAAACGTATATGCGCATAGACTACTTCTGGGCCTCCTTGGCGTTCCGAGCTCGCATCCAAGTGACTACCATTGAACCGCGTGCTCTGTCAGATCATGCAACCATTACTTTAACAGCTCAAATTAATATGAATCGCACCCGAGTCCCCGGTTGGAAATTTCGGGATACTATAATACAGACACAGGGCACGGTGAAGTCTTTGAGACGCACGATCACAGACTACCTTAGCCAAAACGATGACGAGCACACTTCCCTAATGACAAAATGGGAAGCCCTCAAAGCGGTGGTGCGCGAAGGGGTGATCTCTTTATCTGCAATGGAAAACAAAGCCCGGAAAGAACAGAGGGCGCTGCTTGAGCAGAAAGTAGCTGAATTGGAATGCTCCCACAAATGCACTGGAGCTCCAGGGGTCTGGAGGGAACTAAAGAAAACCCGCCTCCAACTGAGACAACTAGATTGGGATTGTGCCGAATACGCTCAAACATAAATATTATGTAGGGAGCAATCGCTGTGGGAAGCTCCTAGCCCACAAATTAAGAGCACAACTCCAGACCACCACCATTAAGATGGTGCATTCCCCATCTCTAGGAGAAGTGCACACAGACCGACAAATCGTAACAGTGTTCTCTAAATTTTACCAAACGTTATGCACAGCAGATGCCTCCATCAACACGGATCCCGCTAGCTATCTCAATAACTGTACACTTACTCCACTCTCACAGAAAGATGCAACTCTCCTTGACAAACCAATCCAGATAGAGGGAGTGATATAGACCATTTCCCACCTCAAGATAGGGAAATCACTGGGCCCAGATGGCTACACCCCATTTTTTAATAAAACCTTCTGCTCTGAATTGGCCCTAATACCCACAAGGCTCTTTAATTCCTTTTCAGAGACACTTTCCCTCACCCCCAATATGCTGGATGCAACCATCACTGTAATTCCCAAACCGGGCAAGGATCCGGAGGAGTGTAGCTCCTATTGGCCCATCTCACTCCTAAACATAGATGCCAAGCTGTTTACTGGCTTCTTGGCACATTGCCTCAACTCCTATATACCCGGGCTAGTTGACCCTGACCAAGCGGGTTTCATACCACACCGGCAGTGCGGTGATAACACAAAGCAACTCTTACACCTCACAGATTAAACGCATAGGTTGCACAGAGAGGCTCTACTACTCACTATAGATGTGGAGAAAGCGTTCAACAGAGTGCACTGGCCCTACTTATTCCAGGTGTTGGAGCGCTTTGCCGTTGGACCAACACTCCTGAAATGGATAAAATGCGTATATAAAGAGCCCAAAGCAGCCGTCCGGGTCAATGGTGCACAGTCACTGCCCTTTCCGATTCAGCGAGGAACGAGGCAGGGCTGTCCACTATCTTCACTCCTATTTGCCCCCTACATGGAGGTTCTGGCACAGAGACTACGGGCCAATCCCCTCCTAACTAGCATTAAATTTGGGGGCGATTACCACCTCATTAGCCTCTACACAGACGACATGATCCTAGCACTGTCAGAGCACATGATCTCGCTACTCGCTCTAACTGACGCTTTACAGGAGTTCGGCTCCGTATCAGGCTTCAAGGTGAATGTACAAAAATCGCAAATTCTAAATGTTTCAGTCCCCCCATACACAAAGGGAGTTATTTCAAAGCTCCCCTGCATATGGTCTTCACAGTATGTCCCATTCCTCTGCATTGAATTGGCAAATACGGCTACAAAAACAGCTCATAGGAATTATGCCGCCCTCTCCAAAGCCGTATTGAAGGACTTGAAGGTGTGGAGCAAACATAAACTCTCATGGTTAGGTAGAGTAGCAGCGATTAAGATGACAATCCTGCCACACATTCTCTATTTCAAACAATCCCTCTTCCCCCGCCAACTAAAACCATGGCTGCACTACAATCGGCGATACTCAAATTCATCTGGGACTGGAAATCTGCATGCAATCCACTCCGAACCCTGTACCCTCCTAAGATTAAAGGAGGCTCGTGGTGCCCTGTCTTCTGAAATACTACCAAGTTGCCCAAATGCTGTTCCTGCTGGAATGGAGCCGCCCATACACCGAGAAACATTGGTGTTTCATGGACCAAGCAGTTGCAGGCTGTCACGGAGGCAGATAGAATCACATACTATCAAGTTATACACTGGGTCCTGCAACCAACAGTTAGGCCTCTAGTGGCTAGACCACTCACAGCATTTGAGAAATGGCTAACACTTAAAAGAGAGGATAAACGGCTGATGTCCGAACTTTAGATACACCTTACAGAACTCCAAACTACACCTCATAGCTACACAAACTATGGTTTCTTCTGGGGATGGAGAAACTGTCTCTTGCAGTGGAACAACAATCAGCAGATGTTTCCATGCTATGGGCACCCTTTATACAAATCTTGGCTACAGAATTCAATGAAATCACATGCCCTGCATATTTAAAAATCTTTCGCATGCTGAGAGACCACTGATCTCATCAACTATACCGGGAGCTACTTGTTTACCTACTGAGCTGGAAGGGGACTGAATAAACTAGTTACATACTTAGGGGAGAAAGATACAGGGAGAACCTGGACTTAGTCATGGGGGGAGTTGACCAGTTTCTTACAATTTTTTCTTGTTGACTGTTCTTGTATACGCAACGCTCATGTAACAATGGTCATAATGTGTCCCTCTGAGGGAGGCCTTCTGTAGGCTACATTTGTTATGAGCGCTATTATCGCTGCTGGCCTGTAAGGTTGTAGGTATATGGCTCTCTTACTTTTTTTTCAACTAAAATATCAATAAACAGATTTGATCCATAAAATAGATTTTATTTTTACATTTATTTGTGAATTAAATATTTCATCATTTGTGTGTTTGTTTGATGAATGCATGTTTTCTGTACTTATGTGTATTGTTTTGCAGTTCAAATCATTGCAATTTTAAATGCCTGTGTTCCCAGCTTCCAGTAATGACTCGGTGGGAGTACCCACATTCCAGTAATAATTAATTGGGGGTCTTCAAATGTCAAAAGTTTAAGAACTCTTGCAATGGAATACATTAAAATGCTTGCTACGTACCAACTGATTATTTGCATGTATACAGTGTATACTGGACAACCAACTCTAGGCAAATGTACACTACACATTCTATTGTTGCAAGGGGCCCAACAATAATTGTTATACCACCCAGTGAAAGCAGCACACAGCTTGCCACAGGTGTGTGCAATCAGCAGGGCCACACAGCAGTGAGGTAATGTCCTGGCATTTTTCCATATTAATTTTAACAGTACAATAGTGAGCAATTTTCAGTCAGGCTATCTTCTTTCATCAAAACAGTACAGTTCAGTTTTCACTGAGGTAATCTCCTGGCATAATGGTGTTTCGCTTTCATTAAAGTTCTGCAGAGGAGCTGAACCTCCTTAAGTGGTACCGATTTTGAGTGCAGCATTACATTTACGAGGGTAAAAAAAAAACAAGTACCTTTTGCTGTTTCCGAGTGCTACCACAGTCTGTGGTGATGTATATAAAACATGCAATCATGTGCACGTGTGCAGAAAACAAATACGGTAGTCTACATAGATATGTGGCACACACATCTAGCTGAGTTTATGCACGGGTACAATACACATTTCTATTGTAGATTTCAACTATGTGCAGTGCACATGTACCACATACAAATACGATTCGCACCATTCTCATGTGAAGTACAATCCTATAATGGTGCATACATATATATATATATATATATACAGCTCACTCAAAAAGACCCCATACGGTTGTGCAGTTCACATACAGGGGAATCTTCACTCATGTACAATTCACAAGTGCATGAGTCCATCCACGTGTGCAGTGCATAGATAAAGCAGTCTGTGCACTAATCCAGTACACGGATAAAGTTTAAGCACATGGCAAGAACGTACACACACACCAAACACAGACAGACCTTTGTCTGTTTATACAGGTGTAATTCAAACATAAATAGCCCATGTACAGAATGCACATAGGTCAAGCACACATATACAACAGAAGCCGCACACGTGCAGAACACAAACATACAAGAATCCATACACACACACACAAACACTTAAGAATCCATGCCCACGAGCAGTACACACAAACAGCTGAGTCCATATCTTAGTTCACAAGTACAGCTGAGTCTATACACGTGCAGTACACACACATACAACTGATTTAATGTGAAACACAGATAGCCCACACACACGCCCATAGTTCACGCATGCAAGAAGGTGCAGTACACATCTGTCAGAGGGGCTCTCCGCCTCATGTGTGGGCGTTTTCCCCAGGAACCTCGAGTACACGGTTCGATTCCAGTCTGGGCCTACCCTTGGGTTCCGGAGCACAAACCCTCCCCAAGCCGCCACCTCATTTGATCGCCACGTCCTGCCACGGGTGACCTTGTCCTGCTCTGCATACAATGAATGGCGGTACATGAGAAAGCCGGGTCGCCTCTGGGGACAGGTGACAGTACATCTCGCGCCTAGATGATAAATCGCCCTTCGACCCCTGCGCCATCACACTAATGAGCAGATTATCCCGCGCAACGATTAATTCCGCCCTCGCTGAGGTTAAGCACCCCTGGTCCTCCTGGGAGGGTTGAGGGGCGGGGATTATTCATTCTGTGCTCTTTCGTGGAAACAAAGGAGCAGAAAAGAAAGATGGAGGAAGAGAGAAGATGGTGTTTGTGGACCCGGGACACACCCGTAGGCGTTAAAATGTTGAGCTGGAGTTGTATTTTGATAAGTGAGATTGGGAGGGTCAGGGTGTTATGTTATATTTTATGGCATAGTGTAAACAAGTTTACAAGGAGTGGGGGGAGAAGTATTGGGGTTGTAGAAGTTTGAGGGAAATTGAATTTTATGGTATGCCTGTGGAAGAAAGAACCATATTCTGTAAAGTAAACTCTAGAATGTATACCCTTAACCCACAGCATATATGGGATAATGTACCACCTGCTGTACTCTACAAGGATATTGCAAGTCACCAGGGAGTTTCATGACCATATGGAGAAACGAGGTTCAAGCCTGAGAACCGTTATAAGGTTAGGGATGTCAGTGGTGACTTGCAATATCCTTATTGTGTATACCCGAGGATACTTTATCCCATATAATAAATAGTCACACCATCACCTTTCCCACAAACTGCTTAAATCCTTGGTGCTTAGCTCTTTCATTTCAAAGATAGCATGTTTGCAAATATGAAGAGTAAGAAAAAATCCCCAGTGGAAGATTAAACACATCAAAAAGCTGTTAGAGTTTTTCTGCAGTAGTTTCGAATGTGTAGAAACCAGGTGTATTCTATCTGTATGGGTGGAGGAGCCACCCCCCGCCCCATCTTTTTCCTCAACAGGAATAGTGTGTGTCAGGCTGCACAACAGTCAGCCTGACAGACACTATCCTTCTTCAGGACAGGCAGCCAGGAGCTAAGGAGCTTGACATGCGCTAAATGCGCAGTCACCTTGCTACTTGAGGTGAACTTTGCCAAGCTAAGAATTTCACAGCCCAGTGGACAAGACCTTCTCAGCCAAGCAAAAGTTCTTTGAAGCCCTCCCCCTTGTGATGAGAGGGGAGCGTCACTGATTGCCTCGAACCTGGATGCTTCAGTTTTAAGCCCTTAAGTGCCCAGGGCTTGATTGTCAATCAGTGACATCTCGTCATAGAGTGGAGTGAGGTCAACAGTCTCACTGACCCCCTTCCCACTTTGTGACGATTGAGGCACTACTGCTTTCCCTCATTGGCTGACCTAAGGACAGCTAATGAGGGAAGAGAGCAATCCCAACCCTCCTGGAACCTCCAAGGGTTCCCTGCCAGAGAGCTGCAGCAAAAGTACATTTTACATTTTTTGATGTTTTGTGCATGCTTGCATGTATGTATGAATGTATGTGTATTTGTGAGTGAGTGTTGTAAATGAATGTGTGCGTGTGTGTGAATGCATGGGTGTGAGTGAGTGTATTTTTGCCCCAGCTAAAATTATGTGCCACCACTTGTAGAAACGTGCAGAAAGATTCTAACCTTTTTAAAATAATGATCTAAGTAGTGCGAAAATAAACATGTTGCCATAAATATCTCCGTTCTACTTGTCACTGCAAGCTAGAAAAGCAGAGAAGAAGAAAGAAAAGCCACGTTTCATGTGCATGCTTTAAACAGTTGATCAGTGACCTGCTCTGCCTTTCCCCTCAGCTGGCATTGCGACGTCAGAACACAACTGTAAAACGTTATTATAATTGAGTACTGACATCATTTCTTTTAATAGGCAACTGGATGCGTCACAAGTCGCCTATTATAAAGAAATTAGGGGCAGATTTTTATTGCAGAATCTCATGTATTATGAGTAAATACCGTTCTCATACAGAATATAGCAGTACTGATATCCCTGCCATTCATGCTGCGATTAAGGTAAGGGATACTAAGTAACATTCAGTGGCTCTGAGGTCACTAATGCTATTAACAAATGAATGTGCGAGCTCTCACACCACCACATGTCCCCTGTTCTCTATAAACAGTTTATTGTCTGTAGTGAGGGTTTTAGCCAGAATGTGTACAAAATGTGTGGAGGTGAACATGAGTAAAAAGCTGCGAATCGGTCATTGGATTTTTGGATTTCTTCAGCTTACATGTTTCTGCACTCAGTGCCTCAAATTGTCATGCACATTCAACAGGACTTTGTGTGTTTTTTTTATCAACTGCTGCCACACAAGTTACTGTGTGTTAATAGAAATAATGTCACATAAATGCAGCTCTTCAATGCAACACTATACCTCAGTACTGTGCAACACAACAGTGTTTTTAGGAATATGGGCCAAGACCAAACACACAACATTGTCAGTGGCCAGTTCCAACTGACACAGGTTTTGCAGCACATGGCATATGTTATCTCGTGTTGTATACATTGGATTGTAAGACTGCTACATATTGGCAGGACACCAACACCCCATATAAAAAAAAAGGTTCACCTTAGCGAAAGTTTACTGTGCCCATGTCTTTTAGCAACTTTTTGACCAATCCATATCATGAATTGTTGATTGGTGCCTATGTTTGTGATTTTCTATTTTTTGCATGAGGTAACACATCTTGTTTATGTTTATTACATTAGTAGAGAAGCAGCCCAGTAAGCGAGCAATCAAAATGTGTGTTGATAGCACTTTGATTTTAATGGAGCTGCATTAATACAGATTAAGTGCTTTTATCTTTCCTCCAACATCATTAAATTAGTGTCCACTGATAAAATGGGTTCACTTATAATTGCCTCAATATTTATTTAAAAAACATTCTTTCAATTGTAAGTGTGGGTCAGTGCATGTTTTGGCATATGTTTTATGGTAAAGCACGATAGGGTCCTGCTTAGTGCCTCCATATTAAAATTCACATTTTAACTAAGCATTTCTTTTTTGATGGTTACCCTTTACATGGCTTTTTACTCATGTGATAATGTACTGAGAAAGCACTGTACTTGCAGCTAGCTTCTTGTAAGTGTTGCGCCATCCAGTCTGTACACTCCGTCCAAGGCTAAGCACACAGAACGTAATGCGATGTTAATTGTCTGTAGAGACAGCTCTTCACTTGCAGACATATCATAGCATCGAGACCGAACCGCTGACACCCTGTGACACAAACAGTGCTTATAATATAAAAACTGCTTCTGTGCTACATTCTATAGAAGAGCACGTCCGCTGGGGTTATCCTGAAACGCGGCACACCGTGCCCAAGATGCAGCTTGACTAACTCTGTTGCTGATTCTTACCTCTACCCTGCACAGGACAAGAACCTACATTACACCAGACTGGCTTCCTGGATTCCCAGTACATCGTACTCAGGTATCGGGGTCAGGCTATCCCAGTTGATCTGGCAGATGGTACTTCCACTATGCTTTTGATCGTGTAGGTAGTGACAAATAGGAGTGTACCAACATAATAACACTACTGTGTTCAGCTGTTTATCTTTTTCACCATTTTCAAAATGCTAGTTACCATGCTGTGTCTTGTTTGCCTAATAATCGCAGCTCATGTTTTTTATGCAGGAAAAATATTGTTGATTAAATATTCTAAAAGACATTTCCACAACAAAATGGTAAATCTGTTTCCACAATTTCCATGGGAATCTGAGTATTCATGCTCGAGGTTACAAATACCTTCTGGTACCCTGGTGTGTTTAGGGGTGCATATGGGACATTGTGAACTAGTTAGGAATTGTGTCAACATTTCCTGATGGTTTAGGTGGACTGAGTCCCTATACCCTGATGTTTATGTTTACCAGGTACACAGTTCTACTTGATTAGCATAACTGCGTTACAGGGAATTGTTCTTGTGTATCAATTATGCTGTTAAGTATCATCATTTAACAAGTTTTACTGTAAAGTTTGGGGAGAAATTGGATTCCTCACATACATACAGCTAGTGCAGCACTTAAAATAAGTGTGCCCACATGAAGAAAAGAGAAATGACGTACACATGTCTGTTAAGTTACAAAGGGCAATGGATGATTCACGAAACAGAAAGGTATAAGTGGAGATTTACCCCTCTGAGTGAGCGCACTTTTCTGTTTATGTCCTATTAAGTAAAATGACTAGTAGTATGCCCAGAAACCTACACCAGGTGTAGGTTTCCAAATGTACTACCAGGATGTGACTTTTTATAAAGTCGTTAATTATTCCTGAGCACAGTTCTACATAGCAAAAAAGTCCACACGGGTTAGATGAGTCCCTCATGCAAATACATATTTTTTCTTTTTTTTCTCTGTGGGGAAACATTTTTCCCCCAGCAAAAGTCCTCATCTATGCCCCTTCCAAATGTGGGAATGATTCATTCCCTTTCTGACTCTCGGAGAAGAGCTACTTCAGCCCTTTGCTAGGGTAAATCTCCAACTATTTCCATGGTGGAAGCAGGGGTCAGAGAGGAGTTTGGGAATGCTCACAAATGAGCATTTTTGAGTGCTTTCTCAAAAGTCCACGGAAAACCAGCCTTGGAATACCCTCTTCCCAGCCACTGAGCTGTAGTTCCAGGATCACAGACAGAATCTGTAACAAACATATTGTGTAGACAGAACATCATTTAAAAAATATTGAGGATCAAAATATCGAGAAGGTACATGCAGATAGGTGAGGATAGATTTACGATACTTAAGTCCAAATCTACATACCTTGAAGATATATATACATTGGCAAGGGACATATTTGTGGAGTTATATATATTAACATTTTATTTTCCGTATAGAAACGTAACCACTATATTTTTGTCTTCGATACTCTTGACACAATATTTTGTCCACATTATATTTTTCCCTATATTTTATCTAAACATTGTATTTACACGTGTGGCTGAAAAATCTGTATGCAGGTCTGCCAGGAATCCTTTTGTGAAATCCGCGCAGATGTAGAAGTGGTAAAATCAATCAAATATAAACTTACATTTATGGCCAAATCTGCATTTGTAAATTGGCCCTAGTGATTTTAGGGTTTGCAGTTTTAGGATAGATTTTAAATCAAAATAGCACAAATTTAAAATGGAGATAAATACTAAAATATGTGTTCACATGTTTTTTGTACTTTTCCCAATTACTGATGTGGTTGACTTTATCTGTGTTAGGAGATCTTTTGAAGTTCTGTAGCTGGATCATCTAATCTCTCATGCACCACAGCAAAGTGACATTAGTTTAGTACTAGAAATTTTCAGCCAGAAAAAGGGAAAGCATGTTTAAAATACAGCAATTTCTATGAAATAATTACCCAGATAGTTTTTAAACACACAGCAGATGCTTCTAGTAAAAAACAATCAATAACCTCTTTATTGCCTATTCTTCATCTGAACTCTTTCCAGATTATCTGGGGGTGCTGCAGCACTTCTCCACCTCTACTTCAAGAACCTATGTCCAGCAGTATACGTGAGTGGGGTGGAAAGGAATTACCAGGGAACATTTAGTTGGACCAATAGGGTAGGAATTGCTCAAGGAATTTGTGTTTCCAGGCTCAAATCCCCCAGTGTTCTCTCATTTCCCCCCAGAGTTTTACCCTAAATACCCCATGATAAAACATACCATATGATTAGCATGTGGTTGAGGGTTCTTTAAGGACACATGTTCTGTGCCTGGTGAGCACTACAGAGCAAGGCATAGTGAATGTTTGTTTTGGGAGACACCCTCCATTTTTGGTTTATGTATATCAGTTTGAGGAAACCGTGGGCTTTCCCATGTAATTGTTACCCTCCCCTCTCATTGGGTTCAGTATTAAGGTATAAGACAGACTTGAAGGGAAAGCAGTGAGAATACCAAAGTCAAGCATGAAAGGGATTCACCCAGTGAGGGTGTGCAGAGTTACCTAGAGGTGAGAGAGTGAGTGCCAGATCATTTGTTCAGGGGGATGGCAGAGAGTGACGTGTAGGCAATTTCTGAGGCTTTAGAAATGCCTACGATTGTATGGCTGGCTGGGGAATTGCCTCGGAACACATTCTTTAAGGTTAGCAAAAGTGACCGAAGCACATGGGCTGGGTTGGGTAGAAAACAGGCTGAAGAAATAATGCAAATGGAGGTCTGGCAGGTAATGGGGGTAGGAGGAAAAGGGTTTTATTTTCTCCACAGAGGATGGCAACCAGCAGAGAGAAACAACCCTTTGCAAAGCAATAGGTCTCACATTTGTGAGAGATAGAGCTATTGGCTTTGTAAATGACAATGTCTCTTACCTATGTGTTTTGATTTTGAGTGTAGTGGATGTATGTCAGGTGAAAGAGCAACCCTCCCAGGCCCATCGCTGCAGGAGAGAGGACACAACCACGCCACCATCTTGGGAGTGTGTTTGCCTCATTCCTACAGACTGGTTGTGATACCCTAGAGATGCAACCCTTTCCAGTGTGTTTACCTAAAATTTCATAGCACCAAACAAGCCACAAAGAGGCACCTTTGTAGCATTTAACCCAGAAAATGAGGGGGTCAAAAGAGTTAGGAGCAAAGAAAAGGGGGCAGCCATATATTTCTGTGTGTTAAACGTTTAAAGGAATTATTCCTCTACATTGGCAATACCAGCCTAACTTTTAAAAACATTGACTGTCTACAAAGAGAATAACAGAAGAGGCAGCTAAACTGAACAAAAGGCTTGAAATGTGTGCAGATTGGTGAAACAGTGCTTCAGTGGTAGATGGGCATATAGGATAGGTTCAAGAGGTGCAAAATCTGTGACCTTTGGTCAGTATTTTAAATGGAAATACAGAAGGTCTGGTACTCTGTATCAATTTAAAGCACTGCCTTGGGTTAATAGTCTCATGGCAGCCCTCGGCTCAGTACTGGACTCTGTAGAACAGATATGTGTACTTGAATCTCCTGGACCATGACGGTGCCTTTTCAGTGCATACATTTGTGCAGTGGCTGATGGTTTTGAAGTGAGAATTATCTCTGGTGGGGTGGCTACTCAAAATTTGAAGTCTTGTTCTTGTCATGTGGACCACTCAGAGTAGAGCGGGAGCCTGGGTTTGGACAATAGAGTATTTTTCGCCTAGACCAGTGGTGCCCAGAGAGGCTTCTACAGGGCTGGTTCATTGACATTTTCTCAGGCTATGAAAAGGATTCAAATGTATGTTTCTCTTGGGAATCCCAGGTAGGTCCCGAACCATGTCAGAGTTTCTTGATACCAACATAAGATAAATTACGTAAAAATAATTCACATGGAACTTATTTACACAGTGGTTACCCTACAAGCCTGGCATGGATCTTGCCTTGCCAATCCTTCAACCGACATGCGTGTTCTTTAATGACATGCAATAAAGTGTTCTAATAACCTCAACGTATACCTATAATATGCATATAGCACATAAGAACCACAACATAAAAATGAAACAAAAAAGCTGATGTGCTGTGCATTGCTTCCTGTGTAACCTCATGTTCTATAAATAAGCCACTCACTCTATCAGCTCGTGAGGTCACAACGTCTCTCCTCTGTGAGCGAGGAGAAAGTTTACAGCAGCCTAAATCAAGCATTTCGAGCAAGTAGAAAAATCCAGAGCTCAAAATATTTGAAAAGAAATTACTTTGGGCCCATACAAATTATGAAGTGAAATGTTTCCCAGCCCGAAGATGCTATGAAACAGCCATGGCTTTGGGGCCGAGCCGCAGATGACTGTTTCAGAATGCAAAGACATGCAGCTAGCAAATGATGCCAAACTTCTGTGTACAGAAGCAAACAAAGACTGACCACAAATCACCAGCTTCTTTCTAAATGGCAAGTTAGAAGTACAGAAGTGAAACAGTAACATAAATATTCACAGGGAGGAGGGGGCATTGGGCTGCCACCCAGCGTGGAGTCATGGCTCCTTCAGTTATGTTCTATTCTTGTGTGTGTGTGTGTGTTGTTTTCAGACAGAAGGGGCCACACTCAGTAAGAAAACCTACAGTCATAAGTTTACTCCTACATTAAGGGGGGACGATTTTAGATTCTTGTTTTGGAATTCTCGAAGAATTCCAGAAGTAATCTTGGGAGCCTGTGACAGTCACAACTTTCCGGAAGTACTCACAATCGTAAGTACCTACACAAACATAACTGCTTGTGGAAAACAATTTCATATAAGAAAAAAATTATTACTAAGACATTTACCTTTTCTAACATTTTCTCCCATGAAAATGTTTTTCCCAGTGGAGAAGCCACATCTACTACAACTCCACAAATTTTAGGGATGTTTCCCCTCATCCTGATACTGAGAAATGATTTAATCCTGTCTGTAACAACAGTAAGGGGGTCATTACAACTTTGGCGGGCGGCTACAGCTGCCCACCAAGCTGTAACCGCCGTGCGGCTGCCAATGCGGCCGCACTCCCGCGGTGCCCATTTGGACATCCCCGCTGGGCCGGCGGCCGGAAACCAAGTTTCCGCCCGCCGGCCCAGCGGGGATGTGGGCCGCAACATGGGAGCCGGCTCCAAATGGAGCCGGCGGTGTTGCGGCCGTGCGACGGGTGCAGTTGCACCCATCGTGCTTTTAACTGTCTGCATAGCGAACAGTGCAAAGCCGTATGGGGCCCTGTCAGGGGGCCCCTGCACTGCCCATGCCAGTGGCATGGGCAGTGCAGGGGCCCCCAGGGGCACCACGACTCCCCGTACCGCCAGCCTTTTCCTGGCAGTTCAGACGCCAGAAAAAGGCTGGTGGTCGGGGACTCGTAATCCCCTGGGGATTACAACCACCGGGACCATTGTGGCGGAAAACCGCTGGCCCCGGTGGTGCGACCGCGGCGCTACTGCCGCGGTCGTAATACGCCAGGAAGCACCGCCAGCCTGTTGGCGGTGCTTCCGTCGAAACAGCCCTGGCGGTCTTGGACCGCCAGGGTTGTAATGAGGGCCTAAGTCTCTAAACTTTTCCAGGCTGAGAATGTTTGTGAATAGTTACCAATTCATACATTTGTCAGTGTGCATAAACTCTCTATGGCATCCGCATTGTGGAACACACACTCAACACCCATGAGAGCAGATTTACTCCAACCTAATGTTACAGGTATTATATTATGTATGTGTAAATTGCATTATAAGCTCAAATTCATATTGGACTTTTGTAAATCAAGCCATTTACACAAGTAAGTTGAACCTATACATGCAAATGACTATGAATCGGACAAATAGTGCTACGGGACACATAAGCTCAACTTCCTGGTTCCCGGTAAAATCATGGTGCCCAATTAGGTGCTGGGAAAAGGTTTGCACTCAAAATATACCTGCAGACCAGGGTTTGGACATTAATGGAGCCAAGGGTGGCCAGTGTCCACGACACTGTAGTGGCACTGGATACAGCAGTGGTGGTGCCTTGTGTTATATCATGCTGATGCTTGGTCCTCTTTCTGGTTTTGACACAGTTTAGTTGTGTGGCACAGCCATTAATGAGAAATCACACGTACCTTTTCCAGTTGGCAAGCAGCTCTGTGTGAATTGTAATATTAAATACAATATTCTGAGACATGGTGAGTCACGGTGCGCTCCATCATTTTTAGCTTGTCTGTGCCATTACAGGCTGGGACAAACCATGTGAGAATTAATATGGCCCAGCCATTCAATGGACATTCTGATGGAACAGCTGGGGCAGAGAGCGGTGCAATTTTCAGCTCCTTGGGCAAACTACAACTGTGCTAGTGGTGCAGTCCCCATATAGGGGTAGTATTGTTATTTAGTTTTATATTTGAGGTTTGTACTTTACTTCTGTTAATGTTTCTACTATTTCACTATTGTAAGTAGGTTCTTATTTTATGTCATCTTGGTATGCTCCATCTTCCCCCGCACTGGCTTTCTGTGCTGTAGCCTAGAATACTGCTCTGTGTTCTATTGTGACAGTTGGTTTACAGAAGACTGCCTGCAGGTGTGGATGGAGTTTCTTTTTCCTGCATTTGAAGCTTGAAATAAACCATTTTGATGAAGATTCATTTCTGTGCTATGTGCCATTACAGGCTGGGACAAACCATGTGAGAATGAATATGGCCCAGCCATTCAATGGACATTCTGTTGGAACAGCTGGGCCAGAGAGCAGTGCAATTTTCAGCTCCTTGGGCAAACTAGAACTGTGCCAGTGGTGCAGTCCCCATATAGGTTTTTAAGATAAATTGGCAATCATTTCACCTAACCACTAGGTGACTCCATAAGACACCTTCCTTACACCACAGAGCTTGGTTAGACCACATACCATCTGAAGGAGAACTTGTGCATCCCCAAATGCAACAAATATAAAACATACAGCATTAGTGTACTTCTGATATGTACTCGTAGAACACACAATTAGAATAAGCTAAGACAGTCATGTCCCTCTCAGGCAGTGACTCAGCTCTGAACTCTCCTAAAGTCAAAGAAGATGTCCAGAAATAGCCTGGTTATGTGACAGGAATATTTGTGTGTATTGAAGATGCCATGATCCTCTGCTCTGAAACAGATCAATGGTGTGGTGATGCTGAGAGCGGATATATCCAAGTCTGTGAGGCATAAATAGATGTTGCGCCAGCCACAAATTCTCCGTCCCTCACAAGTCAGAAATAGGAATCATGTATTACTTTAGAGAAAATATGAACTCCTGTGTTGGTAACCTACACTACATCATGTATATGTAGTGCAGTTGTAAAGATTCATTCCTCTTCATAAGCCCATCATACAACTAATGCAATAACAATAAAATTATAATGATCATTTATGTAGCAAACTTTAAGCATGCAGTGTCTCCTCTTGGTGCATGTTAGTAAGAGGAAGGGCCACTGGAATGATGCAGTTCTGTGACGCTGGCATATTCTGCAGAGAGGCAGATCCTTTGCAGAGGTCATCTGGTCACTTTTTAGTTGCTGACTCTTGTGTTCATGCGTTAAACTGGTACTCCTAAGGAGAAAACTATACTCAGACAGTAGTGTGTTGAATGACACGCGCCAGCTCAACATCCTGTGATTCTGAGCAAATCACTTAATCTCCCCTTGATACCAAAAATGAATGTGTTCTTGTGTAGTGTTACCAGTGCTCATGTAAAGCGCTGTAATACCTTTGTATCGAGTTTGCACTAACTGAACTCTATTTGAAGAGGTCCAATTTACATCCAAAGGCTAGATGTTTTTGCTATCAAGCTTGAGGCTGTGAAGTGCGTGGGTCTGGAGTCACAACTCTTTTTCTACCACTTTGGAGCAACACCTTCTTCCATCTTCTTGCCTAGAACTAATCTATGTGCTCGGTTGGTGACCCTCCGTAGGTTATCAAGAGTACATGCTATTGCCTAGTGTTAAGCTCTACTCAAGTCAGTTGGTTAATGCACCCACTGCAGAGGCCTTGACAGAACAAGAATGTCACTGATTACAATCCTGACATAGCTTTTTCACCTCTTCATCTCCACAAGGTCGATGCAAATTAATTATAGTGATTTTGTTAAGAATGGTACCTGCTTTGCAGCGCTATGAAATGGCAGAACCTGTATTACAAAGTGCTATATAAAAAAATGAGTTATTCCCAGACTGCCCCAACACGCACCACACAAAGAACCCTAGTGAGGAGGATGTGGCCTAAGGGCCAGAGCTGCTGACATTGGAGCTGGGAAACACACAACAAGTCTCTGCACTGGCACAACATTCTGTGATTCTGGGCAAATCACTTAATCTCCCCTTGCTACCAAAAATGAATGTATTCTTGTGTAATGTAACCGGTGCTCATGTAGAGGCCTGTAATACCTTTGTATTGAGTTTGCACTACATAAAACTGCAAAAAATATGATAAAGTGTTCCAATACCTTCTTTTCAAGTTGCCGTGATATAAAAGTGCAAAAAAAAAAGACCTAGCAGACATCACAAAGAAACAGCAAGATGCCCAAAAACAAGAAAGAGGAAGAAACTGCATTTCTCCATGAGTGCGAAGCGCTGAGGCCAAAGAAAAAAATAGTGCACCACACTAAGGTACATGGCTGTACATGGCTGATTGTGCAATAATCCATGTAACAGGGTCAGTCTCCAAGGCAGTAACAAAACTGCCTCAAGGCAGGACAAACATAAAACATTTACTAACAACATCAAGGGATTTTTGAAAGTCAGGTCCAGGAACAATGGCGTGAGATGGGTGTGGTTAAAGCCCACAGAATAGATTACAACATGTCGAGAAGAACAGAGCTTGGGCGCTGCTATGCTCGACCTAAAAAGGAGGTATGGATTTGTGGACACTCCATACTTAAGTGTACAGGGGAACACGCAGAGACAAACAAATGGGTAGGGACTAGGTGTGCAGGACAGAAAGGTTATGGTTGGTTGGCACAGTTAAGGAGGTTATAAGGTGGAGACAGTTTCTGCCCACATTATGAGAGATGAGCAAGTGCAAGTGATTTGGTATGAACTGCAATTACTGGAAATGATGAAAACAAGTTGAAGGTGATGCAAGACATTCTAGATAAGATGGAAATTATTTGGAAATAAATATTGCCCAGAAACCTTGGAGGGATTGTAAGAAACCCGAAGCCATAAACAGAGCACAGAAGGAAGTAAACAGCAAAGAGTCTGGTTTGGCAAGGCATGTAACATTAGGAGATTTAACTAGGATGTCAAAGGGTAGCTATAATCAAGTTATTTAGGCAAGATAGAGGTACACTCATCCCTCCTGACTAAAGGAATTTATAGAAGGAAAGTGATGGAAGTATTGGAGGTCTGGTGGGGTAAAAATGCTGAGTTATAGAGTGGTGAAAGAACTCCTAAGTGACAGCTCAGAATAAGGCAGTGGGAGAGATGGGAAGGTCGGGAGAAGAGAAGCACTGGGAAAGGCCTGACCAAAGATGGACTAGGGGCAGCATGGTCCTAGTGGGGGAAGGTTGAAAAAGAAGGCAATGGAAAAGCAGTAACAAAGAGTAGGAAACATAGGTTTTAGCAGAACATGTTAAGGTGTCAGGCAGTACATGGTAGCAGGCTTTAGAGTCTTGAGGGATAGGTAAGGTTTATGGATGGGGGAGATTAGATTTTGCCCTTATAACACTGTTTAGGCTATTTAGCATGTGCCGTTAGGGTTAATAATTGTTAGTCATTGTAAGCTCTGCTTGCTTCCAATAAAGTGGCCTTTTCACAAATCACTAATGTGAAAAGTAGTCCCTATCCGAAGGTCCAAGTAAATACTAATAAAAGCTGTATCTCAGATGGGAAAGTAGGATGAAGGAGCCTGCAAGTAACTGAAAAGCTTTCTGTTTCATCGTTTTGAGTTCCAAAAGAAAAAAAGCAGCTTCTGACATTCTGAAGAACAAATTTGTAAGAAAAGAAAGTGGTGAAATACATATATGTTTGTGAATTATAGGTATAAATGTCAGGATTGTCTCGCTCAAAAGTGACACATGTGAAGCATGAACAGATATAGCTAAGAATCTAAGCACATACCAGGATCCTCACATTATACAAAAACTAATATTTGGAACTTTTTTCCTGCTTGGTTACTTCCCTCTTACCTACAAAACTACAGAGAGTTGCCAAATATACAAAGAACAACTGTCGTTTAACCAACTCTGCTTTCCCACCGCAGAAAAACTATTTTGACATGGTGTGCAATTAACCTCCAAGCCACTTCCCCCAAGACGTTCTCTTAGGGTCCTAAAATCAGGAACACATCTCTGTCAGAGGTTTTCATGCATAGTCCTAAGCATGGTAAATCCTTCTCATGTGGCAGGTGAGAGAACAGAAGTGGTTGGTCAACACTACCAAGGTTCAGCAGGCTACACATTAGTGCAGTGGTACCTGCTGATCCCAGGGGAAACCTGAACTCAGACACTTCTGCATCGAGCAAGTCCAGGGACCTGGCATAAGTATCACCCCAGGCAAGGCATTCATGATGGGACCTGGGGTGAGACGGGAAAGGGCGAGAGATTCCCCACTCCGTCCTCTGCAGTGTTCCAAAACATAGACAAGAAGGAACCCATTTTCTGGATGAGAGAATGGTGAGACGTGCACAGGTTCTGCCTATCCAAAAGCGGAAAAGGGTAGGAGGTTCTTCAAGTGGAAAAGTACTTTTCATACACAGTATCCCTGATGACCTATGAAGATGGAGCCCTGCCAATTATAATTTGGTTGAAGGAGACTAATGGTAAAAAGTTTGATTTCCAGCTTACCATTCCGAACAGTTTTTGTTGTACATTCTAGCTGCACTGGCAAAGTAAGGGAGGATGAAGTTACCTCTACTATCACTTCGCTACTCCCTCATAATAGTTCTTTCTCATTATCAATATGTAATCAGCCTGCCATCCACGGCCAGGAGTGGGAACGGCATCCACGTGCTTTTAAAACAGCTTTAGATGGCTTATACCATGCGTGTGTCAGACGTAGGCATCCCTACACACCCTTTTCCTGAGGAGAGGTATGCCAACTGTTGTTTTTTTTTAAATGGACCAATTGTGTTTTTGGCCAGTGGCTAAGAAATTGCATGAGGACTTTGATAATGGTAGATAACCTACAGACAATGAGTCACTAAGTCACTGTCACATTAACTTTATTGTACTCTCAGGTCATGCAGATTGGAGCAGGAATTTGGGATATTGGACAGAAATTGGAAGCACAATTGTGAAGCCATTGAAATACAAGTCCAGTGTTGACTGAGTGTGGGCAAAGGTGTGACAGACCAATGAGTTTATTGTGAGGTGCTCTGGCAAAGATGATACGATTGCTTTTTGTCCTCCTTTATGCCTTGATCCATCCTTTCTAATCAAAAATGCTGTTTAAAAAGTCCATCTACCTTTCTACATCCTGCATGTCTTGCTACTGGAGTGACATGATAATAGTATAGAAGACATTGTTGAAAGTTCTTTTCAGGTATATATATTTTGCATGTCATAAAATACCATTCAGTGCTTTCCATTTCAAAGGATCCTTCCTTATCCATTTATGATGACTGAGAACAACATGTTGATCTTTAAGTGATGTCAGGGATGAGTGAGCATTATTTTCTTCCACCAAATGAAAAGCTAAGATGGTAGGTGGCTTCACAGTGTTGCTTTCTCTTTTGGGGCTCAGGACAAGACATCTGCTTTGCCATGACCATTTCCAGATCTGTTATCTCATGTAGGAATCTAGATAAGAACAGGGTTCTAACACCTGTTGAGGATTGGAGCGCTTCAATTCTTTGAGATAAACTTGGGTCTTATGGTCCCCTCCAGACCATGACCATATGTTCTACCTCAACCAGATAATGTCACAAGAGTTGAAATGCATTCTTTATGGCCAACAGATATCAAATATTGAATAATTCCTCACATCTGGAATCAAAGTACGGAACAGAAGAGGACAGAATACAGAGCTGCAGGAGTTTGGTGTGGTTGTGTTAAAAATAGTTCTCATTGCATAAGATGAGGTATCAATGAAAGGGCATAAATGATCTGGATGCCTACTGGAGCTGTTGTGAAAGTTTCTTTTAATTCTTAGAATGTTTTCTCCTGTTCTGGAACCCAAGTGAAAATAACTATTTTAAGTTCAGTGAGTAAAGGGGAGCATTTTGAGGAGAAATCTTGACTGAACAGTGGGTAAAAAATAGCAAAACCCAGGAGTCTCAGAATCACTATGACAGTTCGAAGGAAAGGGCAATGTTGTGCAGCTTTAAATTCACTTGAATCTATCTTTACTCCATAATCAGTGAGGTGGAACCTGAAAAAGTGACATTGTTAACCTCAAATAAGGACTTCTCTGCTTTTGTTTTTAAAGGTTCTCTTCCATTGATTAACTTCCTGGTTGTGAAGACAAATATATTATCTAGAAATACTGAAATGATTGGCAGTGGACAGTGATGTCTGATGGTAATTTGGTACAATTCACAGTATTCCCCTCTTGGTTTTGGAAACAACAAAAATAAGTGCCTCTGATTGTGACACAGAGGGGGTCATTATGAGTTGGGCAGACGGAAAAGGCCGTCTGCCAAACTCCTGCAATCAGGTTGCCGCCTTCCCACGGGCCCCATTACGAGTTCTCCACTGGGATCAGCAGGTGGGACTGTTCTTTGGGAAATGTCCAGGTTTTCCACAATATAGACACACACCTTCTCTCCTTCTTTAATCTTTTTGCTGGCTGTAAGTGGGTTTCTGTAATTTCCCAATCAGAATAGGTTTGTTTGACCCTTCTGTAGATTTAGATTCTCCTGCTGGAGCCAGGCATGCCCAGTGAGCTATTCTCCCTCTTTCCCTCCAGAGTTGATTTTGCTGGGAGTCTATTTGTAGTTCTAAGTCTATGAGACCATTAGAATCAGTAAGTCAATCTACCATTAGTAAGGTTGCATCTTTCAAATCTTCATGTAAACCATAGTAGAAGGCAGCAGTTGCAGCTTCATCTATTCATCATGAGTTTGAGACCCACTGATTATAAAGACGAATATAGCTATTCAGATCTCTTGCCCCTTGCTTAGATAAAGTGCTCCATATGGGCATTGTGCTTAGATTGTTGTTCATCAAAAAAGGGGGAAAGGGGACAGACTGATTATTGATGGAATTACCCATGCATAGGCTTCCTTGGCCAAACCTGACAGGATCAAAGTAACTTTGGACTGATCTGTCTGAAACAGCTGAGGTTGAGCCAAAAAGTGTAAGTTGCATTGAGCCAAAGAGTCTTGAAAGGACTTGGGATCTCCAGAAAATCACTCCCGAAGGACCTGCCTGAGGTAGACATGGTATTAGGTGTGGGTATTGTTTATGAGCTTCCCCCTGTATTTTTACACCACTCCCAGAAGGGGAGAAAGTACTGGCATTACTGGGCTTCTTAAGGGACCAGGATTGAGGACTGTAACTGATTGATCCTGTCTAGGAGGGAAGCCCTTTCTGGTCAGGTTGTCTCCATTTCGGATTGTAGTTTACAAATGGCCCAAGCCATGACCTCTAATGGGTTCAGAAAGCAATCTATGGAGTCTATGGGCCTGGAAAACTGTCAGGATTACACTTGAATTCAGGCCGGAGACTCCGATGCTGTGCTCACTCCTTCCCATTTCAGTCAAACCTGTAATGAACTCCAGAACCTGAAGTGACTGCACAGAGGGGGAAAAGTAGAAGATAGCCAGAGAGAAAAGAAACACTCCACAAGCATTTTAGCCTGCTGGCCTTGATAGCGTAGACTGGTGGAAGGCGTTCTGCAAAGGCCCTATGTCTTCAACGGACTGAGCATCAAACTTATTAGCAAGGTACTGATAACCAAAATGTACTTGTGTGCACCAAGATACAATATATTGTGAGCAGCAATAGAATGGCGTACAATCAGATTTAAGTAGCGAGGCAATGACTAGCCCCCAGAAGTCTAAGAAATAATCTAGGAACCGTCTCCAATCACAGAGAGGCCAAGAGCTAGACTAACATGGAGTGTTAAAAGTTGGAGCAGGAATTCTCAGAAGAGAGCAAGCAAAGCTCAATACCTATGAAAAGAAGGGTTAACATGAACTATCCTAACCGCTCAAAGGATCTGAAGACAAGCTAAACGAAAAACGGTGAAGGGAAAACAAACGGTGAAAACTATGCGGTTGGAATACAGAACACATTAACCGCTGTTGCTAGGCAAAGTGTAATATTGTGACTGATGCTTAAATATTTGTTTTGTGTTACCCTGTGACTCTACCCTCAGTCGCCTTCTTGCCTTCTCAGATGCTACTGGGCCTCCTGTCACAGTGTCCAAGGCCAGCGCATAACAAGCTTGTATTGTGGTGCATAAGAAATGTAACCCCATCCCTGGAAACTGGACACTGGACACTGGACACAATCCCCATAGAGCATGAATTCTAGACGTTCTGACACGCAGCCCACGTGTTAATGGTATATGTAAAAGTTCCACTTCCTTTGCAGATGGATGTTCCACTCTAGTGCTTTCACCCAGTCTTCATAGCATCTTAGATAAATATCTTCAAGCGCCACTTTGGATTTGACCAATTCAATTTTTGGTTATGTGGCAATACTAGCCAGCGGGGCAGATATGAACTTATTGAAGTGCTCTTGCCCAACTTGGTACAAATTTCAATTCTAAAAAAGTAGACTCTGATGCAGCCTTCCCTCTCAATCCTATTGTACAGCATACAGCGCAAGGATTTCCCTGCTATTACTTTAGATTATTTCTTTTGGAGGAAAACCAGGTCTAGAATCCAGTGTAATCTCTGCATTGTAGGCCCTAGTTAGTGGGCAGAAAGACCCACTGCCAAATATATTAAAATTAGTAGACTATTGATTGTCAGTGTAGATTTTCTTTGTGTTCATTGAATAAATGTAATTATTGTATTCCCTCCATCCTGAGTAGGTGGTGTAGTGCCAAGAACCAAAAGTGCTGGGCCCAGGTTAGAGCTACTAGGATGGCCAGCACTCTGGGCTGACTTTATGATTTTCTGCGAGACTTTTGAGATCAAAGAAGTCAGAGGAAAGGGCTATGCTCCTTCCCACACCAGGGTGCCTCCTTGGAAACAAGATCCATTGCTCTACAGACGGCAAACTGCTTACACTCAAAATGTAGATATGTGGCACTGGTGTTGTTGGCTGGGCGTTCTCGGGCCTTGATGATCTGATAAAGTACCTCTTGGTGAATCTCTCATTCTTGTGGAGAGTGGTGATGCCTGCTCTCCTTCTCAGCATCTGGCTCTTAATTTCGGCAATACAGGAACTCACCAGTGACATGCTATGGCCAATCACCCACTACGAAAGTGACTGCTCTATTGCTTGAGAATATAGAAGAGGGCCACTGTGGTGCCCATCTGCACCATCACCACTCTGGATCTCATCACTCTCAAAGGACGACCTTCAGGATTAATAAGATCATATTCAACTCTATCTTGCTTAATCAAAGGAACATTTCTGATATAATCTACAAGGCAGAGATAGAAAGGTCTTCACAGGGAGCTCCTTCCCCATAGTCAGAAGAGTCACTTATGCTGAGTAGGTGCAGTTGAAAGGCAGAAGGAGTATTTCAGCGTGTGAGAGGAGATACCCACTATCTCAAGGGTGGAACGAAGGAATGTTAGGATTCAGACCATCCTGGAATGGCACTCCAACACCTGCTCCCAGGGACCCACCAAGTTGAGCTGCAGGTAACACATGTGGAGCCTGCCAGAGGAAAACACTCCTATGCAGAAATCCAGTAGTCCAGGAAACACCGGAGTCTAGCAGGCTGAAATGCTGTTCTTCTTAGTGAACTGGTTCACAGTCTGGTTGACAGGCAGTACTCTCTCTGGGAGAAATGCAGCTTTTGTAAGACTCAAGTCCAATGCTGCTTCGACAAAATGAACCATCTTTGAGACCATCAACAAGGACTGTCTGCAGGTCACAGTGAAACTAAGAACGGACAGCGTCTGGAGTATACTTCTTCCATTAATGATGCTCTGGCGGGAGAGTGCTGCTTGTAAGGGTTGAAATGGTACATCTTCAGCCACAGTAAGGCAACATGTAGAGTCATGGTGAAGACCTGCAAGCAGAACTTTGAATATGTTACACTACTAATGTACCACTAAGGGATCGCAAAACCTTTTAAATAAATGTACTGACTTCTGTGAAGAGAGGGGCATTCAGGTAAACAGATCGAAAACCAAGTATATCACCATCAATCCTCACAAAACGTTCAGAGGTGGTTTCACCATGAAGGGGGCCCTTTGGCACAAGCTGGGCAACTGTGAATATCTCGGCATAGCCATAGTTTATTCATTTTCTTGGTCCACATACTTGAAAACGATTAGTATATCCCTGTTACACTGTACCTCTATAGTGTTAAAAAAAATGTTTTAAAAACACACCTAGACAAGTCTCACCAGTTCTTTAGATTTACTGAATAAAAGTGCAGAGTGCAGCCATATATAGGGCTGAGCTCTGGGGAACTGTTAGGATGAAGGAGGTGGTTACTAAGGAAAATAAAATCCTTAGATCTCTGCATGGCATTCCACAAAGAGTATGCTCATAGTCCCCCTATTCTTTGAAACTGGGCTCAAACGAGTTACAGACGTAGCAGCACTTAGGCCATTATTGTATTGGATAAGAATGTGGGCTACCCTCGAGCTAGAGTCATACACAAATGCCTTAGGCGAGATATTGGGTATGTCCAACTCGCTGACTATCAAATGCCTTCTCCTTGTAAATTTCAGCTTGCAGGCTTTAGCAATGAACACATTATGGTGCGACTCCTTAGATGCAACGCGGGATCAGATGTTGAGATGGGATTTTGGAACCGTAATGCTGATCAGTATTACAGAAACAGCAGTTGTGGCTCCCTTACGGCCACTTATCTTTCCTTTAAATGTATCTCTGCGTTTGAGAATATTTAGATAAAATCACCCCACCTATAGCGAGGACCTTTTATATGTAAGTACAGGGTGGGTCCTCTCCAGTTAAGGCATTTTACAAGCAACTAGAATAAATCTTCTAGAGCTGATGCCCTTTGTGTATTTTGAGGGGAAGTAGTAGAAGGCTTAGAACATTTACTACATTTTGTCCCCTGTTTTCGAATTGCAAGAAGCAAATGGGTCAAACCTCTTTGCCTTCACTCAGGCATCAGGCATTACAAAGTTGCCGCTAGAGTCCTCTGTACAAATACGAACCCCCAAATAGTCTTTGCTATGAGTAGATATCTACATGCAGCTTGGTTGAGTAGGAAGAGTTGAGGGCTTCCTTTGTAAATATTTGTTTTAATTTGTACTTCCGATATTAGTACTCACGGACTGATTTTAATTGTTTGTTCTTTGGGGCACAATTTACTAGTTAACTCACTGTTTGGTTTTGAGATTGTAGTGAGATATTCAGCGTATTTCGATCTAACTGCTAGAACTTCTAATTCGATGCCGATATACATGTTGCATTTCATATTTTGCGTGTCCATATTGTTTACATGTTTTTCACATTGCTTATATCTGTGCTGTATTTCATATTTTGTGTTTTTATCTAGTATACCCATTATGTATTGGTCTATATGTATTGTTCAATAGTGTGGTCAAGATTTTAACTCACGTTTTTAGGTTTCAATTCAAATATTGTATTGTTTTGTTATTTATGCATGTTTAATGGGGTTATACTCCGAAATAAACTTATGATGAATTGATAATATCACAAAGTGACTTATTTACTCCCATTGTGCTCTGCCAGCTTGCAAACAAGCCCAGCAGCCCAGAAGTCTCCTGTGCCAGACAGAGTTTTGTCCTCAAAGCTCTCGGAGTTCTCTGGCACCCGGTGCTTCCTCCCATGACGTGACAATTGGTTACTGATGAAACTGCTTTTCTGTGCTGTGAGAAAATTAATGTGCAAAGCAGGCCTGCCACCGTTCTCTGTGTTACTCAAAACGCTGTGGTCGGAGCGGTTAAGGTCCTTGGGTGGGACTTAGGTGAAATCCATAATCAAGGTAAATCTCAAATTCATAACCAAGGAAACAATAAGCACGAAAACTCTAACCACAAAAATGCTCAAGGTTGGCAGGAGGTGTGACTTTCAGAAGGAGGTGGGGCTTAGGAGGCGATATTGGGGAAAGGGCTCTCCCTGGATAAAACAGCAATAGTAACTACCAATAAAAGAAAAGATGGTGATGGGTTTCTTAATGTCCATATAGCCTCCTCTGGGTAGAGTGCTTCAGCATCTCTCAGACAGGAAGTATCCTCAGTGCCATGTCCGTTGGGTGTCCCTGAACTCACTCATGTATTCATCGTCTCTGTGATTAAATCCATAATCAGTACATACTTGATCTGCAGAAAAGCAAGATGGGGCTGGTGCAACCTCATACCAGTGGTGGCACACACACAAAGCAATTTTGCAGCAGATAAATGTTCCCCAAACAAGAGATGACGAGACGGTGAAGGTCATCTGCCTTACAGCACAAGCTGGAGTGCAGCAGTATAAGCTGTCCCAGCACAAGGAACAGGTCCTGGGTGGAGAGAAAAAACAAAAATACTACTGAGAAGAATAAAATGGGATCGAGGTCGCTTGTAGGAAGCGGGGTGAGAGAAGCAGGTTGCAGTCCCCACCCACCTTGAAGTAGAGATAAACAAACTAGGGAGGGTGCACAGTTACATAGGGTAGAGGATGTGTCCACATATGTCTTATCGGTTGGTGCATGGTACAGGATGTCCAAAGTTTTGTTTTTAATAGCTACAAAAGCAGTTTCAGCGCCAAGTAACAGACGCTAGGGTAGCCATATGTTGAAAATGGGAAAGAGTGAGGTCGCAGGAGTGCAGTGTATGTGAATGAGCTCTTTCAGCAGTACGCAGAAACGGATGCTGGTATGAACATGTGTCTGTGCAGGGAAGCAGGTATCAGTGAGTCTTTTGGAGGTCTCTGACTGTGTGTGTTCAGGGATCTGTATATTAAGAATTAAAGAGAGAATATAGGTGAATGCACGAATTTGAGCACGTCTGGGGTATCTGCAGAGATCTGCCTACATGTATGTGCAGGGATATGGCTGTTTCTACCTCAAGGCATATGCTTGGGCAAATATACGTATGGGTGCATGTAAGTATCTGTGTATTTAGACATCTGTGATGGCAGGGTACTGAAAGTATGTTTGTGCGCAAACCTGAATATGCATAGATATATCTGCATGTAGCTGTGCTCTTATCTGTATGCAATTTAAATATTTGCATGTGCAATGTGTTTGCCTGTGTTCAGGGATGAGCGTGCAAGGATCATTATGTATGTTTTTGCAGAGATGTGTGTAAGCTTGTTGCTTGATCTGTATGTGATTGTGTAGGGATCAGTTTTCAGCAAGCTATGTATCTGTGTGTGAAGGGAGCTGACTGTATGTGTGTGTTTGAGCAGAAATCGCTGTATATTTGTGCAGGAATCTGTGAGTGTATGTCTTCAAGTGCATGCGTGCAGGGACCTGTGAGTGTCATCAGGAATGAGTATGCATGATGCCCAGAACATGGTGGCCGCACTATAGACGGCTGCGGGCTGCCAGATGTAGAGTCCGGCTGGACTCTTTCTAGTGTTTCTGCCAGCCACTCTGCTGAGGGCTGGTCTTACATGTGCACCCCACACCCACCCAACACAGGCGTCACCAGTCAGGTGACCCTGCCAATAAAAGGGTCCGGGCACATGTGCCTGAGGCCAGTTTTTTACCACCATAAGACTGTGTCTGCGTGACTTCATTCTGGAGCATGAGGGCCTAGGGCCCCCATACTACACCAGAGAGGAAAAGTTGTTTTTGCACAGGGGTTCCCCCACTTCTCCTTGAACCCCTGCAATATGTGCCCTGACTTGCCAGATAGCCTCGAGGTGCTGGGACTGCCGCATGACTTCTGGCAGCTGTAGCAGCCGTGGGCGAGGGGACAGGAGAGTCGGCCTTTGGCTGCAGTGTGTTTGCTTTGCCCCCGTGACTGCTGGCCACCAGGCTCCTTGGTTGGCAGGTTTTTTCGCCCTCTCTGATGCTGGAGGCTTCTTTTTCACCCCCAGGGGCGACGTGTGGTGCAGTTTCCCGCTGGGAGCTGGCTACATGGGGGCTCCAGCGAGGCAGGACAGCTCTTTCCCGGGTCCTAAGGGGAAGAGTCAGCAGAAGCCCAGTGAGGCCAGTCGGGCAGGTGGACTACAGGACAAGTATCAACACCAATACCCGCCTCCGGGTCTATGGATAGGAGTGGGTCCAGACAAGGAGGGAAATCAAGGTACGCTCTACGGGCACATTCGGCTCATACCGGTTGTTTGTGGCTCCCGAAGTTGTTGGTAAAGCACCTAATTGTACTGCTGGGGGAGCCTTGGAGGGGTCTAAACTAAGGCTTGGGAAGTTCGGGAAATAACTCAGTGACAGCTGTTTTTAGTGTAAAAGGTCATTTATTAGGACAGGATTGCATAAGCAATCTTTTAACGTAAACCGTAACTTTAATAATGCCCTCCCTTTAACATCTCCTCGCTCACCCTTCCCCTTCAAACCCTTATTTCGTTTCCATTCCCCAACGCACTCCCCTTTTCCTTTCATGCCCCATTTGGTTCGTGCGTACCCCCACTCAGAGCCTTCACCTGCTTGTTTATTCCCTGGAAGGGTGGCCAAGCCCGCATCTGACTCACCACCCTCCCCCATCTACTGCTCGCTCTCTCCTGCAACCTGCCCTAACTGACAACTACCCTCCTCCCGTTTGCCATTCGACTCTTAACTTCCATCCTTTCAAACTCTTCTTCTAATTGCCGGGTGGGTGGGAGGCCAAACTAACAGCGCGATGGGTCAGTGCGGAAAGAGGCCGGTCCCTCCACCCCCAACCCCTTTTATTCCCACCCCTTAAACCCACCCCCACTTACCTTTCTCCCAATCACCTGTCCCCCCGTCACTTCCTTCCCGAAGTGGCCCGCGGGAAGACTAGAGCGCTGCTCCTGCTTCCCGCGGGCCCCTCCATCGGGAAATAACTCAGTGACAGCTGTTTTTAGTGTAAAAGGTCATTTATTAGGACAGGATTGCATAAGGAACATAACCTTAACTTTTAACGTAAACCGTAACTTTAATAACGCCCTCCCTTTAACATCTCCTCGCTCATCCTTCCCCTTCAAACCCTTCTTTCGTTTCCATTCCCCTACACACTCCCCTTTTCCTTTCATGCCCCATTTGGTTCGTGCGTACCCCCACTCAGAGCCTTCACCTGCTTGTTTATTCCCTGGAAGGGTGGCCAAGCCCGCATCTGACTCACCACCCTCCCCCATCTACTGCCAACCAGCACAAACCCATTTGGCGTTTTGATGCCCCCCCCCCACCTCCCCAACCTCCTGGCCACGCTACTGCAACAAGCACTTCTCATTTCTTGTTTGTAATCCACAAGTTCTCTCCCCACAACTCCTCAACCAGCAGTCTCAGATCTGTCAGATAATACACATTTCCTAGTGTGGACAGGTGAACACCATTGTCTCTGAATAATGCTACCTCTTGCTCTGTAATGTTCTCATGCTTCAGTATTTTTATCCCCTGAGCCCAACAGAAAACCCTCATCGCTCTGTTAAGTTTCCTTCGACCGCGCTCCATGGCTCCATACTTTACTGCCCCTCTCCACACTCTACGGGGAACAAATTCTGTCCACACCAAGCATGTACCATGCAGTTTTTTCTTGAGAATCTCCAAGTCTCTCTGCATGTGCTGCAGTAGTGTGAGTCCTGATAACTTTACCAGATCATTCTCTCCCAAATGGATGATTAACAAATCCGGACATCCCCAGTTCATTAAGTTAGCAGTGATGAAAGGAAGCAGGTTACCCCACCGCATGCCGCTCTTTCCCCACCATAGCACCTCGTGCCGCCTGCTGGATAGTCCCAGGGTCCGACCATATATCTACTGCTCCGCGAACTTTGCTGCCCAATGTACAAATGAATGGCCGACCAGCCATGTTACCGCCTTGCCCTGCGATGGACCAAACGCATCTCCTGCAATGGAAAAATAACTGTAACATGTGTTTTTAAATATCCAAAACACCCCCCCCTGCCCAAAAACCTTGGAGCTGTCCCTTCTCGCATCTCAGGGTCTAACGTATCGTTCACAACACCTTGATCTCCAGCGGCCTATCGCCCTAATCTTTGCCCAGTCCCAGCCCCAGCCCAAATGCGCCGCAGCCGTAGCCGCCCCAATTCTGAACAAATGTGTGCCAAAATCCATGGCCTGGCGGCCCACACGTCCCAACGCCATCCTCAATACTCGTAAAAGCTGAAAACTGGTGAGCTTGGATCCTGACCTATGTACAAAAACCCCGGCTTCCCTGTTCGACATACATGAGGATTGAAACTTGCTCCATTCCGTAACTGGGCAAGCCAACACGTTACCCCCTTTCTCTAACCATACCCACTTTCCCCTACCTAGTTGGTCGGTTTTCGATCGTCTAAGCCAGATCCCCAATCGATCGCCGTGCACGCACACTTTCCTGTAGCGTATCCCAACCGCCGCCCCGACCCCCAACAGCTCTGACACTCGAAAAGCTCCAAAAAACATCCACACCATGCATAAGCGGAAAAGCGCCAACTCGTATTCGTCTGCGCAACATACCGGCAGTACGTGTAACAACTCTAGTAACAAATCAAAATCAATGGGTTCCCTGGCCATTCTACCCTCTACCGCTCTGATTCTACCCCATCCTTTTAGCATTCTTCCCAGCAGATCGTTTCTTGCTGGGTCGTGATCAAAAAACAATTTCCCATTAAAAGAAACACCTGCCAGTTTACCCCCGATAGTGGCCGCTGATAAACCTCTCTGAATCATGCACAGCACAAAACGCAAAGCCAGATGCTCTAGCTGTTTGTCGCTCGGTCCCAAAAAATTTCCTGCAAACCGCTCAAAAAACTGAAAATCCAACCAAGGCCAGCCGGTAACTTCGCCGAGTGGATTCCGCTAAAGACATCTCCACCAGCCCCGTGATCATCACGCCCCCCATTCCCAAATGTCTGCCGGGACCATTGTCTTGGTCTGTTCTGCTCCTGGCGCCAGGTTGCGGAAAACCTGCCACTGTGAACGAGACAGGGAATCCGCAATCTCGTTGAAAACTCCTGGTATATGGATAGCTTTAAAGATCACATTCAGAGATAAGCACTGCAACATGAATCGGCGCAACAAGCGCAAAACCCTCAAATCCCTCGCTTTCTGTCTATTCACTAGCTCCACGACAGCCATGTTGTCGATTCTGAATAAGACTGTCCTATTTGCTAACTCGTGTCCCCATACTGCCATGGCCACCAGAAGGGGACAAAATTCCAGAAAAGCAATGCTCCTCCCTTGTTGTAACCAAATTGCTGGCCACGCCTCTGCGCACCATCTGCCATCCCAGAAAATCCCAAAACCATGCGCTCCTGCCGCATCTGAAAATATCTGCACCTGCCATACTGTCTCTTCCTCACAGAACCACATGGATACCCCATTGAATTGTTTCAGAAAAGTTTCCCAAACCCTAACATCTTCTCTGAGTCCCACTGACACTCTTATTCTGTGGTGTGGCAAAACTGCGCCTGACATGTTATGTTATGTTATGTTATTGCTACTTATATAGCGCCAGCTACCCGGAGGCCTCGTACCGCTGGACATGGACAAACCTAGTCGCCTGCAAAACGTCCCTCCCCCCCCCAACTGCCCTACAAGCAAAGTTAAGGTACCCCAACAGCGTCTGGGCTGTTTGCAAATCGATTTTTCGTGCCTCCTTCACCGTGACCAAGAAAACCAGCATCTCCGTTACTTTCTGTGCCGGTAATCTGGCCGTCATTGTACTGGAGTCTAACTCAATACCCAGAAAGGTGAGAACCGATGAGGGGCCTTCGGTCTTTTCGGGTGCCAAAGGCACTCCCATCTGCTGTGCCAGGTCCTGTAACTTTCCCAGAGCCGTCCGGCACTCCCCCGAATCCTTCCTTCCTACAGAAAGGAAGTCATCCAGGTAATGGGTCACCGCATAATGCCCGCTGCTCTTGACAAAGACCCACTGCATGAAGGTGCTAAAGGCTTCGAACAAGGCGCATGAAATCGCGCAACCCATGGGCAGGACCCTGTCCACATAGATTGCTCCTTCAAACTGCATCCCCAGCAAATCAAAATCCCCTGGGTGTATCGGCAATAGCCTGAAAGCTGATTGTATATTGCATTAAGCCAGTTCTGCCCCATGGCCACACACCCTGACCAATTTGATAGCATCATCCACAGATGCATACACCACTCTAGTGTCTTCCGCTGCAATGAAATCGATAACGGATGTGCCCTCTGGCCATGAGAGGTGATGTATCAACCTGAATTCACCCGGGGCCTTCTTCGGCACGACTACCAATGGGGATATCATCAAATTCTGACTTGGCCACTCATAAAATGGGCCTGCAATTCTGCCCAATGACAGTTCCTTGTCTAGCTTTTTCTTTACCACCTGTGGTAGTTCCTTTGCAGACCGCAAATTGTCTGCCCAGCGTCTCACCCGTGGGCCTTGGTAGCTGACCCTGAAACCTTCCTGAAAACCTTCTGCTAACTTCAAAGCAGCTGCCCTATCAGTGTATATACGCAGCCATGGTAAGATAAAGTCCAACCTAACTGGCGTAGGCCCCCTTTGGAGCAGGAGCGCCCTTTTTTGCCGCCCTCCATTGTTCGGAGGGACTGGAGAGTGAAAAGCATTGTGTGACCGGGTGACGGCCCCCGCACTTGGAGCAGTCATGTTTAAATTTACAAGGATAGCACAACACAAACGCTGTGGGATAGCGTAAATTTATAAGGATGTCTGGAGCAGAAACCCTTGTTGAAATTCCAGCACGCTCCTGTCGTGTTAGGTGTTGTTTTTTGTCCCACGCCTGCCCCCCCCGGGGAGGGACGTGCCTGAAACGGCTTATAGACCGCTGGTAACCCGCTGGCCGTATGTGTCGATGCTGCGGATTGTGATGATGCCATCCACTGCATCCATAATTCTGGGTCTACATCCCCCCATGGCTTATCTGGGTTAATGCTCACTCGAGCTCTGAACTCCTCGTCGTAACTCAGCCAGGCAAAACCCCCAAAATGCATCTGCGCATTCCTAATGATGTCCATGTATTTAAATAGCGCTATAGCCCTGTCCGGGTATTTCTCGCAATAAATGCTTGCAAAAATTTAAAACGCTGATGTCCAATTGTCCATATTAATTGGCACCCTCGGCCTACGTGCCAACTCCCACTCTTCTTCCTTAGACTCTTCTTTGGCTTGTATGTCCCTATGTAAAAGTTTTAAAACGTCTACATACTCGTGTCTCCATATTCTGGCCTTTGTTTTCTCCGCTACGTGTGAGCCCAATGGCATAGCCAGACCCATATAGGGTAGCCTCTTCTTGTGTTCTCCCCCTTCTTTCTCTTCTGTGCCTGACTTCTCTCCTGCTGTCTTGTCCCCGCCCTCACCCTCAGTTGTAGCTCTGGCTTGCAGCTCTGTGCCTTTTTCCCCGCCCTGCTTCTCTTTCCCTGTTAGTGTGTCAAGTATCAAACCGTTCCCCTACCCCAACGGACTTGTAAATTGGAGTGTCATCCCCTTTAGTGCCGTCCCCCCAAACCGACCACCATTGCCCTTTACCTCTTCCTTGTGTAGCCACAGGCTGTGAAACCTTCCGGGCCCCTCGGCCCCGTGCTTGGTCTTGCCTTCTTTCATGTGGACCACTGCTGTTGTCCCGCTCCTGAAAAATAGAAGCAGAGAGAGGGGTTGAGCCGCTCCTGCGTCCTCTTCCCCTCCCCCTTGTGCTGTGTACCTCTGTCTCCCTGATCTCCCTGTCTTCCCATTCTTCCAGATCCTCCTCATAGTTAAGTTCCAGCACATCCTCTTCGTACACATCCATCCTTTTTTCAACACTCCCACTCATCATCATGTAGTTATTGGACATATCATCGTGACCAACATGGCGTCCGCCATCTCTGTGTTGTCCCCGATCCTGCGGAGTAGAGAAGGCCGCCGGAGACCCCTCTAGCGCTTCTGACCAACGTGCCGGGCCGTGTTGCGCCCCGTTGGTATCACCTTCTTTCTGCCAACCTCTTGCGTTGGCATTGACCTTCCGCGCGCCGCATGGCCGGATGCGCCACTGGCTCCCATCGCGCTGCCTAAACCACTATCCTCCCCGACTTCCTGACCCCTTCCGCTCGGGACCCATACCCAGCTGCCCCTTCCGCCGTCGTGCGGCATGGTTCCTAGGTTGCCTGTACTGTCTGCTGGCCTCTTCAGCTGCCGGCCGTGTGGCACGGACATGTTCCGCTCCATGCACAATTGGGCCCACGTATCCTCTGTCTCTGCTACTATGCGGCGTTGTTCCCTGATCCTGGCCTCCAGGTCGCACGCCTCACCTGAGTCTAGCCTGGCTGTCCAGGGGCAAGGGGACACGGCCTCCCCCCCGCCCCTCTGGCCTCCTTGGGCTGCCCCTTATAGGGCCTCTCTTGCCCTGTCCGCCCGTCTGTCTTGGCCCTTTGCCTTTCTTTTTGGCGTTATTGTTGGTCCCAGCCTGGTTGGCCCCGCCCTTGGGTAACGACAGGTCCATGGACGTAGTTTCTATGATGGGGGCGGGGAGTTCCTGCGCTAAAGTTTCTTGCTCGGGGCCCTGTCCGCCTCGCTCTGGTTCTGAGATAACTCCACCTCCCCTGTCTGCTGAACTGGCGCTGTACCATCTTCCGAGGGGCCTGGCTCAGCCGCGGGCCCTCCCCGTCTCCCAATTGGCTGGTGGGAGAGGTTGCGCCAAGCGCCCGTCCCACCGCCGCTTTTTTGGGCTTTTTGGCCCTCTCCGGGGATGTGCATGCGGCTACCGCCGCTGCTACTCGGCTAGACGCGGCGCGCACCAGTAGTACCATCCCCACCCAGGCCTGTTCCAGGACCCCAGGCCTGAGTAGGTCAGCCCGCCCCGCCAAGAATGCGGAGCGCAGCTTGTACCGCCTCCGCGTTGTGGCTGGTTGCCATGGCGCCGGGGGGAGGTCCTTTCTAAACTAGCCTGACTGTACCCACCTGCTGCGGGCCACCGAGGGTGTGTTGAGGAAGGCTAAGTGGGGGCCGTGCGTACCCTGGTGCCTCCCGGGGTCTTGGCAGGGGGCCTGGCAAAAGGAGGTCCTGTTAGTGCGCTAGTTTTAACTAGCGTAATTGCCTCCCTGCCCAAAATTATATATATTATATTTTTTTTTGGGGGGGGGGGGCGGCCTGTACTGTCCCTAAGTGGCTTAATTGGGCCCTGTGGGCCGGTGGCGTGGGCCCCACACACAGAAATGTGTGAGCTCCCCCACCTAGTTTAATTGTATTTAATCAGCCTTGGCCTATAATGTATTATTCTAGTTTTTTTTTTGGGGTGTATATATACTATAATTTTTTTTTTTAATATAGTTTATTGGGCCCCCGCGGTCGGAGCCAGTACCGTCTGGTCCGCCGTTAAGTAGAGTGCCCGGGTGCCGGGCCTACCGAAAAAAACCTGCTTGTGGGGCCCCCAGGGGGCCGCAGTGGCTTAAACCAGCCAGCCGCGAGTGTGGCCCGGCCGGAAAACCAACACGTGGTCTTGTGCTAGACAAGGGGGAGCGGCCGCTCGACAAGAGCGTATGGCCGTTCCCAGTAGCTGTGGAAAAAGGGGGGGGCGCGTGTGCTGAAAACGCGCCCTGTCACTAAAATAATTTTCCAAAAGAACAAGAAAAAGGCAGAAGCCCGCAGACCCTGTCCCCGCCCTGGGCCCCACCCTACCTGAACCAAATGTTCCCAAAACTCCCGCAGCGAAATCCCCAGGGACCGGCCAACTCCAAACTAACCACGCGATGGGTCAGCGCGGAAAGAGGCCGGTCCCTCCACCCCCAACCCCTTTTATTCCCACCCCTTAAACCCACCCCCACTTACCTTTCTCCCAATCACCTGTCCCGCCGTCACTTCCTTCCCGAAATGGCCCGCGGGAAGACTAGAGCGTTGCTTCTGCTTCCCGCGGGCCCCTCCATTCCGAGCAGCCTGTTCAATTGTCAGGAGCAAAGGGGAGGAACATTTCTGCAGCTCAAGTAAAAGTGACCCAAACTCTTAATTCATTTTTTAGAGTAATGGCTACGTCAGCCCCAAAGCAATGTGTTTAAGGGGTCTGTGCAAATTTTGATTCATGTGGTGTTTTAACCAGTGCAAGCCCTAATGCGGTACGAATAGTGGCATCCAGCTTTCATCACAGATCGTAACTCCAAATAGGCTCGAGGTGCTGCCACTTCAGAGAGCCTAGAGCGGGTGGAGGTGCTGACTCAGGGGTCTCAGTTGGAAAATGTCGTCCCCCAGGAGTGTCTGATGAGACCAGTAGAGTGGTCGGTCTGAGGTAATAGAAGTACAGAAGGATGCACATGACAACGATTCAATAGAGTCCATATTACTGACTCTCAGGGCTGAGATTAAGAACAGATTTGAGTTCTCTGAGTCCAACCAATCTGGGATTCAAGCTTCCTACTTAGCCCTTGATAAAAAACTGGATGATGTCGCTGCGAGGACCAAAGTCCTGGAGGAAGAAATTGCATTGGTTAAACAGGATATGTGAAAAAATACAAGCAAAATCTCTCTGTTGATGAAACAAAATGAAGGTCTGAGGGAGGTTCTCGAAAGGATTGAGAACCATTCTAGAAGGAATAACCTCCAGATCTTGAATGTTCCAGAGATGGACGAAGGGGCCGACATTAAATTCTTTGTTGTTGCATTATTGCGAGATACTGTACTTAAAGAAAGACCAGACATCAATCTAGATTTTGAAATCCAGAGAGTGCATAGGGAGCCTTTCAAAAGGAATCCGAACCGCCAGAAACCTAGGAAGATCTTGGTTAAATTTCTTACTTATATGGTGAAGGAAGCCATCTTTGGCATAACTTTGAAAAGTGGGGAATGCACAACTAAGGGTTATTATTTTACTATTATGTCTGATATATGCAGAGCTACTGACCAGCAGCAGTGGGAGCTGGGCAAGAGGCTAGAAGAGCTTCATGAATTGAGTGCTAAGGTGCAGATAAAGCTTCCAGCCACAATGCGTATTATGTGGAATAACCAAATGTACAACTACTGTGATCCACAAGATGTAGATGGATTGATTGTCAGAATTAAGAAGCACATGAATGCATGAACCACAGAGGTATCTGCTGTGGGATTTGGGAGGTGTTGCAGGGGGGAGTATTTGATGATTGGCACATTGGGTCTGTGTGAGTTGAATCCCCTCTCTGGAGAAAGCCCATAGGCATTTCAAATGCCATAGAGTAGAGGGAGGGTTCCTCATGGGAGGGTGTTGAGGGTGTGGGTAGGGTACAGAGTGAGGAGCATTTAGGGAAAAAAAAAAAGAAAATTAGTCCAAGTTCACCAGATAGCTGTATTAATTGTTTGTGTAGTATATGCATAGATCTTTCTCACATCTCAGAAAGAGGGGGTGGAGGCTCCTTAAAAAAAAAAGGAAATGGGTGTTGGTAATGAGATCCGTTTTTTAGCCTGGAATGTCAACGGCCTTAGATCAATCATGCGGCAAAGACTGATACTTTGGTATCTGGAAGAGAGTCGGACCCACATATAATTCTGCAGGAGACTCATCTTACAGCAATAAAGAGTAGAGCACTTTTCTCCAAATGCAGGTGGACTGAGAGTTATGCAGTTACTGACCAGGCAGAGTTTGGTAAGGGAGCAGCGATTCTCTTGAGAAAAGGGCAGGTGTGAAGATTTTGTCATCCAAAACAGATAGTATGGGTAGATGGGTTTTGGCAGGTGTGAGATGCTCTAATTATGAATATATTTGTGGGGTATTTTACAGTCTTAATGCCGATGATCCCTCTCATCTTTCTAGTTTGGAGTGGAACTTGATGGAAGCCACTTCACTGATTGTCTTATGGGTGATTTTAACACTGTTCTTGATCCTACCATTGATAGATCTACTAGGAGGGACTGCAATTATACACCTAAAACTAGACAAGCACTGAGGAACATGCTCCAAGACTTGGGATTGGTGGCCGTGTGGCGTCATCAAATGGGTCAAACATAGGACTATACATTCTATAGTAAGAAATACAGCCATTTCTCTAGGCCTGATTATTTCTTTACTGAGAATGTATTATTAGAGAAGGTTAAAGAAGTTAATCACCTGCCATGGCATATCTCAGACCATCTGTGGTTATTGTCGTTCTCCAGTGCCCTTCCCTTAGACCAATTTCTAGGTGGATGGTTAAACATGCCCTCCTCTTGGATGAAGAAGCCATCTTGGTCCTGGAAAATGTTAATAGTGATTTCTTTGCCGATAACACAGGGTCTACCTCTCCCATCATGGTCTGGGATACATTCAAAGGCTTTATTTGAGGGATCTTACGAAACTTGGCATACACTAAGAGTAGAGCAGAGAAAGCAGAGTGCAATGCCTCAGAACAGGAAATAGGGATGCTGAAGGACGCCTTGCAGGTGCAAACATCTCCCTAGGATGCGGGCCAAGTGCAATTGAAACTAGAAGAGGCCCAGTTAAAATTTAAGCTTAAGTTACAAAAGAAGTGTAGAGATAGATGGCAGGCCAAGAGTATGAATCTTTTTGAGTACGGGGAGAGACAGGTTCATTTCTAGCTTGTAAAGCAAGATCAGAGAGGTAACGGAATAATATTAAGGAGTTAACAATTAACTCGCAGGGGGTTATTTCTAGAAATGGTGGGGAGATGCAGGATCATTTGGTCTCCCTTTTCTCTGTATTATTTACCGAAGAGATTATCCCTGACTTCGATGATCTAAGGGGGTGGCTGCGGCATACGGATCTTCCGAGACTTTTAGAATCAGGAAAGGAGCCTCTTGAAGCACAAATCACAGAAGCTGAAGCTTGGGAACACTTAAGCCGGGCCAAGAATGGGAAGGCTGCTGGCCTTGATGCTATCCCTTCGGAAGTGTATAAAAAGCAAAAAAGTAGTGGTTCAGTTCTGGGTGAAATTGTTCAATTCCATCTATTTTGAGAATGCCCAGATCCCGCGGTCATGGCAGGAATCTAGGTTAATGCTGATTCTGAAACCTGCTAAAGATCCTAAGCGGGTAGATTCATATCGGCCAGTCTCACTCTTAAATGCCTACTATAAGATCTTGGCCAGCATTTTGACGGGAAGGTTTGCTAAGTTGGCTCCCCAGTTAATTCACTCTTATCAGAAAGGATTTGTGCCCAAGTGCCAGATACATTACCTCACCTTGCAATTAAAAGGATGTATTGACCTGGCTACACATGTAAGATCCCACTGGCTGTTGCTACAATAGACACAGCCAAGGCCTTTGATAGGCTTTGTTGGATGTACCTGTGGGAGGTCTTAGTGGTAATAGGGGGTTAGCCTATGTTTCATTAGAGAACGTATGATTACTCGTCTGCTCATATCCTGTTCACTGGAGCATTGACAGAGAGTTTTTGTATCACTTGGAGGACGAAGCAGGCGTGCCCACTTTCCCCTCTTTTGTTTGATATTTGTATTGAAGCATTTGCTCTGTTACTTAGAGGAGATCCCTGGGTGGTTCCTTTCTCTTTGCTACAATTCAGGAGCAAGATAGAGCTATACGCTGACAACCTCATCATATATACATCAGAACCCCTTGCACTATCTCAAGGGCCAAAAATGTAGCAGAAGAGTTTGGGGCAGTATTGGGATATTCAGTGAACACATCCAGTTGGAGATTATGGCCCTCATTACAACCCTGGCGGTAAATCCCGCTGACCGCCGTGCCGACGGCCGCCAACATACCGTGTCAGCGGCGGAAATCTGCAATGGGTATTATAACCCATACTGAGAATTCCACCACTATACAGACACCCACACAAGTCTGCCACACCAAAGGTCAGTGATAAACTGGCAATAGCAAAATGCACACCGTCACGCCAACAGGAATACGCCCACAGTATCACGACCTACGGATCAACGCAGCGGTCATTCAACCACGGTAAACCATTGGCGGTACACACCGCTGCGCTCAAAATACATACACACACACTTACAAAACTACTCCACATTGGACAATTCAAAATACACACATCTGACACACATAAACACACCACACCCACATGCTCACACCGCTATAAAACACACACCCACATTACCCACAACCCCTTACACCGAAATGTTTTGAAGAAGCTGAGAGAGAGAAAAGCAAAGACCACACCAGCATCCAGAGGCACACAACACCATCACTCATACACCACCCACGCACAACACACCACATACCCCAACACATCACCCCACACATCACATCTACCATCACCTCACACATCACTCACACCACATCATGGCACCTCAAAGACACCCCTTGGTTTTCTGAGGAGGAGCTCAGGGTCATGGTGGAGGAAATCATCCGGGTAGAGCCACAGCTGTTCGGATCACAGGTGCAGCAGACATCCATTGCTAGGAAGATGGAGCTATGGCAGAGAATTGTCGACAGGGTCAATGCAGTGGGACAGCATCCAAGAACAAGGGATGACATCAGGAAGAGGTGGAACGACCTACGGGGGAAGGTGCATTCCGTGGTATCCGGACACCAGGTAGCCGTACAGAGGACCGGCGGCGGACCCGCACCTCCTCCCTCACAACTAACAACATGGGAGGAGCAAGTCTCAGCAATCATGCATCCTGACTCTGGTAAGTCAACTTTTTACTATTATATCCCCCCACCCTATGTGCATGCCATCACAAACTTCCACCCTTTACCGTCACTCCCATCACTACACCATCTCCCACACACCCCACCATCACACCCCACGACTCCCACAACCAAGCCCTGCATGGAACAACAATGCATGGATACCCATCACAGACATGCATGGACACCCATCACCAAAGCATGTCCAATAGAGAGATTCACCCAGGGCACACAATCACCACTCACACAAGGGCCAAGGTGATATTGCAAGCACAGTAATAGAGGGAAACACACCCATTGCACAAGATGGCACACACAGATAAAATAGCAATGCATTTACCCCCCAACAGGACCCCTACACAACGTCACCGGACAGGAGGTGCCAGCCATATCCAGTCCCCCCACAGAAGAGGCCCACAGTAATGACAGCAGCTCTGCACGCCTGGATCAAGATGACCAACCTGGCCCATCAGGGACCTCTGGACAGTCGGTTCCCCTGCCACAGTCCCAAGCCACCACAGAACCTCCCCCCTCAGGAAACACCACCACAGCACCCACCCAGCGGGCCCAGGACACGTCAATCAGCAGTGTGTCCTCCACCACAGGGACCCCAGGCAAACCCAGGACAATCAGGGACCTGGGGTCAGTGGCAGTGGGAACACGGTTCAGGGGGCAGAGGCACAGGACAACAGGGAAGCTGGGAGGACTGCTGTGCGACAGGGGGAGGACAGGCCAAGGGAACCCACTCTCCATGAGGCACTCTCAAACATCATGAGAGCATACCGCCATTCCGAGGAGACCATGGGCACGGTACTGGTACTTTCAGGAGACCCAGAGGCTGCAGGAGGGACAATACACGGGTATCAGGGAGGACCTCACCAACATATACACCATCCTGGTCACCATTGCAGGGGTGCTGGCTGACATAGGCAAGACCATGAGGGAGGTAGTGGCACAACAAAGGGCCCCTGACACTAGCCAAACCGATGAACAGCCTTCCACCTCTGCCGGCACTAGTGGACAGGAGGCCCCACCATAGGAACAACAGACAACCAGCACCCCACCCCCTGCAGAAGGAGAACCACCCCGCAAACGGTCCCTGCGATCCAGGCAGAAAACAGAGAACATTGCCAAGACCCCCACCAGGAAATAGGACCCTCCTGATTGTCACCCTTCTGTCCCACTATGTCACCCTGTTCATCTTGAACTGCCATATCTCCCCTTCCTATGCCCCATTGGACAATGCACCTGTGATACCAAGAGACTGGACTCTCCTATGGACCTTCCTCCACCATCACCCCAGCCCTTTCCACATACCCCTATACACATTAGCCCCTAAATAAACACCCTTGAATCACAAACCAATGTGGAGTCAGTCTGTTCTTTCACAAATGTATAATTACAACATCACCAACAGATATCAATGTAAATGTTCATTTGCTCATAACAATGTATGACAGTTGTTGGGCAGCAGTACATATAGCAGAAGGCAGAATGAGGTACCCAGATCTGTAAAATGGAAAGCCAAAGTTATCTGTCAGTGTCCATAGACAGAGGTGAAGAGGCTGACTTATACAATGTCCTACAGTAGTCAGATATGTGAGGCGCAGTGACAGTCTCTTACCTGTGTGTCACTGGATGTACTGCATGATGATGTTCGTTCGGTTGTCAATATCTTCTTCCTCTGCCTCCTGTTTCCTCACTGTCCACAGGCTCCACTGCTGCCACAAGACCATCATCAGGCCCATTCTCCTGCAGAAAAGGCACCTGGTGTCGCGATGCCAGGTTGTGCAACATGCAGCATGCAGCATGGCACGATTATCTGGCCCACCTTCTTCGGTGAGTAGTATAGGGAGCCACCTGTTAGATGGAGGCACTGGAATCTGGCCTTCAGGATGCCGAACGTCCTCTCAATAATCCGCCTAGTTTGCCCATGTGCCTCATTGTACCGTTCCTCTGCCCTTGTCCTGGCGTTCCTCACTGGGGTCAATAGCCATGAGAGGTTGGGGTAACCAGAGTCACCTGCAAATGTTGAGGGATATCTGTTAGACACACACTAACCCTTAGGGATGACTCCATACCCAGACACCTACTCATACTGTGTGTGGACCTTCGGCTCACCTATTAACCACACCCGGTGCCTCTGGAGTTGGCCCATTACATAAGGGCTACTGCTATTCCTCAAAATGTATGCGTCATGCACAGAGCCAGGATACTTGGCATTCACATGAGAGATGTACTGGTCCGCCTAACACACCACCTGCACATTCATAGAATGGTAGCTTTTTTGATTTCTGTACACTTGTTCATTTCTGCGGGGGGGAGACAAATGCCACATGTGTACCATCAATGGCAGCAATGATGTTGGGGATATGTCCTAGGGCATAAAAGTCAGCTTTCACTGTGGGCAAATCCTCCACCTGTGGAAACACGATGTAGCTGCGCATGTGTTTCAGCAGGGCAGACAACACTCTGGTCAATACGTTAGAAAACATTGGCTGAGACATTCCAGATGCCATGGCCACTGTAGTTTGAAAGGAGCCACTTGCCAGGAAATGGAGCACTGACAGGACCTGCACTAGAGGCGGTATTCCTGTGGGATGGCGGATAGCTGACATCAGGTCTGGCTCCAATTGGGCACACAGGTCTTGGATTGTGGCACGATCAATTCTGTGGGTGATAATGATGTGTCTGTCTTCCATTGTCGACATGTCCACCAGGGGTCTGTACACCGGAGGATGATGCCATCTCATCATCTTCCCCAGCGGATGTGCCCTATGGAGGAGAATGGTGAGCAGAGGGTCATGTACCACATAGGTTGCACAAGTGTGTTTTCAGTAATGTGAGTAAATCCTTGTGTGGTGCAGTTTGTCCGTATATCTGCCAAATTGTGCTGTGACGCAGTTAGGTGCCATGCCATGTGCCCCCCTGAAATGGCGTCTGCCTGACCTGTAAGGAGGGACAAGGGGAAATGAGGTAACTGCGCTAGCGTTGTGCAGCATTGCGGTAAGCGGTTGAAGACCGCCGCGCAATTTAGCATTGGTTATCATTGGGCCCTATGGGTTCCAGGAGCCAATGACGATGTACGCCGGCGGTGACTGTACGCACCACCGCGGACGTGACCGCCATTTTCTATCTGTTTACTCACTTGATACCTGACCTTCAACAGGAGAGGACCTACACTGCAAGTGCTGCTATGACCTGAGTCTAGAAGCAACAATGGCTCAAGTGTCAGGGGAAAGGGGCCCTGCCTTCACCACGGAAGAGTTGGACAAACTGGTGGATGGTGTCCTCCTCCAGTACACGCTACTCTACGGTCCTCCAGACAAACAGGTGAGTACACTGTGAGCATGATGCATGGGAAATGCCTGTTCTGAGTGGTGTGGATGGAAGATACATGTGTGGGGGGGGGGGAGGCTGAGGCCTGCATGTGAGGATGGTGAGTGTATGTGCGTCAGGGCATGGGTGGGAACTGGTGGGCAATGAGTATGACGGTCCGGAAGGGTGAGTAATTCGATTTCCTCCTGTACCTTTCCTCTAGGTCAGTGCCCACCAGAAGAAGGGTATTTGGCGTGCCATCGACAAGGAAGTGCGGACCCTGGGGTTCTATGATAGACTGAGCACCCACTGCCGCAAGAGATGGAAGGACCTGCGCCGCTGGAGCAAGAAGACGGCGGAGGCCCAGCTGGGGCTGGCCTCCCAACGTGGAAGGGGTGCCCATCACACCATAACCTCCTGATGTTCTGGATCCTGGCGGTGGCATATCCGGAGTTGGATGGGCGCTTGAGGCCATCACAGCAGCCACAAGGGGGTGAGTACAGTGTCATTAAGCTGACTCTGCGTGCTTCACAAAGTGTCTGGGTGGGGGATGTGGGCTGTGGGTTCCCCTAGGCCAGGGCGAACTTGGTAGGGTAGGTCCCTTGTTGGGCAGGCTCTGAGGCACTCCAGCCCCAATAGTGTTAGTGGGCATCTACAACTAGGCAGGCTCCTGTGGGTTCCAGGTGTGCAGCAAATGGTGTTAGGCATAGTACCCCATGGCCTGGTGAATTTCCTACTAACTGCTAGTTCATGGCCTACTGCATAGGGGTGCTCCCTGTGTGTTGTGTCTGCCAACGGTAGCGGTGTTGCTGGCATTGACCATGTCTGTCCTCTGTCTCCCCCCCCCCTTCTTGTATTGTCACCCTGTCCTTGTGTGCATTAGCATCATCTGGCGGAGGATCAGAGGCACCGGCGACAGAGGGAGCTGCATCCCATATGGCCCTGGAGGGTGAATCTACGGAGTCTGAAAGCACCAGTGGGACGGAGGGAGAGGGGAGCTCCACGACGGGGCCAGGAGGGGATACCAACGACAGCGACTCCTCCTCTGATGGAAGCTCCCTGGTGGTGGCGGACACCTCTTTGCCCACCCCAACAACAGGTACAGCCGCCACCCCCCCTACCAGCACCGCCCTCCCAGCAGCCCCTCAGCGTGTTTCCCGTGCCCGCTCACCCAGGAAGGTGGGCATCTCCTTCACCCCAGGCACCTCAGGCCCTGCCCCAGTCAGCCCTGCTGCCCTCAGTGAGGAGGCTATTGACCTCCTGAGATCCCTCACTGTTGGGCAGTCAACCATTCTGAATGCCATCCAGGGTGTCGAGAGGCATTTGCAGCAAACAAATGCATACCTGGAGGGCATTCATTCTGGCATGGCGGCCCAACAGGGAGCATTTCAGGCTCTGGCCTCAGCACTGATGGCAGCCATTGTCCCTGTGTCCAGCCTCCCCCCTCCAACTTCCACTACTCAGACCCAATCCCCTTTACCTCAGCCTATCCCAAGCACACCATCAGACCAGCATGCACACACTCCAACACACAAAAGTGGCTCAGGCAAACATAAGCACCACACATCCCACAGGCACTCACCCAAGCCCCATACTCAAGCACACATACCAACATCCACTTCCTCCACTGTGTACCCCTCCTCCACGTCCTCCACGTCCCTCCCAGTCTCATCTCCACTCACACCTGCATGCACTACATCATCAGCCACTGCCTCCATCACCAGCACGCCCATCACTACACACCGCTCACGTGCAATCACCACCCCCACTACCATTCACACGTCCCCTGTGTCCTCTCCCAGTGTGTCTGTAAGCCCTCCTCCCAAAGTACACAAACGCAGGCACACACCCACTCAACAGCCATCCTCCTCACAACAGCCTCCAACCCATAGACCTTCACCCAAACTCAGAAGACGTACACCTTCTACAACCACTACCTCTTCCTCCACTCCCACACCCCCTCCATCTTCCTGTCTCAGTGAGTCAAAAAACATTTCCTAGCTAACTTTGACCTCTTCCCTACACCTCCCCCCGTCCTTCCCCTAGGACCAGGATGTCTAGATCCCAGCCCAGAACCTCAGCCACCAAATCTGCATCCGCTGTGGTCCCTGCTACTCCAGTACAGTCTAAGGGGGCACCTGTCAGAGCTGCCAGTGTGCCACCGAAAGAAAAGAGGGACCACTCTATTCCACCACCTGCAAAGGTCAAAAAGGGTCCGGCTTCCAGCAGGGGACAGTCACACCACCCACCCAGCAAGGCCTCGCCCAAACACCGAGTGGACAGTGCCAAGGTCCCTGCAGTGACTGTCAAGATGGGGAAGGGCCACAAGCCAAAGGGAACATCACCTCTGGGCACGATGTCTCCTGGTGAGGGGTTGGTGACCACCATATCATTAGGAATGGCAGCCACATGCACCACAGTCACCACCGCTGCTCCGACCGCCACCTGCACCACCACCTGACCCGCCGCTGCCACAATGTCAGTCTGCAGCATCCTCCCCAAGGATCAGCCATCCGAGGCTGGCGGAGACGGTATGGTGTCTCCATCCACCGCAACAGTCATTTGCACCACGGCCAGCACTGACAGCACCTCTGCGGCAGCCACCACCACCTGCACCACCATCAGCACCGACATGCCACTCTGTCAGACATCAGCCCCATCCCCAGTGTGCAGCCGTCAGAGTATGCAGGTGACATCCTGGACCCAGGACACGCCACTTGAGACACCACCTCCAGCACTGACACGAACCAGCGATTGGCAGTCTAAGTCGCCGCAGGATGGAGTGTGGGTCTGCCTCCATGGAGTATCATGCTACCTGTTCCAGGTACATCGCTTGGCTGAGACACCCAGGTGAGACAAAGTTAACTGCCACACCCCAGGTGCAGCATCACTGGGCACAAAGCCCCCTCCAGAACCAGTGGAGAAAGGCATCCACTAACCCAGTTCTTGGCAGGATGAAGCACTCTGGGCACAAAGCTCCCTCCAGAACCAGTGGAGAGATACATCCACTAACCCAGTCCTTGGCAGGATGAAGCACTCTGGGCACAAAGCCCCCTTCAGAACCAGAGGAGGAAGGCATCCAGTAACCCAGTCCTTGGCAGGATGAAGCACTCTGGACACAAAGCCCCCTCCAGAATCCAGAACCAGTGGAGAGATACATCCACTAACCCAGTCCTTGGCAGGATGAAGCACTATGGGCACAAAGCCCCCTCCAGAACCAGTGGAGAGATACATCCACTAACCCAGTCCTTGGCAGGATGAAGCACTCTGGGCACAAAGCCCCCTCCAGAACCAGAGGAGGAAGGCATCCACTAACCCAGTCCTTGGCAGGATGAAGCACTCTGGACACAAAGCCCCCTCCAGAACCAGTGGAGAGATACATCCACTAACCCACTCTGGGCACAAAGCCCCCTCCAAAACCAGTGGAGAGATACATCCACTAACCCAGTCCTTGGCAGGATGAAGCACTCTGGGCACAAAGCCCCCTCCAGAACCAGTGGAGAAAGGCATCCACTAACCCAGTCCTTGGCAGGATGAAGCACTCTGGGCACAAAGCCCCCTCCAGAAGCAGTGGAGAAGGGCATCCACTTGAGAGACTTGAGAGACTGTGGCTTTGCACTCCCCAGGACCAAGCAGTGGGCAGAGCACCTACTTGAGACACTTGAGAGACTGTGGCTTTTCACTCCCCAGGATGGTACAGTGGGCAAACCACCCACTTGTGAGACTTGAGAGACTGTGGGGGTCATTCTGACCCTGGCGGTCGTCAACGACCACGGAAGCACCGCCAACAGGCTGGCGGTGCTTCCTCTGTTATTCTGACCGCGGCTGTCGCCCAGCCGGTCCGGCGGTTTCCCGCCGGATTTCCCCCGGCTGGGCTGAATCTCCATGGTGGCGCTGCTTGCAGCGCCGCCATGGAGATTCTGACCCCCTTCCCGCCATCCTGTTCCTGGCGGTAAAACCCACCAGGAACAGGATGGCGGGAAAGGGTGTCGCGGGGCCCCTGGGTGCCCCTGCACTGTCCATGCCACTGGCATGGGCAGTGCAGGGGCCCCCTAACAGGGCCCCAGCAGGATTTTCACTGTCTGCTTTGCAGACAGTGAAAATCGCGACGGGTGCAACTGCACCCGTCGCACCCCTGCAACTCCGCCGGCTCCATTCGGAGCCGGATTCCTCGTTGCAGGGCCTTTCCCGCTGGGCCGGCGGGCGCTCCTTTGGCGGACGCCCGCCGGCCCAGCGGGAAAGCCAGAATGGCCTCCGCGGTCTTTTGACCGCGGAGCGGCCAAGTGGCGGTTCCCGCCCGGCGGGCGGCGCCCGCCGCCCGCCGGAATCGGAATGAGGCCCTGTGTCTTTGCACTTCCCAGGACCAAGCAGTGGGCAACCCACCCACTTGAGAGACTTGAGAGACTGTGGCTTTGCACTCCAGAGGACTAAGCAGTGGGCATGTAAACCCCCTCGAGGAGCAGTGGCGTTGTACTATCATCTGGCTGTGGTGCCCTCCATCCCCTTCCCCCTGAGGTGCCTGTTTTTTTCGACCTGATGCCCCTGCAGTGTTCTCTCCATTTTGAGGCAGGTATCATGTGTGGGCTTCGCCCATGCTTTTTGGGACCACTGGTCCACGGACATTTCATGGGACAGTGTACGGACTTGTGTACTTGATGTAAATATTTGTCTATACTGATTATTTGCTGTTCTCTTGGTCTATCTGATTGTTTGAATATTAAAATAGTTAAACTCATTTCATTTGGTCCTTGCATTCTTCCAGGGCGTGACGGGGTGTATCTGTGATGTTATTGGATATGTGTGTATGTGTGTTGTTGTGGATGGGGGGGTGGGTTTGTCGCGTGTGTGTGTGTCACTCTCTTTTCCATCCTCCCCTCCTCTGTGTGCTAGGTGCAGTACTCACCGTTGTTGTCGCCGCCACCGCCGTCTTTTTTCTACTTCGTGGTGTATTAATAGATACAGCAACATGGGTAGGATCTGCAATTCGGGCTCCATGGCGTCCTAGTTCTTCCTTATGTGTCGAGAGGTGAGTGGTTTCCATTCGAATTCCTGTTTCTGCCGTGCTTTTGATGGCGTCGGTACCGCCCCGGAAAAGCTGGCAGATTGGTGCCTTGTAATAGTGTGGGTGGTATTTTGTCTTCCGCCTGTCTGTTGGCGGTGACCGCTGCGGTGTTTGTTGCTACCGCCACGGCGGTCGGAGTGTTAAAGTGGCTATCTGTGTTGGCGGTTTCCACCATGGTCGTGATTCCATTTTTTTTACCGCCACTTTAACACCAGCCGCCAGGGTTGTAATGAGGGCCAATGTGCTGGAATATTGCTAACTGGGATCGGGAGGTGACTGAGTTTAAATACTTGGGCATCTCAATCGTACATTCGCTGGGGATGCTTCCAACACATAAGTTAGGGAGGGTGGCTAAAGAGATTGCCAAGCTTCTTATTAGGTGGAGAAACTTTCCAATTGTCATTGTATGGTCAAGTGAATTTGATTAAAATGTCAGTTTTACCTCAGTTGACCTATCCTTTTAATTGTATTCCCCCTACGTTTCCTAAAAAAGAGCTGGGAAAGTTGCAGGGGAAAATGACTAGCTTTATTTGGGCTTCTGGGGGTGTCAGGCTGGCCTAGAAAAAACTGAGGAGGAGGCTGATGAAAGGAGGCCTTCCACTACTGGACTTAAACCTCTACTGTATGGTTTTTCAATTTAAGAATTGCAGGATGCTGCTTGGGAAACCTGACAGTTCAACCTGGGGTCGATCTTATCGGCGATGGTGACAGGCCTGGGACTTACGGGTTTTCTATATAAATTCAGGGTCCCCAAGTTCTTCAAAAAGGTCCGCTTGAAGGTGCTATAGGCTGCTCTCTGTCTTTGGTTTAGAATGATTTTGGGTATATGGTATTATTCTGATTTCGCCCTGGTGTGGGATTCTCCGGGTAACCCAGAATGTCTGCTGGTTAGGTTGTGCCAGCCTATGAGGGAGGCCGGGATAGTACACTGGGGTGATCTCTTTACAGTACAAGGGCTCTCACCATGGGAGGTACTTAGGCTAAAGACTGGGGGTTCCCTGTCTAGGTTCAATTATGTACAGCTCTTATCTTGGTATGGGAGTGCCTTTTCGGAGGTTGGCGATGCTTGGGAGGTTGAAGCACTTTTACAAGATATGTAACCCATGAGTAAGGAGGTTTCTTTATAGCACTGGAAGCTTTTGGAGAAGAAGGAGGAAAGCTTGGGGGCATCGTTTGTGGAATAGAGGGGAATGATGCCGGGCGCTGCATTCCCCGGTTGTGGCAATTTTCTTTAAAATTGCTGTATTCCGAAGTCAAGCCAGCCAATTTAAAAAAGAACCATTTTTCATCATTATTAGACTTTACTTGACATCTCAGAGGATTGCAAGATTGGTGAGAGATCCAGTACAAAGTTGTAAAAGATGTGGTCACCTCAAACCGAATGACGAACGTATACTTGCAACCTGTCCTGTGATCAGTGAGTTTTTGAATAAAGAGTGTAATGCTATAGCTGATATTTACAGACCAATATCACATTATATGGGCACGTAAGCCATGGTTGGTGTGGCTGGGCCACTACTTATGCATCAGGTGTGAGGTCGGTATCCATGTTTGCCACCTGGTATTGCATTAGCTTCTGGTACTATGAGGACAAAAAAAAGGATTTTGTATGCATGTAGGTACAGGGGGGTGTCTGTAGGGATGGATGCGCATACGTCTGTGTGTGTACAGTGAATTGTGTGTGTTTGTAGGAAAAGAGATTGTGTGTGCACTTCTCTGAGCACTCAAAAAAGTCTGTATACATGTGCATATGTGTGTGTGTATGAGGCTCAGTGTGCCCTAAGGAAAGAAATCAGTGTTTATTTACAAAGGGGTTTTTGTATTTGTGTGTATGAGCAAACAAACACTTATTGTGTGTGTTGGCATGTTTGTGTGTATATCCATTTTTGGGTGTATTGAAAAGTGTGAGTAGAGGTGGCAGCCAACAAATTAACAGGGAGAGCCTAGCCAAAGCCAAGGATCTGGCTTGGCTTTAAGAGCCCACAGACCAAGCCATTAAGATTCTTGACAAGTAAATCTTCAACAAGCATCATGTAAAAACATGATTTAGGCCCCCATTATGACATTGGTGGTAAATCCCACTTACTGCCATGCTTAATGCTGCCAACATACCGCTGGAGTGGATATCCGTTTTACATATTATGACACACACACCAATCCATCACTATTCAGCCACAGACACAAGTCCGCCACACCAAAGGTCAGCAATAAACTGGTGGTATCAAAACCCACACCATTACGCCAACAGAACTACACCCACCACATAATGACCCACAAATCACCACAGCGGACATTCAACAGTGGTAAACCATTGGTGGTACATACTGCCACGCTCAAAATACACACACACAAACAAAACAGCACCACATTGGACAATTCAAACAACACACACCTGACACCCATACACACAACACACCCACACCACTATAAAACACACACCCACACTACCCACAACCCTTTACGAATACAAATAATTGCCACCAGAGAGAGACAGCAAGACCACTCACACAACCAGAGCCACCATCACCTATATACCACCCACGCACCTCACAACACACACCCCAACACATCACCCTACAAACCCTCACCCACACTACTCACACAACACCCATGGTACCACAACAACACCCCAGATTCTCTGAGGAGGAGCTAAGGGTCATGGTGGAGGAAATCTTCCGGGTAGAGCCACAGCTATTTGGAGCACAGGTGCAGCAGATATCCATTGCTAGGAAGATGGAGCTATGTTGGAGAATCGTGGACTGGGACAGCACCCCAGAACAAGGGACGACATCAGGAAGAGGTAGAACGTCCTACGGGGGAAGGAGCGTCCCATTGCAGCAAGACACCAACTTGCTGTAAAGAGGACTGGAGGTGGACCCCCACCTCCTCCCCCACAACTAACAGCATGGGAGGAGCAAGTCTTGGCAATCATGCATCCTGTGGGCCTGGCAGGAGTAGCAGGAGGACTGGACTCTGGTACATCAACTCTCTATTTCTATCACCCCCCACCTGCATGCCATCACATACCCCCACCCTCACTCCCATCACTCCACCACTTCCGACACACCCCACCATCACATCTCACTTATCCCAATGCCAAGCTCTGCATGCACCACCAATGCATGGACACCACTCACAGACCTGCATGAACACCTATCACCAAAGCATGCACACTGGAGAGAATCAGCTAGCCCACCACATACCAACTCACACAAGTTCAAGCTGCCAGGGCAAATATAACCTAAGAGGGCAACCCACCCATGCACAAAATGTCACACACAGAAACAATAACGCTGCATTTACATCCCCACAGGATTCCAAGTCAATGTCACTGGAGAAGAGGTGCCAGCACTAGCCAGTCCCCCCGCAGAAGAGGCCCACAGTGATGACAGCGACTCGGCTCGCCTGGATCTGGATGGCCAACCTGGCCCATCAGGGACCTCCAGACAGTCAGTTACCCAGGCACAGTCACACACCACCACAGAGCCTCCCCCATCTGGAAACACCATCACAGCACCCACCCATTGTACCCACACCTTTGTCCCCAGAACGCGTCAATCAGCAGTGTGCCCACCACTACGGGGACCCCAGGGCACCCCCATACTCAAGACAATCCGGGACCTTTGGTCAGTGGCAGTGGGCACACGGTTCAGGGGACAGAGGCACAGGACAACAGGGAAGCTAGGAGGACTGCTGTGCATCAGGGGGAGGACAGGCCCAGCGAACCGACTCTCCAGGAGGCACTCACCGAGATCCTGGGAGCATACCAACATTCCCAGGATACCCTGGGCCAGATCCTGGCCAACGTGCAGGAGAACAGGCGGCTACAGAAGGGACAGTACCAGGGGATCAAGGAGGACTTGCAGACCTTTAACACCACCATGGTCTCCATAGCAAGGATGCTGAAAGACATGGCCAACATTATGAGGGAGGCAGTTTCACAACAGTGGGCCCCTGCCACTAGCCAGACAATTGAACAACCTTCCACTTCCGCTGCCGCTGGTGGACAGAAGGCATTGGATAATATTGGCACATATGGGGTACAGTGGCCAATGGTGATGTACGCCGGCCGTGACAGCATGCAGCTTCGCCGACTTCACTGCCATTTTCTATCTGTTCACTCACTTGCTACCTGACCTTCAACAGGAGAGGACCTACACTGCATGTGCTGCTGTGACCTGTGTCTGGAACCTACCATGGGTCGTGTGACTGGGGAAAGGGCCCCTGCCTTCACCTCGGCAGAGTTGGAGCGACTGGTGGATAGGGTCCTACCCCAGTACTGACTGCTGTATGGGCCTCCAGATCAACAGGTGAGTACACTGTGAGCACGATGCATGGAGCATGAATGCATGGAGTGGTGTGTGTGAAGGTCTTGTGTGGGGGGGTTGGTGGATGTCCCCTGGGTGACATGCAGCTTGTGTGCTAGGCCATGTCTGTGCAAATGGGGATGGGAAGGGATATGGTGGGCCATGAGTGTAACAGGCAGGACGGTCTGAGTAATACCTTTCCCTGTGTGTATTTTCTCTGCAGGTCAGAGCCCATCAAAAGAAGGGTATATGGCATGCCATCGCCAAGGACATGCGGACCCTGGGGGGTCTACGGCAGGTGGAGCACCCACTGTCAGAAACGGTGGGAGGACCTGAAACGCTGGGCACGGAAGACGGCAGAGGCCCAGCTGGGGATGGCCTCCCAACGAGGAAGGGGTGCCCGTCGAACCCTGACCCCACTGATGGCCCGCATACTGGCCGTGGCCTATCCGGAGCTGGATGGGCACTTGAGGGCATCACAACAGCCACAAGGGGGTGAGTACAGTGCCCATCATTACAACTTACGCATGCTAGGGTGTTATCCACTTGGGGGATGTGTGTCTGTGGGTACCCCTAGGCCAGGCCTGACATTGCAGAGTAGGTCCCAGTTTGGGCAGGGTTCAGATGTGATATTTCTCCTACCTAGCTAGTAGCCATCCACTACTGGGCAGGGCTTTGTGGGTCCCAAGTATGCTGCAGTTGGCGGTATGTGTCCCTCCTCATGCCCTGGTGCCTAGCATTGTTACTGGTAGTGCAATGCATAGTGCGTAGGACTGTTCACTGTGTGTGAGGTTGCTGTGTACGCCAACGGTGGTGTTGGTGCAGCCATTGACCAAGTGTTTCTTTTGTCTCTTCCCCCCTTTTTGTTTTGTCATCCTGTCCTTATGTGCATAAGCATCATCTGGCGGAGGAGCAGAGGCAACGGAGGGAGTTGCATCCCACAGGGCCCAGGAGGCAGAGTCCACCGACTGTGAGGGCATTAATGGGACAGAGGGCGAGGGGAGCACCACGGCGGAGACTGGAGGGGACAGTTCGGACACAGATACCTCCTCCGATGGAAGCTCCCTGATGGTGGCAGACACTTCTGTGCCCACCCCGGCTACAGCTACAGCCGCCACCCCCGTACCAGCACCGCCCTCCCAGCAGCCCTTTAGCGAGTTTCCAGTGCCTGCTTACCCAGGAGGGTGGGCATCTCCTTTGCCCCAGGCACCTCAGGCCCTGCCCCAGTGAGCCCTGCTGCCCTGAGTGAGGAGGCTATTGACCTCCTGCAATCCATCTCTGTTGGGTGGTCAACCATTGTGAATGCCATCCAGGAGCTGGCAGCCCAAACGCAACAAACCGATGCATTTCTGGAGGGCAGTCACACTGGCTTGGCGGCCCAAAAGAGATCAATCCAGGCTCTGGCCTCCTCTCTGATGGCAGCCATTGTCCCTGTTTCCACCCTCCCCCTCCAACCTCCTCTATTCAATCCCATTCCCCTCAACCCCAACCTATCCCAAGCACACAGGCAGACCAGCATGCACACAAGACAACACGCAAGAGTGGTTCAGGCAAACACAAGCACCACTATTCATCCCACAGGGACTCACGCAAACACCATCCAGATGCAGACATACCATCATCTGCTGCCTCCACTGTGTCCCCCTCCTCCTCCTCCTCCTCCTCCACCTTCCTCCCAGTTGCATCTCCACTCACACCAGCATGCACTACATCCTCAGCCATTACCGCCATCACCACCACACCTATTATAACACACAGCTCACTGGCATACACCACCCCAACAGCCATGCACACGCTCCCTGTGTCCTCTCCCACTGTGTCTGTGCCCCCCTCCCAAGGTATTCAAACGCAAGCACTCAGAAACTCAACAGCCATCCACCTCACAACAGCATCCAGCCCATGCACCTGCACCCAAGCACAGCAGACAGACACCTCCCACAACCACTCCCTTTTCCTCCACTCCCAAACCTTCTCCCTCTGTCCGCCCCAATGTCCCTAATAAGTTTTTCCTCTCCACCTTTGACCTCTTCCCTACACCTCCCCCCGTCCTTCACGTCTGGCCAGGGTGAGTAAAACTCAGTGGGCAAACCACCCACTTGAGAGACTTGTGAGACTGTGGCTTTGCACTCCCCAGGAGCAAGCAGTGGGCAGTGCACCCACTTGAGAGACTGTGGCTTTGCACTTCCCAGGACCAAGCAGTGGGCAACCCACCCACTTGAGAGACTTGAGAGACTGTGGCTTTGCACTCCAGAGGACCAAGCAGTGGGCATGGAGCCCCCTCGAGGAGCAGTGCTGTCGTACCATCATCCGGCTGAGATGCCCCCCCCGTCCCCTTGAGGTGCCTGCCTATTTTCGAACTGATGCCCCTATAGTGTTCTCTACATGTTGTTGCAGGAGACAAGTGGGGCCTTGGACTTTGTAATGTGGCCCATGCACGTTGAGGGCTGGGCTGTGTCTCTTGATTTGTACACTTGTATATAATTTCTGATTTGATGTACGTATTTTTGATATACTGATACAATTACACTCACTTTCATCTATTCGTGTTGTCCTTGCATTATTCCTGAGGGGTACGGGGTAAATATGTTTTCTTGTGCATCTGATTGTGTGTATGGTGTTGGGGGTGGGGGTGTGTGTTGTGTGTGTGTCACTCTCTTTTTCCTCCCTCCCTCCCCTGTGTGCTAGGCGGCTGTACTCACTGTGGTCGCCTTCGCCGTCATTGGTGTTTGTGGTGGAGCAGGACGTAGAAGATCATTGGGAAGATTTGCAGCTCAGGCTCCATGGCGGCGTGGTTCTTCCCTGTGTCTCCAAAGGTGAGTCGTTTCCCTTCTGAGGTCTGTTTCTGCCAGGCTTTTGATGTCGTTGGTACCGCCCCGGAAAAGGTAGCAGATTGCAGGGTCTGAATACGGTGGGCGGAACATTGACTTCCACCTGTCTGTAGGTGGCTACCGCTGTGGTGCCTGTTGTTTCCGCCCTGGCGGTCGGTATGGTAAAGTGGCTGTCTATCTGAGCTCTTTCCTCCATGGTCATAATTTGGCAGTAGTTACCGCCCGCCTGTCGGCGGTATTACCGCCACTTTATCACCGACCGCCAGGGTTGTAATGAGGGCCTGTGGGGGTCATTCTGACTCCCGCCGGCCGCAGTAACCGTAGGGCCGGCGGGAGACGCCAGAATACCGCTGCGCGGTCAGAAGACCGCCGCGGTTATTCTGAGTTTCCCGCTGGGCGGGCGGGCGACCGCCAGAAGGCCGCCCGCCCGCCCAGCGGGAAACCCCCTTCCACGAGGATGCCGGCTCCGAATGGAGCCAGCGGAGTGGAAAGGGTGCGACGGGTGCAGTTGCACCCGTCGCGATTTTCAGTGTCTGCATGGCAGACACTGAAAATCTTGGTGGGGCCCTGTTACGGAGGCCCCTGCAGTGCCCATGCCATTGGGGGCCCCTGCAGTGCCCACGACACCCCTTACCGCCATCCTGTTCCTGGCGGCCAAAACCGCCAGGAACAGGATGGCGGTAAGGGGGTCGGAATCCCCATGGCGGCGCAGCAAGCTGCGCCGCCGTGGAGGATTCCCCAGGGCAGCGGGGAACCGGCGGTACACCGCCGGTTTCCCGTTTCTGACCGCGGCTGTACTGCCGCGGTCAGAATGCCCAGGGATGCACCGCCAGCCTGTTGGCGGTGCATCCGCGGTCCCCGGCCCTGGCGGATTTTACCGCCAGGGTCGGAATGACCCCCTTAGTCTCTTCAAAATACAAAAACATTTATGTCTTTAACATATTAAGCGAAAGTTTTTAACCATGAACTTAGAAACATTCCTGCCCCGTTCTCCCTACCGCCTGATGACACAGCCATAAGTAAACAAAGAGGCAAGTCAGTTGTCATGTGTAGTCTACATGTGGGTTTGCTTCTTCTTATACATGAAGGGACATTATAGTTCATTAAATCAAACATAAGAGGTTTTTGTACAGTGCACCATGCATTTGAAGATGTTTCCAAGTGCAATAATAAAGAAAATTGACGCTCAATGAAATCAAATATTTGTCCAGGATGTCACGATTTTCTCTAGCTGGGAAGCCAGGAAAAAGCCTAGGTTTTCTGGATTTACATTGTGCATTTCAGACACTGGACGGTTATCCTCTTCTCTTTCTTACAGCAAAGGTTAATGCTTTGTCTTTAATTCTTGCTGCATGGGGGCACAGCATGGGTGCCAGAGAGAAGCTGCATGAAAGCTCTGCTCTCTTTGGGCTCAAGGTTCCAAGAGGACATCTATCTGAGCCAGAGCCCGGCATAGGCTCGAACCTTGAGACATTAATCAGCACTTCCTTAAGACCTCAAAATTAATTAAAAGTGGTGTGGAGATCCCCATATATTCTTACATTGGGCGATGGCGCATGCATTATCCCGGGTACTGGTGTAATTTTATCATCCTCCCACTAGTACTGCCTCGATAACCAGTGCTTTAAGTGGCCAGGTACTCACGGATTCTGAGAACCTGCGCATTCATAATCTAGAAGGGAGGACTCAGCTCTGCTGAAATGTGCCTGCATTTTTCAGTAGCAAACGGATACTCTGGAATAGCGAGGACTTGCATTTTTATTTTTCCATGTCAAGCACTACCCCTAACATCAAAGAGTGGAGTGTGTGTAACATGGGCAGGGCAAAAGTCAGGGGTACACACGGGTAGACAGCGTCCACCCACTATTTTCACTGGGTAGATGCTGCCCACCCTGTCAAGAAGTTGGGTCCCACTGTAAAATATGCTGAACTTGCCCCGGTGTAATCTGCAAGCAACAAGATGCTTTCAACAGCGCCTGCACATTGTCTGCTTTTGATCTGAGTAACAACCGTGCAGGCAGTGAGAGGTCTTTCTTATTTCAGACTCCAATTGGGCATATAACTAAGACCAATTTTAAGGGGCCATTTAGCCTCCTTTTGTTTGAGTATCCTGTTTAGTAGCTGTCTGTAACCTAACATTTAGATGTAAATGCAGTGGAAGGGAAACAAAAGCAGACAGCTTGTTAGCACTTCACATATACTTTGTTCAGACCCTGTATATAAGAAGTTTGCATGTACTGTAAGAATGTCATATGTGTTGCTCTGTCCCAGTACTTACACATAATAACAATTTAAATACTGCTACCTTTTATTTCTTTTATAGCACTATTGATCCAAATACAGGGTGTCACAATACTTTACATAACATGTACACACATTCACAATGAATCACACAAGTTTGTAAATCAGTGCATAGTATATGCTACATATATATCAGTGAGGGTTACAAGGTGTAGGAGTTGTATGCCATCCTTCATAGCTCACTGTGCTATCTTACAAGGATTACAATGCAAATGCAAGTAACAAAATGATCTCTGTGTTAAAAGTAGTAACCCACTTATCCATCTACATAAAATAAAAATCTTTTATCTGCATGTTACATGATGTGCTTTGCAGGAGACACATTAACCCTGTATGCTACGTTAAGTCAAAACTGGGACTAGAGAAAACAACACATCTTTCCAGCAAAAGTGTTAACCACCAGATCTATCTTACTACTATTACTATTCCCTCTGATTTAATGGGACCACAAAGATCTCTGCAGCAGGTGCCTTAACCCCATAAGATATTTTAAAATTCAGACTTTGCAACCAATTAAGAAGATCAGCTTTATTGTCATGCTCTTCCTTGTTTTTTTAAACTTTATTTTCATTTTAGGTAAATTAACAGACAGGCAAATATAAATTACATCTGCAGAACCAACCTGGTACACTGACGAAATATAACAATGGTGCAGGTGCATGGCATACATGACAATGGGTAAAGCAATGAGCATACTTTGCAACGGTGTACTCATGGCGTGTAGTGCAAAAACTCCAACCAATGACTACATATGTACCCCTCAGTGGTCAATGTGGTCTGAAAAGAACTGCAATCACCAAATTTGTGCATACTACAGAACAGTGGAGTTTCTGTCTATGGGCACGTCAGTCATGGCCCCGCCGAACAGCCACTATCCCCAAACATCCATCCAGCAAACAAAGTGTATACATGGGCTCCTTTAGTCATTAACATTTATCTCCTTTCCTGCTTCCTTATCAGCCTGTTCATGAGCTAGGTACTCCTAATAAGGGCCCAAAATATCTTTGGGAGGGACTACATGGAAGCATGGGATTGTGGTATGCGTCTGTTTGAGTGCTGCAATAGATCATGGTGCTCTGCCACTCTGGCACGGTCGGGAATGGGCCCTTCATCCAACGCAAGTCTATTCTACACCGTGCCAGTAGGAGACCCAGTGTTACAAGCCACTGGCACCCTATTGGGACTTCTTTGTCGTAACCCAAGAGGGCTATTCATGGGGTACCAGTGAGCTCCTCCAGGACCTGTAACGTCTCAAGCCAAAAGTGTTGCATTACGGGGCAGTGCCATGCGACATTGGCAAAATCAGCTTCATCTGCCATGCAGCACAAGCAGCGAGCTTCCTCACGTAAACCATAACAGCTTAAGCAGGCTGGGGTAACTGATTAAGGTACTTGAAATGTAGAAGACGATGGCTGCTAATCATAGACACTGTGCGATTTACAGAACAGCAGTAGGTCCATTGCACGTCGCTAATATCTATACCCAAGTTGTCCTGCCAATCACATTGGGCGTTGGTGATACCTGGGTATCGAGTCTCCTGTGAGAAGGTATATAGCATTGCGATTGCCCGGGCTGGTGGTGATGCCTGTAATATTTATGTGCGAGCTGGTACCTCTGATGGTTCTGTCAGCGCCTCCTCTAATAAATGTCTCCGCATGTGTTGTGCTTGATAGTAGTGAAATTGCGCACGTGTTGAAAGTGCTATGTTCTGGGGGCTGACCTGGGCCCAGTCATGCAGGGCCTTGTTTTTGAAGAAGTCTCCCATGTATCATATCCTTGGCTCACAAAGCGCCATCACAGCGGCTTGTTTCTGACCCAGTGGGAACCATGTGCACCATTCCAGTGGGAGCCAAGGGGGATATGATAAGGATCCAGGGTGCAGATCCAGCATTGTGCTCCACAGGTATCTCGTACTGCCTATCAGGTTTGTTATATGGAAACGCCATAGCGGTCTGCTAAACAGAAATTGGGGTAGCAACGTAGCTCAAGCCACGTCTCTCTCTAAACATAAATGGGGCAAGCCTTCTAGACCATGAAGCCAGCAATACACTGCACTGCCTTATAGTATGCCTCCAAGTCTGTGGCATTAAGGCACTCATTATGACATTGGCGGTAAAAAACGAATACCACCGCAGTGACTGCCGCCAACATACCACCACAGAGGTAAACATCCATCTGCCAGATTATGACACATACACACAAAACTGACAGATAACAGCCACAACCACAAATCCGCCAGACCCACTGAACCTGATAAACTGATGGAACTACCACCCATATCGTTACGCCACCAAAACAACGCCCTCCAAATAATGACCCACGAATCACCACAGCGGACATTCAACAACGGTAAACTATTGGCGGTAAACACTGCTGCGGCGGATATGGCCACCTAAAAACAGAACAAGACAACATTGGCCAGAACAAAAAACCCACACCTGATACAAATACACACACCTCACACACCCACCAACAGCACTATAAAACACACACCCACATCACCCACAAACCTCTGCAAACACAACAAGACGGCTACACTTTGTGAGGAGAATCCAAAAGAGAACTGCACACACATCACAACTACCTATTCGGCCGGCACGCACCACACACCACACACCCCACCACCCTGCACAACCTACACACACCACACAATACCCATGTCCCCACAAAGGCACACCCGTTTCCCCGATGAGGAGTTGCGGGTCATGGTTGGGGAAATAGTCAGGGTAGAGCCACAGCTGTTTGGACCACAGCTACAGGAGATATCCATTGCCAGGAAGATGGAGCTATGGCGGAGGATTGTGGACAGGGTGAATGCCGTGGGACAGCATTCACAAACCAAGGACGACATAAGGAAGAAGTGGAATGACCTACGGGGGAAGCAGTGTTCCATAGAAGTAAGGCACCAGCTGGCTATCCAGAGGACTGGCGGTGAACCCCCAACTCCTCCCCCGCAGCTGACAGCATGGGAGGAGCAAGTCTTGGCAATCCTGCATCCTGAGGGACTCACTGGAGTTGCCGGAGGACTGGACACTGGTGAGTTGACAGTTACTACCAATTGCCCTCCATACCTGCATGCAATCACCCCACTCCATCCCACACAGTGCACCACCACAGTCAACAAACCTGTGCATGCCCACTGCATACACATCCCTTCCAGCCCTGCATGGACAGCCACCACCAATGCATGCACAGCATGGTGAACTAACAATCCCACAATCCATCATTATACACAAACAAATGTGGCAGGGCAACAACAATAACATAGGGGAAACTAGGGATGCAGAATATGTCACAGACATGTAGCATAATACTCCATTTACATCCCCACAGGTGCCCCAGCCAATCCCAGCAGCGAGCAGGTGCCACGGCTACCCAGTCTCCCACCAGAAGATGCCCCCAGTGATGACAGCAACTCTGCAGTTCTGGATCTGGATTAACTCCCTGGCCCATCAGGGACCACTGGTCAGTCGGATACCCCAGCCCACACCCAGTCCGCCACAGAGCCTCCCCCCTCAGTATCCAATACCACAACAGCCACCCAATGTCACAGACCTCTGTCCCCAGGACACGTCAATCAGCAGTGTGCCCACTTGTACAGGGACCCCAGTCCACACCTCACAGGCAAGACAATGAGGTTCCAGGGGTCAGTGGCAGTGGGCACACCATTCAGGGGACAGAAGGCTAGGGATGGTCAGAGGACAGCTGTGCGCCAGGGGGAGGACAGGCCCAGGGAACTGACTGCCCAGGAGGCACTAACTAATGTCCTGGAGGCATATCAACAATCCTAGGACAAGATGGGTCAGGTGATAAACATCATGAAGGAAACCAGCGGCTGCAGGGGGAACACCACCAGGAGATCAAGCAAGAATTGTAGGCCCTGAACACCACCATAGTCTCCATTGCAGGGGTGCTGGGTGACATAGCCAACATCACGAGGGACTACACAGCACACCAGCGGGCCCCTTCCACTAGGTGCACTGACCAGCCCTATACATCTGCTGCAGCTAGTAGACAGGAGTCCCTGCCACAGGACCCACTGGCCACCAGCACCCCTGCCCCTGCAGAAGGTGACCCACCCCACAAATGGTCCCTGTGACCCAGACTGACACTAGAGACGCTTGCCAAGACAAAGGCCACTGCCAGGAAATGATGCCCTTCTGAATGTCCCCCTTGTGTTCCACTGTGTCACCTGGTCCACTTTGAACTGCCATTGCTCCCCTTCCTATGGCCCTTTGGGCACTGGACTTGTGCTACAAACAGACTGGCCCACTACATTGGACTATTCCTAACCATCACCCCACTCTATTGCACTTCCCATTGTGTACCAATTTTCAATAAAACACCCTTGGACACAACTTGAGTAATAGTGCTTTGTCTACAGGTAATGTACAATCTATAGAACTGTAATGAACTGCATGATCTTGTGAAATGTCCAGTAACATGTGGACCCATCCTACAAATGTGTCTGAGTAGTCTGTACACATCACAGCAGTACACTGTTGGAACAACACCAACATCTGCAAAAAGGGAAGGCATGGGTGACTGTTAGGTGGGATGCAAAGGTAATGACTTGCATAATACTACAGTCACACAGCACAACACTAAAAAGTAGAAATGTTTAGTTCAACAGTCTTACCTGAGTGTCATTGGAAGTACTGCAGGATCAAATGTGACCTATTGTCCACATCCCCCTCCTCACTGTCCTCAGTGTCCACTGCTGCCACAGCTGCATTGTCACCCCCCTCTTCCTGCAGAAGGGGCAGATTCAGTCTGAGGGCCAAATTATGCAACATGCAGCACACTACAACAATTCTGCAGACCTTCTCGGGGGAGTAGCACAGGGATCCACCTGTCAGATGGAGGCACCTGAACCTAGCCTTCAGGAGCCTGAAGGTCCTTTCGACAATCCTCCTGGTATGCCCATGAGCATCATTGTACCTATTCTTAGCCCCTGTTCTCGGATTCCTAACAGGGGTTATAAGCCAGGACAGGTTTGGGTAGCTGGAATCACCTGCAAGAAGTAAGGGACACACATTAGCCCTGCAATATGGCATGGGCTATGACTCCTGAAGGCATAAACTGACATACATTGGGTGGGGACTCGGGCTCACCTATTAGCCACACACTTTGCCTCTAGTTGTTCCATCAGCTGTGGGACACTGCTATTCCTCAGGGCACAGGCATCATGCACCGATCCAGGATACTTGGCAGTGATGTGGGAGATGTACTGCGCATCAAGGCACACCATCTGGACTCTGAGTGAGTGGAAACTCTTCCGATTCCTGTATACTTATTAATTGGCCCTGTGGGGGACTAAGGCAATATGGGTCCTGTCAATGGCCCCAATTACATGTGGTATATTTCGCGTTGCATAGAATCCAGCCTTCACAGTGGGTAAATCATCTACCTGGGGGAATGCAATGTAGCGGCACATGTTTGAGCAAAGCTGCCAAAACCCTTGCAAGCACAATAGAGAACACTGACTGTGACATTCCTGCAGCCACGCCCACTGTAACCTGGAAAGAACCAGTTGCCATGAAATGGAGCACTCAGAGTGCCTACACAAGAGGGGATATTACTGTTGTGCAACGGATAGCAGGTAGCAGATCAGGCTCCAATTGTGCGCACAGCTCTATGATTGTGTCCCTGTCCAAACGATATGTGAGTATGATGTGCCTGTCCTCCAGTGTAGCCAAGTCCACAAGGGATCTGTACATGGGTGCTTGCCTCCTCCTCCTCCTATTCCTCTGTAGTGGTTGGTATCTAAGGGACCCACAAGTAAGAAGGGAGTGACTACAGGAACCTTGAACACACTACGGTAGAGTACATAGAGCATGTTTGTAAGTTGGACACTGGAATTGTATAGGTGAGAACATTCGGGGATGGGGTCCTATCCTTGTATGGGCAGTTGTATGGGCCTCCAGACCGACAGGTGAGTACACCATGGGTACGTTGCATGCGACATTGCTGCATGGAGGTGTGTGTGTGTGATGGCACTGTGTCATTTGGGGGGGTATGGCTAGTGGCAGTGTGAATGCAGAGGTATTGGTCATGTGTATGCTTGATGAGGGGGAAATGCAGTATGTAGGCCAAATGTGTGACAGGCTGTTTTGCAGGGTTAATGTTGTCCCACTATTTGTGTTACCTCTGCGCGTCAGCGCCCATCAGAAGAAGGGGTTGTGGCGTGCCATCGCCAAGGACATGCGGACCCTGGGGGGCCATAGTAGGCAGCGCACCCACTACAGGAAACAGTGGGAGGGCCTGGGATGCTGGGCCAGGAAGACCACGGAGGCCCATCTGGGGATGGCCTCCGAAAGAGGGAGGGGTGCTTGTCAGAACCTGACCCCCCTGATGGCCCGCATACTGGACGGTGGCCTACCCAGAGCTGGATGGGCGCTTGAGGGCATCACAGCAGCCACAAGGGAGTAAGTACAGTTTATTTGACAACCGTCTCTGTTGCCTGGCATGGGATTTGGGTGCAGGGAACTAGTCAGTGGATGCCCCAATATGCCAGTTTAGACATTGCTGCGTGGCCCAGCGTAAGTTAATAGGGTGAAATTAATGTTTTGATAGCTATGTAGGTGGCTTCCCATGGCAGACAGGGCTTAGCTAGTCCCAGTTGGTGTGTTGCTGGCAGTGTTTGGCTCCTACCTGCTGTACTACTTAGCCAGTGGTATGCCAGTGTGGTCCATACTGCACATACTCAGTCTCAGTGTGTGACAGTGATGTGTATGCCATTTGTGCTCTTGGTGCTGTGATTGACCGTGTGCTCCCTTTCTTTCTCTCCCCCTCTCTCCTTTTGTCATCCAGTTCATGTGAGCATTAGCATCATCTGGCGAAGGAGCAAGGGCACCACTGAGTGAGGGAGCTGCAGCCCACGGGACCCAGGAGGCAGAGTCCACTGACGCCGAGGGGACCAGTGGGATGGAGGGCAAGGGGAGCACCACGGTAAGGACAGGAGGTGATACCACTGACTCTGATTCCTCCTCCAATGGGGGCTCCCTGGTGGTGGCCGACCCTTCTGGGACCACGCCATCTACAGGTCTCTACGGCCACCCCCTTTACCAGCACTGCCCTCCCAGTAGCCCTCCACTGAGTTGCCCTTGCCCTCTCACCCAGGAGGGTGGGCATCTCCTTCGCCCCAGGTACCTCAGGCCCTGCCCCAGTCAGCCCTGCTGCCCTCAGTGAGAAGGCTATTGACCTCCTGAGATCCATCTCTATAGGGCAGTCAACAATAGTGAATGGCATCCAGGGGCTGGCATCCCAGATGCAGCAATGCAATGCCTTCCTGGAGGGCTTTCACAGTGGATTGGCGGACCTAGAGAGATCGTTTCAGGCTCTGCCTCTTCACTGACAGCAGCCAGTGTCCCCATTTCATCCATCCACCCTCCAACTACCACTTCCCAGTCCCAGTCTCCTCACCCCAACCCATCCCATGGACGCATTCCGACAAGCATGCACCCAAAACAACACACAAGACTGGCACAGACAAACACAGGCAGCACACTTCAGTCCACACGCAATCACACAGCCAACACCCAGATGCACACACAACATCATCCACTGCCTCCACTGTCTCCCTCTCCTCCTCCTCCTCCCTCACAGTCACATCCCCACTCACACCTGCATGCACTGCACCAACAGTCACTGAACCTACAACCTGCACTGCCTTGCCTGCAATCATCACAACTGCAAAAACAACGGATGATATATAGAATGCGGAGAAAATCAAACATTCACCCCAGTCACAGATCTGGGCTTAATCTATCAGTTTTTTTGCTTGCCATGCCATTCCAGTTTGGACCCAGCCATATGCAAATCAGTCTTGACCCTGTTCCCCATAGGAACAGTTAAGCCTGAACTGCCAAGCCAGGTCCTCCCTGAACCAGAAAGTTGTAGGTGGAGCAGCACCCAGCAAATGATCTTGTGACAAGGCCCATGCCCAGTATCCCCAGGTTCAGTGGCTCGGCCAGCTGCTTTGAGGTCTCTTGCAGAAGATTCCAGTATAAGATTTAAGCCAGGAGTTGCCTTACACTGCACCACTGCATAAGTGTCTGGTTGCAAGCGCTCACTTATGGTTGATTATGGCAGTTGTCCCCCTGGCGTCAAATGATGATTCCCCGGGGCCCTTATGCTTGTCCGTGCCTCCTCACCTCTAGCCCAGAGGCAGAAGTGTCATGCCAAGCCTCGCTATTAATGCAGGCAAATCCCTCCAGCTGCACTCGGTGCAATGCGCTGCCGGGCATCTGTTTCTGGGTACTATGTGGCCAAGTGGGGAGCACACCCCGGTGGCCCATTCTCTCCTCAGGGGCCACAAGTCACGCTTACAATGCGGGGCACCACCCATGGGTCACGGAGGCTCTAACACTGAATAGGCAAGTAGGCCAATCGCAATGACTGTGTGGCTGCCCCCGATACCCGGCAGGTCCCAGGCAGCTGGCAAAGCAGCCCTTGGTGCAGTGGGTGGGGGCATCCCAGGCAGCAGGCCTGTGTGCCAATCAGTGATTGGATACAGGCCTCTATGCCCGGCAGCTGGTGCGTCAACGACTCAGTGCTACAATCATTCAGGCTGCGTCAATTCTATGGCAGGACAGAGGCCTCTGAGCATGGTAAAGGGGATCCAAGAGGCCCTCCATCAACACTAGAGGTTTTGGGTACATATTCAGTGGTGGTGGGGTCTGATATTTCTCTGTGGCTGGTCCAGCGGCTTCAGTCACGGTGTCAGGCCACAGTGGTACCTAGTACGCCTCCCAATGCCGCTTTCTCTAAGAGATTTTGGCCTCAGCAGTGGCCCGGTACAGCAGGTAAAGGTGGGTTAGTAATACCTGAATTTTGTTGGTGTGATGGCACAGGATACTTAAGGATAACGGATGTGGCCTGGGGAGCATACTTCGGAAGCGACCATCTTCAGGCCCAGCAAGCTCCATTCCCCCGCAATGCCTTTCCTTCCTGTCAGTTTCTTTGTGGCAGAGTTTTTGAAAAATAAATGTATAAGTTGAGGCCCAGATTTTATGTTGGGGTTGGTCACTTTTCTGGCACAACCCTGATGCAAAATCTATTTTGGGATCAACAATGCTACACAAACCCTGTTTGTGTGACTTTGTTAAAAAAAAAATAACTAACACAGGAGAGCACATTGACCTGCCTTGTGTTACTTTGCATCAGGTTGGCGTTACATGGTTGGTGCTTGGGCATTCCCATGCATCCACCCAAGTATTTTTATGCAAATCCATATTTACAAAGAATTGTAAACATAGGTGTGCACCAAATCGGCGAGTCTACCTGAGGCTGGAGTAACAAGGAGAAATATCTTTATTCTCCCTCATTATTTCCTTTTTACGTATATGCTGCATTCTGCAGCAAACATACAAACAGAAAATGGCCTCATAGGACAGTTTTTGCCTGGCTTTGTAAAAAAAAAAAGCTACCGAAAGACAATGCATGTTGCTGCCTTGCATTACTGTGTGTTGGATAGGCATTAAATGGGTGGTGCATGTATTTTGTGTACAAATAGTATACACAGTCTTCTTAAGGCAGACACACTTGCTTTCCCTGGGTCAGCTCTTGAGTCCCACTTCTCGGTTATTCCCCGTTTATATGAGGCAGTATTCCAGCTAGGTCTCACTGGTAAGTCAAGTCTTAGAAAGAAGTCTTAGAAAGTCAAAGTGGCAGCCAAGTATTCTGTCTTACCCGCTCTTGCTGGAGTGGAGGTTTGGAGTGCCCTGGCACACATCTGCAGCCCAGCAGTGAACTGAAGTTTGGATGCTAAGGCAGAGGAGCTCCTCCACCTACGTAGTAAGCCTATCTGAACTCGGCAGCAGGTCTTGGGTTCTTCTGGACAGTTGGGTAGTTGAAGCATTGTTTTTACTCCACAGGCAATGGCTTGCTTCTCCTTCACAGCTTCACACAGCTCAAGGTCGAAAGCCCTCTCATTTCACCACAGCCTAATCCTGACATACGGGGTTCGCAATTGTGCACACAGCGAAACGGTCCCTTCCGGTCACAACATGGCCCTCTTCTTGATACAGCAAGGTGCCAGGGCAACACCCGCAATCATCACTGAGGCCCTCACCTGGCATATGGACGTCATGCGCATCACACAGGTTTTCTGCACTCACTTTGTGCAATTCAACCACTAAATGGGCATCTGTTTATTTCCCCAATTTCACATGAAAGGGGACAATTATGCCTTTCATTCTGAGGGCATGAGGTTAGAGCGGCGTTACTCAAAGTACGGCCCGTGGGCCGCCAGCGGCCCCACGGACCTTCCTTGGCGGCCCGCGGACACGTACAGGAAACGCCAATATAATAATGGGCGCAGTATATAAACATAGAAGAGGGACGCGGGAGCATGCGCAATCGTGGCTTCTTTGTGCATGCTCCCTCGGCCCTCCTCTATGTTTACCTACGGCGGCCATTATTTATGGCGTGACGATCCTGGAAGCCAAAGCCCCATAAAAGTCAGCGCTTGCAGCTAACTTTTACGGGGCTTTTTCGTCTGCTTCCTGTCACCGGCTCCACGTCTGCTGCCCGCCTGCCTGCCTGCCGTTCTACATTTGTTGCATCTTTACAGTGCTTTATTGAGGCAGGTAAGGCTCTTTGGTTATTTATTTATTTGTTTTTAATGTAGTGTGTGTGTTACTGGGGTAGGGGTGAGAGCAGATTGCGCTGTGTGTGTGTTACTGGGGTAGGAGTGAGAGCAGATTGCGCTGTGTGTGTGTTACTGGGGTAGGGGTGAGAGCAGATGGCGCTGTGTGTGTGCGCTGTGTGTGTGTGTTACTGGGGTAGGGGTGAGAGCAGATGGCGCTGTGTGTGTGCGCTGTGTGTGTGTTACTGGGGTAGGGGTGAGAGCAGATGGCGCTGTGTGTGTTACTGGGGTAGGGGTGAGAGCAGATTGCGCTGTCTGTGTGTGTTACTGGGGTAGGGGTGAGAGCAGATGACGCTGTGTGTGATCGCTGTGTGTGTGTTACTGGGGTAGGGGTGAGAGCAGATGGCGCTGTGTGTGTTACTGGGGTAGGGGTGAGAGCAGATGGCGCTGTGTGTGTGCGTTGTGTGTGTGTGTTACTGGGGTAGGGGTGAGAGCAGATGGCGCTGTGTGTGATACTGGGGTAGGGGTGAGAGCAGATGGCGCTGTGTGTGTTACTGGGGTAGGGGTGAGAGCAGATGCTGCTGTGTGTGATACAGGGATAGGGGTGAGAGCAGATGGCGCTGTGTGCAGATGGCGGTGTGTGTGTATGGAGCTGTGTGTGTTACTGGGGTAGGGGTGAGAGCAGAAAAAGGGGGCGGGGTGGTTGTGCCCCCTATAAGCCCCCCCCCTCCACCCCCACCCTCGCTGTCACTTCAGTGCAGCCCTCGGCCGCAAACCATACTGCAATTTTGGCCCCCGAGAAAAAGTTTGTGAGTACCCATGGGTTAGAGTATGGCTGGCCGGCAGAAGCCACATGAAAGCCAAGTGTAAAGTGCACCCTTTTTGTGGACTACATTCTTATTATACATGGTACAACATTACAGCCGATTAAATCAAATACAAGAGAGATATTTGCCTAGGATCACACAATTTGGTTAAGCTGGGATCCATGTCAGGTTTTCTGCTTTCACATTGTTCATTTCAGCCAATAGATACACATCTCTTTATTTCTCCTGTTTTACTTCAAAGTTTAATGTTTTGTCTTAAATTCTTGGCACATGAGGTTGTGGCAGGCAGATACCACAACTGCATTTTTCACTTCAAATAAGGACTGCCTTGCGTCATCTTGCTTGCTCCTTCAGAAGTATCTAAATCCATCATACAACAACAAAAATGATTTCAAAATATCTGAAATTATCTGCTTTATTTACTGGTGCCCATCACTAAGTTTTGAAGAGCTGTTTTCCTTGAAAGGTTTTGTAGCTCTGAAAATTTGTAATCGCTGGATATAGCAGTGTTACATTTTTCCAAGTTGTTACCCTGCCGGGGTATGGGTGGCCTTGTTTTTTGCCTCTCTCACACCTACCTAATGCAGAGATTCTGCAAAGTTTGTGATGTACTATATTATAACACAATAACACAGGGTAGCTTTGTTGTTATGATGCTCTTATGTCTGGGAAACTGATGTAATTCAGAGTTATGAGATGTATGAAATGAAAGGTGATGCATGCTTACTTACTGTTGGCTCCTGCAGGATGAGTTTATAGTGTATAGGTGAGTCCACAAGTCAGTGTTACTTTAAACAAGTATGCCGACTCCAGTGTACCATTTTGGAAGTGCAAAATGTCTAGGATATGCCAAGTTCTCATTAGCAAGCACAGTCTACTGTAGAGACTGATTACTGGCCATAGTTTATGGTGTCTCTCGCTGTTCCTACATCTCCCTACTTGGGTAGTTTTTCTATGCAAACTAGCAATATTTGCTTCTGAAGGCCAATATTTTCTTGAAAGAGCTAGTTGGGAGTGAAAATACATGTGCCTTTTTCTTGTGAGTTACCTTAGTCACCATTTCCTTCTCCTCTTTGGATACTGGGTGGCTTACACTTTTTTTAATGTGGAGCTGATACCTCTTACTTTGAAATTTATGGTTCATTCTTTGGGTGAGTATTCTGGTTGTACTGATTTCAGGGTGAGTTGTCAGATTGTGCTGGTGAATGTGAGGCTGGTTTAGATATAGTTATGTCAGCTATAAGAAGATAGGAGATGTCTGCTGCTAAATGTGGAGGTGACATTTTGGGGGGCAGTATGTAATTTCCAAAAAACCTAAATGCAAAGCCCCAAACTGTTTTTTAGGGTCCTACTGCTGAATGCCAAGATTGCCATAACCTTTTTCTTTCACTACTCTACGCTTGCTTATTCTTGCTGGTTCTTTTTTCATCATCTTTTCTACATTCAGCATTGTTTTCCTAACTCTCTTTCTCCTTCCTTCCCCGTCTTTATGTCTTGCTCTCGGTCAAGGTCTGTTGGTGAAAAATAAGCCCTAATCACCTAAAAGGAGTGCAGGTGCCAACCACAGACACATTAAGTGGGTGGAGGGATGAATAAGCATACTTTAAATAAGAGAGCAGTCTCACCTCTTGAGAACGCAGGCAGCTGAAGCAATCACATCTACATGGAAATGTGCTGCATATGGAATATTATGCCTGGTGCAGTAGGCTGGCGGCGAAGTTAGTTTGTTCAATCCTTGGGTAAAGGAAGCTTTACGCTGACAAACAGCAACAATTTTTTATTTGCAGCATACAAAGTGGGACCCTTCTGCCTAAATGAGGAGTGTTTGTGTTTATACTTGTAATGCGCTCAAATGTTCTCATAATAGACCTGCTAAACATGTGTGTGAAATCTTTTAAATATTATGTCACTTCCTGTAAAGTCATGGCTGGTGATGCCACTTTCTCTGTCACTTCCTGTAAGTGCGATGTCATGCACCATGATGTTGCGCGCTGTGATGCCACTTACATTATGCCTTATTTGGTTAGTCCCCCCCAGTCTTCTTTTTCAGGACTTGTGCCTTGAAGATGGGGATGGCGCTAACCAAAATGTTACCACAATGGGTTGTGGTAAGGGTCTGGGGTGACCAGTGCTTAATTTGTGCTTGCTGTTGCCGGTGCTGAGCACCTGCACTTATTTTTGAGGGCCGGCGCTTATTCTTCTGCCGTAAGCATTTGCTGCGACCAAAAGACACAGAAAAACGAAAAAGCTTCACAAAAGGAGAAAGCAGAAAGCTGCTATATTGCGCTGGAGGGACAGGGAGTAGCTTTCGATGGATTGGAGAGGCCCGAGGTGGCGTCAGGATTACGCCGCCTCAGTATTCTGTGTTCCCACATTTAATTGCAGCAGCCGCGTGTTTAAGAGGAGGGTTTTGAGCACCGGCACCTTTTTATCTACAAATTAAGCAGTGGGGGTGACTGCGTACTTTTGAGGTAGGCTAATGCTAAAGACCGCAGAAACACTCCAGAGACATCTCTATTGTACACAGTCCACAGACACTGAGTTGATCTAAATGCAGACAGGGCGCCATTGCCCAATTTCCACCCGTTCCACGTCCGGCAGAGAATCGTGCAGTCTCTTTTCCAATTTCCTGGCCTCCTTGCGCAGTCTTCGACGCCAAGGCCCAGATCTGCCCGACAAATCTGCTGAAATGAGCAAACAGGCAGCCAGGTCCGCCGAATCCATCTCCTTGCACCTCAATTAGGCGGCGCTGAGCTGCGGCGCACCCAGCCCGGTGCCAGGGCCCTTGCCCTGCTCGTTAATACCTGTCAGGCGGCATCCATCCCTAGGCCGCTTTCCCCGTCCAACACCAAAGGTAACTGCAAATTGAAGCACGATCGATCCATTGCGTCCCAACGAGGGTTGAACTGCCTCCCATCCGTCATCGGGCCTGCGTAAGGGCGCCCCTGGGACCGCGGCCCTTTGTCCTGGGAAGGCGTTCATCGCTAATAATGAAATATATAGTAATAATAAGTATAAAAAAGAAGCAGGCAGTACACATCGCGGTCGGAATTACGTAACACCAGGGGGGACGCGGAAGGAGATGCGCGTCACAGAGCCTGGTGATTTCCGAAGTTTGTCCTTCATCAGAGGTTTTTTATCAATGGCGATGAAAGAAAATGAAAAAAACGACGAAAACACAACAGAAGCATCTGAATATAATATTTATATTTTTTTATTTCAGTGTTCATAAAGAAAAAATACAAATAACATTTCCAACAACGGACATGGGACATCCCATTTGGTTCTTATCACTTGTTTTTATTAATGACATATAAAATAAAGGATCCAAAGGAGAACATTTAAAACAACAAAAATGAAGAAACGTAGTAACATTATATAAAAAATCACAAATAACTGCAATTCTGCTGTGCATTCTACCTAGTTCACACTAATAAAAACGTCGAAAGAGGTTTAAAACGTTTCTTCAAATGTTAAAAAGTTAGGAACGTAAGCAAAACGGTTGAAATCTACACAGGTATTCTACTGAATACCATTACATTTGGTATCAAAATATTAAGAATTAAATATCACATTGGAAAAAGTTTGTAGCAAAAATATCGACAACTAGAGTATTGTGGTGGTAAGGACTTATATATAAGTATCAGTTCAACATATTTAAATCCACATATATGTACCCTGACAGTATATATCTCCAATGTATGAGGGTATTTAGTTAAGCAGAGGAAATCTATATTTACCAGTACTCAGTTGGGTCCCAAAATAGTTCATAGGAAGCGGCTGCCTACTTCCCCTACTGGTACGGCCCATTACCTCCAGTAGCAGCACACACTTCCACCCGCTACCTGCAGCGACAGTGCCAAAAGGTGGATATCATTGAGTAAAACCAGCAAGCCAGCCTTCCTCAAAGGGATTTTGGGGGGTTATTCCCCAAGAAAAGTTTGAAAAACTGGGGAAAATCATGTATTTTACGGCCCAGGTTTCACTTACATTAGGAATTTTAGTGGTAACAAATACTATCCCTGACTTGCCCTTTCTTGACTTTGTCACTGCTCATCCCTGGCTTTGCCTTGTGTTAAGGGTCATGAAGAGAGTAGCACATTCTGCCTATCTACTGGTCATTCAAGTAAAAACGAAAAAGATGCAAGTTGTAATAGTGATAACGCAAATTATCTTGAGAGCAACAAACCCAGCGACAGTCTGTTAGCCTATCCCTAAGCAAAGTAGTGCCACAACTGTGTGTCTGTTTGCACTTCAGATGAAAACAATTAGCAAAAAATAAAATTATGTCCATTTGGTAATATCAACATATGTATTTAAGTGCCAAGAGAAAACTAACTAATGCTATCAAAGCAAATCCAAATTCAAGTAGTTTACTTGCTATTATACTCATTTATCATCACAGTCTGAAAATGGTCTTTACTCCATCCCTTCTTTTCTCATTTTCTTTGGGGAATGGAACTTACAACATGGCGTGCAAAAATACAAATGAGAGCACAACACATTTATGATTACAACATTTTCCAGGAAATATGCTATCTCTGAGAAAGTCGGTGAAATGGATGTTAACGCCGAACAGTGAAATTGTGCTCTAAAAGACAAAGGCTAAAATATATGGCTTAGTTCCTGAGTTCAGAAGCAGAATCCAATTCTGGTTTTCTGTACCAGACTAACTAGACCGAATACTGTGATCCTGGTCAAATCATGTTATTCTGCTGCGCCAATATCAATGTAAACGGTCAGTGTTTAGTTGCAAGCGAATCACTGCTCTTTAGGGCAACATATGACAAGAGTGAGGTGTTCTATTCAGCTCGATGGTGCCCAGATATTGTTCAGTTGTGGTGCAAACCTACTCACTGAGTGCAGAAGAGCAGTGAAATCCCTCTTTAAGTATTTCTATAAACAGCAACTACTATGTCGATTGCTTTGTAACAGATCAGAGGTTTGTGAGGACAGGCAAGACACATACTACCTTGTAGCGCTAGGTGTCTCAAGTGAAGCATTAAAGAAACAAGCAGTGCTGGTGTGAACTGCTCGAAAGCGTCTCTTGGAGCAGATGAAAGGGGTTTCTCGCAGCTTTAAAGTTCCAGCTTCTCTTCACTCTTTGGGGTGGCAAATTGTGCTTGCGTCCTTCCTAGCGCTGCCTGCTGTTTGTTGGCCATGAATGGTGCACTCCAGACAACTTATAAAGTGTACACGAGCTCCCACAACAGCACTGAATGGGGTCATGCTGATTCAGGCAGCTATGTGCTGATTCCACACAAACACAGTTTTCTTCTACTACTGAGTTGCTCAACTATTAAACAGTACAACAAGCAGTGAATGCTGTAGGCAGCAGCCTACACAAGGAACCAAGAACTCAAGCAAAACTGAAATGAAAAATAATGTGAAAAGAAGGCAAAGGCAGACTACATCCTTGGGCATATCCACCATGCTAAGTGAAGGTTGGCCACATCTCATGCGCATGCCCATACCCACCACCGGCCTTCTTTCTGTAGATGTTTGGGATGTTGCTACAGCTTGGCCATATCTCCCCTTCGTTCCCAGTGCTTCTTGCCTTTAACCCATATGTGACCCTGTACCTGGCCAGGTAGGTGCATGATGCAAAAAAGGCACGTAAGCATGGCAGGCAGACATGAAAGTGCTTGTGTACTTAACCACCTTGAGCACTGTTCACTGAATAAATAGTAGGAGGGCGACGGCGGGCAAGCGCCCTGGCATTCTTTGCCCCTGTCAAATGAAGTAAATTAGCTGGTATGATAATTGCCATGGCAGGCTCGAGGCACCTTGATGTGCAAGGCACCGACAAAAAGTCCCAGTCCCCAAAAATATGTGCCAGTGGTTCCCATTAAAAACCATAGTCTTGAATTAAGTACTGATACTTACATATAACTAGTTACCTCCAAGATATTCTCGTGCCCAGTGCCAAGGAGTAACCTGCTAGGACACCTTTTTATCATCACAGCCCACCACACATTATCAAACCCATGCCCATACATCAACTTCAAAGGATGAAGAAAAAGACACCGAGGGGGAGGATATAGTACAGTCATCAGAAGTGGGTGGGAACAAATGGAAAATTATTCCCCAGGTACCATTCTTTTCTAGGGCCCTGTACTTATGCAGCGAAGTTAATTTATATATTTTGAAGCATATACTCCCTGTTCTCAAGGAGACATCTCTGGGTAGAATAGAAGGACATTTCCAGAGCTCCTGACCACACTGGAGGAATTTGTATTTGTGCCACTAGGCATCGTACCCAAGAAGGAGCCTGTCCAGTTCAGGCTGATCGATAATCTGTCTTCTGCCAGGGGTGCATGTAAATGATGCCAATAGACCCCAAGGATTGCTCTGTGAGATACGCTTCAGTTGCCTAGGCATTTGTGAGATTAAGGCGGTTGGGACCTGGCGCCCTCCTTTTCAATACAGATATTGAGACCGCCTTCCGCCTCCTGCCTGTACAACCTGATGATTATCACCTGCTGGATTTCTAGTATAGAGATGGGTTCTACTATGTCTTGTGCATGCTAATGGGCTGTTCAGTATCACATACCTAATTTGAACAGTGTAGTTCACTACTGGAGTGGAAAGTCACTGAGCAAATATTGCATGTATGTCATTCACTATCTGGACAACTTCTTATTCACTGGCCCACCGGGTTCCTTCAGGGATGCATGGGCATTGGGAGCTTTCATTGCACTTCTCCAGGGCTTAGGAGTTCCATTTACTGTTGACAAATTTGTGGGGCCATCCACTTGCACTACCTCCCTGGGCATCAAAATAACTCTGTGGCAGCGAATGAAGCCTCCCACAGGAGAAAGTGAGGGCGTTCTGTGAGTAAGTCAATCGATGCAGTACTGTCCCACAAAAAGATGATGCTTCAGGTACACGCAGGTCAGCTTAACTTTGCTCCTAGGATTATTCCCTTGGCAATCACTCCCCTTCTCCAGATCCAAAGTTACATCAAGGGTAGGCCTAACAAAGAAGCTCCACCACATTGGACTACCTGTCGAAGTCAAAGATCATCTAAAAATCTGGCACAGTTCTTTTATTTCAATTCATTGGCTCGGTAGTCAGGCCAGCACTACCAATCTCATCAAGAGCTGATACTTGAAGGTGGACTTATTCCTCATAGTTGCAGCAGATACCATTTGGCCAAAAAAAGCTCAGGTATAAGAGTGTTAACTTTTGGTCAAATAATATGCCAGTGGTGTAGGCCAATAACAGTTGAGGGGCCTCCTGCAAGTTAGTCATGAGACTTGTGAAATATTTGGTTCTCTGAAGCTTAATGTGTTGTTTAAAGCTAAACATATCCCTGGACATCATACCAATGCAGCTGATGCTTACAGGACTTTTGGAGGTTCCACTCGCAGGCAGCAGAGAAGGTAGGGAAGCTCCTGGAGTATCTATGAAACATTGCTGTCCTGCCTTGTCCAGTTTAGTTACAGGAGCACAAGGGTGGCCTATGAGAGAGCTCTCCAGACCTATATGTTTTGTCTGCGGGTCAATCATATAGGGCCCCATTACTCAATCAGCTCCCTATGCCTTTTTCCTCACAGCCTTGCATGAACAGTGTAGGCCAGTTTCATACGGTAGGGCCCATATGACAGCTATCAGTTTCTTTGTGAAGTTGCAAGAGGTACAGGACGTGGCCAATAGCTGTTTGGCAAGGAAGGCTTTGGCCGGCTGGCCAGTCTGAGTGCAACATCCAAGGATGGTAGGAGGCCACTTGTGGTCTTGTGGTGAACAAACTTGTAGACATATTAGACAACTTAGACAAGTTATACAGCTCACCATATGAGGTAGCACTGTTTTTGTCTGCTTTTGCTGTGGCCTTCTTTGGCCTTCAGAATCTGCAAACTAGTGGACAGTTCCAAGTAGGATCAATCTAATGGCTTACAATGGCTGAATTCCCACATTTCCAGGACTACTGATCAGAAGGCTCAGGATGTTCAAAATGGACCAAGTTGGTAAAGGTGCCCATACTGAACACCAAGCCGTTACCAGTACTCCCATCTGTCTGGTGGCTTATATGAAGAGCTATCTGGTATTACGTCCAGAACTGGGGATATCTGCTTTATTTAGCCATCTAAATGGTGACTGTCTTTCGCACTATGAATTCTCAGCAGTTTTCCCATCTGCCCTCAGGACATTTGGTGTTGATCTGTCCAGTTACTCTTCTTATTCATTCAGAATAAGGGCTGCGCCTTCAAGTCATGGTCAGTCCGTTCACAGCAGGAAGTTAAGCAAATTAGGCGGTGGTCATCCACCTGTTACAAACGTTACATCGCTCAGAACAGCTGTAGAATTATTTCTTAATTATGCATTTGTTAACCTGCTCCTTGCTCCATTTTGTCTTTTTAGAAATAATACCTTCCAAAAGTTGTGTGCGTCATCGGTCATTCCTTAGTGCCGTGTGCAGCATACCAGTTGCAGAAGCTCTGTAGGCCAAAGCCAAAGGCATTGAAGAATGTCTTCTTCAGATGGTGCGAAGTGGGAGGTCTCAGGATCCCTCAGCTGTGGAGGATGGTGGAGGACATCAACGGCCGCATCAGACTTCTGTCCGATACCTAATTGCAAGCATTTGGGTGGTAATGACTTGGTGAAGTTGAGACGGAAGGAAGTGAGAGAATCCATTCTTAAGGAGTTTGCTTGTTTACCTTGGTGCACTTGGGGGTAGGGCATTAGGTTAAGGGTTCTGCATGAGTTGTTTAGGTGACTTAGGGCCTGATGTAGATCTCGGCAGAGGGGTTACTCCGTCGCAACGGTGCCGGATACTTGTCCTCCAAAATCTAAATACAATTTTTTCTATTGTATTTGGATTTCAGCAGAAGAGATATCCAGCACCGTTGTGACAGAGTAACCCACCCGCCGAGATCTATATCAGACTCTTAATGTGGAACTGGCAAAACTGTGTCCAGGACTGAAGCATCTACAAAATATTTCTCATAAGCTGATCAAGGGAGAGCAGATGTTTCATCGCAATAGGGGTACATCAATCTAAAATACAGCGGTGGACCTTTTCATCAGGGACTTATGATCATTAACTCAGGCTCTGTTCTTCGGTGGGGACAGCAAAGGACCTCATTGCCCTAGTCAGCCTTTTAGTGGATTAGTGGCAAGCAACACGGACTCTGCTCAGGAATAGAAGGTTTTTCCACCAAATACCTTCTATGACAGCCCTCCTTATGCTACAGGGACCTTCATATTGGCTTTGGGGCAGAGTCTTACAGTTAACCAGTGTGGGAAATGGGGCTCTAGCCCCAATCTCACATCCTCTGGCTCCTGGCAGGTAGTCAAGGGTGCAAACATGTGGGACAGCCCCTCAGAGATACAAGTGTTTTCACCAGTATGGTCCGGGTGAGCGAGTAGAAGTAAAGGATATTCAGCCCTTAGTGCTGTGACATCTCAGGGAAAGTCTCTTTTGTAAATATATCCATGCTACAATCATCGCATGATTGCACAATTTCATATGCTGAGTGGTTTGAATGCAGCTGCCATTTTGGATTCAGCCCCTTAAAGTTGACATCTCCTTTCAGTAGTAACCTTTGGCACACTTTAGTGCGTGAATGTGCGCCTCTGATAAGCACTGACACCCTGTATTCAACAGCTACTTCCAGGGTCGCACATTTAGGAACACAATGTCACTTGTTTGCTTTCTTGGTGTGCTTGTTAGAAGACAACTCATTTCCAGAAAGACAAAGCAAATAGGTTGCTCTGGGTCCCTCTCACAGTGTGATAAGAATGGTACAATATTATATAAACAGCTTCTGTAATGGACATGGATCTTTTAGTGACTCCGCTGGTGAAGCACATTCAGTCATGAGGCAGTTCTTTAATTTAGAAACAGTTGCTCTTGTTATGTGGAGCCTGCATGAAAATCTTGGCCCAGGCATTGCAAAAACTTCTACCATTTGGTGGAAGCCACTGCAAACAGCCACATACCTGCACAAACTCAAACGCAAGCAGAAGAGAGGACTAAGGGGTAAGCCATGCAGAAGGCTTGACAGGCCTGTCGTTCCTCCGAGTCATTAAATACCCTGCAGAAAAAGAGAGGGGCAGACAGAGGAAGAGTTGTTCGCGGCTGCCTTTCCCACCCATATGTGCATGCCCACCCGTGGAGCTCCGAAACCAGAGGAAACTGCACAGTGAATATGCTTCTACTCCACCATGGGCTCCATTTCAACATGCTCCTACTTGGAGCCTGCAACACCCGACTTCTGCCTTCCATCTCAGTGACTCTGAGCTTCCTCCTCGTTCCCCATGCAAGGCTTAAAAGAGGAGAAGCCTCAGGAGATACCAAAACATCCGTGGGTAAGGCATCCTACACCCACCCAACCCGATAGGAGGCTCACTCATGAGGAAGGGTCAATCCTAAGAACCACTACACAAACGGCCTACAACCTGAAGAAACGGGAAAAAAGCAATTCAGAGAAGCAGACACACCCTTGTCCCAGTACCCTCGCAATGCCCCACAATGTCAATGACACTGCCCTGCAGCATCTTCCCTAAGCACCCCAAAAGACCTGGACTCCTGAACCTGAAGGCCGATTCCTGAGCCCATCAAACAGCTGGTGTATCCAGCGATGCTCCAGCAGCTCAACATCACTGACAGGAAGGGAGAGACAAGGTCAGGGAGTAAGCCTCCAACTTACATCATGAGTGCTCTATAGCACTGCTTCTACCTGCAGCTCCTGAAGCCCACTGCCCTCCTATAAAACGGCAGGGACAGGAAAAATGAGAGGAAGACGAACACGGCAAGGAAGGGTGTAGCCACCAATGGTGTAGCTGGTGCATTGCCTCCTGGGCTAGAGCCCGTGAGGGACCCTTGTCATCCCAATTATTGCTTTTCTTTTTTACTGTACAGTTGGATGCAGGGGAGCCAACTTTCCTTGCAGGCGCTGTGCCTATGGCACACTTGCCACACCAATGAGATCACACTGATTTGGGAGGCTTAATCAGACACCTGTCTTACCCACTTGAGACCCTCAACTACCATCACTCACCTGGGCCCGACAGAAATTTGGGCGCCTCAGCACCCAAGAATAACTGTGCTCCTGCCTCAACCACCACCCAGTCCTGGTGCGTTTCTTCACCAGCTTCATGTTGAGGTCTTCGACAGCCCTTTGCAGCAGTACCTACCACCGCTTCCAGTAAGGTCCCACGCTGCGGGCTGCAGCAGTCACCGAGGCTTTCTCCAGCCATTCTGTGGCTTCCTCGTCCTCCGGCAGTAAACACTCTGAAGGGAGGTCACTAGCACCTCCCACCACGTCTCTGTCAGATGCAGTATCAAAAGCTCATCAGTGCATCCCAACCGGGAAATTCATCCACAGGAAAGGCAGTCGAGCCAAATCCCCACAGTGGTCCAGAACAGGCAAGCAGAAGTCCACAAAGAACAGACAAAACCCAAAGTACAGAGAAACAACCTGATCCAGCATCATCTGAAAGGAGATGCGTACGTGTGAAGAAGAGGAAGGTCAGGCTCCGCAGCACACAAAAACAAGAGAAGAGGCTGACCCTATTGCAGCTCAGATGAAGACAATTCCCTACAACAGCCTGAAAGAAAAACAACCATGTCCTTGGAGCGGCATCGATAAGAGAAATCCCTCGCCGATTGGCAGTGAAAATAAGAGGAGAGAGAGCCATCTAGAAATGTCAGCACCACATGCAGACTGGAAGAGAAAGAAACAGGTGAATAGTGTCATCCGCCAAGCACCAGTTAAGACTACAACATGAAGGGCAACAACTAACGAAAAGTGTGCAACTAAATAACCTCTACGAGAAAACCTTCCCAAAATCAGTATCGAAGGAGGAGAGGAAACATGGCACAGTCCGTAATCGGCAACAGGACATAAAAAAACTGCACCCTACCAGAGAACTAGGAGTGTTCATCCACAAGCAGTAGGGACTTTACAGAGTCCTTGCTGTATGTGGAAGTTCCACAACATTGGGGACTTAACGGGCTTATTATTTAGTGGAGGCTCCACGACATGTGGTAACTCCGATACAGTGGGTACTTTACAGACTCATGGCTATATGTGGAGGCTCTGCAACTTAGGGAGCTTTATGGATTCTTTGTTACATGTGCGAAAGAATACAGTGCACTAGCACACACACCCATGCATGCACCTTCCTGCCCTTAATAAAAGTAGGACCCTATCTCTTCGAGAGAGTGTGTGTGTGTGTGTGTGTCTCCATTCTTCACTTTATACACAAACAGAATTTCACAAAATTCTTAAGGATAATACTACTGCAAATCTGAAGACATGACTAGAAGCAAAATCACACATCCTTGACAATTACAACAAAGGATGAGACATTTATAAAATTATGTTGAAAAATGTAAAAGGTTAATGTAAAATTTATTCAATAGAACCAAAGTGTCACACAAAAATTAAACAGACACGTAACTTAAAATTGCACTGAACATATAACAAATACAAGTGCCGAAAAAGGGGTCAGAATTATATCACCACTGTTGGAAATGGCCCTTTTTTCAGGGTTATCCCCAAACTTTTTGCCTTCTTCCTCCTATTTTTTGAAGTCTGTTTTTTCTGGTTTATTGTCTCTGCGCACTTTACCACTGTTAATCAGTGCTAAAGTGCAAGTGCTCCCTATAGAAATTGTACTGTTGATTGGTTTATCCATGATTGGCATATTTGATTTACTAGTAAAGTGCACTAGAGGTGCCCAGGGCCTGTAAATCAAATGCTACTAGTAGGCATGTGTGAGAAAGTAGCCTCTTTCTAGCCTTGTTACCCCCACTTTTGGCCTGTTTGTGAGTATATGTCAGGGTGTTTTCACTGTCTCACTGGGATCTTGCTTGCCAGGGCCCAGTGCTCATAGTGAAGACCCTATGTTGTCAGTATGTTTGTTATGTGTCACTGGGACCCTGCTAGCCAGGACCCCAGTGCTCATAAGTTTGTGGCCTATATGTGTTCCCTGTGTGATGCCTAACTGTCTCACTGAGGCTCTGCTAACCAGAACCTCAGTGGTTATGCTCTCCCTGCTTTCCAAATTTTTCACTAACAGGCTAGTGACTAAATTTACCAATTTAAATTGGCATACTGGTACCTCCATATAATTCCCTAGTATATGGTACTGAGGTACCCAGGGTATTGGGGTTCCAGGAGATCCCTATGGGCTGCAGCATTTCTTTTGCCACCCATAGGGAGCTCTGACAATTCTTACACAGGCCTGCCAGTGCAGCCTGAGTGAAATAACATCCACGTTATTTCACAGCCATTTACCACTGCACTTAAGTAACTTATAAGTCACCTATATGTCTAACCTTCACCTGGTGAAGATTGGGTGCAAAGTTACTTAGTGTGAGGGCACCCTGGCACTAGCCAAGGTGCCCCCACATCGTTCAGGGCAAATTTCCCGGACTTTGTAAGTGCGGGGACACCATTACACGCGTGCACTGTACATAGGTCACTACCTATGTACAGCGTCACAATGGTAACTCCAAACATGGCCATGTAACATGTCTAAGATCATTGAATTGTCACCCCAATGCCATTCTGGCATTGTGGGGACAATTCGATGATCCCCCGGGTCTCTAGCACAGAACCCGGGTACTGCCAAACTGCCTTTCCGGGGTCTCCACTGCAGCTGCTGCCAACCCCTCAGACAGGTTTCTGCCCTCTTGGGGTCCAGGCAGCCCTGGCCCAGGAAGGCAGAACAAAGGACTTCCTCTGAGAGAGGGTGTAACACCCTCTCTCTTTGGAAATAGGTGTGAAGGCTGGGGAGGAGTAGCCTCCCCAGCCTCTGGAAATGCTTTGATGGGCACAGATGGTGCCCATCTCTCCATAAGCCAGTCTACACCGGTTCAGGGATGCCCCAGCCCTGCTCTGGCACGAAACTGGACAAAGGAAAGGGGAGTGACCACTCCCCTGACCTGCACCTCCAAGGGGAGGTGCCCAGAGCTCCTCCAGTGTGTCCCAGACCTCTGCCATCTTGGAAACAGAGGTGTTTGTGGCACACTGGACTGCTCTGAGTGGCCAGTGCCAGCAGGTGACGTCAGAGGCTCCTTCTGATAGGCTCTTACCTCTCTTGGTAGCCAATCCTCCTTCCTAGGTAGCCAAACCTCCTTTTCTGGCTATTTAGGGTCTCTGCTTTGGGGATCTCACCAGATAACGAATGCAAGAGCTCACCAGAGTTCCTCTGCATCTCCCTCTTCACCTTCTGCCAAAGGATCGACCGCTGACTGCTCAGGACGCCTGCAAAACCGCAACAAAGTAGCAAGACGACTACTAGCAACCTTGTATCGCTTCATCCTGCCGGCTTTCTCTGCTGTTTCCAGGTGGTGCATGCTCTGGGGGTAGCCTGCCTCCTTTCTGCACCAGGAGCTCTGAAGAAATCTCCTGTGGGTCGACGGAATCTTCCCCCTGCAACCGCAGGCAACAAAAGACTGCATCACTGGTCCTCTGGGTCCCCTCTCAGCACGACGAGCGTGGTCCCTGGAACTCAGCAACTCTGTCCAAGTGACTCCCACAGCCGAGTGACTCTTCAGTCCAAGTTTGGTGGAGGTAAGTCCTTGCCTCCCCACGCTAGACTGCATTGCTGGGCACCGCGTGATTTGCAGCTGCTCCGGCTCCTGTGCACTCTTCCAGGATTTCCTTCGAGCACAGCCAAGCCTGGGTCCCCGACACTCTAACCTGCAGTGCACAACCTTCTGAGTTGTCCTCCGGCGTCGTGGGACTCCCTTTTGTGACTTCGGGTGGACTCTGGTTCACTCTTCTTCCAAGTGCCTGTTCAGGTACTTCTGCAGGTGCTGCCTGCTTCTGTGAGGGCTCCCTGACTTGCTGGGTGCCCCCTCTGTCTCCTCATCCAAGTGGCGACATCCTGGTCCCTCCTGGGCCACAGCAGCATCCAAAAACCCTAACCGCAACCCTTGCAGCTAGCAAGGCTTGTTTGCGGTCTTTTTGCGTGGGAACACCTCTTCAAGCTTCTTCACAACGTGGGACATTCATCCTCCAAAGGGGAAGTTCCTAGTCCTCTTTGTTCTTGCAGAACACCAAGCTTCTTCCAACAGGTGACAGCTTCCTTGCACCCTCAGCTGGCATTTCCTGGGCTCCTGCCCACTCTCGATACTGTCGCGACTCTTGGACTTGGTCCCCGTGTCTTACAGGTACTCAGGTCTGGAAATCCACTGTTGTTGCATTGCTGGTGTTTGTTCTCCTTGCAGAAACCCCCTATCACGACTTCTGTGCTCTCTGGGGGTAGTAGGTGCACTTTACACCTACCTTTCAGGGTCTTGGGGTGGGCTATTTTTCTAACCCTCAGTGTTTTCTTACAGTCCCAGCGACCCTCTACATGCTCACATAGGTTTGGGGTCCATTCGTGGTTCGTATTCGACTTTTGGAGTATATGGTTTGTGTTTCCCCTATTCCTATGTGCTCCTATTGCAATCTACTGTAACTTTACATTGCTTGCATTACTTCCTTTTGCTATTATCTGCATAATTTTGCTTTGTGTACATATATCTTGTGTATATAACTTATCCTCATACTGAGGGTACTCACTGAGATACTTTTGGCATAGTGCCATAAAAATAAAGTACCTTTATTTTTAGTATATCTGTGTATTGTGTTTTCTTATGATATTGTGCATATGACACCAGTGGTATAGTAGGAGCTTTACATGTCTCCTAGTTCAGCCTAAGCTGCTTTGCCATAGCTACCTTCTATCAGCCTAAGCTGCTAGAAACACCTCTTCTACACTAATAAGGGATAACTGGACCTGCCACAAGGTGTAAGTACCTCTGGTACCCACTACAAGCCAGGCCAGCCTCCTACATTGGTTGTGCAGTGGTGGGATAAGTACTTGTAACTACTCACCACTTTGTCATTGTGTACTTTTCATAAGAGAATAATATACAAAACAAGTTCAGTGTATGTACACCTAACCAAAAAGTTTTGCTTTTCTCCTCTTACACTCTCTACTAAGTGCTGAAAAGTACTCTAAAACCTCGAAAAGTTTCCAAAAAGTTAGAAAAAGTTTTTTCTCTGTTCTTTAAAAAGTTCTGAAACTGTTTCTTTCTTCTCACTGTCTCTAAACCTTCTCTTATCATGTCTGTTGTAGAGTCTGCTCTTAAAATGGTCAATACTACTTATGACAATTTGACTTACAAAAGCCTAAGGAGCCTCTGCTTAGATAGAGGTTTAGTGATAGGAAAGAACCCCACAAAAGAGTTTTTATATAACATGCTTATTGTGAATGATGAGTCCCAAGCAGGCACTTCAAATGAGAAGTTAATAGATGGCTCCCATTCTGACTCAGGGGATAACCTTGAGGGAGGTGGGGAGGGTTCTGTTCCTAATCTGCCCCTTAGCAGACCACCTAGAAATGCTGGTAGTAATAGGAGCTCCCATCATAGTAGGGATGTTTTTATTCCTGGAGGCCAGGTTATTAGAGTCCAGTCAGTTAGGGACAGATCTCCCTCTGTTGTTTCCAATTTATCTTCTGTGTCCAAGCATTCCCAACCCACCCACCCTGAAGACAACATGTTAGAAAGGGAACTCAAAAAGTTGAGAGTGGAAGAGACCAGACTGAAGCTTAAACAGCAACAGCTGGCTCTAGATAGGGAATCCCTAGACCTGGAGAAGGAGAGACAGAGATTGGGGTTAGGACCCCATGGTGGCAGCAGCAGTATTCCTGATAGTAATCCTGTTAGAGAGCATGATTCCAGGAATCTGTACAAGATAGTCCCCCCTTACAAGGAGGGGGATGACATCAACAAGTGGTTTGCTGCACTTGAGAGGGCCTGCATGGTACAGGGGGTCCCTCAAAGGCAGTGGGCTGCTATATTGTGGCTATCTTTCAATGGAAAGGGTAGGGATAGGCTCCTTACTGTTAGAGAAAGTGATGCTAACAATTTTGCAGTTTTGAAGGATGCACTCTTGGATGGATTTGGCTTACCCACTGAACAATACAGGATTAAGTTCAGAGACACCAGAAAAGAGTCCTCACAAGACTGGATAGACTTTGTTGACTGTTCAGTGAAGGCCTTGGAGGGGTGGTTACATGGCAGTAAAGTTTCTGACTATAAAAGCCTGTATAATCTTATTCTGAGAGAGCATATTCTGAATAACTGTGTGTCTGACTTGTTACACCAATATCTAGTGGACTCAGATCTGACCTCTCCCCAAGAATTGGGAAAGAAGGCAGACAAATGGGTCAGAACAAGAGTGAACAGAAAAGTTCATACACTTCATAAACATACAGTTCATAAACTTCAAATCCTAAACACTCTTCAGGGGGTGGGGATAAATCAAATTCTTCCTCTTCTTCACAACATACACACATTAAAAAGTCTTGGTGCTATGTGTGTAAAAATAAAGGCCATTGAGAAGGGGAGAAGTCCTGTCCAGGTAAACCTCCTGAGCCTACCACCACTAATACATCAAACTCTAGTGCCCCTAGCAGTAGTGGTAATAGTGGTGGGACTGCTGGCAACAGTCAAAGTAAGGGTGTAGTTGGGTTCACTTATGGGTCCATCATAGAAACTGGGGTAGTCAGTCCCAATACAGTTTCTGTCACACCTAGTGGCATTGGCCTTCCCACACTGGCTGCTTGTCCCCTTACAATGGATAAGTACAGGCAGACAGTTTCAATAAATGGTGTTGAGGCCCAAGCCTACAGGGACACAGGTGCCAGTATCACTTTAGTGGCTGAAAACCTAGTGCCTCCTGAACAACACATCATTGGACAACAGTACAAGATTATTGATGTCCATAACTCCACTAAGTTTCTTCCCTTAGCTATAGTTCAGCTTAGTTGGGGTGGAGTTACTGGCCCTAAGCGGTGGTTGTGTCACCTAGCTTACCTGTAAACTGTCTCTTAGGTAATGACCTGGAGACCTCAGGTTGGGCTGAGGTAGAGTTTTATACCCATGCAGCCATGCTGGGTATCCCTGAGGGATTGCTTCCTCTCATTTCCACTGAAATGAAAAAGCAAAGGAGAGGAACAGGCCTGAAAACTCAGGATCCTTCTCCAACAACAGGTAAAAAGGGTATCAAAGTATCCCCTACCCATCCTGCCATTCAGGATAGCATTCCTGTGGTGGGAGAAACCTCTCCTGGGGTGGCACCTGTACCAAGGGAACCATTAGCTGGGACAGCTGTACTCCCTGAGGTGGAAGTACCTCTCTGGGATAACTAATATTGGTGAGAAAAAGTCCACCATTGTAGTTAACATGGAGCATCCCTCCAACCCTCCCAGAGAAACTTTAGTGCAGCAACCCTGCACTGCCTCAAAACACTTAGGACAGCAGCCCTGTCCTAGTGTGGAGCTCATAGGACAGCATCCCTGCCCTGCTCCAACTCAAGAGAAACAGCATCCCTGTTCTCTCTTACAGCCATATGGACAAAGTTTTTGCCCAGCTATGGCTTTACTGAGACAGCATCCCTGTCTGGCATTCACTAGAAATAGGTCCAGTGGACAGTTCCCACTGTTCTAAACTAAAACTTACTGATAGGAACTCTGAGAATATATCTTCACATTGTTGGTTAGCTAAAAAACTTCAAACAGGGTGGTTTACATCCCCAGAGGGAAGTAACCATATAGTGGATGATAAAGGGAGTAACCACTCTATTGCAGAGCTACTCTCCACTTATCACCACTTAGACAATAAAGACTCAACTGGCCAAGGTTAGCCTTTTTGACCTTCGTTTGGGGGGGGGTTGTGTGAGAAAGTAGCCTCTTTCTAGCCTTGTTACCCCCACTTTTGGCCTGTTTGTGAGTATATGTCAGGGTGTTTTCACTGTCTCACTGGGATCCTGCTAGCCAGGGCCCAGTGCTCATAGTGAAGACCCTATGTTGTCAGTATGTTTTTTATGTGTCACTGGGACCCTGCTAGCCAGGACCCCAGTGCTAATAAGTGTGTGGCCTATATGTGTTCCCTGTGTGATGCCTAACTGTCTCACTGAGGCTCTGCTAACCAGAACCTCAGTGGTTATGCTCTCTCTGCTTTCCAAATTTGTCACTAACAGGCTAGTGACTAAATTTACCAATTTACATTGGCATACTGGTACACCCATATAATTCCCTTGTATATGGTACTGAGGTACCCAGGGTATTGGGTTTCCAGGAGATCCCTATGGGCTGCAGCATTTCTTTTGCCACCCATAGGGAGCTCTGACAATTCTTACACAGGCCTGCCAGTGCAGCCTGAGTGAAATAACGTCCATGTTATTTCACAGTCATTTACCACTGCACTTAAGTAACTTATAAGTCACCTATATGTCTAACCTTCACCTGGTGAAGGTTGGGTGCAAAGTTACTTAGTTTGAGGGCACCCTGGCACTAGCCAAGGTGCCCCCACATCGTTCAGGGCAAATTCCCCGGACTTTGTGAGTGCGGGGACACCATTACATGCGTGCACTGTACATAGGTCACTACCTATGTACAGTGTCACAATGGCAACTCCGAACATGGCCATGTAACATGTCTAAGATCATGGAATTGTCACCCCAATGCCATTCTGGCATTGGGGTGACAATTCCATGATCCCCCGGGTCTCTAGCACAAAACCTGGGTACTGCCAAACTGCCTTTCCAGGGTCTCCACTGCAGCTGCTGCCAACCCCTCAGGCAGGTTTCTGCCCTCCTGGGGTCCAGGCAGCCCTGGCCCAGGAAGGCAGAACAAAGGACTTCCTCTGAGAGAGGGTGTAACACCCTCTCCCTTTGGAAATAGGTGTGAAGGCTGGGGAGGAGTAGACTCCCCCAGCCTCTGGAAATGCTTTGATGGGCACAGATGGTGCCCATCTCTGCATAAGCCAGTCTACATCGGTTCAGGGATCCCCCAGCCCTGATCTGGCGCAAAACTGGACAAAGGAAAGGGGAGTGACCACTCCCCTGACCTGCACCTCCCAGGGGAGGTGCCCAGAGCTCCTCCAGTGTGTCCCAGACCTCTGCCATCTTGGAAACAGAGGTGTGTGTGGCACACTGGACTGCTCTGAGTGGCCAATGCCAGCAGGTGACGTCAGAGGCTCCTTCTGATAGGCTCTTACCTCTCTTGGTAGCCAATCCTCCTTCCTAGGTAGCCAAACTTCCTTTTCTGGCTATTTAGGGTCTCTGCTTTGGGGATCTCACCAGATAACGAATGCAAGAGCTCACCAGAGTTCCTCTGCATCTCCCTCTTAACCTTCTGCCAAAGGATCGACCGCTGACTGTTTAGGACGCCTGCAAAACCGCAACAAAGTAGCAAGACGACTACTAGCAACCTTGTATCACTTCATCCTGCCGGCTTTCTCGATTGTTTCCAGGTGGTGCATGCTCTGGGGGTAGCCTGCCTCCTTTCTGCACCAGGATCTCTGAAGAAATCTCCTGTGGGTCGACGGAATCTTCCCCCTGCAACCGCAGACAACAAAAGACTGCATCACCGGTCCTCCGGGTCCCCTCTCAGCACGACGAGCGTGGTCCCTGGAACTCAGCAACTCTGTCCAAGTGACTCCCACAGTCCAGTGACTCTTCAGTTCAAGTTTGGTGGAGGTAAGTCCTTGCCTCCCCACGCTAGACTGCATTGCTGGGTACCGGTGATTTGCAGCTGCTCCGGCTCCTGTGCACTCTTCCAGGATTTCCTTCGTGCACAGCCAAGCCTGGGTCCTCGACACTCTAACCTGCAGTGCACAACTTCTGAGTTGTCCTCCGGCGTCGTGGGACTCCCTTTTGGGACTTCGGGTGGACTCCAGTTCACTCTTCTTCCATGTGCCTGTTCAGGTACTTCTGCTGGTGCTGCCTGCTTCTGTGAGGGCTCCCTGACTTGCTGGGCGCCCCCTCTGTCTCCTCATCCAAGTGGCGACATCCTGGTCCCTCCTGGGCCACAGCAGCATCCAAAAACTCTAACCGCGACCCTTGCAGCTAGCAAGGCTTGTTTGTGGTCTTTTTGCATGGGAACACCTCTGCAAGCTTCTTCACGACGTGGGACATCCATACTCCAAAGGGGAAGTTCCTAGTCCTCTTTGTTCTTGCAGAACACCAAGCTTCTTCCAACAGGTGGCAGCTTCCTTGCACCCTCAGCTGGCATTTCCTGGGCTCCTGCCTACTCTCGACACTGTCGCGACTCTTGGACTTGGTCCCCGTGTCTTACAGGTACTCAGGTCTGGAAATCCACTGTTGTTGCATTGCTGGTGTTTGTTCTCCTTGCAGAATCCCCCTATCACGACTTCTGTGCTCTCTGGGGGCAGTAGGTGCACTTTACACCTACCTTTCAGGGTCTTGGGGTGGGCTATTTTTCTAACCCTCACTGTTTTCTTACAGTCCCAGCGACCCTCTACATGCTCACATAGGTTTGGGGTCCATTCGTGGTTCGCATTCCACTTTTGGAGTATATGGTTTGTGTTCCCCTATTCCTGTGTGCTCCTATTGCAATCTACTGTAACTTTACATTGCTTGCATTACTTCCTTTTGCTATTATCTGCATAATTTTGGTTTGTGTACATATATCTTGTGTATATAACTTATCCTCATACTGAGGGTACTCACTGAGATACTTTTGGCATATTGTCATAAAAATAAAGTACCTTTATTTTTAGTATATCTGTGTATTGTGTTTTCTTATGATATTGTGCATATGAAAGGACTGTGCCTGCCCTCACACAATGCCGTCTCCGATCCCCTGGTGAGTGTCTAGGGCCTGGCCTGGACAAGGAAGGATCTTGCAAATACTTGAGACTTTGCTTTGAAGTTTGCCAACTTTAAAGGCAGAACTGGGTATAAGAAGAAGTCCCAAAACCCCAGTCTTTTAGAATCTTTCTGGAATCAAGAGGAATCTCTGCCCAGGAGAAGAGCTGAAGGAGGAGTACTGTCCCTTTGCTGTGTTGTTTTGCTGGACTGGCCTGCAGTTGCTGCTTCTGCCTGAAAAGAGTGCAAAGGGTGAACTTTGCTGTGTGTCCTGCTTGAGAAAATTCTCCAAGGGCATGGAGTAGAGCTTGCCTCCTGTTGGAAGTCTCAGGGACACCAAAGACTTCTGTTTCCTCGACCTGCAGCACTGGGAACTGTGTGTTTTGTGCTGTTCAAGAGGAGAAACCACTGCAATGCCGCCAACGATGCCGCTGGCCTGCACCGTGACCTTCAAACGCCACACGGAGACCCATTGCCCCACTTCGCACCAAGACCCTGGTCTCCCCGAAGCCTCAATCTGCCGACTTCACCGAGCCGCTGCTCGGACCGCGACCTGTGGGACCCGCACTCCGGCATTGCCTGCTCACACCGCAGGCTGGGCATCCCCGACGCTGCCGCTCCTGCTGACACCGGCGCCGCTGCCTGCACTGTGGCCTGTGGACACCACTCGTAAGGAACACGAAGCACCGTCCCGTCCCGCGCCGCAGCCCCGGTCCATCGACGCCAGCATCATCGACTCCTGTGTCGCGACCAGGCATCCTGCCTGCACCGTGGCCTGTGGACACCGCTCGTGAGGATCACGAAGCACCGTCCCGTCCCGCACCGCTGGCTTGGGCCTACCGACAACAGCGCTTCAGCAACAACAACACAGCTGCCTGCACTGTGACCTGTGGACACCGCACGTCGCACCGCCCCGCTTCACACCGCAGCCCTCATCTCACCGACATCTCTGGACGCCGTCACCGACCCGCTGCCTGCACCGTGACCTGTGGACACCGCACGGAGTCGCATTGCCCTGCATCGCACCGCGACCCTGGTCTCCCCGAAGCCGTCATCGGACGACTTCACCGAGCCGCTGCTCGCACCGCAACCTGTGGGCCCCGCACTCCGGCATCGCCTGCTCACACCGCAGCCTGGGCATCCCCGACGCTGCCGTTCCTGCTGACACTGACGCCGCTGCCTGCACCGTGGCCTGTGGACACCATTCGTAAGGTACATGAAGCACCGTCTCGTCCCGCGCCGCAGCCCCGGTCCACCGACGCCAGCATCATCGACTCCTGTGTCGTCACCAGGCATCCTGCCTGCACTGTGGGTTCCGCGCCGCAGCCCCTGTCCACCGACGCCAGCATCATCTACTCCTGTGTCGTCACCAGGCATCCTGCCTGCACAGTGGCCTGTGGACACCGCTCGTGAGGATCACGAAGCACTGTCCCGTCCCGCACTGCTGGCTTGGGCCTACTGACGACAGCACTTCAGCAACAACAATGCAGCTGCCTGCACTGTGACCTGTGGACACCGCACGTCGCACCGCCCCGCTTCAAACCTCAGCCCTCCTCTCACCGACACCTCTGGATGCCGTCACCGAACCGCTGCCTGCACCGTGGCCTGTGGGCACAGCACGTCGCATCGTTCCACTTCGCACGCAGCCCCGACGCCATCCACAACGGCGCACCTGACTTCATCAACCTGGAGTTCGATCTGCAACGTGTGTGACCTCAAGGGCCTGACGACTCCTGCACCGACTCCGGACCCGACACTGCGACATCAGTGACGCCACCTCCGGAGCTCACCGCGAGGATCACGACGCCCTGCAAATCCAGGGTACTGTTTGCAGGTCTTCCCGACACCATAGCTGGCCTGAACTGTTGCTTTTGTTGATCACGATGCCGTGATAGCCCCCGGTGGAGCTATCGACTTCAAGGAACTGTAGTTTTGAGTAAATTTTGCATAATTCATATTTTTCTTACTGTATATTGGTTTCTTATCGTATTTGGTCTTGTTTTATATAGATAAATATTGGCTATTTTTCTAAAACTGGTGTGGTGTCCTTTTGTAGTGTTTTCACTTATTACTGTGTGTTATGTGCAAATGCTTTACACATTGCTTCTGAGATAAGCCTGACTGCTCATGCCAAGCTACCAAGGGGGTGAGCAGGGGTGATCTGAGCAGGTATCTCCCTTATCCTAACTAGAGTGAGGGTCCCTACTTGGGCAGGGTGCAAACCGACTGCCAACTAGAGACCCCATTTCTAACAACCACGAGCAGTGAACCAGAGCTCTGCTCCTTAAGAGCCAGGGACTCCCCTCAGCTAAACAGTCTGCGGTGGGGCTACCTCAATGGTGAGAGAGTTCCCTGCTGCCTCCTTAGCTGCCAGAAAGAGTTGTTGACTAAACAGAACAATGGGAAAGGCAGAATCCGGAATTGAAGTTCTAGAACCCTTTTTAAGATGTGACATTCAGCCTCTGGGGTATGAGAGCTCAGTAATGAGTGAGATTTCAGCCCTCTGCATTTTTCACCCACCACCATTTCCATTTGCCTAACATTAACAGCTGTTTTCTGGTACTTGCACTTAGCTCACCAATATTCCCATAATTCAGAGGCTTTTCTAAATTTTCTAAAACAAAAAGCAAAAACTAAAAGCCTGACTAGTAAACTTGCCCTCTCCACCTCAGACCGTGGCTGGGCGTAAACATATATTGTTTAGCTGTCTGGTGAGTAAAAGCTTCTTATAACATCTACCAAAAACTTTCAATGGGCTTAGATCCCGTCCAAAGATTACCATTGGTTGGCCTTATTGTCACTCTCTTTTCCTTGCTCCTTATTTGGTGACTTGCTTTCCTCTTCTTGTAATTGCCCCTCCTTTGAAGCTTATCCTCCTTACAGTTCTCACTGACTGACTTCGATCGTTCCAGTACTCAGGTTTATCGATCTCTTTAAGTGTTCCATGATCATGCAAGCACATGTGTTTTCCTGTTCTCTCCCTTCTGCTGCTTCCTCTCCCACTCACCACTGCCTTCCCATCACCCGCCCCACCCAGCTCCTCCATTGCTCCACTACTCCTCAAGGTCCTTAACCTCTTCTGTGCCTTGGACGAGATGATCTTGTCCAAGGCTACAGTTCCCCTGTGCCTTGGACGAGATCATCTCGTCCTAGACACAGGGGAACTTGGGGGAGCGCCAGCGCGCCCCCTGTGCACCCCCCTCCCCCCCCAGGCGGGGATGGAAGGGGAAGACGTTCCCCTTCCACCCCCCCCCCACGGCAATCCGATGACGTCAGCGCGCGCACAGCGCGCTGACGTCATCTAGTGTTGCCGGGCGCGCTGGAAGCCATTTGCTTCCAGCGCGTCTTCGGAGGAGGACTTGAAAGGTGAGTCCTCTCCGTTTTTGGGGGGCAGGGGGTGGTGAAAACAGACACGGTGGGAAAGGAAAAGCCCTTTCCTTTCCCACCGTGTCTGTTTTCACAAGATTCCTGCTCCACGATCGCGGGCAGGGCCCGCGATCGTGGAGCAGGAATCTCCACTAGCCACCAGGGATTTTCTTTTTTGGTAATTTTTATTTGTATTTCGCCCCCCCCGGGGGCAGATCCGCCGATTTTTCGGTGGATCTGCCCCTAGGGGGCGGGCGAAAACCACTAGACACCAGGGATATGTTTATTTATGTGTGTTTTGGGGGTGACCCCTTGGGCAAGGGTCGCCCCCCCCCCGGGGGCAATTTTTATTTGTATTTCGCCCCCCCCTGGGGGCAGATCCACAGATTTTTCGGCGGATCTGTCCCCAGGGGGGGGCGAAAACCACTGGACACCAGGGATATGTTTATTTATGTGTGTTTTGGGGGCGACCCCTTGGGCAAGGGTCGCCCCCCCCCGGGGCAATTTATTTTTGTATTTCGCCCTGCCCCCAGGGGGGGGCGAAAACCACTAGACACCAGGGATATTGTTATTTATGTGTATTTTGGGGGCGACCCCTTGGGCAAGGGTCGCCCCCCCCCGGGCCATTTTTTTTTGTATTTCGCCCACCCCCTGGGGGCAGATCCGCCGATTTTTCGGCGGATCTGCCCCCAGGGGGGGGGCGAAAACCACTAGACACCAGGGATATTGTTATTTATGTGTATTTTGGGGGCGACCCCTTGGGCAAGGGTCGCCCCCCCCGGGCCATTTTTTTTGGTATTTCGCCCCCCCCCCGGGGGCAGATCCGCCGATTTTTTTTGGGGGGCGAAAACCACTAGACACCAGGGATTTTGTTTTTATTGTTTATTTTGGGGGCAACTCCTTGGGCAAGGAGCTTTTTTTTTTTCTGTTTCGGCCCCCCCCGATGGCAGACCAGCCATTTTTTGGACGATCTGGCCCGGGGGGGGGGGGTGGAAGCACACTAGGCGCCAGGGATTGTGTTGTGTGTGTTTGGGGGCACCCCTTGGGCAACGGTCGCCCCCCTAAGGTGGGGAAAATTTGTATTGGCCATCTCTGCCCGTAATTTTGTAGGCCCATCTGCCCCCAAGGAGGGCAGAAACCACCAATACGGCAGGGATTTTTTTGTTTTGTGTTGTGCTGGGGGTGCCCCCTTTGGGAAGGGTCGCCCCCTGAAAGGGGGCACAGAGGTGTTGCCCATTTCTGCCCCCCTTGGGGGCAGGTTGGCCAATTTGTTTACGCCCATCTACCCCCGAGGGGGGCAGGATCCACTTAGGTAACAGGAACAACTTCTAAGTTCTTGGTGGTGGGGTGTTTGTCAACTGGCAAACTATTTGTATTTGTGATTATAACAATTTATTTCTTCTTTTTCTTCTAGTTCAACGCTTTTGCTTCCTTTGCTGTGGATCTTTGCGGTTTTGGCAGTAGTTGTCCTGTGGTTTGCATAGTTGCATGTTTTAGGTAAGTGAAAGCAATTTACTCCAAAGGAGTATTGTTGACATGTTTGTAGGTGGTGTACTAAATGCAGTATTGTGTGTTTGACATTGTCCTTAGATTTGAGCACAGTGATGTTTGTGTTGTCATATGTCTAAATTGCTTTTTTCTTTTTTCTTTTTAGTGGGATATCATTGGTGATTGCTGTCTGTGCAGAGTAGTTGCTTGGTGAGTAGCTATTTCAGGCAACTGAGTGGTATAGTTTTTTGTAATACATAACTCTTTGTGATAAAGCTACACTTTGTTTATTACTTATTTTAGTGCTAGTTGTTGTTGGCAATCCATTTGTTGTTAGGATCATGGCTAGCCGCAAAGTGACCGCTCAGCAAGTTGTTTGCATGCTCTTTGAGTCGTCTTCAGACCATGATTACGACACTGACTCTGCATCTGAGGCAGAGGAGGAAGCAGGAGATTCTGGAAGTGAGTTTTCTGTCCGAGAGTATTCTTCTGATGAGGAAGCTACTCTCAGTGCAGATGAAGGGCCTGTGTTAGAGGAGGACATTGATGTGCCAAGAGTGCAGCAGCTGGGGCTGCAGGGTTTCCCATTGGAAGACCTGACACCTGGATTGCCCCAAACATGGAGCAGCCACAGTTACCTGCATTTACTGGTCTCCCAGGGTGTAGAGTTAATACGGAAAACTTTCTGCCTGTCCATTTCTTTCACTTGTTTATGGACGATGTATTTTTGGAAGAGATTGTGGAGCAGACAAATGTGTATGCAGAGCAATATTTGCGGGACAACGCTGCCAGACTTAAGCCTCAGTCTAGAGCTACTCATTGGGTTCCCACATATCTGGAAGAGATGAAAAGGTTTTTAGGTTTGTCTTTTTTGATGGGGTTGATCAGGAAGCAGTCACTGGCTTCTTATTGGTCTACTAGTCCCTTGATGGCAACTGCTATATTTCCTGCAACTATGACACGTAATCGGTATTTGCTTCTTCTTTGTATGCTGCATTTTGTAGACAATGCTTTAGCCTTGCCACGAGATCACCCTGATTGTGACCGCCTTTTTAAGATTAGGCCTGTCCTTGATCATTTTGAGAGGTCTATGTTCCAGGCAAAGAGATAAGTGTGGACGAGTCTTTGGTCCTTTTCAAGGGGCGTTTAGTTTTTAAGCAGTACATTCCTAGTAAGAGGGCACGGTATGGGATTAAATTGCATCTGCTGTCAGAAAGCAGTACAGGATATGTGTATAATTTCCGGGTCTACACTGGTAGGGATTCCAGTATTGACCCTCCTGGTTGTCCGGCCACTTTTGGAGTTAGCGAAAAAATTGTGTGGGAACTTGCTAGACGGCTGTTTAACAAAGGTCACCATTTGTACGTAGATAATTTCTACACTGGAGTGCAGTTGTTCAAGGAGTTGTTTAGGGTGGACACTGTTGCTTGTGGCACAATCCGTTCTAACCGGAAAGGCTAACCAAGGGAGCTTGTCTGTAAAAAACTTGAGAGGGGACAGTGCAGTGCCTTGCGGAATAATGAGCTGCTAGCTCTGAAATTTTCAGACAGGAGGGATGTGTACATTCTATCGACCATCCATGATGAGAGTACTTCCCCTGTGGCTGTTTGGGGTCAGGTTGCGGAAGTGCGCAAACCTGCGTGCATTTTGGACTACAATAGGCACATGGGTGGTGTTGATAGAGTAGATCAGAGGTTAGAACCTTACACTGCTCTTCGTAAGTCATATGTGTGGTATAAAAAGTTGGCCCTACATTTATTTCATTTGGCAACTTTTAATGCCTTTATTGTATACAAGGATTGTTCACCCGAGTCAAGGATGACATTTGTTAAATTTCAGGAGTCGGTGATAGAAAGCCTTATTGTGGTGGAACCGGCAAGAGTTCCTAGAGTAGAAGTGGTGGAGGATGTGGCTAGATTGAAAGATCGGCACTTTCCAGATCACATTCCTCCCACTCCCAAAAAAGACATGCCCACAAAGAAATGTAGAGTATGTGCCCGGAGATCAATCCGGAGGGAGAGCCGGATGTACTGCCCCGAATGCCCTTCAAAGCCTGGGCTGTGTGTGCCCAGCTGTTTTAGAAGTTACCACACAAGGAAAAACGTATGGGAAATACCGTGAGCGTAAGCTGTCTGTTTTATATTTTCATATGTTTCACGGTTGGCATCTGTCGTGTATTTAGTTAGAGCTTTTGTGTTTGTAGTTTTGTGCTTATTTTATAATTAGTAGTTTCTTTGTTGTTTATAAATAAAAAAAAGTGATTGCGGTGTGCGTGGGGTGGCGCTTGGCTGGCGGTGTGCTTGGGGTGGCGCTTGGCTGGCGGTGTGCGTGGGGTGGCGCTTGGCTGGCGGTGTGCGTGGGGTGGCGCTTGGCTGGCAGTGTGCGTGGGGTGGCGCTTGGCTGACGGTGCCAGCCAAACGGCAGTCCACACTCCCATCAGCTGGTGTGATTCTTGTATCAGGCATGTGGGCGTATGTAAGTGATGGGCCCTTGAGTGGCACGGTCTGTCGATGTGAGTGTTGTAATGTGCTGGGCCCGTGGCTGGCGGTGTGAATGGTCTTGTGCGTGTCATGTATGAAAGGTGTGTGAATGGACTGTAAAGTGGTTGGTGCCTTGTCGCGGCTTTACAGCTCACGAGCTGTGAGTCATTGGTTCACTTTTTTGCCTTTCACTTATTAGCAGTGCATTTCATTTTTGTGAAATCTCTTGTTAATAAAATTTGATCCACTGAACCATCACTCACCCTTGTGCCAAATCCAACCAGTATGTGTTGTAAAAAATGACAAAACCTGCTCCGCTGTAATCAGGCGTCGCAGCACACCTGTGACACGCTAGGTGCCTCGGGTGGGACCCCGATGATGAAGCATGCCACCAACTTGGTTGGTGGGTGAGGGGTCTTCTTCACATAACCTAAGTGTGTTTCTTTTCACAATTTTAGTGTTTGGCACATCACGGACGTATGTGCACACATCAAAGTGATATATTCCAAAAATACCTGTGTTTGGGGGGGAGGGCCCACCTATGTTTTTGGTCCTGGGTGCGGCCTTCATGTAGGGAAACCTACAAAACCCAGAAACTTTTTAAACTAGGTCCCCCAAGGAGTCCAGGGAGGTGTGGCTTGCATGGCTCCCCCAACATTTTCTTACCCAGACTCCTCTGTAAACCTCAAAATTTGCATAAAAAAGCATATTTTCCTGATTTTTCTTATTAGGATCACCGCTCCAGCACAAAATTCCTACTCCCCAGTTTTCCCCTCAGTCTCCCAAGTAAAATGACACCTCACTTATGTGGGTCCCCAAAGCAGAGTCCGTCTAAAGATGTATAAAAGAATATGCCCTTATAAACTTGCTGTGCTATCCCTTCTATCCCTTCAGGTTTTGGGCCTTATTCTGTTGCAGGCACCTGGCCCACCCACACAAGTGAGGTATCATTTTTATCGGGAGACTTGGGTGAACGCTGGGTGGAAGGAAATTTGTGGCTCCTCTCAGATTCCAGAACTTTCTGCCACAGAAATGTGAGGAACATGTGTTTTTTTAGCCACATTTTGAGGTTTGCAAAGGATTCTGGGTAACAGAACCTGGTCCGAGCCCCGCAAGTCACCCCATCTTGGATTCCCCTAGGTCTCTAGTTTTCAGAAATGCACAGGTTTGGTAGGTTTCCCTAGGTGCCGGCTGAGCTAGAGGCCAAAATCTACAGGTAGGCACTTCGCAAAAAACACCTCTGTTTTCTTCCAAAATTTTGGATGTGTCCACGTTGCGCTTTGGGGTGTTTCCTGTCGCGGGCGCTAGGCCTACCCACACAAGTGAGGTATCATTTTTATCGGGAGACTTGGGGGAACGCTGGGTGGAAGGAAATTTGTGGCTCCTCTCAGATTCCAGAACTTTCTGCCACAGAAATGTGAGGAACATGTTTTTTTAGCCAAATTTTGAGGTTTGCAAAGGATTCTGGGTAACAGAACCTGGTCCAAGCCCCGCAAGTCACCCCTCCTTGGATTCTCCTAGGTCTCTAGTTTTCAGAAATGCACAGGTTTGGTAGGTTTCCCTAGGTGCCGGCTGAGCTAGAGGCCAAAATCTACAGGTAGGCACTTCGCAAAAAACACCTCTGTTTTCTTCCAAAATTTTGGATGTGTCCACGTTGCGTTTTGGGGTGTTTCCTGTCGCCGGCGCTAGGCCTACCCACCCAAGTGAGGTATCATTTTTATCGGGAGACTTGGGGGAACGCTGGGCGGAAGGAAATTTGTGGCTCCTCTCATATTCCAGAACTTTCTGCCACAGAAATGTGAGGAACATGTGTTTTTTTAGCCAAATTTTGAGGTTTGCAAAGGATTGTGGGTAACAGAACCTGGTCCGAGCCCCGCAAGTCACCCCTCCTTGGATTCCCCTAGGTCTCTAGTTTTCAGAAAAGCACAGGTTTGGTAGGTTTCCCTAGGTGCCGGCTGAGCTAGAGGCCAAAATCTACAGGTAGGAACTTCGCAAAAAACACCTCTGTTTTCTTCCAAAATTTTGGATGTGTCCACGTTGCGCTTTGGGGTGTTTCCTGTCGCCGGCGCTAGGCCTACCCACGCAAGTGAGGTATCATTTTTATCGGGAGACTTGGGGGAACACTGGGTGGAAGGAAATTTGTGGCTCCTCTCAGATTCCTGAACTTTCTGCCACAGAAATGTGAGGAACATGTGTTTTTTTAGCCAAATTTTGAGGTTTGCAAAGGATTCTGGGTAACAGAACCTGGTCCGAGCCCCGCAAGTCACCCCTCCTTGGATTCCCCTAGGTCTCTAGTTTTCAGAAATGCACAGGTTTGGTAGGTTTCCCTAGGTGCCGGCTGAGCTAGAGGCCAAAATCTACAGGTAGGCACGTCGCAAAAAACACCTCTGTTTTCTTCCAAAATTTTGGATGTGCCCACGTTGCGCTTTGGGGCGTTTCCTGTCGCGGGCGAGAGGCCTACCCACACAAGTGAGGTATCATTCTTATCGGGAGACTTGGGGGAACGCTGGGTGGAAGGAAATTTGTGGCTCCTCTCAAATTCCAGAACTTTCTGCCACAGAAATGTGAGGAACATGTGTTTTTTTAGCCAAATTTTGAGGTTTGCAAAGGATTCTGGGTAACAGAACCTGGTCCGAGCCCCGCAAGTCACCCCATCTTGGATTCCCCTAGGTCTCTAGTTTTCAGAAATGCACAGGTTTGGTAGGTTTCCCTAGGTGCCGGCTGAGCTAGAGGCCAAAATCTACAGGTAGGCACTTCGCAAAAAACACCTCTGTTTTCTTCCAAAATTTTTAATGTGTCCACATTGCGCTTTGGGGTGTTTCCTGTCGCGGGCGCTAGGCCTACCCACGCAAGTGAGGTATCATTTTTATCGGGAGACTTGGGGGAACACTGGGTGGAAGGAAGTTTGTGGCTCCTCTCAGATTCCAGAACTTTCTGCCACAGAAATGTGAGGAACATGTGTTTTTTTAGCCAAATTTTGAGGTTTGCAAAGGATTCTGGGTAACAGAACCTGGTCCGAGCCCGCAAGTCACCCCATCCTGGATTCCCCTAGGTCTCTAGTTTTCAGAAATGCACAGATATGGTAGGTTTCCCTAGGTGCCGGCTGAGCTAGAGGCCAAAATCTACAGGTAGGCACTTCGCAAAAAACACCTCTGTTTTCTTCCAAAATTTTGGATGTGTCCACGTTGCGCTTTGGGGTGTTTCCTGTCGCGGGCGCTAGGCCTACCCACACAAGTGAGGTATAATTTTTATTGGGAGACTTGGGGGAACGCTGGGTGGAAGGAAATTTGTGGCTCCTCTCAGATTCCTGAACTTTCTGCCACAGAAATGTGAGGAACATGTGTTTTTTTAGCCAAATTTTGAGGTTTGCAAAGGATTCTGGGTAACAGAACCTGGTCCGAGCCCCGCAAGTCACCCCATCTTGGATTCCCCTAGGTCTCTAGTTTTCAGAAATGCACAGGTTTGGTAGGTTTCCCTTGGTGCCGGCTGAGCTAGAGGCCAAAATCTACAGGTAGGCACTTTGCAAAAAACACCTCTTTTTTCTTCCAAAATTTTGGATGTCTCCACGTTGCGCTTTGGGGTGTTTCCTGTCGCGGGCGCTAGGCCTACCCACACAAGTGAGGTATCATTTTTATCGGGAGACTTGGGGGAACGCTGGGTGGAAGGAAATTTGTGGCTCCTCTCAGATTCCAGAACTTTCTGCCACAGAAATGTGAGGAACATGTGTTTTTTTAGCCACATTTTGAGGTTTGCAAAGGATTCTGGGTAACAGAACCTGGTCCGAGCCCCGCAAGTCACCCCTCCTTGGATTCCCCTAGGTCTCTAGTTTTCAGAAATGCACAGGTTTGGTAGGTTTCCCTAGGTGCCGGCTGAGCTAGAGGCCAAAATCTACAGGTAGGCACTTCGCAAAAAACACCTCTGTTTTCTTCCAAAATTTTGGATGTGTCCACGTTGCGCTTTGGGGTGTTTCCTGTCGCGGGTGCTAGGCCTAGCCACGCAAGTGAGGTATCATTTTTATTGGGAGACTTGAGGGAACGCTGGGTGGAAGGAAATTTGTGGCTCCTCTCAGATTCCAGAACTTTCTGCCACAGATATGTGAGGAACATGTGTTTTTGTAGCCAAATTTTGAGGTTTGCAAAGGATTCTGGGTAACAAAACCTGGTCCGAGCCCCGCAAGTCACCCCATCTTGGATTCCCCTAGGTCTCTAGTTTTCAGAAATGCACAGGTTTGGTAGGTTTCCCTAGGTGCCGGCTGAGCTAGAGGCCAAAATCTACAGGTAGGCACTTCGCAAAAAACACATCTGTTTTCTTCCAAAATTTTGGATGTGTCCACGTTGCGCTTTGGGGTGTTTCCTGTCGCGGGTGCTAGGCCTACCCACGCAAGTGAGGTATCATTTTTATTGGGAGACTTGAGGGAACGCTGGGTGGAAGGAAATTTGTGGCTCCTCTCAGATTCCTGAACTTTCTGCCACAGAAATGTGAGGAACATGTGTTTTTTTAGCCAAATTTTGAGGTTTGCAAAGGATTCTGGGTAACAGAACCTGGTCCGAGACCCGCAAGTCACCCCTCCTTGGATTCCCCTAGGTCTCTAGTTTTCAGAAATACACAGGTTTGGTAGGTTTCCCTAGGTGCCGGCTGAGCTAGAGGCCAAAATCTACAGGTAGGCACTTCACAAAAAACACCTCTGTTTTCTTCCAAAATTTTGGATGTGTCCATGTTGCGCTTTGGGGTGTTTCCTGTTGCCGGCGCTAGGCCTACTCACACAAGTGAGGTATCATTTTTATCGGGAGACTTGGGGGAACGCTGGGTGGAAGGAAATTTGTGGCTCCTCTCAGATTCCAGAACTTTCTGCCACAGAAATGTGAGGAACATGTGTTTTTTTAGCCAAATTTTGAGGTTTGCAAAGGATTCTGGGTAACAGAACCTGGTCCGAGCCCCGCAAGTCACCCCATCTTGGATTCCCCTAGGTCTCTAGTTTTCAGAAATGCACAGGTTTGGTAGGTTTCCCTAGGTGCCGGCTGAGCTAGAGGCCAAAATCTACAGGTAGGCACGTCGCAAAAAACACCTCTGTTTTCTTCCAAAATTTTGGATGTGCCCACGTTGCGCTTTGGGGCGTTTCCTGTCGCGGGCGCTGGCCTACCCACACAAGTGAGGTATCATTCTTATCGGGAGACTTGGGGGAACGCTGGGTGGAAGGAAATTTGTGGCTCCTCTCAAATTCCAGAACTTTCTGCCACAGAAATGTGAGGAACATGTGTTTTTTTAGCCAAATTTTGAGGTTTGCAAAGGATTCTGGGTAACAGAACCTGGTCCGAGCCCCGCAAGTCACCCCATCTTGGATTCCCCTAGGTCTCTAGTTTTCAGAAATGCACAGGTTTGGTAGGTTTCCCTAGGTGCCGGCTGAGCTAGAGGCCAAAATCTACAGGTAGGCACTTCGCAAAAAACACCTCTGTTTTCTTCCAAAATTTTTAATGTGTCCACGTTGCGCTTTGGGGTGTTTCCTGTCGCGGGCGCTAGGCCTACCCACGCAAGTGAGGTATCATTTTTATCGGGAGACTTGGGGGAACACTGAGTGGAAGGAAATTTGTGGCTCCTCTCAGATTCCAGAACTTTCTGCCACAGAAATGTGAGGAACATGTGTTTTTTTAGCCAACTTTTGAGGTTTGCAAAGGATTCTGGGTAACAGAACCTGGTCCGAGCCCCGCAAGTCACCCCATCCTGGATTCCCCTAGGTCTCTAGTTTTCAGAAATGCACAGGTTTGGTAGGTTTCCCTAGGTGCCGGCTGAGCTAGAGGCCAAAATCTACAGGTAGGCACTTCGCAAAAAACACCTCTGTTTTCTTCCAAAATTTTGGATGTGTCCACGTTGCGCGTTGGGGTGTTTCCTGTCGCGGGCGCTAGGCCTACCCACACAAGTGAGGTATCATTGATATTGGGAGACTTGGGGGAACGCTGGGTGGAAGGAAATTTGTGGCTCCTCTCAGATTCCTGAACTTTCTGCCACAGAAATGTGAGGAACATGTGTTTTTTTAGCCAAATTTTGAGGTTTGCAAAGGATTCTGGGTAACAGAACCTGGTCCGAGCCCCGCAAGTCACCCCTCCTTGGATTCTCATAGGTCTCTAGTTTTCAGAAATACACAGGTTTGGTAGGTTTCCCTAGGTGCCGGCTGAGCTAGAGGCCAAAATCTACAGGTAGGCACTTCACAAAAAACACCTCTGTTTTCTTCAAAAATTTTGGATGTGTCCACGTTGCGCTTTGGGGTGTTTCCTGTTGCCGGCGCTAGGCCTACTCACACAAGTGAGGTATCATTTTTATCGGGAGACTTGGGGGAACGCTGGGTGGAAGGAAATTTGTGGCTCCTCTCAGATTCCAAAACTTTCTGCCACAAAAATGTGAGGAACATGTGTTTTTTTAGCCAAATTTTGAGGTTTGCAAAGGATTCTGGGTAACAGAACCTGGTCCGAGCCCCGCAAGTCACCCCATCTTGGATTCCCCTAGGTCTCTAGTTTTCAGAAATGCACAGGTTTGGTAGGTTTCCCTAGGTGCCGGCTGAGCTAGAGGCCAAAATCTACAGGTAGGCACGTCGCAAAAAACACCTCTGTTTTCTTCCAAAATTTTGGATGTGCCCACGTTGCGCTTTGGGGTGTTTCCTGTCGCGGGCGCTAGGCCTACCCACACAAGTGAGGTATCATTTTTATTGGGAGACTTGGGGGAACGCTGGGTGGAAGGAAATTTGTGGCTCCTCTCAGATTCCTGAACTTTCTGCCACAGAAATGTGAGGAACATGTGCTTTTTTAGCCAAATTTTGAGGTTTGCAAAGGATTCTGGGTAACAGAACCTGGTCCGAGCCCCGCAAGTCACCCCTCCTTGGATTCTCCTAGGTCTCTAGTTTTCAGAAATACACAGGTTTGGTAGGTTTCCCTAGGTGCCGGCTGAGCTAGAGGCCAAAATCTACAGGTAGGCACTTCACAAAAAACACCTCTGTTTTCTTCAAAAATTTTGGATGTGTCCACGTTGCGCTTTGGGGTGTTTCCTGTCGCGGGCGCTAGGGCTACCCACGCAAGTGAGGTATCATTTTTATCGGGAGACTTGGGGGAACACTGGGTGGAAGGAAATTTGTGGCTCCTCTCAGATTCCAGAACTTTCTGCCACAGAAATGTGAGGAACATGTGTTTTTTTAGCCAAATTTTGAGGTTTGCAAAGGATTCTGGGTAACAGAACCTGGTCCGAGCCCCGCAAGTCACCCCATCCTGGATTCCCCTAGGTCTCTAGTTTTCAGAAATGCACAGGTTTGGTAGGTTTCCCTAGGTGCCGGCTGAGCTAGAGGCCAAAATCTACAGGTAGGCACTTCGCAAAAAACACCTCTGTTTTCTTCCAAAATTTTGGATGTGTCCACGTTGCGCTTTGGGGTGTTTCCTGTCGCGGGCGCTAGGCCTACCCACACAAGTGAGGTATCATTTTTATTGGGAGACTTGGGGGAACGCTGGGTGGAAGGAAATATGTGGCTCCTCTCAGATTCCTGAACTTTCTGCCACAGAAATGTGAGGAACATGTGTTTTTTTAGCCAAATTTTGAGGTTTGCAAAGGATTCTGGGTAACAGAACCTGGTCCGAGCCCCGCAAGTCACCCCATCTTGGATTCCCCTAGGTCTTTAGTTTTCAGAAATGCACAGGTTTGGTAGGTTTCCCTTGGTGCCGGCTGAGCTAGAGGCCAAAATCTACAGGTAGGCACTTCGCAAAAAACACCTCTGTTTTCTTCCAAAATTTTGGATGTGTCCACGTTGCGCTTTGGGGTGTTTCCTGTCGCGGGCGCTAGGCCTACCCACGCAAGTGAGGTATCATTTTTATCGGGAGACTTGGGGGAACACTGGGTGGAAGGAAATTTGTGGCTCCTCTCAGATTCCAGAACTTTCTGCCACAGAAATGTGAGGAACATGTGTTTTTTTAGCCACATTTTGAGGTTTGCAAAGGATTCTGGGTAACAGAACCTGGTCCGAGCCCCGCAAGTCACCCCATCCTGGATTCCCCTAGGTCTCTAGTTTTCAGAAATGCACAGGTTTGGTAGGTTTCCCTAGGTGCCGGCTGAGCTAGAGGCCAAAATCTACAGGTAGGCACTTCGCAAAAAACACCTGTTTTCTTCCAAAATTTTGGATGTGTCCACGTTGCGCTTTGGGGTGTTTCCTGTCGCGGGCGCTAGGCCTACCCACACAAGTGAGGTATCATTTTTATCGGGAGACTTGGGGGAACGCTGGGTGGAAGGAAATTTGTGGCTCCTCTCAGATTCCTGAACTTTCTGCCACAGAAATGTGAGGAACATGTGTTTTTTTAGCCAAATTTTGAGGTTTGCAAAGGATTCTGGGTAACAGAACCTGGTCCGAGCCCCGCAAGTCACCCCTCCTTGGATTCCCCTAGGTCTCTAGTTTTCAGAAATACACAGGTTTGGTAGGTTTGCCTAGGTGCCGGCTGAGCTAGAGGCCAAAATCTACAGGTAGGCACTTCACAAAAAACACCTCTGTTTTCTTCCAAAATTTTGGATGTGTCCACGTTGCGCTTTGGGGTGTTTCCTGTTGCCGGCGCTAGGCCTACTCACACAAGTGAGGCATCATTTTTATCGGGAGACTTGGGGGAACGCTGGGTGGAAGGAAATTTGTGGCTCCTCTCAGATTCCAAAACTTTCTGCCACAGAAATGTGAGGAACATGTGTTTTTTTAGCCAAATTTTGAGGTTTGCAAAGGATTCTGGGTAACAGAACCTGGTCCGAGCCCCGCAAGTCACCCCATCTTGGATTCCCCTAGGTCTCTAGTTTTCAGAAATGCACAGGTTTGGTAGGTTTCCCTAGGTGCCGGCTGAGCTAGAGGCCAAAATCTACAGGTAGGCACGTCGCAAAAAACACCTCTGTTTTCTTCCAAAATTTTGGATGTGCCCACGTTGCGCTTTGGGGTGATTCCTGTCGCGGGCGCTAGGCCTACCCACACAAGTGAGGTATCATTCTTATCGGGAGACTTGGGGGAACGCTGGGTGGAAGGAAATTTGTGGCTCCTCTCAAATTCCAGAACTTTCTGCCACAGAAATGTGAGGAACATGTGTTTTTTTAGCCAAATTTTGAGGTTTGCAAAGGATTCTGGGTAACAGAACCTGGTCCGAGGCCCGCAAGTCACCCCATCTTGGATTCCCCTAGGTCTCTAGTTTTCAGAAATGCACAGGTTTGGTAGGTTCCCCTAGGTGCCGGCTGAGCTAGAGGCCAAAATCTACAGGTAGGCACTTCGCAAAAAACACCTCTGTTTTCTTCCAAAATTTTTAATGTGTCCACGTTGCGCTTTGGGGTGTTTCCTGTCACGGGAGCTAGGCCTACCCACGCAAGTGAGGTATCATTTTTATCGGGAGACTTGGGGGAACACTGGGTGGAAGGAAATTTGTGGCTCCTCTCAGATTCCAGAACTTTCTGCCACAGAAATGTGAGGAACATGTGTTTTTTTAGCCAAATTTTGAGGTTTGCAAAGGATTCTGGGTAACAGAACCTGGTCCGAGCCCCGCAAGTCACCCCATCCTGGATTCCCCTAGGTCTCTAGTTTTCAGAAATGCACAGGTTTGGTAGGTTTCCCTAGGTGCCGGCTGAGCTAGAGGCCAAAATCTACAGGTAGGCACTTCGCAAAAAACACCTCTGTTTTCTTCCAAAATTTTGGATGTGTCCACGTTGCGCTTTGGGGTGTTTCCTGTCGCGGGACCTAGGCCTACCCACACAAGTGAGGTATCATTTTTATTGGGAGACTTGGGGGAACGCTGGGTGGAAGGAAATATGTGGCTCCTCTCAGATTCCTGAACTTTCTGCCACAGAAATGTGAGGAACATGTGTTTTTTTAGCCAAATTTTGAGGTTTGCAAAGGATTCTGGGTAACAGAACCTGGTCCGAGCCCCGCAAGTCACCCCATCTTGGATTCCCCTAGGTCTCTAGTTTTCAGAAATGCACAGGTTTGGTAGGTTTCCCTTGGTGCCGGCTGAGCTAGAGGCCAAAATCTACAGGTAGGCACTTCGCAAAAAACACCTCTGTTTTCTTCCAAAATTTTGGATGTGTCCACGTTGCGCTTTGGGGTGTTTCCTGTCGCGGGCGCTAGGCCTACCCACACAAGTGAGGTATCATTTTTATCGGGAGACTTGGGGGAACGCTGGGTGGAAGGAAATTTGTGGCTCCTCTCAGATTCCAGAACTTTCTGCCACAGAAATGTGAGGAACATGTGTTTTTTTAGCCACATTTTGAGGTTTGCAAAGGATTCTGGGTAACAGAACCTGGTCCGAGCCCCGCAAGTCACCCCTCCTTGGATTCCCCTAGGTCTCTAGTTTTCAGAAATGCACAGGTTTGGTAGGTTTCCCTAGGTGCCGGCTGAGCTAGAGGCCAAAATCTACAGGTAGGCACTTCGCAAAAAACACCTCTGTTTTCTTCCAAAATTTTGGATGTGTCCACGTTGCGCTTTGGGGTGTTTCCTGTCGCGTGTGCTAGGCCTACCCACGCAAGTGAGGTATCATTTTTATTGGGAGACTTGAGGGAACGCTGGGTGGAAGGAAATTTGTGGCTCCTCTCAGATTCCAGAACTTTCTGCCACAGAAATGTGAGGAACATGTGTTTTTTTAGCCAAATTTTGAGGTTTGCAAAGGATTCTGGGTAACAGAACCTGGTCCGAGCCCCGCAAGTCACCCCATCTTGGATTCCCCTAGGTCTCTAGTTTTCAGAAATGCACAGGTTTGGTAGGTTTCCCTAGGTGCCGGCTGAGCTAGAGGCCAAAATCTACAGGTAGGCACTTCGCAAAAAACACCTCTGTTTTCTTCCAAAATTTTGGATGTGTCCACGTTGCGCTTTGGGGTGTTTCCTGTCGCGGGCGCTAGGCCTACCCACACAAGTGAGGTATCATTTTTATCGGGAGACTTGGGGCTACGCTGGGTGGAAGGAAATTTGTGGCTCCTCTCAGATTCCAGAACTTTCTGCCACAGAAATGTGAGGAACATGTGTTTTTTTAGCCAAATTTTGAGGTTTGCAAAGGATTCTGGGTAACAGAACCTGGTCCGAGCCCCGCAAGTCACCCCTCCTTGGATTCCCCTAGGTCTCTAGTTTTCAGAAATGCACAGGTTTGGTAGGTTTCCCTAGGTGCCGGCTGAGCTAGAGGCCAAAATCTGCAGGTAGGCACTTCGCAAAAAACACCTCTGTTTTCTTAAAAAAAAATGGGATGTGTCCACGTTGCGTTTTGGGGCGTTTCCTGTCGCGGGCGCTAGGCCTACCCACACAAGTGAGGTATCATTTTTATCGGGAGACTTGGGGGAACATAGATTAGCAAAACAAGTGCTATTGCCCCTTGTCTTTCTCTACATTTTTTCCTTCCAAATATAGGAGAGTGTGTAAAAAAGACATCTATTTGAGAAATTCCCTATAATTCACATGCTAGTATGGTCACCCCGGAATTCAGAGATGTGCAAATAACCACTGCTCCTCAGCACCTTATCTTGTGCCCTTTTTGGAAATGCAAAGGTTTTCTTGATAGCAATTTTTTACTCTTTATATTTCAGCAAATGAATTGCTGTATACCCGGTATAGAATGAAAACGCACTGCAGGGTGCAGCTCATTTATTGGCTCTGGGTTCCTCGGGTTCTTGATGAACCTACAAGCCCTATATATCCCCGCAACCAGAGGAGTCCAGCAGACGTAACGGTATATTGCTTTCCATAATCTGACATTGCAGGGAAAAGTTACAGAGTAAAACGTAGAGAAAAATTGATGGTTTTTTCACCTCAATTTCAATATTTTTCTTTTTCAGCTGTTATTTTCTGTAGGAAACCCTTGTAGGATCTACACAAATGACCCCTTGCTGAATTCAGAATTATGTCTACTTTTCAGACATGGTTAGGTTTCTGGGATCCAGCATTGGTTTCATGCCCATTCCTGTCACTGACTGGAAGGAGGCTGAAAGCACAAAAAATTGCAAAAATGGGGTATGCCCCAGTAAAATGCCAAAATTGTGTTGAAAAATTGGGTTTTCTGATTCAAGTCTGCCAGTTCCTGAAAGCTAGGAAGCTGCTGAGTTTAGCACTGCAAACCCTTTGTTGATGCCATTTTCAGGGGGAAATCCACAAGCCTTCTTCTGCAGCCACTTTTTCCAATTTTTTTGAAAAAAACTAAATTTTCACTGTATTTTGGCCAATTTCTTGGCCTCCTTCAAGGGAACCCACAAAGTCTGGGTACCTCTAGAATCCCTAGGATGTTGGAAAAAAAGGACGCAAATTTGGCTTGGTTAGCTTATGTGGACAAAAAGTTATGAGGGCCTAAGCGCAAACTGCCCCAAATAGGCAAAAAAAGGCCTGGCACAGGAGGGGGAAAAGGCCTGGCAGCGAAGGGGTTAAAACATACTTACATTATCATTTTTGGTGGGCTCTGAAGCTGCCATTTGCTTCCAGGCCACTCCGCAGAAAAAAAGAGCTATTGCGTGCTTGGATTGCTCCCACGCCCACTTCTGAATCTTAGTTGCTCAACCCCACCCACCTCCCATTAACCCCTCCCCACCCTTGCGGTTATTTAAAAAAATATATATACATATTTTAGACAGAGTGGAAGTCACCGTTTGCTGGCAGGCCACTCCACATTACCAAACGTTTTTGCTCTAATAAAATATATATTTTTCATAATCAGCTCAAATTGGTATCCCATCTTGTACAAGTATATAAAACATAGCACCTGTGCCATCCGGTAGGTGCGCACGTACCTCATTTAATTAATGACATGGCTACGTCAGCTCGTTTTTTTTTTTTTTAGCTGATACTGCACGGCATTGGCATAAAGCATTGCCAAAGCCACTAGAACACTAAGGTGAGACGGTGACCTATTGTTTTTGCCAATACATCCTTCCTGCTTCTGTGCAACTGAGCTCTAATGACCTCTGATTTCATTCTCTGGGTCACCAGCCTGTGTTATCATTGGCCCTGTTCACTGTCTTTGCATGTTAAGTGCTCTGGAGCAGTGAGAGTGACATTTGCTGGTCATAAAGTGACATTTGCTGGTCGTAAAAAAAATAAAACAAAAATGTCATTCGGCCTGCGATTTCTCCGAGGATCGGCTCATTGAGTTTTAGGATCCTCTGTCTCAATTCGAAGTGTATTTTTCTCCACTTTCGTAAACCGACTGATGTGGAGAGAAGAGACTCGAAAGACGGGACCTTCTAAAGCGGAAGTGGAATGAATGCACCATATAGGGACAGCACACTAATAGGACAGGCTTCCCTTAGAGGAAAGGCTCACAAGACCAGGACCGTTCAATGCACCTCACACCTGGCCTGCGCGCAACCCCTCGCCCCCCCCCCCCCCCCCCCCCCCAAGCTAAACAGTACCGAGACTGAAGAAGCTCGGTCAACCCTCCTACACCCTGACTCCAAGCATTCATTCCCTTTCAGTGCTGGACCCGCGCTGCTCTGCCAAGCCACCTCAGTTCTGATCCGCGGCACCCCTTGCTATTTCAGTACAGTAACCGGGGTGCAGCTTGGTCAGGAGGATTGGGGGTGTTAGCTTTCACATTTCTAACGATAACGTTGGCATATCGTGTTGAAATACGTTATAAGAGAAGCACGCTTGAGTGGGGTCTTAAGTAGCAGTGGGACTGGGGAGGAGTGTGGCTTGTTCGGGGTACTTAAAACTCATAATTTTGTAAAATAACTAAAGTGGTTTAAGACTTTAAAAACGAGAGAGGATGTGTGTGTGCGTGCTTTTGTCTCTGTGTGTATATAAAAATCACAGATGAAATCCGACAGAAACCTCCCTAAACTCGACTGAAAGCACCTGTACCCAACTATTTATTAGAAAGTGCATTTATTGGGGGCGTAACTCCCCAAACACCATCCCTGGAGCTACGCCCCTTGCTGCAACTAACTCGGCCAGTACCCCTCCGCCCTGGCCAAGAGCAGCCTTTGCGATTTCAGTTCTTGGAAATATACAGTTCACTTTGGGGGGCCCGCGGAGAGAGAGACTCGTTCTAGTCTCTCCGCGGGTCTTTTCGGGACGACAGGAAGTGGCGCGGGTGCGCCAGGATTGGCGGACAGGTAAGTGGGGGTGGGAGTTAGGATGGGTTTAAAAGGGGGTAGAAGGGTGGGGTCGGCCTCTTTCCAGGCCGACCATTAGAGGGAGGAAGTTTTGGACCACCCACCCGCCCTGCACAGAAGGTAGGCAGCAGGGAGAGGGTTGTTAAGGGTAAGGCGTGATTAGGTAGGTAGGGTTTTTTAGGTTCACGTCAGTTAGGACAGGTGTGGTGCACGAGAGTTGGCAGGAAATGGGGGAGGGGGGAGAGCCAGATGCGGGCTTGTTCCCCCCTTCCAAGGGGAAAAATGAGGTGAAGGATCAGAATGGGGGGGAGGATTGTTTACAAACAAGGAGGGCATGGAAGGAAGAGGGGAGTGTCTAGCAGAGGGGATTGGAACAAAGCTATTAGAAGAGAAGGAAGGGCATGAGGAAGCTTTTAAGTTGAAAGTTGGGCGAGAGGGATTTCATACAGTTCAAAGTTGTTGTTGTTTATGTTAAATCCTGTCCTAAATAAATGACCTTTTGCACTAGAGAGGAGTGTCAATGTATGTTTGTCCCGAAAAACAACTCAGCCTGGCTGCTTCAATGCATCTCAACCCTGACCTGCAGAATCCGATCATATATTAGTACTGGGCCCCACTCAGCTGTGCCAAACCAGCTCAGTCATTTACAGCTGCAGTCTCTGTTACTCCGGTACTAGGACCAGTACAGCTCTGCTAAAGCACCCCTCTCCAACCCTAAATAACCCTGTGCTACAAGACGACAGTCCTGAAAAAGGGTTCGCTGATGTCATTATTCCCGCTACCTTGTTCTTCCGTGTGGTGCCTCAGTACAGTGAGGCAGGCAGTCAAGCACAGACACAGGACTACAACTCCCTTCCTTCTCTGCGACAGTGACTGGAACTCGCAAGCAAGTGGCTGCCTGCACCTGAGAGGCCTGGACAATCAGACAAAATGTCAGTCAGTCATTCGCTTCACTACCCGTGGGGCGAGAAGAAGGCCCAACGGTTAACTGGCCACAGGAGGGCAGTGGATTAAGAATGAAAGAAAGGGAAAAGCAGAAATTGTAACAAATGGATGAAATCAAAAGACAGAGCACATCATCATCAAAAAACCCTCCTGCCTGGTTGGCTCCCTTAACTTCCCCTGCTTGTCCCTCTGGATATGGGACCTCTGCTATGGCCTCAGGCTGCTGAGCAAGCCACAGACTCATTCCCTCTGCTTAAAGAGTCTGCTGTTTCCCTCCCAGGCAAGCGCTTTGAGATGCAGATGGGCCCTGAGGGTCTGCACGCTAAGTTTACTCGAAGGCTAGTGCAAGTAGTAACCCCTGCCCCCCGATTAATTTACAATTGGACCACAGTGAGGCTGTGACAGAACGGTGAGGATTCCAACATCGGGACACACTTACAGTGACACCAGTCATTGGTGTAAAAGGTCATTTATTTAGGACAGGATTTAACCAGAATACATCATTTAAACTTTTAACGTATACCCCAACATAAAAGAACCACAACTGTTCAAGATTTCTTTGTTCATCTTTCTCTCTTCCAAACCCTCTCTTCGCTTCTCCTCCCCTAGACACTCCCCTATTCCTTTCATGCCCTACTTGCTTCGTGCATCCCCCCCCACTCTGATCCTTCACCTCCTTGTTTTTCCCCTTAGAAGGGTGGTCAAGCCCGCCTCTGGCTCTCCACCCTCCCCCATCTACCGCCTTGCCCTATGTTACCACCTGCCCTAACTGACGCTTCACCACCCTCTCCCAGCCCCTTTACGTAGCACCCAGTGTCCTCATCACCCTTCCTACTTCCCCCAAATGCCGGGTGGGTGGGTGGACAAATTCCGCTCCTCACAATGTCGGCGCGGAAAGAGGCCGATCCCCCTTTCCACCCCCTTTTAAACCCCTAGCAAAAACCCACCCCCACTTACCTGATGGCCAATCCGCTTGCCCTGCGCCACTTCCTGTCCTCCCGAACGTGCCCTCGGAGAGACTAGAGCGAGTCTCTCTCTCCACGGGCCCCTCCATCGGGACACACTTACAGTGACACCAGTCATTAGTGTAAAAGGTCATTTATTTAGGACAGGATTTAACCAGAATACATAATGAAAACTTTTAACGTATACTCCAACATTAAAGAACCGCAACTGTTCAAGATTTCTTTGTTCATCTTTCTCTCTTCCAAACCCTCTCTCGCTTCTCCTCCCCTAGACACTCCCCTATTCTTTTCATGCCCTACTTGCTTCATGCATCCCCCCCCCACTCTGATCCTTCACCTCCTTGTTTTTCCCCTTGGAAGGGTGGTCAAGCCCGCATCTGGCTCTCCACCCTCCCCCATCTACCGCCAACCAGCAAAACCCACTTGGCGTTTTGCTGCCCCACCCCGGGGAAAAAAACATCCTTTTTTTTTTTTTTGAAACCCCACATCCTGGGACGTTTATGTTTGTTCCCTGAACCACAACTTTTCACCCCACAACTCTCCTACCAACAACCTCAACTCTGTTAAGTAGTATGCATTTCCCAACTGAGACAAGTGCACCCCGTCCGCTCTGAACAGTGTCTCATCCTGTTCTTTAATATCTGCATGCTTCAAAACCTTAATCCCTTGTGCCCAACAAAATACCCTTATAGCCCTGTTCAATTTCTTGCGAGCCCGCTCCATGGCTCCATGTTTGACTGCACCTCTCTAAACTCGTCTGGGCACAAATTCAGTCCATACCAAACAGGTACCGTGAAGTCTCTGTTTTAGGAGTTCCAAATCTCTCTGCATGTGCTGTATTAATGTGAGCCCTGATAGCTTCACGAGGTCATTTTCCCCTAAGTGAATCAGCAGCAGATCAGGACATCCCCATTCTGGCAAACTAGCAGTAATAAATGGAAGCAGACTTCCCCACCTCATGCCGCTTTTGCCCCACCAGAAAACTTCATGACGTCTGCTAGGGAGTCCCATCACTCTGCCATAAATTAGTTTTTCAGCAAATTTCGCCGCCCAGTGAATAAACGAATGGCCGACCAGCCATGTCACCATCTTGTCCTTTTGTGGGCCAGCCACACATCCTGTAAAGAAAAATCACTGTAAAGGCTGTCACAACGCAACCAACACCCCACCCCCCCCAAATATGCCTCGCCTAACCAACCCTGCCAATTAAAAAAAAAAAATGCCTCACGGCCTCACATAGTGCTCGCAGCATCTAGATTTCCATCTACCTATGGCCTTAATTCTCGCCCAGTCCCATCCCAAATGCGCCGCCGCTGTAGCTGCCCCAATCCTAAATGAATGCGTGCCAAAATCCATTGGACGCTGACCTGTCCGTCTCAGAGCCATCCTCAAGACCTGCAACAGCTGATAACTAGTAAGTTTCACCCATGTCTCATGTACAAACACACCATTCTCTCCTGTCATGTGTAGCTTTTGCTTAAAAGATATCCATTCCCCCACCGGGCACGCCAACACATCCCCTCCCCTGTCAAGCCACACCCATTTCCCTTTCCCCAACTGGTCCGTCTTTGATTGCCTAAGCCAAATACCCAGACGGTCCCCCTGCATACAAACCTCCCTGACCTTCACCCCAACCGCTTTTCCTACCCCCAGCAATTCAGACACTCGGAATGCTCCAAAAACCATCCAAACCATACACAAACAAAATAAAGCCACTTCATACTCATCCATGCAGCATATCGGCAACACATGCAATAGCTCTAGAAGGATTTCAAAAGTGATAGGCTCTCTGGCTGCCTTACCCGAGCTGGCCCTAACCCTCCCCAACCTTTCAACATCTTACCCAACAAATCGTTACGCGCTGGATCAGAACCAAAGAAAAGTTTCCCGTAAAAGGAAACCCCAGCCAATTTTCCTCCGATTGTTGCTGGAGATAAACCCTCCTCAATCAGAAAAAGCACAAAGCGCAACACGCATGCCTCGAGATCCTGCGGTCCTTGTGACCAGAAATTGCCCACATACATCTCAAAAGATTGAAACTCCAACCATGTAAGCCTGTAACTCCGCTGAGTGGATACCGCTAAGGACATCTCCACAAGCCCCGTGATCCTCAAGCCCCCCACACCCAAATGTCTGCCGGGACAGCAGTCTTGCTCCATTCCGCTCCTGGTGCCAATGCGCGAAAACGTTGCCACTGTGAACGAGACAGGGAATCTGCAATCTCGTTGTAATCCCCGGGTATATGTGCAGCTTTGAAAATAACATTTAAAGATAAACAACGAAGCATAAACTCGCGCAATAAGCGCAGCACTCGGAGGTCCCTTGCCCGCTGCCTGTTGACCAAATCAAAAACTGTCATGTTATCCACTTGAAAAATCACTGTCCTGTTAGCTAATTCCTGGCCCCAAACTGCCAGTGCCACCAGGAGTGGAAAAAACTCGAGAAAGACAATACTCCTCCCTTGCTGCAGCCATAGCAGGGGCCATGTTTCCACGCACCACCTCCCGTCCCAGTAAAGTCCGAAGCCGGAAGCTCCAGCTGCATCGGAAAAAATGTGAACTTGCCACACCGTGTCAGAATCGCAGAACAACATGGATACCCCATTAAAATCTGCCAAAAACATTTCCTACACCTTAATGTCTTCTCTCAAAGCCAATGAAACTCGCATCCTGTGGTGTGGTGGCACTGCCCCTGAGATGGCTAACCCCAGTCGCCTACAGAAACTTCTTCCTCCCCTCACTACCCTGCATACAAAATTGAGGTAGCCCAACAACTTTTGAGCCGTTCGCAGGTCCATCTTGCGGAGCACCCGCACCATGGCCAAAAATTCCAGCATCTCTTTTACTTTTGACGCAGGCAACCTGGCCACCAAAGTGTTAGCGTCCAATTCTATGCCCAAAAAGGTTAAAAAGGACAAAGGTCCCTCTGTCTTTTCAGGAGCCAGAGGCACTCCCGTCTGCTGAGCTAGTCCCTGAAAGGCTGCCAACGCCCGCCCACAAGCCCCAGATGTGGCTGTCCCTACAAATAGAAAATCATCAAGATAATGAGTCACCGTCCGGTGGCCGCTCTGCTTGACAAAAACCCACTGTAGAAATGTACTGAAGGTTTCAAAAAGTGCGCAGGAGATTGCAAGCCCATGGGCAGCACCCTGTCAACATAAATGGCCCCATCCAGCTACATACCCAGAAGGTCCAAATCTGCTGGATGTATTGGCAGCAGCCTGAAAGCTGACTGTATGTCGCATTTTGCCTTCTGTGCACCACGCCCACACCTCCTGACCAACCTGACGGCGTCATCTACCAAGGCGTAAACCACCTTTGCATCCTCAGCTGCGATAAAATTATTGACAGACGCTCCCTCCGGCCGTGACAAATGGTGAATCAGCTGGAAGTCACCCGGAGCCTTTTTGGGCATGACCCCCAAGGGGGATATCATTAATTGTGCACTTGGCCAGTCATAAAATGACCCTGCAATTCTCCCAAGCGACACCTCTTTCGCCAATTTGCCCCGCACTACCTGTGGCTGTTCTCTGGCAGACCGCAAATTGTCTGCCCATCTCCTACTTCGGGGACACTGGTAGCCCACCCGGAAACCTTCTCGAAAACCCCACTCTAACTTACAGGCCTTATCAGAATCTGGATAAATGCGTAACCAAGGCAGCGGGGTCTCTAGCTTAATTGGCATAGGACCCTTTTGGTGCAGTAGCACCCTGCGTGCCCCGTCCTCTGGCCGCCCTCCATTGCTCTGCTGGACTGGAGAGGGAAAAACATTGGGTGACTGGATGACGGCCCCTGCACTTGGAGCAGTCATGCTTGAAACAACACGGCTGTCGTGAGCAGAAACCTTTATTGAAGTTCCAACTGTTGTGGAAGGGGCCTCCTTAGCCTTGTTTGCCCCTCCCTCCTGCCCTAAACCGATTTCAGTTGTCTTCAGCACCGACCCGTCACCCACCCCAATGGACTTGCGCATGCATGAACCCTTAGCAACCCCCCATCTCCCCAAACCGACCACCATCTCCCCTTACCTTTGTCCATTGCCCCCAAGGGTCGCGCCGCTTTCTTCAATACCTGACCCCGCGCCGTCATTTGACGCACTCCAGTTGGCCCTTCAGCCGACCCGGTATCCTGTAAATCAAAAGCAGAGGAAGAGGTTGCGCCGCTCTTGCGCCCTCGCCCCCCCATGACTCCGCTCACCTCCTCCTCACGTATTTCTCCTTCTTCCCAGTCATCCCCTTCTTCGTCATAATCAAGCTCAACCTCATCATCGCCTTCCCACTCACACCTGTTCGCGACATAGCCCTTGGGTTTCACTGACATCTCAACTGTTGCTTCCTGCCCCACATGGTGCAAACCATCCGTGTGGTACCCACGATCCAGCGGTGTAGAGAAGGCCGCCGCAGACCCCTCTAGTGCTTCAGACCAACACGTTTGGGCCGTGTTGCGCCCTGTTGGTGTCACCTTCCTTCTGCCAACCTCAACTGCTAGCATTGACCTGCTTCTCCCCATGTGGCCGTATGCGCCACTGGGGCTTCCCGTGCTGACGTGCCATCCAGCCGCACAAGCCTCCTGGCCCCGCCCTCCCTCGGCCTGTGGCACCCAAACCCAGCTCCCCGCACCTGAACTGGATGGCTGTGGCCCCCTGACCTCCCGAGTCACCAATGCCCTCTTGCTCATCTCGCCCCGGGATCCTGCATCCTCCTGGTCCTTGCACAACTGGGCCCATCTGGCCTCAGTTTCCGCAACCACCCTGCGCTGCTCCCTGATCCTGGCTTCCAGGTCACATGCCTCAGCCTGGTCCCAGCCTCCCAGTACCAGGGGGCCAGCAAACGCTGGGCCCCCAGCCCCACTTCCGCCCTAGCTTTGGCTATCTTGCACTGTCTGGGTGCCGCCCTGGGTTTGGCCGCCCCCCCTTCGCAGTGTATTTACTGTGCTTTTTTGCTGGGGCCTCCCGTGGGGGAAGGGACCCCCAGGGCAGGGCAAGTCCAAGGGGGCCCACCCTACGCTAGGCCCAGGCATGGGCTGTCCTCCAGCCTCTACCCACAACTCAGGGCCCTCAACTCTAAGCACGTCTGCCTGGTCCCCCAGGGGCCCATCCTGAAATGAAACTGGGCCTGCCTCCCCAGTGGCCCCATCCATCTCCTGGGGTGTGCCCTGTTCCCCATCATTAGTGAGCTGGGGGCTTGGAGCGCCTCGCGTTCGCCCCTCTGCAAGATTGGCAGATTCTTGGACCCCCCTCTCCCTGTCCCCCTCCGAATCCTGGGATTCACATGCGGCAATAGCAGCCGCTATCCGGCTTGACGCTGCTCGCGTCTGCCGCATCATTCCGACCCAGGCCTGGTCCAAAACCCCAGGCCTGAGTAAGTCGGAGCAGCCGGCTTCGCCCAAAACGCAAAGCGCAGCCCTTACCTCCTCAGCGTCGTGGCTGGTTGCCATGACGCTGCGCGGTTAAAGCGGCAAATCCGCGTGTGCAATTTAACCAGGCCGCAAAGCCTCGCAGGCCAAAATAGACTACAAAAAGTGGGGGGGGGGGGCGAACCGCGTATGCGCTGAGCCGCGAAGGCCGCAAAGACCTCGCCGCCCAAAAATAAAATATAAAGCGCACCTAACGGCAAAAACGCATGTGCGCGAGCACAAAGGCCGCAAAGCCCTGCGGCCCCGAAGCAGCAATCTAAACGCACGCACACACTCACCTGCCTACACAAGGATCCCCTGACCGGCCAAATTCCGCTCCTCACAATGTCGGCGCGGAAAGAGTCCGATCCCCCTTTCCACCCCCCTTTTAAACCCCTAGCTAAAACCCACCCCCACTGATGGCCAATCCGCTTGCCCTGCGCCACTTCCTGTCTTCCCGAAGTGCCCGCGGAGAGACTAGAGCGAATCTCTCTCTCTGCGGGCTTCTCCAATCTCACTCAATTGCCATTCAGGCTGACGTCACTGCACCCACAACTCGCTCATTGGACTTTGGTGCAAACGTCGGATGCCGGAGCCGCCCTATCCGTATCCTGGCCTACAAATCAAAACCTGTAGTCAGATTCAGCCTAATTATTTCATTGTCTATACGTACCTAGTTTGCGCAACACCGCCTTAGGGGGGACGCTACAACCAACACTTGTTTGGGTATTGGCTGGAACAATACACAAAATTCCAGATTCTCCTATTAGTGAGCTTTTTCCTAGTGTTACTTTTATTGCTTTTTCATTCTTAATAGCTGAATTTTGGGCATTTGGCAGCCCCCAGGTGTTTTCCTCCTTGCTTTTCTCTTGCACATTTGAAGCGGAAGAGTTTATTTCGGGCAGTCCTGCCAGAACAACAAATCACCCTTCGCAAAGTAAGCCTTTGGCTCGCCTCTAGAGGGTGTAACAGGGAATGTCTGCAGGGGAATCACTGTACCCCTCTTCCATTAGGCAATGCCCTGAGGGCGGTCACATCTACATTATTAGAGCTTTGCCTCACAACACATCTGCCGCAAATCCGGATTATAACAAAAAAATACGTTTGTCGTCCAAAAAGTTACAAAAATGCGGCACAGCTTCTAACACTTGCAGGAGTTATTTACCCGCCTAAGGCTAGACCTAGTGACTGCAGTGTTCAGACTTGAGTCGCCAGAGATGGAAGCTGCTCCCCCAGGTTAGCCTTTCGTCCACCCCGGCTCTCCTTGTAGCCCACCTACCCCATCACCCCCGGCCTCGGAGGGTGTAAATGATGGGCCAAGAACCCAAGATAAACTAGGCGCAGATAAATCCAGTTGATTTCCTGTACCTGCCAATGTCAGCACAGACACCGGACTTTCTGTTTTGTAAAATAAAACCAGCAGAGCCAACGAATAAATAATAAAGGTTGTTGTTCCGCAACATGTCAGCTGTGCTTAACATCTGAGGTGGGGGGAGGGCGTTAACTACTACAAAGATTAAACATTTGTCATGAAACATTTGATACTTATTGTTCAGTGGTGTTTAATACCAGAGTCTAGTCTGGAGTCATTGAGGGGACAGATAGGCTTCCTCTTTTCCACGCCTGCTCGCTTCCCCATTAACAGATGGAGTCACTAAGTAGACGTAAATTTGACTTGCACGCGTAAGTTGTTGGATTTACACTAGATGTATTTACAAAAAGTGACCTTGCACTTTTGTTCACTCACAAAACTATCTCGCGAGGGTGTGATATTGTTAGGGTGACCAGATCTCGAAAACCAAAAACTGGGACTTTTAGCAAACATAGAAGAAGGGTTAAAATTTGACCTCGATTGAGTGGCACAGGAGTGACTTAAATGACTGCTCTTGTCAACATACGCATATAGACAAAAAGACACGAAGAGACTACATTAAAATAACGTTTTAAACTCAGCCTCATGAGTGCTAGAGAAATTGCTTTTTGGTCAAAACTGTTAACTCGTTCTGTCTTGGAATGCATAAAAATATGCCTCCTATTTCAGTCGCACCGCTCTAAAAACCTCAGCGTCTGATAATTTTGCCAACTTGTGATGGGGCAGCAGGTGAAAAACCGGGACTCTCCCAGCAAATCTGGGAGGCCTGGTCACCCTAAATATTGTGCATGAGTAAATCGTCTCCAAGGGGTGGGAAACAGGGCTTTCAGGCTGAAGCATCCCCAATATGTTTGGGGAATCCAACACACTTAAAAGTTTGAAGGTTTTCTGAAACTCCTCCATACACACTTCCCAAACTATTAATAATTGGAGATTTACATCTGGAGTGGGCAGGAATAAATCCATTTCCAGTTTGGGAAGTGGAAGTGACCAGCTCGAAAAATGGTTCTCCGCAATGGATAAACAATTTCGTGTGAGGTCAACAAAAATAAAAATGTGTGCCTTTGCATAAAGCTGATAGCATTTAAGCATGGGTAATTGTACAACATATTTAATTGTGCTGGTGCAAGTGCCATCACACATGCAAAAACAATAATTCACAAAGACATTCGTGCAATGGAAGTGTGCCAAGGTATTTTGTAGTAGGATTCTATTTCCTTTAATAGAGCCTATAAGCCCACCTATGTATTCCTCTTTATCCCAGCTTTGTGTCATGATTGTGGATAATGTTAGTCAGACTATAAAACAAAAAAATATTGTCAGTGAATAAAATTGTATCTGCAGAAAAAGAGGATAGCTTTAATTTCTTAGACAAAAACTGTAGATCAAGTTACTTACCTTTGGTAATGCATTATTTGGTAGACACTCTATCTTGCTGTAGATTGCTTACCTTTAAATACTGCCAGGACTGGATCAGGAAGATTTTCGAGCAGGACCCCTGCTCACCAGTAGGTGGCTTCATTCGGTTATGCATCAGAGTCATTGGCGTCATCTGCACTGGAAGTAATGTGCAAGGTTCCTATATAGGTGCCACCTCGGCAAGCTGACGTCAGTTACTTTCTTGACTTTCCACGTCAGGAGCACGGGGCTACAATAAGAACTGACTACTGGTGTTGAAAAGGCTAAGGCACTGAAAGGGGGTGTCCCTCACACCTGAACCGGTTCACAGAGCTGTAAGGAATCTGCGGCTAGATAGGGTCTCTACCAGACAAGGCATTATTGAAGGTAAGTAACTTGCTCATCTGATGGATACTACAAGCTGCAGATTTCTTACCTTTGAATAGATACCCAGGCAATACCTCCCGGAGGTAGGTCTGCGAGTCCGATTAAACCAAAAAAGTCAGCAGGAAGGAACAGGCGAAGTGCCCGTCACTATAGATTGGACTTTCCAGGTAGTAATGAAAGTCCCTGAAACCGGTCCCAGGATACTTGTTTCCAGTCCAGGGAGGACCTGGCCTGACAGTTCGGGCTGGACTGTTCCCATGAGGAACAGGGTCAAGACTGATTTCCATATGGCTGGGTCCAAACTGGGGTGCCATGGTGAGCAAAAGAACGATGGATTAAAACCAGATCTGTGACTGGGGGTGAGTGTTTGCATTGTTCAGCACTCCATCCATCATTCTTTTGTGTTGCTAAAGTTGCCCTAAGTGGGAAGGGTATGCCCAGACATGGGTCCCATGCTCACTGTGCCACTGGATTCAAGCTGGTCTGGCTGATGAAGAGTGATACCATGAAACCAGTCCCAGGATGCTTGTTTTCGGGTCCAGGGATGACCTGGTTGGGCAGTTCGGCTGGACTGTTCCCATAAGGAACAGGGTCAAGACTGATTTGCACATGGCTGGGTCCAAACTGGGGTGGCATGGTGAGCAAAAGAACAATGGGTTAAACCCAGATCTGTGACTGGGGGTGAGTGTTTGCATTGTTCAGTATTCCGTCTATCATCCTTTTGTGTTGCTAAAGTTGCCCTAAGTGGGAAGGGTATGCCCAGACGTGGGTCCCGTGCTCACTGTGCCACTGGATTCAAGCTAGCCTGGCCGATGAAGGGTGATACCCTAAAACCGGTCCAGGGAGGACTTGGCCTGGCAGTTCGGGCTGGACTGTTCCCATGAGGTCAGGGTCAAGACTGATTTGCATATGGCTGGGTCCAAACTGAGATGGCATGGTGAGTAAAAGAATGATGGATTAAACCCAGATTTGTGATTGGGGGTGAGTGTTTGCATTGTTCAGCACTCTGTCCATCATCCTTTTGTGTTGCTAAAGTAATGTTTTGTGAGCATGTGCAGGGATGCCCACATCGCTTCCTGACAGATATTCAGGAGAGAAATGATGCATGCTAAAGCAGTGGTTGCAGCCTTGGCCCTGCTAGATTGAGTCTGCAAGCCCTCAGGGGGCTGCTTCTTGGCCAAGGTCTAGCAGATATTAATAGACAGGACCATCCATTGGGAGATGGTTCTTTTCTACAGAGCTCTCCCTGTTTTTTGCTCCCATAAAACCCACTAGGAGTTGATCGTCCACCGGGAGCTCTTTTATGAGGTCAAGGTAGAATGACAATGCTATTTTTGCGACCAGGTGGCAGAGTCTCTCCTCTTTTTTGGAGGGGTGAGGAGGAGCAAAGAAGGTAGGCAGGGTGATGTTCTGTCCTACATGGAAAGGAGTGACAACTGTTAGCAGGAAACAGGCATGTGTTTGTAGGACCAGCTTGACTGGGTAAATATAATATAGGAAGAGTGCGCCGAGAATGCTTGGAGATCACGGGCCCTCCTGGCCAATGAAAGGCCAAGAAAAAGGCTGTTTTGATGGTCAACAGGCTAAGAGGGCAATTATGTAGACGCTCAATGGAGGAGCACATGAGAAAGGTAAGGACCAGGTTGAGGTCCCACTAAGGAATAATAAAGGGCTGAGGTGGAAACATGTTATAGACCTGTAAGGAAGGTAGCCACAACAGGTGACTTAAACAGCGAATGTTGGTCCAGCAACCATAAAAACGCTGAGATGGCAGTCAGGTAACCCTTTACTGTGCCCAAAGCAGAGTCCTATTGGGCCAAAGACAGTGCAATAAAATAACTCATGATAGGGATGCAGACATGGGGTTGACATTGTATGTGGCACACCACAATGCAAACTTTATCCAATAGCAGGTGTATATTGTCTTGGTGGAGGGTTGCCTGTCTGCCAGAATAACATCACAGACTTTGGGAGGAAGGTTGAAGGATGTTAACTATCACTGCTCATTCTCCATGCTTCGAGGTGGAGGGTGCGCAGGTTGAGGTGCAGGATCCTGCCCTGTTGCTATGACACAAGATCCTCTCGAAGAGGCAGCCTGACCGAAGGACTGATGGGCATGCTCAACAGTTCATGATAACAGACTTTCCATGCCCAATCTGGAGCCACAAGAATTACTTGGGCTCAGTCATTCCTGATCTTCTTGAGAACTCTGGGCAAGAGTGGTATAGGCAGAGAGGTGTACAGGAGGCCAGAGCTCCACTTGAGACAAAAAGCATCTCTGAGCAAGACTCACCTTGGATACTCCAGCATGCAGAACTGCTTACATTATGCATTCTCGGCAGTGGCGAACAGATCTAACCAAGGCTGTCTCCACTGCTGAAAGAGACCTTGGACATGTCCGGGTGGAGACCCCATTTGTGAGCTGCTTGGCATCTTCCGCTGAGTTTGTCTGCCCTGGTGTTCAGAGAGCCTGCCAGACGTTGAACCACAAGGGAAATGGCCTGACAGTTCAGCCATGTTAAAAAATGCAGGGCCTCTTGACACAGGGTCCATAACCCCACCTTGCCCTGTTTATTGCAGTACCACATGGCGGTGATGTTGTCCATGAACACCTGTACCAGCAATCCCTTGATTGAAGGAAGAAAGGCTTTTAATACCAATCAGATCACCCAAAGCGCCAGCATGTTTATGTGAAGCTTGAACTCTACTGGAGACCAGAGCCCTCTGATCTCCACCTTCCCCAGGTGGCCACCCCATCCCAGAAGTGACACATCTATCATTTCAGTCAAATCTGGTTGGAGAGAGGGGTTGCCACTGACCCATTCGGGGTTCATCAGCCACCGCTGCAGATCCTTTGCAGTTCCCTCTGATGCTGTGCCCAATGGGCCTTCAGCTCCCACTGCAGAGCCTGCATATGCCAGCGGGCATGGGTTACAAGCAGGATGCAGGAGGCCATGAGGTCTAACAGCCTCAGCCTCAGACTCTGTCTCACCGAAATCCAGGGTAGAGGCTGAAACATAGGTATCATGGCCTGAATATCCTGGACTCGCCACTCAGGAGTGTGGCCTGAGCCTCCTCCGGTACCATAGGCAGCACTTGCTCAACTGAGTCTCAAAGAGCATGGGAATACTGGCCCAATAGGCATGCGGTATTTACTGACTGGAGTGCCAAGCTGGTGAAATAGAGCATTCTCTTACATAAGGTGTCCAGCCTCTTGGATTCCATCTCCGGTGGAGTGGTAGGGAATGCTGCATGAGGAGGCATGAACCGCCAAGCTCTCCGAGGGGTATTGCTTGTAAGGAAACTGGTATCCCCAGGATGGCAGAGGGCAATCATCCTATCACAGGAGCCCCTGTGCAGGACTTGGACCTGGCCCCAAGTAGGGCATCCTTAAAGGCTTCATTAAATGGGAGTGAAGGTTCTGGGGGGGAAACTCCCTGCTGAAGGACCGCCATCAAAACCTTAGTTTTGACTGCCACTGAGGACAGGTTAAGGTTCTGGACCTCAGCTGCCCCGTTCACCACCATAGCAAAAGAGGCTCCCTTCTCCATAGCCACTTAAGGAAGGGAAACCAAATCAGTGTTGGGTAAGGTGTCTAACCTATTGGCCTTACACAGTTCCTCATACCAGTTGTCCTCCTCAACTGGTTCTTCTCCATAAGGGTCTATAGCCCCCTCCCAAATGTCTCCCTGTCCAAGCCTATCCATTAAATAAGGCGCTGGCTTGGCTCCGGGGAGGATGTCCTTGGATGGTGTTGGATGACGCCCATCAAGCTCTGTGTTGGAGTCAGGTATGATGATGGTAAGGGCGCCGGCTAGGGGCGTTGGTGGTGCCAGGGTCATTGGCACTATAGCAGGCACGAGGAAGGTCTTGGTTGCACCAACGGCTCTGCTCCAGATCCAATGAGAGATCCTTGGGGTCTGACTGGTGCTGAGGGTGAACCCTCCGGTGTGATTCCAGTAGGGGCCCCTTTCATGCCAGTGTGGCCCAAAGGCGCTCCATAGGGGCCAGGCTGCCTACAAATGAGGCGCATGGCCTCATAAAACTCCTTTAACTAGGTGGGGGTCACTCTGGGAAAATCAAGGAAGCACAGAGCAGACCCAGGTTCAGGCTTCGCGAATTCTGAGGACCTGGAGTGCTGACGCTCCTTCGTCTCGTCGGGTGACTTCTACAGACATGGGGAAATAGCAGAGAGTTTGGACTTCTTGGACTTCTTGTGCTTGTGGGACTTCCCTCACTTCCCCGAAGACTTTGAATGCAATGACAAATGTCGAGAGTGGCTTTGAGAACAGTCTCAGACGCTCCCATGCAAATGTTACCTCGAACCTCATGGAGTCGACTGACATGGGGTGGCGAGGAGCTTGAGGGATCGCTCCCACAGCACCTTCGGGTGTATGGCACAGCAGTCCTCAAATGCCCTGAAGTCGTGTTTCAGCTCCAGGCGCCAAAAGCACACCAAGTGGGGGTCTGCCACCGACTTTTGCCTGTGACAGGCCCCACATGGTTTGAAACCAGTTAGTTTCTTAGGTGACATCCTCACACCAAGAGAAAAACCTCAAAAGAAAGGTATAAAACGTGACTAAATGGTAGCTCAATCTGGATCAGCGCTATCTGGCGAGGAAAGGAAAGAACTGATGTCAGCACCCGGAGATGGCACCTTTATAGGTACCAGGAATGTCACTTCCAACGCAGATGATGCCGTTGCGGAACAGAACAATGCCACCTATTGACGCACTGGGATACTGCTTGAAAATCTTCTGGATCCAATCTGACGCCTCAGGATATTCAAAGGTAAGAAATCTGCTGCTAAAAGTCTCACTGAGCTGTGTTAAACCATTCGAATGTTGAAAGCTCCGTTGAAGGCAATGGAGTAGCTCTGGGCTTATAATGGTTGGCATCAGTCTTCTGCTCCAACATTTCAATGTTTGTCTTTATGTTTCTCCCTTTTTAACTTAGAACAGTCTACCCTTAGTGGGTGAAGTTCTCTAATAGCCTTATAGTCTTGGGCTACACCAGTTGTTAACGGCTCTGTCATTCGTTATAGGCCTTCAACAACCAGTATAGCCCTGGGCAGCATGCTACAAGGCTATATTATGTAAACCATGAGTATTTGTTTTGTATAAATACACGAACATATTAAAATATAAAAGCTAGCTAGTAATAACAAGAAATGTGCCACATGCTCCAGTCTATCAGATTATTGGTAGGTCTGAGTAAAATGTCCTTTTATAATTGTATATTTTACACAATTTATAATGCAAATAATGCAACTACTCAGAAAGTACTCTATGTTAAATGTTGCACTGCCTTTTCCTGCAGAGAACTAGTTTGAGCAGAAACGATTTTGTGTGAAACAGGTCAGTGGGTAAGGTAACTTGAGGGCGCCCCTGCAAAGTCCATGGAGGGCCCACCTCCATAATCACTCAGGAGCTATCAGGCCAGGGCACTGCGCTGAGTGCCCCACCCTGAAACTGACACCTCCCCCTTCCCCACCACACACACACACACCGCGGGGGGCCTTTGTAACACCAGTGAGACAGGTTAGAACAGAAAATGTGTCACAAGAGACGTTTTCTTGGCAAATCATTTAGCTTCGAAGTGACTTTTGAATGCGAGGTATGCAATTTCCACACAAAAACCAACATGTGCATTTCACATGCTTTTGCATAATTTTCCAAACATTTCCAGAACAAATATGCGATTTTGCACACCAATAATTATTAGCCTTTTAAATTTCGCAAACTGCAGTTGCCCTGTTCATTATAAAATATTAAGATTATTTGAACAGTGAACCACTATATTTGGCCAATGAATATTTGAGGGTATAGTGAAAATGAGAGGTGCTAGTGGATAAAAGAGAATGACAACATACTCTAGTAAAGCATCTACAATCCATTTCTTGAAACACTAATCCACCAGCGCAAAATGACACTGTGGACAAGCATTGGAAGGTAACTCCGAGCAACACTGCTGCCATTGCTGTAAAATATGCTGTTTCTTGCTTTGGAAGTCCCTCTATCTACGTTGTTTGTCCAGCAGAGGTCGGAGGCCAGTGGAAGGCAAACTCGTATATCATGAACATGCAATCTCTAGCCTCTCGAATGAGACAAATACAAAAACGTACCACTGAGGTTCTGCAATCCTGGGATTTCAAAGAATAAGAGAACCCACCCATTTTGTGGTTGCGAACCCTGCGATTCCCAAAATTAGAGTGTTTGCAAATTCAAAATAGCTTTCTGGTACTCACTACACTCATTTTATGATACGGTATAAGCTTAATGAATTGCAAAATACGTTTAGAAATGGATACTGGATCACTATTTGGAAGGGGCATGTTTAGGGCTCCCCTTCCAAATAAGCTATTCAGCATGGGACGTACCAGCATATTGTGACCAAAATACGGATGCAAAATATTGAAAATTTACTGACTCCCAAAAGGGGAGGTAATGCATTCACAAAAGGGAATTTAGACAACTGACCTATTAGTATATAGTTTGTTTGTTCAGTTCTTTAATGGAGACAAAAATACTGGTTTCAAATGGTAACCAGATTTTTCGTAAGTAGTAATCAGTACATTGAGCCCTGAAGTTATGTACCTTGGCTAGTACTCTTTCCTATGGATACTCTAACCTGAGAGTCTTTACCTTTTGAATTCCCACAGATACCAGACTGGATCCAGAATGATTTTCCAGCAATAGCCAAAGAGCATCAGTGTGTGTTACCCTAGCACTCTGCAGTGCATTTTCCCCACGTTTGAAAGCAACAACACAGAGCTGTATATAGGCTCCACCCTACACACTGATGTCAGTTTCAATAAAGAGCTTCTCTGCCATCAGCCACAGAGCAACGAACAAATTGATAATCAGACAGTGTGCTGAATCTAAAATGGGAATTTATGACCGATCAGAAGTCCTCTCCACAGAACATGAATAAGGTTGGGTAGGTGAGAAATCTGCAATTTGATTATCCACCAGAAAGAGCATTACCGAAGTTAAGTAATTTAATCTTCTGACTTTTTTTTGCAGTTTTACCTAGCGCAAATTTGGTTGAAGGGCACTACAGTGCTTTACCTGAGCATCAGATTACATTACATAGGAGTGGCGCCTATACATGGATTTACATCATCACTTCTGGGGGCAGTAACAAGCTGCACTTGACTCCTAGGGCAGTACCTTTCAGTAAACGTGCTATTATAGGGAAATAAACACACCAGATCCACTCTGCTGCCTGAGGCATTAAAAAGCTGAGGAATCTGCGATTAGAATTATCCATCAGAAAAGAAGTATTTGTGTGGTTATGTGAAATGCGACAAAAACAAATTCATTGCGGTCATGCCACTGGTCCAGGGTAGTTATCCAGGACTGCTGACCTACAAAAAAGTTACAGATTTACGAGGCAGAGAAGACCTTGTACTGAAGATAACTACGGAAGGAAACCCATCAAAAACACAATGGCTCTCTTAGGCCATGAGATATATAAGGCCGAAGTCCTCGGAAGCTATTACTGAGGACATTGAGCCTTGTCTCTGCCTTCTCATAACTTACGCACAATTCGGAGGCGAGGCGAACAGCATTGCTTCCCCAAAATCTCTGGGGTTACATAAAGCCTCGAGTCATATCTGAGGCAAATTTGTTTTCATGCAACTGGCTTTTCTTGGGACATGATTTCTCTGGCCGTTAGAAGCTGCAGATGTCTCCAACGTGTTGTTCTCACCTTAATGAAGTGCAGGGAAACACAGGTCGCGCATATGGAGAGTGCTTGGGTAGATAGGCCACAGCTGCGCAAGCATAATGTGCAGACGCCATGTGGTAGATTGAGGTAGAGAGGAATATATCTCCAAAACTTGAATTGGGAAAGACTCTGGTGCTGCCTCTGTTAAAATTGGTATTAAAAGTGAAACAAATTCTTTCCAAACTATGACAGCTGGGCTTACCACAAGCAGGGCTGGCTTTAGCTGGTGGCGCCCAGTGTGACAGTCCTTGTTGGTGCCCCTGACCTCCATGGAGTTTCATACTACCACTCTCCAACAGTGCCCCTCATCTCTCCGTAGATATCTCTGATAAACGTTTTTTTTTTTCAATTGTTACTCATAGTTCATTCACACGCAGCAGGCACATTATCCGATCTTTCACCTGTAGTACCATTAATGATCAGAGTTATCTTGACATTTTTATTGTTGCTTGACACTGCCGGAAGTTCACGTGCTTTTAAACGTATAAGTTACTTTTAAACACAGCGCCTCCCACCAAAGTCAGCGCCAGGTGGAGTTGCACTGATCGCACCGCCCCAAAGCTGACCGCGGCCACAAGGGTATATAGAGTAATAGCCAGGTGGGCAACCTCTTCTGAAAGGGGACTAGGGCATGGGCAGAGTCAGTTACTCAATTGCTAACGGATGGTGTCTCTTACAGGGTTGTCATCTGTGGGGGAGTGGCACTGCAGACCCACCATGAGTGCCTTTCACCCCTTGTGGCCGGCTGTGAACATAACTCCAAAACTGGGACAAGCTCCAGAGGGTGGCATGGGAAGTTTTAAGACTGACACATTCAAGGATTCTTTACAACGTTACTTTTGCTCCTCTGCCCACCACAACCTTTGGCCTGTGGCTCCAGCAGACTGCAGAAACCAATGGAAATGATTACATGCATTCAGACTCTGCTAATAGCGCAGTAATAGGTGCAGACGAAAATACTTTGGCTTTAGCTTTGCATTTAAGGTTTGATACAAGTGTTCAAATTCTTAGCCGTGTCTTCCGCTGGATTCTCCATTTTAATTTTTGGAGATGTCTGAAATAACATCCTTATCATGCAAGGTGGCCAGGGTATGGTGGCTTCTCCAGTAAATGAAGGTTAAAACATGTCTGTCTCTACCCTGAGAGTGCACTGAGGATAAGAGCCAAGTAGGACCTTTGTAACACCCCTTGAGTCCCACACCATGTCAGGCAGGGGACAAAATGAAGCACATAATCTAAGTGCACTAGAGACCAGGCTCGTGGCTTTTGCTAGGGGCCCTTCGCAAATACCCATCAGCCTGCTATTGTATTGGGTTCTAGAAGATATTTTTCTGCTGCTGCGGGCAGAAGAGGGGGGTGTACCATCACAGAGGATTGATGTGCCTTAGATTGGAATCATGGGTGCTAGGCAGCCCACCAGAGAGACTGATAACCCGGGTTCCAGAACTGTGTATGCCACACCTCCAGCCTTTAATGTTCTAGGAATTTTGAGGTTTGAATATACATTGTATTATGACTTTCTGCGCAGGTTGAAGGTTCCTCTTGGTAGTTCCGTTGCGTGTGTGACAGTCCTTGCCTGGCATCCCCTTTTGGAGGTCAGACGTTTACCTGCAGAGCTGGAGGAATCTGTTTCTGCAGCATCCTAGGCCAGACCTCTGCTAGGGAGCAAAGACAAACTAGAAGTGAGGTACCTGCCTCACAGATCTGATCTAGATCCGCCTAGCAACAGGGGATGATCAGGCTGTTTTCCCTTGTCAATTATGAAACAGTGGTCCCCCCCTTCGACTTGGTCTGGGTGATGGATGGAAACAGAAGACCCCATGCCCACGAAATCTGATTTTACTGCTTGAAATGCACATATATTTGAGAGTTTTACGCCTTTTCCCTCCCCACCAGAGAAGAAAAGATAAGAAAGTGGTGCCTTGAATTGACTGGTTAGTTGTGGATTTGAGTCTAGCACTCCCTTTCATTGGCCTTGATTTCCGCCAGTGCCTCTGTGGTCGAGATCAGAATTGGCCATCCAGGGGAAGCTCAATTTATTGCTCTTGACTTCAGAAGAAGCTGTACAGCCCCAACACAGACAGACGTCTGACAAGGACTCAGTGCTGCAGTTCCTAGCAAAGGATAGGGCCAACCTTAATTATAAGAAGGAGCTCTGCAGCTGTGCCCTTCTGTCAAGACTGGAGACACCATGCCTGTTCCATAGAGCACGGCTCAAATGCATGACGCCTTGATGGAGGATGACATGGGGGGAAGAGTCTCCCACAGAGACATAACATCTCTGCCGCCCAGCTGGCATTGTCTAAAGACCTGCATCATCTTAGGATCATGGGCATGCTGGCATCATCAAAGGACTGAGCTTGGTGAGGATTCACTGCCCTGGAGTAGTCCTCTTTGTGGGAACTCGTACTATTGCGTTCCTTGCTCAAGAAGACATAAGTGTTCTCTAGTTCACTTTAGGCCATTTCACACAGATCTACCTGCTTGTCCCCTGTACGTATCTATGTGCATCTTCCACCCAGTAACTCCCCCCCCCCCCCCCCCCCCCCCCCCCCCAGGATCTTATATCTTAGGATATGTATCACTCTAGTTACTGCCCGTCAATGAGGCAGAACTAAGGGGTTCTAAGAACTGAGAGCTCGCTAGTAAGGGCGCTGACTCCATAAACGTCTCTGGAAGGACAAGGCTTATCTGCTATTTCTTTCCGCCATGCTGAATCTGCCCTAAATGACTAACACAACGTGCTTTTGTGGACACCAAACCAGGCAACGCTCCAGGGATTAATAGAAGGAAGGAGGGGGGGCTCTCCCCACTCGTTATTTGCAATTAAAATAAAATGCTGTGGATATACAGTTCATACAATCGTTTTTACAAGGCGAAACTGGAAGCGCTGGGCAACAATTACCAGACAGAAAAATCAATTTCACGCTCCCGATATTTTTAAACAAACTCGTTTAATTATTGTGTTTTTATGGCTTTTTCATCTTCTGTCGCCCTGGCATCGATTGGTATGAGTGCGACACCGAGGCGGATCGGACCTGGCACGTTGGCCGAACACGAGGAGGCCGGCGCGCACGTGGAAAGCCTCAACGCTGGACACCCTCTGAGACCAGGCCTGGAGGCCATTTTATTTTAAAACCTCACAGGGCAACTGCCAATGTGCCACCCACCTCTGATTAAAACAGTCAGGCATCGGCTGAGCCACTCATGGAGCCCAGTGGCTGCATATATTTTATTTTTAAGTTATAGAGCGCCGCCTCTATGGCCACTTCACGACACGCCCACTGAGCCTTGAAATGAAAAAGGGAATGAAGGAAAGGAGTGCGAAGAGCCAGTTAATATTTGCAAAAGTCCTGCGGGTAAAAGAAGCCTTCTGCACGAAATGGATACCTCAAAGGGTAACTAAGAAACACCCCGAATCAAACGTTTATACAGTATGCCTGTGTGTCGTAAGCGGCATCATAACTATATGGCACTTTTTATTGAATTAAGAACAGTTGTTTCAACTAATTAACCGCTTTGTATCTGATTTGTGTGAAACAATCCGATCTATCTTTCGAATGACAGATTCCACTAAAGGAATCCATGTTTTTTCGTGTAATTGAAATAAAATTCAGAACAGGTAACCGCGCATATTACCACCATCGCAGGGTTCAGGCATTACTGATCGTGGTTTACTACGTCACATTCCCAACCTTATAGTACTGTGGAACACCTCTACGCGTGAATAAATCTAGTCTGGTCATTGCGCACAGTAAGGTATTTCCAGAGCCAGTAATCTTCAAATTATGTTATAATTGTGGCATGTTTTCAGTCCCAACCGAAACACGTGCTACAGTCCGGAGATAATTAAACGACGGGTACCAAAACCACCCCAACAAGCAAGGCCTATTGTTTATTGAAAAAACGAGTGACACACGTAGCAAAATCGAAGAAGTACAAAAATACCCTGTCTGGGACCAGGCTGGATTATAATTGCCACAGCACGATAAATCAGCGTCAGACATTTAACCCACACTTATCAAGTATACCTGAGACTGAGTTAAGCTACATACTTTCTACCATACCCTTAATTAAAGTACTGCTTAAATACTAAATCCACTGAACAAGAAAAATGTACGATAACACTCTAAAGCGGCAGTAATACAACATATCGGCGCTAAACCAGGCAGTGGAATAAATGTTACGGAGTGCAATTGTGTAGAATGTAGATTTTCCTAGTTTATGACGGAAAGTCTTAATTTTATTAAAGACACGGAGGCGAGTATTATGCGTTTCTCTTCTCGCTTTATTAACACAGCAGTCAAGAAGAAACTACAAATCCCATGGTACGAACACAGGGAACCAATGGGATTAAAAACGTAGTACATAACATATTGACCAATAGAAACAGCCCCGTGCCATTATGATGTCACTTGACTGCAAGCAGCCCTCTTTTCTTGCGAATGAAGTAAATTGTAGAATAGTAACGGAAATATAGAACAAAGAATAAACAAAGCCATCAGGAAAGCAAAAACGTCGGAAGAAAAATCCAAAATCCTACAAAGGAATGAGTGGTCCATTAAATCAGGAGAATACGATCCTGTGCATGTCCTGAACGAAGCCTTCTCAAAGTGTGGAGAAAACGTACTAGGACCCTGGTTGAGCGGCTGGAACTGTCGCTGGAAGAAAGGGAGGGAGAAAACAATGTTTAAACTAGAGGTGGGATAATACTCGCCTCCGTGTCTTTAATAAAATTAAGACTTTCCGTCATAAACTAGGAAAATCTACATTTTATGCCAAGACCGGAGGCTCCTATTATGCGAGTTCAAAGCATATTAATTACATTTAACGAAACATCATCAACAGGTTTGCAATAAAAGACTCTAAAGGTATTGTCATTAGACCAGTCTGCAGATTTCAGAATATCCTCTAAACGGGAACCTGCCCAGAAGGCTTTGGAGGCCATAGCCCCTCTGGTAGAATGAGCCCCAAATCTGGAGATATCGATACCCGCTAGGGACATAATCCACCTGACCCATCGAGCTAAAGTAGCAGACAAAACCGGGAGATAGGGTTTCCTAAAGGAAATAAGAAGTTGGGAGGAGGATGTTCTCAAATCTGCAGTTTTTTGTTCATAAACTTTAAGACATTAGCCCACACATAATTTGGGATGTTGTGGGAAATAAGGATAAAAAACTGACGGTAAACTGGTCTTGGTGCGTCGTACAACCGAAAATAGCACCCCCGAAGGGGTGAACTGTCGGTTGGAGACGTCCAGAGCCTTTACATCTGATAAACGTTTGATGGAAACTAGACACAATAACATTGTTAATTTAGCAGATAACATTTTTAGAGACAAAAAAGGATTATCCGGTAATGAAATCAGAAATTTTAGAACAATAGTAACGTCCCATAATTGGTTATATTTGGGTAAAGGAGGTTTGGAAAACTTTACTCCCTTTATTAATCTGCATACCAGTGGATGTTCGCCTATCGGTTTGCCATTAACATGTATATGGTTAGAAGAAATAGCCGACCTATAAAGGTTGATGGTATGGAAAGCTTTACCTTTATTGGCTTCTGCGGCCAAAAAATTAACTACAAAAATTACATCCACTGAAAAGGGATCAAGGTGTCTTCCCAAACACCAGCCGTCCCATAAAGACCAGGCTGATTTATAGGCTTTCTTTGTGCCTGGGGCCCAGGAATTTGAGATGTATTGTGAAGCTTCTGACGAAATGACAGGGAGAGATTGGGAATTCCTGAGATCTTCCAGGCCGAAAGAGTGAGGATGTTGTCCACAATGAGGGGATGAGGACGCTGGAGAGGGTCCAGCAACAAGTCTGGGAAGGACGGAATTAACAATGGAAAATCTATTGAGAGTTCCAGGAGGGTAGGAAACCATACTTGGGCCTGCCAGAACAGTACAATGAGGATAAGAGAGGCCTGTTGGCGTCTGGCGTGAGCAAGGACCCTGTTGATCATGATAAAGGGGGGAAAGGCGTAATTGAGGGAATGAGACCAATCCTGTGAGAAGGCATCTGATGCCAAAGCTAAGGGATCTGGGCGCCAGCTGTAAAATTGGGGAAGCTGAGTGTTCAGTCGAGATGCGAACAGATCTATGGAGAAAGGACCCCATAAGGACTGTGGGGGTTATTCTAACTTTGGAGGAGGTGTTAATCCGTCCCAAAAGTGACGGAAAAGTGACGGATTTACCACCAGCCGTATTACGAGTCCATTATATCCTATGGAACTCGTAATACGGCTGGTGGTATATCCGTCACTTTACCGTCACTTTTGGGACGGATTAACACTCCTCCAAAGTTAGAATAACCCCCTGAATCTTGTGAAAAATTGAAGGGTGTATTCTCCAATCGCTGGAGTCTCGGAGATGGCGAGAGTGCCAATCCGCGACTGAATTGAGAGCTCCTGGAAGGTACTCTGCATGAACCGAAAGATGGTTTGAAAGGCAGAATTCCCAAAAACTCTTGGCCAAATCCGCTAGAGGTTTGGATTTTGTGCCTCCAAGATGGTTTATGTATCTTACCGCCGAAATATTGTCCATCCTGAGGAGTATTGCGCAATGCACTTTGTGTTTTGCTAGGCTTCTGATTGCAAAGGAGCTGGCAAGCATCTCTAAACAATTTATATGCAATTTGGACTCCTCGGAAGACCATGTACCTCCAGTCGAGATGGGACCACACCGGGCCCCCCCAGCCTAGGCGACTTGCATCGGACTCTAATACAAGATCTGGGGCTGACGGAAAAATACTTTTCCCGTTCCAAGCATCTAAATGGTCTATCCACCATTGAAGTTCTGTGCGGGACTCCACGTCTAAGGGAATGAGGTCGGAATACGATAGACCCTTCCTCAAGTGTTGGATCTTTAGTCTTTGAAGGGAGCGGTAATGGAGGGGACCTGGAAAGATTGCCTGTATGGAAGAGGACAGCAGGCCTACTATTCGAGCCAATGTCCTGAGAGAGATAAGAGAACTGCGAAGGACTTGTAGAATCTCTGACTTTATGGATCTTATTTTTGTGGAAGGTAGAAGCAGGGTTGCCGAGATAGAATCGATTTGAAACCCCAAAAATTCTATGACCTGGGAAGGCACTAGGAGAGATTTTTCTCTGTTTATGATGAAACCCAGATCCTCTAGAAGGGAGCAGGCTGTTTGTAAGTGGAGAAGGAGAGTTTGGGGAGACTGACTCAAAATTAGGATATCGTCTAAGTAAATTAGGAGCCTTATGCCCTGGGACCTTAGAAAAGCCACCACGGGTTTCAAGAGCTTGGTGAAGCACCAAGGGGCAGATGATAGCCCAAAGGGTAGAGAGGTAAAGTGATAAGTTTGGTCGAGCCAATGGAACTGAAGGAATTTCCTTGAGTCTGGATGTACAGGAACTACTAAATATGCGTCCTGTAGTTCCAGCCTGACCATCCAGTCGTTCTGAAGAAGTATATCTCTGAGGTGGAGAATTGTTTCCATTTTGAAATGTCTGTATACTACAAACCGGTTGAAATGTTTTAGATTGATGACTGGACGCATCTTTTTGTTCTTCTTTTGAACTAGGAAAATTGGGCTGGTAAATCCGAAAGGATGGGGTTGGGTGATTGAAATTGCTTGTTTTTGCAAGAGAGAATTTACTTCGAGAGATATTAGATGAGTCATTTCTGTGGAAAAATGGGGTAGAGGAATGGAGGACGTTTGTACTGGGGTAGAATAAAGGTCTATGATGTAACCTTGTACAGTATTTAGCACCCACACATCCGCAGTAATTGTTAACCAATTTGAAAGAAAATGGAAGGTGCGACCCCCTGTTGGAAAGAAACCAACCTGGGAGCTTACCTGTGGGATTGGTGGTTTTGTTGTGTCTGAAGGATCTGGCACGATAACCTCTGCCGCGTTGGGGGTAGAATTGTGGTCTAAAGTCTTGTTGGTAAGAACCGTAGTACCCTCTGGAGCCTTGGGTGGCGATACCTCGGCCGGTAAAGCGGCCCCTGCCTCTACCGGCCCTGGCAAAAACACGTTGACTGAACATTTTTCTCATGGACTGTTGTGCTTTGTCCAAGGAGGTGAATGTAGCAACATATTTACCGAGGTCTTTGATGAAAGAGTCTCCGAAAAGCTGTCCTTCGGTTTGAGTTTGAGGTTGAACCGTTGCCAAATTAATCAATTTAGGGTCTAATTTTATAAGGAGGCCCTTGCGTCTCTCGTGTATGAGAGAGGCGTTAGCGTTGCCCAGAAGGCAAAAACAACGTTGTACCCACAAAGAAAGTTCTTCAGGGTCTAAAAAGCTACCATCCAGTCTAGCCGTTTCAACCATGTCGAAAATTCTGGTAAGTGGACCAATGACGTCCAACAACTTGTCCTGACAGGACGACCATGCCTTATCTACCCCTTTGCGAGGGTCTTTACCTTGCTTATTGAAAAAGGTTAGCATCTGCTGGTCGATGTAAGGGGTAGAAGTAGCCTTGTGTGGGAGCACCGGACGAGGGCATTCTGATTTGAGTTTGGCTCTAGTTTGTTTATCCAGTGGAGAAAATTATTTTTGAGCCACATAGCGACCAACATGGTCCGCAGGGAACCATTCCGTGGAATTGGGACGAAGAATGTGGGAAGGGTCAAACATGGGGAAGCCATCCGCATCAAAAAGAGGGGGGGGGGGAAACAGAGGGAACTTTAGGTTTCTTAGGAGGAGGAGGGGAAAAAGAATCAGTATCGTCTTTGTCAGAGGCCAAGTAGTCAGAATCCGCATTAGGGATATCTTCATCGGAATCTGGAGTGGAAACAGTGGGATGGGGGAGGGAAATATTACGTTGTTTAGCTGTCCGTTTCAATGAGGGCTTGGGGACCATATTATTATACTCCTTGGCAGGAGCCTTGTGATGAACCGCGTCCTCTGTAATGTGTGAGGTAAAGTCACTGTCCGTTTGCGTCAAACCCATAGGGTTGACAGGCTGGCGTTGACTGCATTCCCCCGCAGACTGGGCCGAAGATTTAGATAAAAAATGTGAAAAATTTGACTCTAGGTTTTTTGATAATTTTTGCATAGATGACGCCATTGCCTGTTGAACAGAGTTTTTAATAAAATTCCGAGGTTCATTTCTGATATCTTCTATCTCACTGGGTACCCCTTGTTCCCCAGAAGATGTATTAGGTTCCATGTCAGGATTTCCTTTTTTCAAATTTTCTGGTAAGTAGGAAAAAACTCCTGAACAAATAAAGAACTTGAAATTAATAGAAATTGCCTTCTGGCAAAATTCAGACAACCGGGGGTTAATGTTAGGAGAAGCTGTGGCTGAACTAGTGAGAGAAAGGAAGAAAACCCCTCCCTCTCGAGGGCGGGCCAAAGAAGGTGTTGCCGGCAATAAACGAGGGAGACAGGGAATCCCTTGTATGCGGCGGTGAAAGAAAGGCCTCTCCGGTCGTTGACAGAGGTGAGGAAACGCGCGAGTTGAAGCCAGGTTCCTCGCGTCAGGAAAAACCGAATGACGGTTATTTCCTAGATGCGAGGGAAACCCCGAGTGCGTCGCGCGCGCAGCGCGCACAAAGCCGTTTGTTTTTCCCGACCTGGGAGCAACGAAGTTGCTACCCGAGGGCAGAAAAACAAACGTGAGCGCGAGAAAAGCGCTTAAAGAAGGCAATGCAGCAACTTGCCGACAACATGGCATTTGCATTGGAAGAAGTAAACGTGAATATAACACACAAATATATTATAAAACCTCAATAGCATTGGAGGAAAGAAAAGTGAACTTATCTTGACTGCAGCAGCAAGAAAAGAGGGCTGCTTGCAGTCAAGTGACATCATAATGGCACGGGGCTGTTTCTATTGGTCAATATGTTATGTACTACGTTTTTAATCCCATTGGTTCCCTGTGTTCGTACCATGGGATTTGTAGTTTCTTCTTGACTGCTGTGTTAATAAAGCGAGAAGAGAAACGCATAATAGGAGCCTCCGGTCTTGGCATAAAATTTATTTGCTACTTCATACCCCAGGCGGGTTGTTTGCGAAGCGCTCTGACGCACACCCGTTTCCCGGGGGTTCACTTGCAGTCCATGGCTGACAAGGTGCAGTTACAGGAGAAGTGTTGGGTGTGGAGCGCGAGGAGCGAAGACATTGTCTGCTTATGGAGCGACAAATATAAGAGGTTTTGCAGAAAAGTTTGAGAACTGGTGCGGTAAAGGATGCCGGCACCTACCCTCTTGTTCAGGAGTAGTCTGCATAAATCAAATATATGAATGCAAACAGCCAGGTTTTTAATGCTTGGCGAAATTCGAGGTGAACGCCGAAAATTATGCGCTCCATAGTTTATGTTACAGGCAGTTTCTATATTGTGGGATAGATGAGAATATAACATTGGGCACAATTAAGAAATTGGCACTAAACAGTTCAAATGCATGTGTTTAATTCCATTTGCTAACTTTGGTGAAGACTGCTCAGCCCCAGGGGGGATTCAATATCTCAAAAGTATCCATTGTATTTGCATAATTCAAAATAAGCATTGGCAAAGTTAATACTTCTCGTCAAGTAACTGACTTTGTAAATGTATTTTAGCCGAGTTGTACACCAGCGTGGGTGTTGTTCAGCATGGCTAAAGGTTAGTGGTGTAAAGAAGGGTGGAATGTCGGAGTGTGGCGTGTCGTACAGTTGAGTAAAGTCCTGTAGAATGGAGTGACCTGGAGTGGCGTAGAGAGGAGTGTTGTGGAATGCCGTGGAGTGGAGTGTCATAGAATGTAGTGTCACAGAGTGGAATGTCAGAGTGGAGTGTTGTAGATGGAGTAGATTGCTGTAGAGTGGAATGGAGTGGAGTGTCATTTCATAGAGTGGAGTATTGCAGAGTAGAGTGGGGAGTCGTGAACTAGAGTGTCATGCAGTAGAGTGGGGTGTCATTGAGCGGAGTGTAGTAGGGTGAAGTGGAGAGCTGTGAAGTATCATGGATTAGAGTAGAGTATTGTGGAATAGAGTGGAGTGTCATGAAGTACAGTCACGTGGATTGTCAGAATGGAATGTCATAGAGTGGAGTGTTGTAGAGTAGAGTGGAGTGGAATAGATTGAAGTAGCATAGCGTAGAGTGGAGTAAAGTGTAGCAGAGTGGAGTAAAGTGTTATAGAGTACAATAGAGTAAAGTGGAGTACAGGAGTGGCTTAAAGTGGAGTACGTGGCATGGAGTAGAGTAGAGTGGTGTATAGTGGAGTGGTGTAGAGTGTCATGGAGTAGAGTAGAATGGCATAGAGTGGAGGGGTGTAGAGTTGAGTGGAGTAAAGAGTTGTAGACTGGAGGATCATAGAGTATCGTAGAGTGCAAGAGAGGATTGTAGAGTGGAGGGGCATAGAGGGGAGGAACGTACGGTGTGGTAGAGTGGCATGGAGTGGTGAGAGTGGAGTGTTGTAGATTGGTGTGGTGTAGAGTGGTGTAAAGTGGGGTAGAGTGTCATAGAGTGGAGTGTCCTAGAGCAGAGTAGAGTCAGAGTGAAGTGGTGTAGAGCAGAGTAGCGTAGAGTAGAGTGGAGGGGCATAGAGTTGAGTAGTGTGGAGTAGGGTGTCAGAGTGGAGTGGCATAGAGTGGAGTAGAGTGTTGTTGAGTGGCATAGAGTGGAGGATTGTAAAGTGGATAGTCATAGAATATCATGAAGTGCCGTAAAATGGAGTGCCGTAGAAAGGAGTAGAATAGAGCAGAGTTATGTAGAGTGGAGTAGAGGAGAATGGAGGAGAGTGTAGTGTAGTAAAGTGTTGTACAGTGGTGTGTCATGGAATATATTGTAATAGAGTAGAATGCAGTAAAATGAAGGGGCGTATAGTGTAGTGGTGTTGAGTTGTGTGGAGTAGACTGGTGTGGAATAGTGTGGAGTTGTACACAGAGGCTTGGAGTAGAGTGGCAAAGAATGGACTGGCATAGACTGGCATAGAGTATTGCAGAGTCTCATAAAGTGATATCGAGTGGAGGGGAGTAGAATGGAGGGTCGTAGAGTTAAGGGGCGTGGAATGGAGAGGTGTAGAATTGAGGGGAGCAGAGGGGCATAGAGTGGAGGGGTGGCATAGTAGATTATGTGGCATAGAGTGGCATGAAGTACAGTGCTTTATAGTGGAGCATTGTTGAGTGGTGTAGGGTAGAATAGGGTGGGATAGAGTTGAGTGTCATGTAGTGCCATAGAGTGGAATAGAGAGGAATGGTGTAGTATAGAGTGGAGTAAAGTGTAGTAGAGTGGGATAAAGTATCAGAGTGGGGTAGAATGGTGCAGCGTGGAGTGGCATAGAGTGCTGTGGAGTGTTATAGAGTGAAGTAGAGTCAAGTGGAGTAGAGTGGAGTAATGTAGAGTGGAGGGGCTTAGAGTGGAGGGGAGTAGAGTAGATTGGAGCAGAGAGTCTTAGAGTGGAGTGGCATAGAGTGGAGTAGAGTGCTGTAGAGTGGAGTAGAGTGCTCTAGAGTGGAGGGCCATAGAGTGTCATGGAGTGGAGTAAAGTAGTGTGGTGTGGAGTGGAGTGGCATAAAATGGAGGAGTGGGATTGAGTGTCAGAGAGTGGAGTGGAGTTAATTTGAGTGTCATAAAGTAGAGTGTTGTGGAATAGCGTGGTAGAGTCATATTTTGTAAAGTGGAGTGGCATAGAGTAAAAGGTTGTAGAGTGTTACAGTGTAGAGTAATGTAGAGTGGAGTGTTGTAGAGTGCAGAAGAGTGCTATAGAGTGGAGTGTCATAGAGTTGAATGTTGTAGAGAGGAATGGAGTAGCATAGATTAGAATAAAGTATTGTAGAGTGGAGTATTGTCATGGAGTGGCATACAGGGGTGTGGAGTGGTGGAGAATGGAAAAAAGTGACGTAGAGTAGAGGGGAGTAGAGGGGAGTAGAGTGTCAGAGAATGGAGGGGTATAAAGTGGAGTGGCATAGAGTGTTGTAAAATGGAGGAGCATAGAGTGGGGTGGAGTGGACTAGAGTGGCATAGAGTGCTACAGAGTGGAGTGCCATAGAGTGTCCTAGAGTGGAGGGACATAGAATAGAAGCACTTAGAGTGGAGGGGCATGGAACGGAGGAGAGTGGAGTAGTATTCCCAAAAATATTCATAATCGAAAGTCAGTGTAACCAGTTTCAACATGATTATGTGAAACATGAAAGTAAACAAGTATTTGCAAAGTCAATAGGTCCGACATTTGTGGTCAGTCTTTTGGTTTTATGAATGCATGTCTTGTCTTGACATGGCTTTTGTAATACTTTATTGTTGTGTGAGGTGCTGGGCCCTTACTCTTGTAACAAACATTGGCAAAAAGCAAAACTATTTTCTAGTCTCAAAAAGCACGCATTGCCACAGTAATCCATGACACTGAACAAAACTAGTTTGTGTGCCGATATGCTCCTTGTGAAAGAGCAGATTGTGGTCATTCACAGTGAAGCCAGCCGATAGCTGGATAGAGAGAGAGATAGAATTTTAATAAAAACAAAGGATCTTGGCTAACACCAGACCTCATTAGGGGGCCAGTTCTTAAGTGCACCCAATGGTATATGTCTTTTAATTCACAATATTTTACAGAAGTAGATCAGGAAATCATACTCCTAGATAATATTTGTGACTGTAGTTTAGCACTAGAATATGCATGTGTAGATTTGCTCGTGCGAAAATCTGTAAAGTGTTTACAAGTTCACTTTCCCTCCAACCACCTTTTTCACAACCCTGGAAGAAGTATTACTTCTGTTCCTTGACAAGAGTAAATTTCCAGTCTTTCTCGGTATGGGAAAATATGAAAGAAGAGCTGGTGAAAACCTTTAAAACATGCAAGTTAGTAGGTTTGTGTGAGAAAGTAGCCTCTTTCTAGCCTTGTTACCCCCACTTTTGGCCTGTTTGTAAGTGTATGTCAGGGTGTTTTTACTGTCTCACTGGGATCCTGCCAGCCAGGGCCCAGTGCTCATAGTGAAAACCCTATGTTTTCAGTATGTTTGTTATGTGTCACTGGGACCCTGCTAGTCAGGACCCCAGTACTCATAAGTTTGTGACCTATAAGTATGTGTTCCCTGTGTGATGCCTAACTGTCTCACTGAGGCTCTGCTAACCAGAACCTCAGTGGTTATGCTCTCTCTGTACAAATTGTCACTAACAGGCTAGTGACCAATTTTACCAATTTACATTGGCTTACTGGAACACCCTTATAATTCCCTAGTATATGGTACTGAGGTACCCAGGGTATTGGGGTTCCAGGAGATCCCTATGGGCTGCAGCATTTCTTTTGCCACCTATAGGGAGCTCTGACAATTCTTACACAGGCCTGCCACTGCAGCCTGAGTGAAATAACGTCCACGTTATTTCACAGCCATTTTACACTGCACTTAAGTAACTTATAAGTCACCTATATGTCTAACCTTTACCTGGTAAAGGTTGGGTGCTAAGTTACTTAGTGTGTGGGCACCCTGGCACTAGCCAAGGTGACCCCACATTGTTCAGGGCCAATTCCCCGGACTTTGTGAGTGCGGGGACACCATTACACGTGTGCACTACATATAGGTCACTACCTATGTGTAGCTTCACAATGGTAACTCCGAATATGGCCATGTAACATGTCTATGATCATGGAATTGCCCCCTCTATACCATCCTGGCATAGTTGGCACAATCCCATGATCCCAAAGGTCTGTAGCTCAGACCTGGGTACTGCCAAACTGCCTTTCCCGGGGTTTCACTGCAGCTGCTGCTGCTGCCAACCCCTCAGACAGGCTTCTGCCCTCCTGGGGTCCAGCCAGGCCTGGCCCAGGATGGCAGAACAAAGGACTTCCTCTGAGAGAGGGTGTTACACCCTCTCCCTTTGGAAAATGGTGTGAAGGCAGGGGAGGAGTAGCCTCCCCCAGCCTCTGGAAATGCTTTCATGGGCACACATGGTGCCCATTTCTGCATAAGCCAGTCTACACCGGTTCAGGGACCCCTTAGCCCTGCTCTGGCGCGAAACTGGACAAAGGAAAGGGGAGTGACCACTCCCCTGACCTGTACCTCCTCTGGGAGGTTCCCAGAGCTCCCCCAGTGTGCTCCAGACCTCTGCCATCTTGGAAACAGAGGTGCTGCTGGCACACTGGACTGCTCTGAGTGGCCAGTGCCATCAGGTGACGTCAGAGACTCTGACTCTTATAGGCTCCTTCAGGTGTTGCTAGCCTATCTTCTCTCCTAAGTAGCCAAACCCTCTTTTCTGGCTATTTAGGGTCTCTGTCTTTGGGGATTCCTGAGATAACGAATGCAAGAGCTCATCCGAGTTCCTCTGCATCTCTCTCTTCACCTTCTGCCAAAGAATCGACTGCTGACCGTGCTGGAAGCCTGCAAAACTGCAACATAGTAGCGAAGACGACTACTGCAACTCTGTAATGCTGATCCTGCCGCCTTCTCGACTGTTTTCCTGGTGGTGCATGCTGTGGGGGTAGTCTGCCTCCTCTCTGCACTAGAAGTTCAGAAGAAATCTCCCGTGGGTCGACGGAATCGTCCCCCTGCAACCACAGGCACCAAAGAACTGCATAACCGGTACCTTGGGTCTCCTCTCAGCACGACGAGCGAGGTCCCTTGAATCCAGCAACTCTGTCCAAGTGACTCCCACAGTCCAGTGACTGTTCAGTCCAAGTTTGGTGGAGGTAAGTCCTTGCCTCCCCACGCCAGACTACATTGCTGGGAACCGCGACTTTTGCAGCTACTCCGACCTCCGTGCACTTCCGGCGGAAATCCTTTGTGCACAGTCCAGCCTGGGTCCACGGCACTCTAACCTGCATTGCACGACCTCCTAAGTTGTTCTCCGGCGACGTGGGACTCCTTTGTGCGACTTCGGGTGAGCACCGTTTCATGCATCCTTGTAGTGCCTGTTTCTGGCACTTCTGCGGGTGCTGCCTGCTACTGAGAGGGCTCCTTGTCTTGCTCGATGCCCCCTCTGTCCCCTGACGCAATTGGCGACATCCTGGTCCCTCCTGGGCCACAGCAGCATCCAAAAACACTAACCGCACGATTTGCAGCTAGCAAGGCTTGTTGGCGGTCTTTCGGCGGGAAAACACTTCTGCACGACTCTCCACGGCGTGGGGGATCCATCCTCCAAAGGGGAAGTCTCTAGCCCTTGTCGTTCCTGCAGAAACCACAGCTTCTACTGTCCAGTAGCAGCTTCTTTGCACCCACATCTGGCATTTCCTGGGCATCTGCCCATCATCGACTTGCTTGTGACTTTTGGACTTGGTCCCCTTGTTCCACAGGTACCCTCGACTGGAAATCCATCGTTGTTGCATTGTTGGTTTGTGTCTTTCCTGCAGAATTCCCCTATCACGACTTCTATGTCCTTTGGGGAACTTTAGTGCACTTTGCACTCACTTTTCAGGGTCTTGGGGTGGGCTATTTTTCTAACCCTTACTATTTTCTAATAGTCCCAGCGACCCTCTACAAGGTCACATAGGTTTGGGGTCCATTCGTGGTTCGCATTCCACTTTTGGAGTATATGGTTTGTGTTGCCCCTATTCCTATGTGTCCCCATTGCATTCTATTGTAACTATACATTGTTTGCACTGTTTTCTAATACTATTACTGCATATTTTGGTATTGTGTACATATATCTTGTGTATATTTGCTATCCTCATACTGAGGGTACTCACTGAGATACTTTTGGCATATTGTCATAAAAATAAAGTACCTTTATTATTAGTATATCTGTGTATTGTGTTTTCTTACGATATTGTGCATATGACACTAAGTGGTACTGTAGGAGCTTCACTCGTCTCCTAGTTCAGCCTACGCTGCTCTGCTAAGCTACCATTATCTATCAGCCTAAGCTGCTAGACACCCTATACACTAATAAGGGATAACTGGGCCTGGTGCAAGGTGTAAGTACCCCTTGGTACTCACTACAAGCCAGTCCAGCCTCCTACAGTTTGCACAGACTCACAAAGGCATTCCAACTCTGGAACTATTGGTTACCTCTACCACCAGTCCCAGAATGTAGATCTGCAGAAAGGTGATAAAAAGACTGCTAGTATTCAAGCCCTCCTATAAATGTAGCCCTGGCAAAATTAGAGAGTTTATTTTCAGAGCTCTTAATGTTAGCACCAAAGGGACAAGTAGATTTTTTTAACAGGACAAGCAGATTTATGAAGCAACCTGTCCCATCAGCAAGTAGATATGTTATAACATTCCACACTCATGATATATGTAGAGTGGAGAGGCATAGAGTGGAGTAGGGTGTCATGTAGTGGAATGGCATAGAGTGTCATGGAGTGTGATGGCATAAAATGCAGTGGAGTGGAGAAGAGTGGTGGTGTAGAGTGGGATAGATTGCAGTAAAGTGGCATGGAGTAGAGTGGCATAGTGTAGGGTAGACTGGTGCGGAGTGGAAGGCACAGAGTGGTGCAGAGTACCGAAGAGTATTGTAGAGTAGCATAGAGTGGAGGGCCATAGAGTGGAGGAGCATAGAGTGGTAGAGTAGCATAGAGTGAAGGGTCGTAGATTGGAGGTGCATAGAGTGGACGGGTCCAGAGCACTGTAGAGTAGAGTGGTGTAGGATGGAGTGGAATGGCATAGTGTGGAGTGTCATACAGTGGAGTGTCATATAGTGGAAAAGGAAAGAGAAGGAGTGTCATGGATTGCCCTAGAGTGTAGTGGATTAGAGTGAAGGATTGGAGTGGAGCAGAGCAGAGTGAGATAGCGTAGAGTGGAGTATAATGTTGTGGAGTGGAGTAGTGTGGAATGAAGTAGAGAGAAGTGGAATACATTGGAGTGGAATAGAGTAGAGTGGTGTGGAGTACTGTGCTGTGTCACAGAGAGAAGTTGTGTGGAGTAGAATGTAGTGTCATAGAGTGGAGGGGCACAGCGTGGAGTTAAGTGTCATAGAATGGGGTCGTAGAGTGTCGTAGAATAGAATAGTGTGACGTAGAGTGGAGGGGCATAGACTTCAAAAGAAGTGCTGTAGAGTGGAGAGTTGCAGAGTAGAGTCATACAGTGGAGCAATGTATTGTGGAGTGGTGTAGAGTTTGGTGAAGTGGCATAGAGTGGAGTGACATGCAGTGTCATAGAATGGAGTGCCATGGAGTGTCATAGAGTGGGGTGCCAATGGAGTAGAGTGTTGTAGAGTCGTACAGTGGAGTAGAGTTGCATAGAGTGTAGTGGCATAGAGTGGAGCAGAGTGGCCTATAGTTAAATGGCACAGATTGGTGTAGAATGTCAGAGTGGAGTAGCATAGAGTGGGACAGAGTGGAGTAGAGTGCTGTAGCGTGGGGTGGTGTAGAGTGTCAAAGAATGGAGCTACGTAGAGTGGAGGTGAGTGGAGTGTTGTAGAATAGCATAGCTTAGAGTGAAATAAAGTGTCAGGTAGTGGAGTAGAAGAATGTGTTGTGAAATAGAGTGGAGTGGCATAGCGTAGATTTGGGTAAAACTTTGGAGTGGATTAAAGTGGCATGGCGTTTAGTAGAGTGGAATAACGTAGAGTGGCATAGACTGTGGTAGAGTGGAGTATCACAGAGTGGCAAAGAATGGAGTGGCAGAGAGTGGAGTAAAGTGGTGTGAAGTGGCATAAAGGGAGCTGGGTAGCATGCTGTGGAGGGGAGTAGAGTGGAGTCAAGTGTTGTGGAGTGGAGTGGCATAGGGAGGTATATAGTGGCATAGAGTGTGGTGTTGTAGATTGGAGTGACATTGACTGGTTTGAAGAAGAGTGTCATAGAGTGGAGTGGCAAAGAGTGCCATAGAACTTCATGTAGTGAAATACAATGGAGTGGGATAGAGCTGAGTGTCGTATAGTGGAGCAGAGTGCCATTGAGCTGCATAGAGTGGAGTGGCATAAAGTGGAGTAGAGTGTCATAGAGTGAAGAGGCTTAGAGTGGAGTAGAGTGTTGTAGGGTGTCAGAGTGGAGTGGCATAGAGTGAAGTGGTGTAGAGTGGATTGGCATAGCACAGTGCTGTGGAGTGGCGTAGAGTGGAGTTGCATAGAGTGGAGTAATGTTTCATAGAGTGGAGTGGCTCTGGTGTAGAGTGGAGTATGGATGATGTTGTAGTGCATTGCCATTACAGACACGTATTTTCATCTGAAAGGACCATCACATTTGCTCAGATATACAGTTTTACTGCTAAAACTATACAACACACAACAATATTGTGTAGAAATTGCTTCAGCCAGTGTATTGATTTGTTTGTTTCCTTCACACTACAGAATTATAAAAAAATGTACTTATATGTGCTTTTACTAATACTATATATATATTGAAACATTGCACAGTTAATTTACAGACATTTACATTTTGTTGTGTGCTGGAAACAAACCTTTCCTTGTCACCCCCAGGTTGTCAGATAATTTCTCTAGCTTTGAAGTCAGAGAAATAAAAGTGAATCCGAAGCTGCCTTGGAAGACAGAGCCTGACATTTGGCCTCTGTATTTAAAAAGCACAGCAAATGTGATAAGAGCATATTTAAAGGCCTGTTTACAGAAAGAGAGAGCTTGTGGGAGAACACAGTAAATGTGCTATGCTTCACGGGAAGGACTAACTTGGGCTGGAACCCTATAACAAATAGAATCAGCAAATAGAAAGCAAGCAACTGTGAATTCACATTTATAAAGCCAAATATAAGCAATGGGTGGAATACGTTCCCAGGAAAGCTTTTTACATGTTTCCAGGAATTCTTTAGCAAACCAGACCTCTGTTAGGTTTCAACCTAACCAATTGATCACGTAGTCACCACATTTACTGTGCATTCAAAGTGTACTTAAACCAGTGTGTTTTTTTAGAATAGTGAAGTTCTAGTAAAGGTTTTTAAAAAGTGTGAAGGCAAATTACATCCTCAGGATGCATCTCTTTCTTGGTGCTGTATATTTTCAACACCATGGACAGCACCACCGTACAAAAACAAAAATAACGGTTCATATTTAATAGCATCTTGACATTTAATGACAGTATTTAAATAGAGGGATGGTCATTTTAACAAATCCACAAAATACCCAACATTTCCGTGTTCATGTTGCATAAACAGCTTCATTCTTATGTCTACTTCATCATCAAATGGGATCCGCCACACCCAGCGATGTGCTGAGGAGCCACTGTCTCGCAACAAACCCACTAGTGGGGAGAGTTAATGTGAAGCTCCCTTAATGGAAGATTTCAGAACTTTTGAGCTTTTTGTAACCTTAGAAACCCCTGTCAGTCTAGCCTCAAAAGGGTGAAAGTACTGATTCCAATCTAAAAGCTACTGCAAACAAATAGGCTGGTACAAGGTGAAGTACATGAAAGCCACACAAGCCTGAAGAGAATAGGAATGGAAGGGAGCTATTGGTAAAGCACTGTAGCTTTTTTGATAGCAGAGATCTGACCGGCAAGATAGAAAAAAACATAGAATATGACAGCACATGTGGATATCTCTTACCCTCAACAACTCATTAATTCATACCATTTCTTTATTCAGTACCGATACAGACCCTTTCTCAGCTTTACATTGTGGTCACTGTATTAACTCTGTGTCTGTCCCAAGCCTTTCTGAGTTAGGCCCATATTTATACCTTTTTAGCGCCGCATTTGCTCATTTTTTGAGGCAAAAACAGCACAAACTTACAAAATACAATTGTATTTTGCAAGTTTGCTCCGATTTTGCGTCAAAAAACGGTGAAATTGCGGCGCTGAAAAAGTATAAATATGGGCCTTAATGTCCTGTTTTTAGCGTCACTACTCCTGTAAAGCTATTTAGTGAACTGATCCCAAAAAATAAAAGAATTACAACCCTAAAATTAATCTCCTGTGTACAACATGATTGAACATAAATTTGGTGTGTTTCCAACCTTGCTTAAAAAGTGTTTGTAGACCTGTTTGGCATTTAAATACATCTTCTGTAACCAGGATGTTCAGGTTTTAGCACCCGGTGTTTACTGATAATATCTGACAAACAGAACGGTATTGTGAGTGTTGCCATTTACTGTAACTACACCATCCTTCAGCTAGTCACTTGCACCCTTCTCTGGAGATAAGGTTAACCCTACCCCACCTAGGAAAAGCCCAGCAGGATCTAAATGTATATGGCAACTACCAATCAATCACCCATGTCTCCTTACTAAGAAAAATTCTGGAAAGGGTTGGGGTGCTAACACTGCAAACCTATATCAGCAGCCATTTACTCTCTTAAATTTAGCAGTCAAAGGCAGTACGTTTAACAACAACCACTCAAGCCATCAATAAATGATACCATATATTCATGACAATTTGCATTTGTAGGCTGAGTCCATGGTTTTAGTGAACAAAGGCTTAAAACCCGAATTTGTTTGGCTCATTTGGGTTTCAAATTTTAGTTTCTTGGTTATGTTAATGAATGGCTGGTACTTCATATAAATAACTGTAAAGTTCACTGAACTGTTTAATATGCTTTGCTTAGGCTAAGTGCTGTTTCAGGGAGACAGCTGCTTAGTTCTTCCTTAACAGTAGGTGATGTGCGCTTTCCAACATTAAGGGCCTGATTTAGATCTTGATGTCTTACTGCCAAACCGCTGCAATGGTGGGCACAAGTACTCCGTCAAGCTGATGGCGGCCTGCCCGCCCACCTTATTTAGATCTATGCAGCTTAGCCGCCATCCGCGTCGGCGGAATACACTCTGTCACTTCATCTGCATCCAGCAGCCGACACGGCAGACTCCAATGTTGGTCATCAGCCTGCTGTCGTGCTGGCAGTCCCATAACGACTGGAGTCCTTTGCGTAATCCATCCAGCATTGGACCATGGCTGGGCTAGTGGCTGGCTGCCAGCAGTCTACACCTGTTTTAAAGCAGACAATTCAGAACACCTGTAAAACACACTATAAAACACACTTCATTTCAGACCATGATCCTTTGCCATTAGTCTGCTGAAACACCAACTGGAAACTGAGTTTGCCACCAAGGACACAGGTTTATCTTTTTCATTCTGTGTTGCTGTCCCTCTGGGGTGCTATTTGACATTTACCACCATGTGAGCAGGGTTTCCCAATTCCATTAGCCCCTGTCTGTGGTCCCTCTACCACTGGCCCAAAGATACCACTGCGAGACAGAGACAGGGAAGGCCTGCCACGAGGGGCCTGCTACCCCTACCCCAGTTCCGGCACCTTTACCCCCCTCCTCCCAGGAGGGGACCATTATCCGGCCTGCCAGGAGAGGGTGGCAAAACCTCCACCACCACCTCCAAAAGACGCCATACCTAATTTTCTCCAGTGCGTCTACCATTCACTCTGTGAACTATTTCTGGGACACATTTACCTTTTCTGAAGACAGTTGTATTTTGGACATTGGACTACAAACAATTTTGCCTCTACCACTATACTTTCATCCACTATGACAGACTTTTTTGTTGCCTTTTTCTCATTGTGTTGCAAGCTTTTAATTTGCTTGGAATCATGGGAATAAACACTATGGACACAAACTACAAGACTGTTGTTGCTTTTACTGTGGCATTCAATCTTACATCTCTGCCTTCATCATTAGTTTACTAAAATATTTTTACCCAACAGTTTTAAATGGAAACTAGAAATGACCAAGTGATAATGTGTTACCTATTTCATTCAGACAAAACAAAACATTGTACTGTTGTCATAGATATGTAGGGAACTACTCATCGAGGAATTCAGAACCGATGTCCCTAAAACATGAAGTGCTCCAATAGTATGTTCCATTCTGAGGTGGACACTCCATGACTTTGTCACCATGGAAGAAAGGGAATATCACATGGGAGCAAATAAATAAGCAAACTGTCATGGGTACATTATCTCATTTGGAGCCAGACATCATGCCCTTACAACAGGAATACTACATCAATAACACCAATAGTCTAAATCATGACAGCAACACTTTTAATTTGTTGGTGTTTCACCAGCTCTCAAAATGGAGGCTGGTGTTCATTAAAATGTCAGCTACGAACAACACCTCTTATGGACAATATATGACAAAATAAAAGAAAACCGTGACTGTGTGTGACATCGATAGAGCCACGGGGAAAGTACTACTTCAGTTTCCAGTATTTTGAAAAACAATTGTTAAAAAAAAGTATGTGCAAATAATACACAGAATGACCTAAAAAAGCAGTAATGTCAAAAAGGTCAAATTAAAGTTTCCAGAAAGTGGAGAACATCATGTCCACATGTTCTACACTGGAGATTCATTATGGAGATCTTTGAGGCATCAAAAGCATAACAGGACACTGTGGCAGTATCTAGTGCAATGTCACAACCAACATTCCGTGGTGTGCTAAAGCAAAGTACCCTCCACTATGGTGAGATACATCAACAGTTACCTACACTGAACACAACTTGAAGAATTACACAATGTTTAGGGAAAACAGTATGCTATGGCTTGGCATATACCTATGTTTTCAGCAAGATGAGTAGCACATAGTGCCTTGGTGTCAACAGCCCACAGAAAACTGGTTTGACACAATCTCAAGAACTTCTATTCCATCTCAGGGCAAGTTGCTGCTATACAAGATCTGCACGTCCCAAGTGGGTGTCTGTCCCAGGATGAATACATGTTCACTTTGTACTTTCCAACAACAACATCTCACTGCTCTTGTTACAACTTTAAAATGTCCAAATGAAGATCAAATGGTGAAGGCCCTGAAACAGAATAACACAAATTAATAATGTCACATTTACAATTTGACTCTAATGATGAGTTAGTAGGGCACATACGTAGCACAAGTAAGCGTGATCTATGTCAGTAATCACAGTAGTCAATGTAGGGAAACACTGATTCACAAACATCTTTGCCTTGGACTTACATGAACTCACCGTTTCCAACAAAATAACAATACTGGCTGAAAGACTTACCTTGTCACAACTTGGCTCAATATTGGCAATTACAATATGTAAAGGTATACTTACACTCATTTGAAGAAGTGGTCAATGACATCTTGACATGTCAATTCCTTCTTCTTCACCACTGTCATCTTCATTGGGCATTTCAACATCCTCACCTGGTGGCTCTTCATGGTATCCATCCTCTGCGATGATTGGGATGTTCTGTCGCCGGGCAATGTTGTGGAGCATGCAACAAGCGACCTTGATTTGGCACACCTTATAAGGTGAGTAGAAAAAGGCTCCACTGTTCTTGTCCAGGCATGTGAATCTTGCCTTCAGGATCCCAAAAGACCGCTCCACTGACCTCCATTTCCTTCTATGGGCCTCATTGAGGCAGACTTCCCCTGGCATTGTTGGACTCCTCAGGGGTGCTGATAACCAGGGTCTATTAGGAGACACTGAGGGGGTGATTCTAACCCCGGCGGTCTTAGACCGCCGGGGCCAGGGTCGGCGGGAGCACCGCCGACAGACCGGCGGTGCCCCGCAGGGCATTCTGACCACGGCGCTTTGGCCGCGGTCAGTGCAGGAAAACCGGCGGTCTCCCGCCGGTTTTCCGCTGCCCCTTGGAATCCTCCAAGGCGGCGCAGCTTGCTGCGCCGCCGAGGGGATTCCGACCCCCCCTACCGCCATCCAGTTCCCGGCGGTCCGCCCGCCGGGAACCGGATGGCGGTAGGGGGGGGTCGCGGGGCCCCGTAAGAGGGCCCCTAAATGTATTTCACTGTCTGCTGCGCAGACAGTGAAATACGCGACGGGTGCAACTGCACCCGTCGCACAGCTTCCACTCCGCCGGCTCGATTCCGAGCCGGCTTCATCGTGGAAGCCTCTTTCCCGCTGGGCTGGCGGGCGGCCTGAAGGCGGCCGCCCGCCAGCCCAGCGGGAATGTCAGAATTACCGCCGCGGTCTTTCGACCGCGGAACGGTAACCTGACGGCGGGACTTTGGCGGGCGGCCTCCGCCGCCCGCCAAGGTCAGGATGAGGGCCTGAGTCTACTACATGGAAGCAATATATGAATACATCAATATCACATCACGCCATTGTACCATCCTAAACTAGGATTAAAGCAAATGATCCTCATGTCATTTTGTACTTGCCAACAAGCCAGGCCCTTTCCATTCTAAGTTGTGACATTTGCTTGGGTATGGTGCTGTTGCGTAGTATAAAGGAATCATGTGTTGACCCAGGGAAACCGGCGTACACACTTAAGATGTACAAATCAGCTATGCAGACAACTTGCACATTGACAAAATCGAAGTTCCACTTTCTGGAAACTTTAATTTGACCTTTTTGACATTACTGCTTTTTTGGGTAATTATGTGCAAATAATACATCTCAAATGTATTATTTGTGCACAATTTTTTTAAACATTTGTTTTCAAAATTCTGTCAACGGATGTAGTACTTTCCCCATGGCACTATCGATGTCACACAGTCACGGTTCACTTTTATTGTGTCATATATTGTCCAAAAGAGATGTTGTCTGTATCTGACATTTTAATGAACACCAGCCTCCATTTTGAGGGCAGGTGACGCACTGACAAATTGAAAGTACCCAGTTCCACCTCCTAAAATAGCAGATTCCTGACCTTGCCATCAGAGCAGTGGCTAACTGACAGCCATCGGCAGACGTTGACCTCGTAGTGGTTGGAACACTCCATCACAGACCATGCCATAGGCTAACGTGTATGATGAGTATGCATAGAAGTCAATGGCTGTGTCTGTCTCTGTCATGAATAGCGTCTGCCATGTACTTGTGTGTGGCGTATTGAATAGGAAATTACGTGCTTCCTAACAGTGCTACCAACCACACCTCATATTTTGCTGTTGTTTCTAACCTCTGGGAGCCAGGATGCCAGGGAAAGCAGGTGACAGGGCCCTGCCTTCAGCACATAGGAGCTGGAGTTCCTTGCCAGGGAGGTCTTGTCCTTGTACAGTCAGCTCTATGGTAGCCCAGTGGAACAGGTCTATATCTGATTGAAGAATGTCTCAGTAACATCTTCCCTTTTGATCCACAGACTAATTTGTCCCTTTTTTTAATGGGGGAAGTGTTTTGATTAGAGTTAACAGAATGATTTAGCTGGAACAGAATGTTTTTTGCCATTGTCTGAAATGTCTATGTATGGGAGTGTAAAGTCACTTGAAAGGAGAAGCTGTAATATGTGTACATGTAACTCGAATTCCTTTTTCTGACTACCAGTGGCCAGTAGACAGTGTACCAGTAGTATTCGTGGCAACATACAGACACTGTTAAAATGATAGTGATGTGGAGTTAAAACATGTGATGGTCTTGAGTTGTCTGATGCTGTCCTGCCAAGTGGAATTCCAGCCCATATTGTGTACGTGAGCGGTGGGTGTGGTGAAGGGGTGATAGAGGACACAAACACGGAAGGTTGACTACCCTTTTCAGGGGTTTACGTGCTTTTATTATGTTTGGCGGTATTACTGGGGAATACTAAAATAGTCTCTTAGTATCTCAGGGTTCTTAGGATCCTTTTCCTTTTCTTCTCTTCCTGCTCTGGTCTTTGTCCGTCTCAAATGGGTTTGTTTATTCCTTCCCTCTCTTTCCTTTTCAGGTGGCGTGTTCCGGTATCCTGGTGGCAGGTTTCCTCGAAAGAAAACAAGGTGGCAGCCGGTAAGTGGGGAAGGATAAGTACTTGATTATTTCTATATATAGGAGTACGTGAGAGGAGGTGGAATACGTGAGGGGGGGGTGATGGAGGGGTTATTCTATTCCTTTAGAGGGGAGGTGAGTGGGACTCTTTTCCCTAGTGCCAGCCCAACCTATATGGTGCTCAGGGAACTTATCCCAGCTTAGACGCTCCCCCTTTAAAATAGTCACCCTGTCTCCCTTCCATCCCTTTCCACCCCTTTTTAGTCCTCCCCTCACCTCCTACCCCTTCCCTTCCCTGGTCCCTCTTACGGCCCTTTACTAGAGCACGTACCTTGTCCAGCCACGACCCTCCTGTGCCGTGGCAGGCTGTTGCGTCCTCCGTCTCCTCTCGGTGGGGCTCTTCAGACTTCTCTTCCACCTCGTTTCCTTGGTGTCCCGGGTTGGCGCTTTTCCTCGCCTCTCCTTCACGCTCCGATTCGGCGCTTCTCCCTATTTCGTCCTGGTGATCTGTCTCGGCGTCTCTCTCCTCCTCGCGCTTCTCTCCGGTCTCTTCCTCTGCCTCCTGATCGCGTCCCGCGGAGCCGCCGCGTCCTGTTGCTCGGAGTCCTTCTTCAGTGTCGGCCACCCGGAACTCCGGGGCCGACTTCCGTCTCCTCCCCCACGCGTCTCCATGACGACGGGGTTGGAGACTGGCCGAGGAGCGCCATGATCCGGACTCTTGCGGCGCCGCCCTCCTACACACCCCTTCCCATGAACGGGACTGGTAGAGGCCCGAGGAGTCCGGGCAGCGGGAGAGGAAGTCCGCAGGACATTGGCGAGCTCCAGGGATATGGCGGACCTGAAAAGTAAAGGGTTGCAATTCAAGGAACCAGCGGAGTATCCGGGAATTGGAGTCCTTATGGGAAGCCAACCACGTTAAGGGCGCATGATCGGTGTAGAGGATGAAAGGACGTCCCAGGAGATAATACTGCAGACATTCGATCGCCCATTTAATGGCCAGACATTCCTTCTCTATAGTGGGGTAGTTTGTTTCCCTAGGTAACAGCTTCCTACTGATGTAGACTATTGGATGTTCATGTCCTTGGGGGTCAGGTTGTGCCAACACGGCCCCTAACCCGACATTGGATGCGTCCGTAAAGAGATGGAAAGACTTGGTGAAATCGGGACAACGTAACACTGGCTCGGTTGTAAGGGCTTCCTTGAGCCACTGGAATCCCCGAAGTTGGGAGGGGGAGAAAGGGGGTAGGATAGTCGGGTATTGTTTTTTTAGGAGGTCCGTAAGGGGGGCTGTTATAGTAGAATATTGTGGGATGAACCGTCGGTAATATCCCACTAGCCCCAGGAAAGAGCGAAGTTCCTTCTTTGTGGTAGGAAGGGGAATTTGGTGAATGGTGGCTACTTTATCCTTTTGAGGACTCAACAGTCCATTCCCGATAACGTACCCTAGATAGGCTATCTGGGTCTGACCCAGTACACATTTGTTTGGATTAGCAGTAAGCCCTGCTGCGGACAGTGCGGAGAATACCTTTTCCAGGTGTAGGAGGTGGGTAGACCAGGTAGAACTAAAAATGACAATGTCATCAAGATATGCGGCTGTAAACTCATGGTAGGGTCTTAGTATTTGATCCATTAGTCATTGGAACGTTGCGGGGGCACCATGAAGCCCAAAAGGGAGCACAGTGAATTGGTACAGCCCTGAAGGGGATACGAACGCTGTTTTTTCTTTGTCAGTAGGTGCTAAGGGGATCTGCCAATACCCTTTTGTCAGATCAATAGTAGTCATATATCGGGCCTGCCCAATCTTCTCTAAGACTTCATCCACCCGAGGAATGGGGTATGTATCAAAAAGGGATATCTCATTGAGCTTCCGGAAGTCAATGCAGAAGCGGATAGAACCATCCGGTTTCGGTACTATGACAATCGGAGAACACCACGGGCTGGTAGATGTTTCAATGACCCCTAAACGCAACATTTTGGCTATTTCCTCTTCTATGAGGGTTTTCCTTGCCTCGGGAATTCGATAAGGTCGTTGGCGTACTATTTTCCCTTCCGGGGTTCTAATGTGATGTTGGACTAGTTCCGTTTTCCCCGGTAGTTCAGAAAAAAAAGAGGCATGACGGTGAACTAACTCCGTCATTTGCCGGGTCTCTATCTCGGAAAGGGATTCATTGATTTTTGGGAGTGGTTGAAGCTTATACAATGAGGTGGGGCACAATTCCAACCCTAAAGGTTGAGTTGGCGTGATCATACAACCCCTCGCTAATGCTACGTTCTCGTTCACGGGTTCTTCCCATTTTTTCAATAGGTTGATGTGGTATATCTGGGTTCGTCTTGGACTATTACTTAATTCTAATAAATAAGTAACAGGGGTAACTCTTTTTAAGATTTTGTATGGTCCCTGCCATTTGGCTATTAATTTGTGCTCTGAGGTGGGCCTGAGGATTAACACCTTGTCATTGGGTTGTAAGGTTCTGAGTTTGGTACCCTGGTCATAGTAAGTTTTTTGGTTAGTCTGGGCGTTTAGTAGATGCTGCCTTACGTCCTCCCATACTGTTTGGAGTTGGGTTTTTAACTTATGGACATAGTCTAGGATAGGACGTTCTTCGTTATTCTCCTCTTCCCAGAGTTCCACTGCCATATCTAGAAGATTTCTTGGTTGCCTCCCAAACACAAGTTCAAACGGGCTAGGAAGAGCACCTGGGTTCGGTATGGCTCGGGAACGACAAGCTGTCTTTTCTCCCCATCTGGTTTGGTGGTGACCCTATATAACAAGTCTTTTGAGGTCAAGAAGTAGGGACCTACCTCCCCAGTTGAGGCGGTTTTAGCATTCTTCCACGCATGTTCCAAGGTGGGGTCTTCGTGCTGACTTGTCCTAAATGATGTGGGGGCTGCGTTTAGGAGGGCCACGCCTCCTTCTTTGTTATGTTGGTCCTGTGGCCAGGCGTATTTCTGTTTCTCCGTTCTCCTCTCTTTCCGTGTTAACTTCCGTCTGGTAGGGTGACTAGGTATAACATCATCTCGGAATGGCGCATCACCCCACCAGTTGTCTACTGGGTTTTTCTGTCTGGTCCTGTCTAACAGGTCATCGAATCTTTTATAGTCTGTTCCTATTACACATTCTTCTATTAGGTTGTCCATGAGTCCCACAGGAAGACTGTCGATATGTCCTTCCCAGCCTATGTCTATGTTGAGGAGCGGATACTGGGCTCGATCCCCATGGACACAGCATATCGTAACCCATTGGTCCTCAGAGGGTGGCATAGGGTGAATTAGACTACGTCGGACTACTGACTGACTACACCCGGAGTCAATTAAGGCCATAACAGTTTTTCCGTTTATCATCAGGGGGTATTTAAAAGACACGTCACTCTTTCCTAGGCATAAGACTCTGCCTCTAGTTACGCCTATTTCCATTGGTTCTATACCCTCTTGCTTTCTGGGACATCCCCGGGCAATATGGCCCCACTCCCCACAGTTAAAACATTGTGGTTGCTGCATTGGGCTTCTCTCCAGGTTCCGAGATAAGCCGGTTTCTTCTGTTATACGTCGCGTGTGAAAGTGAGTAGGAGGTATTGGTGGTTTCCCCATGGGGCGGACGGGTTGTGGTTTACCCTCTCCTGATCGGTGATATGCACAGGCTAGATCAACCGCTGTCTCAGTATCTACATTGGGGTGTTGTCGGATCCAGTGTCGTGTATGGTGTGGTAGGGAATCTAGATATTGCTCCAGGATAACAGCCTTAATTATGTCCTCGCGTTCTGTTCCTAGTGGCCCCAGCCACTTCAACCCCAGATCCTTCACCCTGTAATAGTATGTCCGAGGGTCTTCATGGGGCCCCCACTTTACCTTCCAGAATCTAGTTCTATAATATTCGACGTTGTGTCCGACTCGTTCCAAAATACTCTTCTTTATTTCGGCATAAGGTGTGACACCCCGGGGTTTGCGGCCTGATAAGCGGATTGGAGGGTTCCTGTCAGGAGGGGGGCTATATACTGACCCCACCGCTCTTCCGGCCATTGAGCACTTGAAGCGACTCTTTCAAAGTTCGTAAAAAACGAGTCGGGGTCTTCTCCTTCCTGGTATTTTTGGAGAACGGAACTTGGCACATTGGGATGCACCTTACTTGCAGCAATGGTGTTGGTCAGCTTTTGTATGGCGGTCTCATGGACTAATTGATTACTGGCCATAATGGTTGCTTGGCTTTTCAATGCCGACTGTAGGGCCTCCCTATCCTCCTTGGCCTCTCGTTGCTGGGCTTCCCAGACTAACTGTAGATGGCGCTGTCCTTCGGCCAGCTGTTTCCTCATTTCCTCAAGACTGGGTTTGTCCTCCATGATCCCTTACCCGTCAAATCCCACTTCTGACACCACTGTGAGCGGTGGGTGTGGTGAAGGGGTGATAGAGGACACAAACACGGAAGGTTGACTACCCTTTTCAGGGGTTTACGTGCTTTTATTATGTTTGGCGGTATTACTGGGGAATACTAAAATTGTCTCTTAGTATCTCAGGGTTCTTAGGATCCTTTTCCTTTTCTTCTCTTCCTGCTCTGGTCTTTGTCCGTCTCAAATGGGTTTGTTTATTCCTTCCCTCTCTTTCCTTTTCAGGTGGCGTGTTCCGGTATCCTGGTGGCAGGTTTCCTCGAAAGAAAACAAGGTGGCAGCCGGTAAGTGGGGAAGGATAAGTACTTGATTATTTCTATATATAGGGGTACGTGAGAGGAGGTGGAATACGTGAGGGGGGGGGGTGATGGAGGGGTTATTCTATTCCTTTAGTGGGGAGGTGAGTGGGACTCTTTTCCCTAGTGCCAGCCCAACCTATATGGTGCTCAGGGAACTTATCCCAGCTTAGACGCTCCCCCTTTAAAATAGTCACCCTGTCTCCCTTCCACCCCTTTCCACCCCTTTTTAGTCCTCCCCTCACCTCCTACCCCTTCCCTTCCCTGGTCCCTCTTACGGCCCTTTACTAGAGCACGTACCTTGTCCAGCCACGACCCTCCTGGGCCGTGGCAGGCTGTTGCGTCCTCCGTCTCCTCTCGGTGGGGCTCTTCAGACTTCTCTTCCTCCTCGTTTCCTTGGTGTCCCGGGTTGGCGCTTTTCCTCGCCTCTCCTTCACGCTCCGATTCGGCGCTTCTCCCTATTTCGTCCTGGTGATCTGTCTCGGCGTCTCTCTCCTCCTCGCGCTTCTCTCCGGTCTCTTCCTCTGCCTCCTGATCGCGTCCCGCGGAGCCGCCGCGTCCTGTTGCTCGGAGTCCTTCTTCAGTGTCGGCCACCCGGAACTCCGGGGCCGACTTCCGTCTCCTCCCCCACGCGTCTCCATGACGACGGGGTTGGAGACTGGCCGAGGAGCGCCATGATCCGGACTCTTGCGGCGCCGCCCTCCTACAGTGTAATAGGCTGCTCTCTATGGTTTCAATATGTCATGGAGACACATATAGGTAAAAGTATTTCCTGTGCTGCAAGTTCAGATGAGGCTGGCTCAATCATCCATCCCAGTTGTCCCATTCCAACACACTTGCTCATACAACCCCTAAATCCATGCTCTCACTGACACATGGCTGCCCTTCTATACTACCCTCAGTCCCTGTATGCAATGCAGACCATTGCTTCTGACTCTTAGAAGTTTAGGGATGAAGCCAATGTAGCTGTGTGTGGGGTTACATGCATGGATTGTACAGGGTGTTTAGTCTTTAGTAGCTCACAATGATTGTGCGTAATCAAAGGTGACTCACACAATAGGACAGGTTTCATAGCATTGACCTAGATGATATTGTAGGCCTAATTAGGTAACATGAGGAGCTAGAAAATGTTGAGAGTGCTCATAAGATGCATGTAAATCAGTATTTCCTAGCTACCTCTTCATGTTTTTGGAAATAATTTAGTTACTGTTTGGTGAATTCATATGTGCAATGTCAAATAAGTATGTCACAGCAGTACTGCCAAACAAAATCATTCAAAATGTATTTTCTTGTACTTTTCTGTCATCCTCTCAGGTCAACGTCCATCAGAAGCATGAGATATTGAAAAAGCCATTGCAAAGTAGGTGTGGACCCAGGGGTTCTACAAGTCGCGCAGCCTACACTATCGGAACAGGGAGGACCTGCATCGTGTGACACGAAAATATGCTGAAGGCCGAGTCGGGCAGTCCCCCAAGCGATCCAGGCAGGTGCCCCGACATTGACCCCCCCCTAATGGCCCGCATCATTGCAGTGGCTTACCCAGAGCTTGATGGGCAGTTGAGGGCCCAACAGCAGCATCAAGGTTCTAAGTCATTGTCTGTAGATATTGTTGTTGTCTAACCTTTTCCAGTTCTAGAAATGTTGTATCCCATCAACATTAAGGTGGCACACATCCAAAGCCCGATTTCTGGAGGTGTAAGTTAATCAGACAGTGTCAGTTGTGTGTGGTGTATTTGTTTGTGCTGAAGGTTGCCACTAGATTCCTCACCAGAAGGCAAGTACTGTTGTGAACAGACACAAAGCTGGTTGCAAAAAAGGGGTACCTGCATTTTATCAATGTCAGGAGGGTCAGTTGCATCAAACATGCTCCATTACATGATTGGGTCAGGTGGGATGCTCCATCACAAATGTGTGTAGGTAATGTAGGCTCCATTACTGGTGACTATGAAAAACTGCACAATTATGATGCAGTTGATGTATCAGACATTACATTGGTAAATTGGTGCTATGACAATATGAGGATGTGCATCTGGACCAAGTGGACTGAAATTCTGTGTACAGTGTCATCATTCATTATCTGAAGCATGTTTGAAACCAGTTTGCTCATCAAACGTCTAGTCAGTTCATGTGGATAGTAGCAGGTTATCCTGAGGCCTTAGTCCTTCACAAATGTGCATGTAAGCCAGTCTGTGTCAAACAATGTTAATTTGTATGCCAAACTGTATTGACAGACAGGATTGTGTCCACATTGGTGAGAGAGTTACATGTCCCCCAAACAACATTTTGATGTCCTCAGTTCTGTCCGGAGGAGAAATAAATGAAGGAGAGCAATGTGATACTTAACGTGACATTTGCAGATGGAAGGTCACATCACATAGATGTTGTAGTGTCCCATCTTGAGAAGTCAAATTCCAGCCCAACACCTGGCCCTTTGGGAAATGTGAATACATTTTAGCTCTGTACTGTACTGCAGTGGTTCAGAGATGCCTCAAGGCCTATGTGTTTACTCATGTTGTCAAAACCCTTTGTCATGGAGGGACCTACAAGTGTATAAGTGACAAAGGCATACATTATATGGGAGCTGGCATGGGGGATTACTGAACTTTGTGCAAATGTAGTGTGATGAACATTAATATCGAATTGTATTTGCACAGACACCCTCAAACTATTGTATCTGTGTTTTCAGCTCCATCTGGGCAAGGCGAAGGTGACAGTGGCCACATCGGCAGGGAGAAGCAGGCCACTGGGAATCAGGTGTGAACACCATCAACACCTAGGGACCCAGTGGCATGGAGGGTGAGGGGACCGTCCAGGAGGACATGAGCGATTGAACGTCTTCTTCGCAGGCCTCCAATCAAGACCAGTCCTTAATGGTGGCGTACCCTGGAGTGACTGTGACACCTGCGTCATCGTCTGCCACCCACATTCCAAGCTCCACCCTCCCTCTTGCTACTCCCCAGTTGGCCAAGGCAGCCCCCCAAAAGATGGGTATCACCTTTACTGCAGGCACCTCCGACCCAGTGTCAGAGGCTGCGCTCAATCAGGAGGCTGTTGTTCTTTTACGGACTATCGCTGTAGGCCAGTCTGCACTTCTGATTACCATCCAGGTGCTGGCTGGCCAGAACACCCAGGTGCTGACTTACATAAATGGCCTTCACAGTGCCCTGTCTGGCCTACAGCGGCCATTCCATGGTCTGGCTTCCTCATTGGGCTCAGACTCCTACCCACCCCAACCTTGTGCATACTCCCATTCCTTCACCATCCGAAATCCGTCAACCCAGCCTTATCCCAAGCACACTCAAACACTTGCACTTATCCACTACAACAACCACAAGCATCACATTCTCACACCAACAAAGCAAACAAATACAGTCACACACATGCAGACACCACACATCCCACTGCCACCCCACAAACATATCCACAGGTACCACATCCACCATGACACAAACACACACCCACCACCAGCACACCCATAGACACAACACCCATGACTACACCGACACCACCAGAACACCCCCAGTCAGTGCACCCACCACTACACAAACACCTACACACACCAAAGGCACAGCCTCAGTCAGCACACCCACCCACCCACTATACCACCAACCAAACACACCACAAGCACACCCCCAGTCAGCACAACACAACCACACACAAATGTACCAGCACACCCACAGACACCACACCAATAGATACCATATCCACAACACACGCATCCACACAACACACATACTGAACCCAAAGCCTCACACTCATCCACCCAACAGACAATCAATAGGAGACACAAATCAAAACATCCAGCACATACACCAGACCCACACACGAACAACAGACACAGCCACTCCCTCCCAACTCGAACCCCCTCCCAATCACCCTGCCCTTTTCTCAAATGAAGATGTAATGTTTGACCTGGCCCTGATCCCTTCCTTCTCTCAGACCACTCCTCCCAAACGCAGACCATCCCACCTTGATGACTTAATTCCCTACCAAGTCCCAACCCACCCCTTCCACATTCCAAACCACCCCTTCCACATCTCACACCAACCCTTCCAAATCCAAACGAAACCCTCCTAAACCCAGGGAGCCCCCTCCGCCAATTGAGATCATTGAGATGCCTGCTTTCTGCCCCATAGATGCCTGTAGATGGCAAGTGTGGGCTGACAGCCCTTATGGCCCACATGGTCACTGTACACTTCTGTACACATGTACACAGTTTGCATGGATAGGTATTTAGGGATTTTATTATGATTTGAGTGAAGTATCAAATTTTTTGAAGAAAAAAAAATACTTTTATTTTGAGAATACCTTTGTCCTGGCCTTCTTTATGATTGTTACAAATTGTTTGCTGATGATGGTATTTCTGCTAATGTGTGAGCCATGCCCTTCCTCTCATTTGTGAGAGTGAAAACACAGGTTTATATATATTATTTATTTCTAAATGCATACATTAGTGATGTACATTAGTGATGGACATATTGATTTGGTGCATGGATTCTTCATGTTACTGGTCAATTACACCACACTTATATCTCTTTCTGATATTGTGACTGGGGAATGCATGTGTGTTTATTTTGACACGCAGTGTCAATGATATGCACATATGCATTACCCAGGGCACATGACACTTTGGGGTTAAACGTCTTCTACTGTTTGTCATCAATCGCAGACACCAAGGGGACATGTGAGCTTTATAGATCTCTGACATGTTTGTAGTTTAGAGGTAAGATCGGTTGTACACTCTGTGTTACCTCCCTTGTAGCATTTTGTATTGCAATTGCTAAAGTGTCATGGTGTAGAGTAGTTCCTATAGGGGATACTATTTCTACATTAGATATGTGAGCTGGGGACATTATTACACACACCTGTATGGACACAATTTTATTTAGGATTGCTGTGACTTATGGTATAGGTGTCCATTGCCATGAATGCAGTTAGTGCCAGATTGGTGGGTACTACTGACATCTCTATGTATGTTTTTACAAATTTTTCTAAGTTCGACACTGCAGGTATATATATTGCACGTAATTATACTGTTCTGATGCCGCGCACTACCGTGGCACTTCTCCATCAGACCGCCGTTGGGCCAGCAGTCTGCGTTTCGGGACACCGGCACCGCGGCGGCCCATTTTTCTGTCTTCATTTTGCTGCGGTGCTGCCTAGGAGGCACATTTTGTGCTCTGGGTCACGCTGCAGTCCCTGTCAGCCTGCCTGATTTTCCCCCTCCTCACCTCCTTGAGTTTTTCCTCTTCTTAACTCCTTTTACTTTTTCTTCTGTCTTCGTTTCTTCTTTTTTCTTGGTCTCCATATTGTCTTCTTACATGGTGTTCTTCTTCCCAGCATGCCTTTTTACTTTTCCTTTTCTACTTGGTCTTTTTTCCTATTCATTTCTATATGGTCTTTCCCAATCCAAGATGGTGTTGTACTTTCTTCCTGTTGTGTCACTTCCTATTTTCTGGTATATAAACACTTCTGCACTGGTTGTGATACTCGCTCCTGTTTTCCGTTTTTTTCCGTGTTCCTGCTTCTTCCTGCAAGATCATATTCTATTTTGTTTTTTTCCTTTTTTCATTGTTTTTTCCTCTTTTTCAGGAGTTCCTGTGGTAGAGGTTTTTTTCCCAAGTTTTTGAGTTTTTCCTCTGGGACTCCATCTAGATGGTACGGTCTGCCTTGGCGTCTTTTTCAGTCAGCAGCACCGTGGCTACTAGAAAGGGTCACCCCTATCTTGGCCAGTTCAGAACCAGTAAAAGACCGGGTGTTCCTTCAAGTTCTTCAGCTTATGGTGGTAAGAGACGTGCACACCGTGACAGATTGTAATGCCAAAAGAATCTGCGTTGCGTGACGACCAAGGAGGGACCACAGGATGATGTTGTAGAAAATGCACAATGCATGCTCCATACTGTGCAACAACAAGCTCAAGAATTACAACAACTGCGGGTAGAGAATACCACACTACGGCAAGCCTTGTCTTCTTGACCTGTGGATATACCGCCTGTGTCTACCTCAACACCTTGATATTCTGGAGATCCGCATAAAGTAAAAGAATTTCGGGACTCTTTGACAGTCTTCTTTGCCTTTCGACCCTTACAATTCTCATCTGACAAAGCCAAAGTGGGTTATTTGATCAGTGCCTTATCTGGCCCCGCACTAGCTTGGGCGACCCCTTTGGTCTCTGCTGAAGATCCTGTCTTAGATAATTATCCTGCCTTTCTTAAACTCTTTAAGCAGATATTTGTGCGAAGAAGCATTATGTGATACACAGCAAGGCAATCAGGATGTATTACAATCAATCAATCAAAAAATGTGTAGAGCGCGCTACTCACCTGTTAGGGTTTCAAAGCAGTGGGGGAAGGGAGGGGGCAGGGAAGGGTTCACTGTTCGAACAGCCATGTCTTCAGTTTTGTTCTGAAAAGCAGGAGGTCCTGGGTCTTGCGGAGGTCAGTGGGGAGGGAGTTCCAGGCCTTGGGGGAGAGGTAGGAGAAGGATCTACCTCCTGTGGTGGTGCGTTTGATGCGGGGGACTGTGGCGAGTGCAAGGTCGGCAGATCAGAGGTGGCGGATGGGAGTGTGGAAGTTCACTCTTTGGTTGAGGTAGGCTGGGCCGTCGTTGTGGAGGGATTTGTGCGCGTGGATGAGGATTTTGAAGGTGATCCTCTTGTCGATGGGGAGCCAGTGAAGGGATCTGAGGTGTGGTGAGATGTGTTCATGACGAGGGAGATCCAGGATGAGGCGTGCAGCTGTGTTCTGGATTCTCTGGAGTTTGCGTTTGAGTTTGAGTGTGATGCCGGCATAGAGGGCGTTACCGTAGTCTAGCCTGCTGCTGATTAGTGCGTGGGGGACAGTATTTCTGGTTTCTATGGGAATCCATTTTAAGGTTTTTTTCAGCGTGCAGAGTGTGTTGAAACAGAAGGAGGTGACGGCCTTGATTTGCTGGGTCATGGAAAGGGAGGGGTCCAGGATGATTCCGAGGTTGCATGTGTGGTTTGCGGGGGTAGGAGCGAGGCCTAGGGCGGTGGCCCACCAGGCGTCATCCCATATGGTTTTGTTGGGTCCAAAAATGATTATTTCGGTTTTGTTGGAGTTGAGGTGGTTGGCTGTCATCAAGGTGGCGGTGTCGAGGAGTGCAGCGTGGATGTTGGTTTTGGCGGTGGTGGGGTTGCGGGTGAGGGAAATGATGAGTTGGGTGTCATCTACGTAGGAGAGGATGGTGATTCCGTGTGGTCGGAGGATGTTGGCGAGTGGGGTCACGTAAATGTTGAAGACGGTGGGGCTGAGGGAGGATCCCTGGGGGACACCGCAGGTGGTTTTGGTGGCAGTGGATTGGAAAGGAGGGAGGCAGACTTTTTGTGTTCTATTGGTGAGGAAAGAGGTGAGCCAGTGTAGGGCTTTGTGTCGAATCCCTGCGTTGTGGAGGTGTGTGCGGAGTTTGTGATGGCAGACTTTGTCAAAGGCCTCGGAGAGGTCTAGGAGGATCAGTGCGATGGTCTCACCCTTATCATCTCTGGTTCTGATGTCGTCAGTGCATGCGATGAGGGCGGTTTCCGTGCCGTGGTTCTTGCGGAAACCAGACTGGGAGGGGTCAAGTGTGTTGTTTTCCTACAGGAAGTGGGATAGGTGTGTGTTTACTAGTTTTTCCACAACCTTGGCGGGGAAAGGGAGGAGAGAGATGGGGCGGTAGTTGAAGAGGTCGTCCGGGTCAGCTTTGGGCTTTTTTAGGAGTGCAGTGATTTCTGTGTGCTTCCAGGGGTCTGGGAAGGTGGCGGTGTCGAATGAGGTGTTGATTATGTCGCGAAGCTTGAGGGCGATGGTTGGGCTGGCTTTGTTGTAGATGCGGTGGGGGCAAGGGTCGGAGGGGGATCCAGAGTGGATGGAGTTCATAGTTGTTTCAGTTTCTTTGTCGGTGGTTGGGGCCCAGGTGGTAAGTAGGTTGGGGGTGTGTGAGGGGGGTCTGTGTTGGACGGGTAGGGTGTGTGCGGTGGGTGTGTGTGGTGTGAAACTATTCTGTATGTCTAGGATTTTGCGGTGGAAGTGGTTTGAGAGGGAGTCGCAGAGGAGTTGTGTATGCGTGGGGTCTATGTTGCTGGCTTTGGGTTTGGAGAGCTCTTTGATGATGGTAAAGAGTTCTTTGCTGTTGTGGAAGTTTCTATCTATGGGTTCCTTGTAGTATGCTCTTTTGGTGGTGCGACTGAGTTGGTGGTGAATGCAAATGGTGGTTTTGAAGGTGGAGAAGTTAGTGGTTGAGTGTTCCTGTTGCCAGGCTTTCTCAGCTTTGCGGCATTTGCGTTTGGAGTCTTGGAGTTCAGTGGTGAACCATGGGGCGTTTTTGATGATTCGGCTGGTGATGTTTTTTCTTGAGGGGGCGAGTGTGTCTGCGCAGGTGGTGATCCAATTTGTGAGGTTGTGGGCAGCGGTGTTGGGGTCGTTGGTGTGGGTGGGGGGTTCTGTACCAGTTGGGAGTTCAGGTGTTCTGTGGAGATCTTGTCCCACAAGCGGTAGGGCATGGTGTGTTGTAGGTGGTGTGTGGGGCGTTTGGCGAAGGAGAAATGAACGCAGTGGTGGTCGGTCCAGTGGAGTTTGGTGGTGTGGGTGTAGGTTATGTGTTGGCTCGAAGTGAAGATTGCGTGTAGTGTGTGTCCCGCTGAGTTGGTGGGTGCTGTGGCCAGTTGTTTTAGTCTGAGGTTGGTGAGGTTGTCTAAGAGGGAAGAGGAGTTGTGGTCTTGGGGGTTCTCCAGGTGAAAGTTAAAATCACCAAGGAGGATGTAGTCTGTGGAGATGAGCGCGTGAGGGCTGATGGTGTCGGCGATGGTATCGCAGAAGGGGGGGCGTGGCCCTGGGGGTCTGTGTATGAGTGTACCTCTGAGGGTGGTATTATTGTTTATGTGGATTAGGAAGTGCATGTGTTCTGCGCTGTCGAGGGTGTCGTGTGCGTTGGTGGTGACCTTAATGGTGTCTTTGTGCAGGATGGCGATGCCACCTCCTGGTTTGTTTGGGCGGTCTTTGCGTTGGAGTTTGTAACCGTCAGGGCCGCCATTAAGGGGGTGGGGTGGGAGGGTGGAGCAGCTGGGAGGAGGGAGGGAGGGCCAATGGGTGTGTGTGGGGAGCAGGCCACAGGGGAGGCAGCGGCAGGGGAAGTGGAGACCGGCCAGAGCCGGAGAAGGGAAATAACAGGCGGGGAGAGAGAGCGGTGCGAGCGCTGAGAAAGGGAGGGCAGGGGGGCAGAAAGGCGCAGAGCAGAGGATCACAGGGGGAGTGGGAGCTATGAAAACGGCAAATATGGAATACAAAAAATACAAAAAATACGAACACAGCAACTACGGAGTACACTGCAACTACAGAGTACAGAAATAGAAAGGGGGTGGTGGCAGAAAGGCGCAGAGCAGAGGATCATAGGGGGAGTGGGGGGCTATGAAAAACGGCAAATATAGAATACAAAAAATACGTACACGGCAACTACAGAGTACAGTATTACAATACATAACCCAGTTTAAACAGCTAGCAGCTGAGACCACTTGGGTGGAATGTACTTTTGTAACCCTGTTTCGCCGAGGACTTCAAGAAGAAATAAAAGATGAGTTGGTGCATCTACTCAATTTAGATCTCTGAAAGAACTGATGGATCAAGCATTGAATATAGAGTATAGAATGCGGGAACGTAAGATGGAAAAGCGAAAGACTCGCTTACAGTATCAGTCCGGATTACCCCGTTCCACAACCCGTCGTTCTGACGAAGTCCATCTTGAGGCCAATAAGTCTACAGAAGAAGAATCCATGCAGATAGATCTAGTCCGTGGTCCTTTATCTGACTCAGAAAGAGAGGATAGGTGACGATCGGGCCTTTGTCTATATTGTGTTAAAGCTGGTTACTTGATCCGGATGTGTCCTGTCCATCCTTCCAGACCTTTGAGAAATGCCTGCTCCTGCTCTCTGTGAGGAGGAAGGGGATGGGAGGAATAGACTTACCTTCAATATGTTCCTCCAGAGAGAATATCTCCGCTCTGTTCATACTGTCTGTTATGGTACAGTGTTCCCAAAGTCAAGAAGAGCAGGTTTTTGCTTTATTGGATTGTGGAGCCAGCGGTATATATTTGGATGAGACTTGGGCAAAAAAGAAAGAGGTATTCTACAAGTTCCTAAAGAAATGCCGGAACAGGTCCACACAGTTGATGGGTCTCCTTTAACCTCAGGACCAGTGGTGGATTCTACACCTACTCTCTGTCTGCGTTTTGGGAGACACCAGGAACACATAACCTTTGATTTGATATCCTCTCCAAATCATACCATGATATTAGGAATTCCTAGGTTAACTCGGCACAACCCATATATCAATTGGGAAACAAGAACAATATCTTTATCATCACAGTTTTGCCAACAGAACTGTTAATCCACAAACTCTTATTCGTCTCCAAAAGGTTTAATTCTTTCTTCCAAAGATAAAAACTGATCCATCAACATGATATAGGGAGTACCAAGTTGTTACCAAGAATACTGTGACGTATTCCAAAAGCCTTGCAAACCTGTTTTACCTCCTCATCGGGTCTATGACTGCGCCATTCCTTTGATTCCAGGAGAAGTGGTTCCCTTCGGACGTATGTATTCGTTGACTGAACAAGAAAAGAAGGTACTTAAAGAATACCTAGATGGTAATCTCCAGAATGCATGGGCTCCTCTTTTCTTCGTTCCAAAGAAAACAAAAGATCTGCGTCCCTGTGTTGATTTTCGCTGACTTAATTAAATAACCATCAAGAATCGATATCCCTTACCCCTTATTAGGGATATACTTGACGCTGTTCAAGGTGCCAAGAGATTTACAAAATTGGATTTGAGGGGTGCCTATCATCTCTTATGTGTCAAAGAAGGAGATGAATGGAAAACAGCCTTTCGTACTCCATTTGGCCATTATGACTACTGAGTCATGCCTTTTGTTTTAACCAATGTACCCTCCATATTTCAACGATTCATGGACTCCATATTTTCGGACTTATTGAATCTCAGTGTGGTGATTTATCTGGACGACATCCTAGTATATTCTTGTGTACCTGAATAGCATACTGAGTATGTACTTTAGGTCTGGGTCATGCTGCAGTCCCTGCCAGCCTCCCTGATTTCCCCCCTACTCACCTCCTTGGGTTTTTCCTCTTCTTTCCTCCTTTTTCTTTTTTTTTCTGTCTTAGTTTCTTCTTTTTTCTTGGTCTCAATATTGTCTTCTTCCTTGGTGTTCTTCTTCCCAGCACGGCTTTTTCCTTTTCCTTTTCTACTTGGTCTTTTTCCTATTCATTTCTATATGGTCTTTCCCAATCCAAGATGGTGTTGTACTTTCTTCCTGTTGTGTAACTTCCTCTGGTATATAAGCACTGCAGTTCCTTTCTTCCCTGCGTTGCAAACACTTCCGCTTTGGTGGTGATCCTTGCTCCTGTTTTCTGTTTTTTCCGTGTTCCTGCTTCTTCCTGCAAGATCATATTCTATTTTGTTTATTCCCTTTTTTCATAGTTTTTTCCTCTTTTTCAGGAGTTCTTGTGGTAGAGATTTTTTTCCCAAATTTGGGGCTTTTTCCTCTGTGACTCCTTCTAGGTGGTACGGTCTGCCTTGGCGTCTTTTCCAATCAGCAGCACCATGGCTACTAGAAAGGGTCACCCCAATCATGGCCAGTCCAGACCCAGTAAAAGACCGGGTGTTCCTTCAAGTTCTTATGCCTACGGTGGTAAGAGATGTGCAGACCATGACAACTGTTGTTTGAAAACCTTGGGTGAAGGAACTCGAGTCCAGAGCTACTGTACAGTGGCAAGTCTAAGGATAACAGGAAATAAAGTGACTTATATCCGGTTCCAGCAATGAAGAGGTTGGCTGTTCTGTTGGTCCAGGAGCAGAGGCATTATTGGCACGATTTGGTTCATATCTGCAGGAAAAGGGAAAAGTGGAAAAAGGCGAGTTTTGAGCTTTTATCCCTCCCAATCCGCCTACTCAGGTGTGGAGGTTTAGCTTCCACATTTGCGTTGGAGGGACTGCACATCCTGATTGGGTCTACAGTCAAAGGGGCTGGAGTCCGGCTGCCAGCTGTTTTTGCCTATGTCGCCAATGAGGTCAGTGATGGGGGACCGTTGGTGGTCTTTCGTCTATAGACCAACTGACATCTAAGTCGGGCGGATGGACCGTCATGGAGGCAGGTGGGTTTTCAGACTCAAAACCGGCTGCGGGCCGCTACCACCAAGATCTAAATGCTGCCCTGTGTAATTTTTTATGGCTAACAGGGTTCAGCACACTTTTGTCTTCTAAGACAGATAAAAGAAGATTTGTTGGTGATATTTTCTCAACAGGAAGGGTCAACACAATAGGGCCCACTCAGTGCACAGGAATCAACAAGGCTTACCCGAGATTTTGCAAACAGTCTTAATGTGTTAGAGGATAGTTTGATTGCTCATGATTGGCATGGCTCAGCATACTTCGTGTGGCCAAAAAGTCAGAGTGCAGTTCATATATTTCATATGGGAATAGTCAGCAGAATGGGACCACATGCTAGAGAATCAGCATGGCTAGCCTAAGTCATCATGACTAGCCCTAAATTGGTAGCAGGTAGTTTGATTTTTCCTAGATGAAAGGGCTCAGCATCTTTTGATCTTAAACCAGTACAGGCAGATTGTGGGTCATATCTTCACAATAGGAAGGGAGAGCAGAATAGGGCTAAGTGCCCAGGAATCAGGAACACTTGGCCATGACATTACAATCACTTTTGAAGTGGTAGGTGTTAGCATCTTTTTCTTGGCCAGCAGGATTCAGCGTACTTTCATGTGCTAATGCCAATAAAAGCGTATTGCAGGTTGTATCTTCACAATGTGAAAGGCCAGCAGTATGGGACAAGCCCTCCAAGAATTGCCAAGGGTAGCTAGGGACATTGCAAACAGCCTGAAAGAGGTAGGGGGTAGTTTGATTTTTCTTGACTGACAGGTTTGGCGTACTTTCATCTTCTAAAGCAGATAAAGGCAGATTGGAGGTCAGATCTTCGCATAGGGAAGAGTAGGCAGGGTGTGGCCGACTGCCAAAGAATAAGCAAGGCTAACTTGAGACACTGTCACCAGCCTTAAAGTAGTAATGTGTAGTATGACTTTCCTGAAAATGTGCCTACAAGGCAAACGTTCTGCTCTCCCAGGGCAGACTTCAGCTGCAGTATGCTGCAGACACAATCAACACACTGCTGGCTAGAGCCCTCATTTAGAGAAGCTGAAGTAGGAGTTGTCTAGGAAAGAAATGGCACCTATTGGCCTCTATTGTTTTAGATCAAATGCCTCTTTTTAGAGGTGATAGCAAAGTTAATGAGGGGAAGGAGGAAAAAGGGAAGGGCCTAGACAGAGAAGATAGTAAGAAAAGTTTGCTCATTAAATATGTTTTTTGCACGGCTCACAAGTCAGAGAAGAGCTGAGCTAAAATTGAACGAAATGAGAAAAAACAAATCTGTACCAAGCTGCTGTCCCAGGCGTGCGGAGTTTGCATCATTTGCTTTTGCATAATTGCTAAAAATCTCTGCAACCTTATGTGTAATTACAAGAAATACAAAAATGTGATTTAGTTCTATAGTTTACAACAAAATGTGTCCTCACGTCATTTTTTATGTGAGGACACGTATCTTGCAGGAAAAAAATAGTGCAGAATCCTAAAGCACTGTGAACAATAGTTGCTGGCTTTTTGTTGTTCCCATCCGTTTGTGGTACATTAGTAGCTCAAATGACACATTTGTTGTAAATTATTACAGTAAATGATGCATAATAACTACACCTGGGTGGAATTTCAATTACACAGGAGTAATTGTAGTAATTTTGGTAATACCACTTTACTCTTTGATGTGGAATTACCCCTACTTGCATAATTACGAGTAATTTTCTGGAAAACAAACTCTACCCACGAGCGTAAATAGCGGGCACAAGCCGCCGCTCGCTATTCATTCCACTACATTTAGAGCTATTTCTCAGCACAGAATTCATCTTCTCGTTCATTTTGAACAGAAAATAAGAGCTAAATGCCAGGAGTAAATTAGAGGAAATCCTACTACAGGAGCACATTTAGCGGAAGCATGTGGCCGCTCGCCCTCGCCATTCGTATTCTGTTGCATTTAGCACTATTTCATAGCGCAAATTGCCCCCTTGAAGCCATTTTGGAATTGAGGGGACACTTTTATGCTAAAAATAGTGCTAAACACAAAATGACTCTTCTCGTTTAGTTATGTATAATCTTCTGAAATCCTTAGGTTATTCTGCATGATTACGCTACACAGACTAGCAGAAGTTACCCCCACCCCTAGTAAAAATGTAATGTTGCATAATGGGATAATTTGGGGAATTTCACATAACAAGCGTACCTCAAAATTCCAAAACTTACGCACTGGCATAATTAAAATTTCACCCAAGCTTAGTCAATGGAAACAGGGTAAGTCTCCTTTCACCACATTGTCTCTTTTTTACCCTGAAATGTCATCTACTAATAATATTGAAAGTGGAAGTTGTCAGGGATGAAATTCTAGAAGATCGGGAGGATCCCTCCACATGTAAGCTAGAAAAAGAAAGGGTCTCTGATCTTAGAAACGTATTGGGCTCACATGGAGGAGGGATAACAAAAGGAAAATTGAGGCAGGCCAATTTACTCTTGTTCTGTCTTGTCAGCAACCTACCAACCACTTCATCTTTCTCCCTTGCATGTGCAGGGTGGCAGTCTGGTTAAGGTCTGAGCCAAGATCCAACTAGGGTTCACCCATCTTTGGTAGCCTTCTGGAGCTTGAGAGGAACCTGGGGCTGGAATGGCTGTTCAAAATTTTGGTTTCCTTCAGCCTAGCAGGAGTAGGTGGTATTTGGGCCTTTTAACAATTGTTTTGCTTCTGCTAGGGCCAGCCTTGATTGCTGTTCCACTTCCATCACCCCTCATGGGGTGAACTTATTCAGCAGCAGGCAGTGTCCCTATCTATGAATAAAAAACGTAAATGGCTACTGCTCTTGACACCAATTCCCATTCTGCCCATCCTTTTACTCATTTAACAGCATCTCTGACTAGCTCACGTTATAATATGGACTATGGTGTTTTCAGTTTGTTTCCCCGTCTCTAAATACAAAACAAATGCAGGCAATGGATGTTCTTTGAGAGACAATTAATGCTGTTAATCATGATTGTCAGATAGCTGTGCAGATGGACAAGCCCAGGAAAGTAAAAATAAACGTTTTGCACTGAAGTTTAAATAGCTGCACATGACAAGTATTCATATTTTTAGACTAAAGTATGCTTGCATTAAATACATGACCCCTTGCATCATTAAAGGTGAACAGACATCAAAATGTGAATGTGCATTTACTGGTGAAATAACTGTGGAACTAGACTGGTTTAAACTTTACTTTTCCAACCGTTGCAAAATATGAATATATACTGATAGGAGAAGAACAAAATAAATGTAGCTAGATACAGGTGGAAAAGTGAAACATGTAAAACCATAAAAATGCACACCCTAAATATAATTTGCAAGTTTATCTCTCACATACCATCACTCAGTGATCCGCCAGGCGTTGCATCCAGTAACACAATTATTAGAAATGGGGTCTCTAGTTGACAGTGGTTTGTACCCTGTCCAAGTAGTGACCCTCATTCTAGTCAGGGTAAGGGAGATACCCATCTAGGATAACACCTGTGTACCTCCTTGGTAGCTTTGTACCATCAGTCAGGCTTATCTGAGAGGCAATGTGCAAAGTATTTGTTCACACACAGTAACACAGTGAAAACACTATAAAAGAACGCCACACCATTTTAGAAAACTAGCCAATATTTGTCTGAATAAAACAAGACCAAAACAACAAAAAATTGACATACACAAGCAAAGATACAATTTTTCAAAGATTAAACTTCAGTATAGCGCTTAGAAACACAATAGCTCCGACTATCATGACGTCTTGACGGAGTCGGTCCCAACAGTCCGACACCAATCGCAAGGGACTGCAGGCCTGTCATGGAGTCACACAGACCCAAGGTACAGTGCCTTTGAAAACAATGAAACAAAGGCATTGCAGGGAGTAGGGAGGTGAGGTGCCACTGGAGCTGGTGCGGCATCGGTTCCTTACTGCTATCGGGGAGGTAAGGTATCAGTCCCTTACTGCTAGGGAGGGGAGGCGTCAGTTCCTTACGGTTGCAGGGGAGGTGATGCAGCGTCCATGGCGAAGCTTTGGTTCCTTACAATCCGACAAGGTCGATGAATCCAGCAGGGCAAGATATGAAGCATCGACTTCGCAGTGGCGCTATCACACCACTGGGCCACAGGTGCTGCAGTGGAGTCAGGTGTCCCAGACATAGCACTCAGGACTCACGCTGTGGCCGGACTTTAGAGGCGCTGCAGCAGCGACTGGCTTGGGGTGTCGGTCACCGTCATTGCACTGAGCAGGGACCACAGCTCAGGTGCAGGCAGCAGCACAGAGTCAGACAGTGGTGTCCGGTTCCAAAGTCACTCTGGAATCAATGTAACTGGTTTCGCCTTAGTTTCACCAGAACTCACTCCCAAGGGCCCAGGGACTGGATTTGGTACCACTTGTCAAGTCAGGATTTTCAGCAAAAGACCCCAGGTGCTGGCAGAGAAGTCTTTGCTGTCCCTTAACAGGAGGCAAGCTCAGTCCAATCCCATGGAGAAGCTTTGGACGCAGGATCTAGAAAGCAAAGTCCAGTCCTTACACTTTCTCAGAGTGTGGGGTGGTAGTCCCAGGTGACTGGCACCCTTTGTCCACTCTCCCTCCCACCAGTTTAGGGGTGGTATCCTGAGACTGATCCTCCAGGTCCGGGTCTGTACCCTTAGGCAGGACAGGAGTCACGGATGAGTTCCACCTCTCCCATTCGCTGGGCGCTGTTCTCTCCTTTTGGGAGTGATACCCCCAGAATCCAGAACTGTTGGGGCACTTGGCACAGCTGTCCTGCACAATTCTCCGACCAGTTCAGGAGTTCAATCCTGCAACTGGTCCCCCAACCCATGGGCTGTACCCTTAGGCTAAGCATGAGCCTTGCAAGCCAGGACTTCCAGAGGAGTACAACCCCACCCCCACCAAGAGAAACACATCCCTCATGTTTTGTATGAGAGACAGCCTGGTGCAGGTCTCCAGACTCCTGTACATCTGACAGAGCATCAAGCCTTCCACAGCCAAAATAGGCATCACCAGGGTAATTCCTGGGGTGCTCTGACCTCAGAACAGTCAACCCCTGGCACACTGATCCTCCCACTGGGTATAGTCTCTCCCTCTCACCCCTCCATCTAGACTCCTGCACCCTCCTCTCCAGAATGGTGCTACCAGACACCAGAACTGGTGGGATGCTATTAGCAGCTCCCCCCAGTTCTCCTGACAGTATGGGACTCCCATCAGTGGATGGTCTCCTGGTACAGACAGATTCTCCTGCCTGTGCTCCCTCTGAGGGCAATCCAAGCACTGGGGCTTGAGATAGGGCACCTGGGGTCTGTGCCCACTCCCACCCCTTCTCCTACTCCTGGAAAGGACGTGGGACCCTTCTCCCCCGCTATAACACTGGTACCTATCTGGATCACTGCAACCCTCTCACACACTCTGAAGGGGAAAATCTGAGCAATCGTCTATGGGGTCATCCCCCAATGCCATCCCAGACACTCTGGCAGTCACCCAGAGGTCTGACTCCAGTGCAAGCTCCATGGAGTCGGAGAACTCACACTCCATCAGGTGTTATCATTGCTTTGTAAAACTGTGACTGTACAGATGCTCCCTAGCAATCAAATTGTACAGCCCCTCACATGTTTCTTACCATACTGCCTTTCACCCAACAGCCCAGTGCCTTGAAAAAGTAACCCACTGCATCCCCCATCTGGAGAGACAGTATCTGACTGCCCTGCAAACTCAACCTACCCTCTTCTGGGGTGACTGCTTACTCCCTAATCAGGGCTACCTCAGTGGGGGGTACACCTCTCCCTATCACTCCTTTCTAGAGCCAGTAGTGTCCCTCCCACAACCAGGAATATGATTCCCCGTGCCAGTTTCCCAATCCACCTCAGGGACCCTGCACACCTCTGGAGGCTACCTCATATGCCTGAGCCTACTGAAGTATGTCATCCCCCTCCTTAGAAACCAAGTTTCTGGGTATGTGGACCTTTTCTTCAGCACTGGATATGGTACTTTCGCCGCCACCCTCTGAGCTGATCTCAGTCTTCCCCGCTTCCAGCTCCATCAGACTGAGCTCCTGAGCTAAAAGAGCTTTCATCTCTTCAAGGGCCAGTCTCATTTCCTCAAAAGCTTTTTCGGTCTCCTGTTTTGACCTGAGCTTTACCAGGCCCAGCTTGAGTTTCCTGGCTCTCCGCCTATTCTCCAGCGCCTCTGGAGATAGGCCTGGAAAGGAAACACTGCTGCCAGCTCTGGAGGGAGCTCTTCCACCATGCAGACTTCCCCCCCACAGGCGATAATGGTTGCTCCAGCCTTTCCAGGTGCAGACTTTGTTCCTCCTCCTCCACAGCATCATTCTCATCAAATTAAACTGGAAAGATATTTCAAGGCAATCCCCATGTTAACCTAAGGAAGAGGTAGGCCTTGCAATAGTGAAAACCAAATTTAGCAGTATTTCAGTATTGGGTCACGTAAAACACACTAGTACATTTCCTACCCTTTAAATACACTGCCCCCTGCCCTTGAGGCTGTCTTGGGCCTACCTTAGGGGTAACTTACCTGTAAAAAAAAATGGACGGTTTTGGCCTGGCAAGTGGGTGCACTTGCCAGGTCGAACTGGCAGTTAACACTGCCTACATAAACACTGCAGTGGGAGGTCTGAGACATGTTTACAGGGCTACTTATGTGGATGGCACAGTCAGTGCTGCAGGCCCACTGGTAGCATTTTGATTTACAGGCCCTGGGCACACACACTCATTATAACATTGGCGGTACATACTGCCTACCGCCGCGGCGACGGCCGCCAAAAGACCGTCACCGCGGTGATGGCTGCCAAAAGACCGTCTCCACGGCTACCAGCCGCCAGCCAGATTATGACCACAGCCGGATTTCCGCCAGAAGGATGGAGGAAATCCGGCTGTGGCCATGCTGGCAGATGACCGCCGCCAGTAGACCGCCGCAGACTGTATCATGACACTTGATGCGGCCTGGCGGTGTTCTGCTGGCGGATGCTGCTGCTGGCAGCAGCGCCCCATCCCGTCTCCTGCGGAGGACCCCCTCACAAAAGGTAAGTCGGGTGCTCCGACAAGGGAGGGGGGGTGTTGTGTGTGTGTGTGAGGGGTGTGTGTATGTCTGTGCGTGCGTGAATGCAGGTGTGTGTTGCGTGTTGTGTGTGTGTGTATGTATGGATGTGTGAGTGCGTATACGTTGTGTTGTGTGTATGCGTGTGTGCCTTTTTTTATATAAGTGTGTGTGGATGTGTGTGTGAATGGATATCTGCATGCATGCTTGATTGTGACAATGAGTGTGTGAATGAGTGTGTGCGTGTGTGAATGAAGGTGCATGAATGAAGGGGGGGTCTGGAGAGGGAGGGAGGAGGTGGGGGAAACCAGGGGAGTAGGAGGGGGCGGGGAGAACCCCTATCAGTGACAGGTAAGGAATTCCCTGTCACTGATAGTGCCTACCACCATGGTTTTTGTGGAGGTACGATTGCCACGAAAACCATGGCGGTAGGTGGGGTCATAATCCCTCAGGCGGGCTAGTGACGGCCGCCGAGCTGGAGACTGAGATCTCCAGCCCGGCGGCCGTTACCGCCGTGACGAACAGTGTGGTACATTGGCGGTTTGGATTGAGCCAAACTGCCAATGTCTTAATATGGGGAAAAGTACCGCCAGCCTGTTGGCAGTACTTTTCTCCATTTCACCGCCGTCCGCCGGGGTCATAATGACCCCCATAGTGCGCTGTACTAGGGACTTACTAGTAAATTAAATATGCCAATCATTGATAAACCAATTACCAAAGCAGTTTAGACAGAGATCATAAGCCCTTTAGCACTGGTTAGCAGATGTAAAATGCCCATAATCCTAAAACCAACAAAAAAAGGTCAGAAAAAAATAGGGGGAAAAGGCAAAAGGTTTGGGGATAACCCTGCAAAAAGGGCCAGGTCCAACAACAATGGTCACCATACAGAACATAAAAAAAAGTCCCACATAGGCTCAAAACAAAAACAACAACCTTCCGACCACACACAAACTTCATGTGTAGATTTCTATCCATGTGGGTAAGTTCTTCAGTATGCCACACAGGGGTAATAAGCAATTTACAAAGTCAAATTGTATAAAATAGGTTGTTATACAAAAATATATACCAAAAGCACAGTTTAAGAAAAGTTTCTGTTACGCCAGAGTAATCTTGCATGGTTAACTAAAATGTGCTTCCTTGCCCTGTGTGGATCTTCTGGTAAGTAACTGGTAAGTTGACGTTTTTTTTTATTTCCTTTTATCTCTACTTCATTAAACTGGGAGTTTAAACTCAAAAGTGGACTCATACCATCAAGTTGTACTTGACGAATGAGTGAAAAGCCTCTCCCATTGGATCTACTGTCAAGGCTGTACTGCTTTGTGTATGTGTGCAGTGATGCTGAATTCACGGCCTGACATGTCAATGACAGGCATTCCATGTAGAAAGGGCCCCAAGTTCTTCTAGAGGCTGCTTTTTAGCCAAGGAGTAGCTGGGCTTAATGCAAAGGACTATTTCACATTGAAAGAATCCTTTTTTTCATCCCCTTGCCTTTCTATTCCCAACAGAACCCCACAAAAAGCTGATTGGCCACCAATGGTCTTTAATGCAATCATTGTAAAAGTGTAAGGCTCTTTAAGGGGTTCAGCCAATAGTGTCTCCCCTCCTTCTCTATCAAAAGGTGAGGCAGGGCAAAGAACATTGGAAGGGGGATGGATTGCCCAACGTGAAAAGGAGTCACAACTTTTGGCAAAATGCTACCCTGGTCCCAGCACCAGTTTGTCCAGAAAAAAGGAAAGTGTAGGGCAGTTACACAGAAGAGCCTGGAGCCCACTATCGCAAGAATCTGAACTGATCCTGACAGGGAAAACAGTCTTACTGTCAGAAGATGTAATGAGCAGCTAGCTGTGCATTGGCCTGAGGTAAGTACATATGAGAAACATCAGGAAACATCAGGACCAGATTAAGTTCCCACTGTGGCATGACAAATTGTGTAGGAGGGAAATGTGTGTCAAAACTTTTAAAAAACTGCAAGGCCTTGCTGACCAAATACAAAACAAATAACAAATATCTGACAGTTTTGCCTGCAAAATGTCTGTGCTGTGGACTCCACACCAAGCCACAAATTTGTCTCAGTGCCTGACATAAATAGGCTTTGCAGAAGGGCGCCAAGTAGCCAGGGTGACATTCACAACTTTGGTTGGCAAATCAAATGCAGCCAACTGTTGCCACTCAATCTCTACCCTTGGATGTGTAGATTGCTCATGTTTGTGTGGACAACCCTGCCCTGTTGCTGTGACAGAAGCTCCTCCCCAAGTAGTAGTCTGATTGGAGGGCAGACACTTAGAAGGTTCAGGTACCACACTCTCCTGGCCCAGTGTGGCCCAAGTCTAAGATGACTTGAGCCTGATTGTTCGTGATTTTCTTCAGAACTCTGGGCATGAGAGGCAGGGGCAGAAAGGCATACAGGAGTCATGATTTCCACTCCAGCCGAAATACACTTTGCTAGGGAAATCCCTCACTGGAACTCCAACACAGTAAGTTTGGACACTGCACATTCTCAGTGCAGGTAAAGGGATCTAGCCAGAGTTCTCACCATTGTCAGAAGACACCTTTTGCCACTTCATGGTACAGACTTCCTTAATTATCTGCCATGTATCGCCGGCTGAGCTTGTCTGTCCTGGAGTTCAAGGATTCTGACAAGTGGGTAACTATCAGGAAAATGCCCTGACATTTCAACCACAACTAAAGGTGCAAAGCCTCCTGGCACAGGACCCTGGACCCTTCTCCAACCTGCTTATTGCTGTGCCAAATGGCAGTGGTGATTTCTGTGAGAACCTGCACTAGCCTCCACTTGACAGATGGTAGAAAGGCCTTCAACACAAGATTAATGACCTGCAACTCTAACAGATCGATATAAACCTGGATTTCCACTAGAGACCAAAGTCCTCTTTTCTCCACCATTCACAGATGACCTCTCCCACCCAGCAATGATGAATTTGTCACGACTATCAGCTCTTGGTGGGCAAAGGAGACAAGTCTCCTGCTGATCAGGATGTGGTCGAGCAACAGATCTAGTGCAATTTCCTTGAAAACCTGGACAACATTTAAAAAGTGTCTGTGGAGCTAGGCCCACTGAGATCTCAGATCCTACTGCAGAGCCTTCATATGACACCTGGTGTAGTCAATAAGCCGAATGCAGTAGACTAAATGCTAAGGAGCTTCAAAGTTGCCCTCACTGAAACCCAGGATAGAGGATGATCCATTGGGGTCATAGACTAAATGTCCTGGAGTCATTGCAACCAAGTCAATGCCTTGAACTGCACCGTGTCTAGGACAGCTCATAAAAAAGGAAGCCTCAGCAAAGGAGTTAGGTGTGACTTTGGCCAATTGATCAAGGACCTCAATGTTTTCAGTTGCTCACTGTCGTCTGGAGGTGGTCTACTACTGACTGTAGCAAGCCAATCTTCAGCAGCCAGTCGCTGGGGTTGAGGAAAACTGGTATCCTTAACTTCAGATTATGGGCAGCAATCACTGCTATCACTTTTGTAAACACCCAAGAGGCACTAACCAAGGGGGAGCATACAAACTCAAAATGCTCTGGGACAACCTTGAATCTCAGATAATGTCTTTGAGACTTCAGGGCAGGTATAATGAACTACGTATCATGCAGGTCCAAGTTAACCATCTAATTATCTGAATCCAGGGCAGGCAGAACCTGGTAGTAAGATGGATAGATGCTCATCTGAGTGCCACTCTGATGGGGAGGATGCTGCTTAGGGTCAGAAAGAAACAGAATGGCATAGATCTGGATCACCCATCTGTTGAATGTGATGGTTTGCCACCCTGGGAGAATAGATTGCCACCTGAAAGCAAACTAAAGAATCTTGGATGCAAATGCTGCAGGGGAGTGGAACTGGGACTGGGTAGATCAATGCCCCTGGTGACCTGCTTGTTGCAGGCTTGATCCATGTCCCTGATCACAGAAGGACTGGGGTGACTGAAGTGTGGGGGGGAGAGAATCTGGCCTAGCCTGTACACCTACCCTTTGGAGTAGTCTTGAGAGGCCAGATGTATCATTTTTCCAAATAGCGATTACCTAATTGCAATTCTCTGCGAATTGCAATTACGTAATCGCTATTTGAATGTATGAAACTCCAGGAGTTTCATTTAGTGATTCCTAATGGCTCGCAAATTGACCTACCTCATTAATATTCATAAGATACCTCACAATTTGCGCCCCAATGTGAATGGCTATAATCACAGGGATGGTTGCCTGCTAGGCTCAGCAGACCATCTTGTCTGTGATTGCTTTTAAATAAAGCAATCTTTTTTTTTTTAAATGTAGGATGCGATAATAAAATGAAAATGAAAAGTTTTCTTTTCATTTTTTAAGAACAGGCAGTGGTCCTTGGGACCACTGCCTGCTCTTAAAAAATGTTTTTGCATCCATTTACAAAGGGGATGGCCCTTGACACGCCCCTTCCTAATACTAAATCGGTATGTAGTCGCAATTCCAACTAACCATTCGGTAACCGAATCGCAAATTGAATTTCATACATACCAAAATGCATTTTTGGGCCATTTGTGATCACCAAAATGCATGATACATCTGGCCAGAAATGCTGTAACTGATGGTAAAAATCTCTGACAAGTGTTGAAAGACTTTCCTTAAAGCATTTAAGGCAGTGTCAGCTTTTTCACCACATAGGAGGGATCCCTTGAAAGGCATAGCCATGAAGGATGCCTGCACATCATCTGGTTCCCATCCACAAATGACAACAGAGCATCACGCTAGCACTAACTGCTCACCGCAGGCAATCTGTAGTATCCAGTTATGCACAGATTACATATTTGGTGCGACATCTTGACTTCCTTGAAAGGTATGAGTAAAGAAGACTCTAACTTTTTCCTGGACCGCTGGTAAAATATCATTAACTATGCCCCAGAGGATGTGCATATATTAACTGAACAGGTAAACTGTGCTCACCAACCTCAAGGCTAGGCTGGCTGGAGAGAATATTATTTTTCCGAATTCCTCAAACCCTTTTTTCTCCCATTCCAGGGGGTGGTGAGGAATACATTAGGATTCAACTTGCTGGTGGAAATTTGCGTGAACAAACTCTCAGGAGTAGGATACTGCCTATAAAAATTAAGGTCATCAGGTGGAGGTCTGTGGCATCTGGCCATCTGCCTGTTCACAACTGGTTAAGAACAAGGCTTAGACTGAGTGACTATCTGAGTGACTGCTAGGGCTTCGTTTAAACGGGGGTAAGGGCTCAGAGGAAGGAGGCCCATGCTGCAAAACATCTGTAAGGACATTTGCCTTAACTTGAGCAGACAGAAGGACTTCAGCAGCATGCCTAATACCCACAAAAAAGGAAGCACTCTCTTCTGTTGGTGACACAAGGAGGGAAACCAACCCTATATCAAGGGACGTATGAAGCCCACTGCCCTCTTGTAAATCCATGTATAAACTGCTTTCATCATCAATGTGCATGTAAATCATTCCAATAATCATCATTGTCATATCCGAGTTCTTGTAAATTCTGGTCATAAATGGAACCAAAAAGACGATGGAGCCTCTGAGGCAGCTCCACTGTAAAGGTTCTAATACTGTCTGAATCAGGCTGCATGGGAACTGGGTGCGCTGAAGTGAAGTCAGAGCATGACCTCGTCCGGGTCAAGACAGATTCGGCCCCGGGTCAGACATCATAGTTAGAGCTGGATCCCTATCCAGAGCTGGCAATGTCAGGACTTGGGTAGCATTTTGGAGCCAGAATGGAAATGAGTACCAGAGTCAGTGCAGAACCTGCTATTGACTCTATGGGTTCAGACAGTGTTGAAGATGGATCTGCAGGCCTTGACTAGACTGGAGGCACGCACTGATCCCTGGGTCCCAAAGGCGCACCAGAGGGAGCTGGGAGAGTATCAAAAATGCTCAGTGGGCCTTCTTAATGGCCTCCACCACATGCAGCGCTGCTTAGGGCCTGAGGAACGTGAGGCACATCAGGATCAATTGCAGAATCAGTTCCTAGATTGGGAATCAGGAGCAAAATCAATTGGCACCTTGATGTCCTCTCAACCTCTCTTTAGATACAGAGTGGTGAGATGGGGTTGAGATCAGCTTTGCCTTATGTTTCCTCATCGATTCAGACTTCAACTTACTAGATGACTGCACCCGCAAAGAAGACCGATCATGGGATAGGCCTTGAGAGAAGTAGCAGGTTCTTTCCCTCAACTCGGAGTGGGAACAGGACTTAACATGAGGTCTGTGACTTCTTCCTATGTTTGATGACCTAAAGCTTTGTTTTGCGATCCCAAATCACTTTTAGGTACATGAGGGAACACTCATTGCATGACTTACAGCTGTAGCCCAAGCCCAAATTCTAAAGTCAAACCTCGTGGGGTAAGTTACAAATGTCTGTTTTCTAGTCACAGCATGGTTTGAACCCTGTGATTTTAGGAGGGGATATAATTCCCCTGCACAGTGGAATTCGATTTGAAAATTGCCAAATGCTGACAGAAGAGCTCCAGATCCGCTTTTGAAGGTGGGGGAAGAAAGGAACTGATGTGACTGTGCAGGGGTGGCACTTGAATGTAGCTTCGTTCCATTCCTTCTGGGCTGGAACAAAGTCAACGTAGAGTTACATGGCACCATCAAGCAGTGCACAGCATCACTGCTATGAAACGTTTCCAGATCCATCCGGCACCTGGCAAATATTCTAAAGGGTAGGAATCTGTGGTTCAAAGCATCCATTAGAAAAAAAGTGTTATGAACAATGCACAAAACATCAAAACGAATAACAGGAAGCCAATGCAGCTTCATGTAAACATGTCAAATTTCCTAAAATATGGACAAGATGCCGTGCTAATGATCTATGCTCCTGGAATTGTTTTTAAAAACAGTAAGGAAGACCAAGATAACACACTTTGGTATAGTCAGGCATGGACATAACCCTGGCATTTACCAACCAGGCTCTAAGACGCAGATGAATGAATGGAATAATTTCCCTTAACAGTTCTGTCTGATAGTAAAAGGAACTGACAACTTAATTGAACTCCTAGGAAAGATTAAGGGCCTGATTTAGAGTTTGGTGGAAGGTTTGCTCCATCACAGCGGTGACGGATATCACATCTGGCGGTGACGGACGGGATGTCCGTCACCGCTGTGATTGAGTAACCCCTCAGTCAAACTCTAAAGTAGGCCCTAAATCCTTATTCATGAAGCAACAATTGCGTTTTACTTTATCTAAGAGGGCAGGGCCAAGTCCCAGGATAAAAGACTAATGTGAAGACAGCCAAGCAGATTTCTGATTCAGAAATGTAACTTTCATTTTAGAAGCATTAAGCTTCAAAACGCCTGCATTTACCGATCTTAAAATATCAGTAAGACAGCTGTTAAGAGTCTCTTCAGTAAGGACAGAAGGCTTATCAAATCTCAAACTTCAATGAAAGTCATTGGCATACAAAATCACCCTCACCTTTTAGGGCTTAGTGATGTTAGTGTGTGGTGCATTTAGATGTCAAAAAGAATGGTGCATAGAAAAACCCTCTGAGCATTTTACAAATGACATATCTTCCAAGTGATTAGAAGACAGAGTAAGGGACTGGCTTCCATCAGAATGAAAAGAGACATACCATTCTCTTGTTGCGCCTTGCAAACCCACCTTTGTCCTACACTGAATAAGGGTTGAATGGCCCGCCATGCAGAAAGTTGCAGAACAATCAAGGTAGATGAGTCAGGTGGTGGTACAGTCATTTACTGCCAGTCTGAAGTCATATGGGACATTTTTTTAGCAGATTTGGGTCAATGTTCCTAGTTGGAAGCCTATCTGGCTGATATCTAAGAGCTGGTGTTCTTCCAAGTGCATAGAAAACAAACAGGCAATGTACTTCTCGCTAATTTTAGCAAAACCTGGATACAGTGAGAATGGTTTATAGCTGGCTTCCATGACAGCCTCTAAATTTGGCATCTTCAAAAGGCATATGATATAACCCCTTTTTCCACTGTTTGGGAAGAAAATGCAAAGAAAATGAGGCATAAAGAATGGTCTCATTGCAGGTGTTATTGTATAACTGAATGATTTTAACCTGGCTACCACAGATATGTCATCCAGACTTAAGGGACAAATGTAAGACACGCATCTCTACTAGGGTGTTGATGATTTAGCAATAAATAGGCATTGTTTATAGTGCTTCAGATGGATTCCTATGAACCTCATGAGAGTGGCATCAGAATAGGAATGGCACAGAACCCATTCTTCTTGACACACCTTAAGCCTGTCACATTTACGTTCAACTTAGGCGATGAGTTCTGTTATTTTGGTGCATATTGGAAGAAGCTATTTGAATGTTTATTGTAAACCTTTGTTAAAATTGCGGCACAAATCATCCGAGTCTGAAAAACAGATAGGAGCAGTCCACAGATGATGAAGTCTATCAAAAGCTACAGGGCATTCAATTTATTCCAGGGATGAAACTTTCTTGCCTCTCTTGAAGGGCAACAGAGAGACGGTTTCCTGAATTGGTATGGGTTGAACACTGTCAATGCATGATCAGTCCTGATAAGAAGCATGACCTGGAAATGATTTAGAGTTTAGCGGATTGGTTACTCTGTCACAAATATGATGGATACCCCATCCCCCATATTATGGTCTCCATAGGTTATTATGGGATCGTAATACGGTGGATGGAATATCTGTGACATTCGTGACAGAGAACCCCCCCCCGCCAAACTTTAAATCAGGCCCTATGTCTTTACGAGAAAAATAAATAGTATACCTTCTTGGTGAGGAGAACCTACTACCATCTGAAATAAGCCAATGGCCAACATGTCGTCCATAAGAGAACGGGCTTTGCTGTTGCAGGAGTCTTCCGCCAAGACGTTAAATTCACACAAAACTATAGTTTTCGCAGCCTTTGTAATAATAGCATTACACAGAAAGTTCTGAAGGCTGTCAATGTGCGATTTGGCAGGAGTGGCATTTAACTGTACTGTACACGTCTCTAAGAGTCTAATAAAATTGTCTCCTCTGCCCACACAACACTTCCAAATATCACTGTACAGAAACAACCAATATTGTGATTTTTTTAGGTCGAGTGCGCAAGTGCTTTGACCAGTTGTAAGTATTATGGGCTTTTAACCATGCCCACCTCACGCCCATCACTTTCACTCATTGGTGGGCTTGCTTTTCAAAAATCCCTTGATGTCATTGGTAATTGCTTTATGTTTTTCCAGCCGTGGGGCGGTTTTGTTACCACCCTGCAGACTGACCCTGTTACATGGATAACTGCACAATTGCTGATATACTTCAGTGTGGGTGAACTAATTTTTTTCATTTGTCTCGTCCCCTCGTGCTCCATGGCAGCCATGGCCCTCACAACACCAACGTTGCTCTCTAATGAGTCTGATGCTGTATTTTGCAAATTAATGGAATAAATAAGGGCAAATAATTTACCCCTTGAAATCAAGAGTTCATATTGGTTGTTTGTAATAATTATTGAATTTGTCCCTTGCCTGCTAATTGTTGTGAGTATCCTCACAACACCAACAGCGCAAACTCCATTGGCGATGTTAAAGTGCTGGCCACATTGTCCACACTGTTACCTAATCAGAGTCATTTTTTTGGCTCTCCCCTTTACGTTCCATAACTTTCCCAAAAACACTTATAATTTATTAAATGCTTTACTAAAAAACATAGAAATCAGCAAATCGGCTCTCCCGGCACAGCTGTAGAACTGATTCTACAATACTACAATATTCACCGCACTCAGGAAATGTCACCCCATGATGCTTTGCAAGAATTCTTTTTCAAAACATTTTTGCCCACAACCCAGCCGGTGGTGGTCTCAGGACAATGGGATGACCACCAAAACGTTCAGAATGACACACTCTTTCCTGCATAGGAGATGTATGGAATGCCCCCGCTGGGCAGAAATTAACTATAAAAGTGACCATTCAATCTATATGTGTAAAGTCCCGAAATTATCCATGAATTCTCAAGAAGATAGTCTGTCTCTAAAAAATAAGGCTACCCATTGGATGAGGCATGCCAGGAAATGTGGCTCTATCATTCACTTATTTTTGCCAAGCGCCATGTAGGCAAGTCAGGCCACTGGGATACCGTGGAGCCAGTCTAGCTACTCCTGACTTGGTCAAAGGCCTGATATCCTTGGAGGCCCGAAACCCAATATGCAATGGATCGAATATTGTCCTTCAAACACACCGCCCCGATTGGGCTACCTCAGCCAAGGAAACACCTGATACCCCTAAGAGTGGGGTCTCCGCCACGGGATCTGTTGAGCCACCTTCCCTTATTTCAATGTCCCTTCTGTGGCTATTGGTTGGAGGGAGCATGAGACCCTGGGCAAGCAGCCGAAATTCACAAAGAAAATGCAAAGCTCGGATCTATCAGACATTGACTGACTAAAAGAATCAGCAGCCACCTTGAACACTACACCATTGTATGAGGGTGGAAATCCACTTAGGGACTTGAATGGGTGCTCCCAGGAGTCTACTTCGGGGGTGACACTCAGGATGAGAATCCAAGGATAGTAGAAGATCCAGTAATTTTGCCTTTAGTACCTCTTCATAAGGTTGTTAATATTATTCATCTAAGACCCAGGTCTTTTTATCCCTCATTAATCTCCTGGAATATAGCAGGCTTACGAAACAAGATTGGAGATCCTGACTCGGGCTCCCTTATTGATTTCTGTAGTTTTTGTCTTTTCCAGGAAACTTGGGCTATTACGAATGTGTACAGACAAGGGTTTATTTCATTCTGCAAGGAGGCCATCCCTTCAACTGCGGGGAGGGCAGGAGGAGGTCTTATGACATGGGTAAAGATTTCCCAGGTAGTAGAAGTGAAGGAAATGAATGTGAACTCACCTGATATCTTGGCAGTTTCAATCAAACCAAAATTGGGTCCCCTGCTTTTGTGTGCTAATCTTTACAATAGATCAGGCCCCTCTAGTAAAATCTCAGAAGCTATCTCCTTGCTAAATATACTTGTGGCTGAATTACTTCCCTCACATTTTGTCATTATAGCTGGCGACTTCAATGCTTTTTCAGAGTCCAATTTCATTTTTGCAGAGTTAACTCAGGGAGAGGATGCAACATGAGGAATTCCATCCTTTTCCATGTTGAGCTACGTATAGCTTAAGGGTGTTCCAGGTTATTGGCTTAATGCTGTCATATGGCCTACGGCCAGGAAATGGGCGCTTCCCCTCAGATATTCCAGCGCATCCCACCTTTTCCAGAGGGTCCTACAGTAGCTTGATTGACTATCTGCTTATTGATGTTAGGATTTGGCACAAAATTAAGGACCTTAAAGTGGGAGATCAATGTTACAGCAATCATTTTCCCCTTATGCTAGAGTGGGAAAGGTGGTTTTCTGTTCCTGGGGTGAACCAACAAGACCAAAGAATTACGCCCCACTTGGAGGTGGCAAGCAATCAGTGTGTATTAAGATGGGAAGCTCACAAATAAAGCTGCTTTAGTAGCTCGAATGTCTGACTTAGTTTCTAGTTATACAGTTGCCTTTGCATCCAATCCCCATTTTCCTGACCAGATCATGGCCAAACATGTTGAGCTCTTTGCTTCCCTGAAGGCACTTTTTATTAGGGAGAACAGAGGAAGCGGGAGACCTAGTGTGCACAAACAAACTTCATGGTTTATAAACGCTTGTAGGAGGGCCAAGTGTGTCCTTCTGGAAGCAGTCAGACAACAGGACAGATCAGCCACAATGATGGCAAGGTGCGACTATGCTGCTGTAATTAAGTCTAGTAAGGCACCGTGGGCAGAGGATATATGGCAAGATCTGCTGGTAGCAGCCACGGATTCTAATGTAAAGCGATTCTAGTCTTTAGTTTCCCAAGAAGGATGAAATCTGAGCTCTAGGCCTGACTGTCATATCCCTCCAAAACCTGGATTTCATACTTTACTAAACTTTCCAGACATTATTTAGCTTCTCTAGTGGATATAGAGAGTGTACTTACGGATAAGATCTATGGTGCAGGTGTTATCATACAGTTCACTAGAAAAGAAATAGTGATAGCCATTATAACCCAAAAATCAGGGAAGGCTCCTGGTTTAGACGGGATTCCATCAGACCTATACAAGTCTGATTTGAAAGTATGGGGCCCTTACATTAATCAAGTCTCAAACGCTATTTTGGAGAGTAATACCTTTCCCCACTCCAGGAAGGGCGCAATAATTGTCTCTATCTATACAAAGTGGAACAAATCAGCTCCGGGTAAATATAGACCGATTACCCTTTTAGATAATCTTCAGAAGACTTTTTCCTTTCAGGTTCTGGGTATGCTCAGAGCCTGGATAGAAAGAAATGGGGCCATAAGTCACTTGCAGGCAGGTTTTAGCCATAAGATGGCCATGGTGGATCAAGTCTTTCGCTTTCTTACAGTTAAATGGAAGGTGGTGGACCTGAACGGCGGTAGGTTGTTGGTTGCCTTTGTGGATCTTAGATTTGCTTTTGATTTGGTCCCCTGTTCCAAGTTATGGGAGACTTTGGCAAAGACTGGAGTTCCGGGCCCTCTGTTAAACTTGATCAGGGAACTGTGCTCAGAGAGTTTTGCTAGAGTAAGATGGGGGAAAGACGGAGAATTATCTGACGAGTTTCCCATAAAGAAAGGTGTTAGACAGGGTTGTGTTCTGGCTCCCACTCTTTTCTTACTTTTTATAAATGCTTGCATTTTGTATTTATTTGATAGCTTAAATGACGCTCTGAAATTGGGTGGGATGAAGACACTATGGGGGTCATTACAACATTGGCGGTAAAAGCCGCTTACCGCCGTGCAGAAGACCACCAATACACCGCCGCGGAAATCCGCCAAAGCTATTATGACCCACATCACAGAATCCGCCGAAATTCAGACACCCACACAAGTCTGCCACACCAAAGGTCAGTGATAAACTGGCGAATACAAATCCTCCACCGTCACGCCAACAGAAACACGCCCATGCTATTACGACACACAAATCCACGCGGCGGTCTTTCAACTGCGGTATTCCATTGGCGGTACACACCGCCGCACTCAAAATACACACACATCTCCAAAACACCGCCACATTGGACAATTCCAAATACACACCTGATACACATACAAACACCACTCCCATACACCCAATACAATATAAAACACACACCCACAACACCCACAAACTCCTACGACCAGAAATTCGAGACGAAGGCGACAGAGAGAGAGCACAGCAACAGACAACCCCACCACACAGAGGCACACAACACCATCACCCACACAACATCCACGCACAAAACACCACACACCACTACACATCACTACACTCATCACCACATACACCACCCCACACATCACCTACACCACCCCATGGCACGCCAAAGACACCCCAGGTTTTCGGAGGAGGAGCTCAGGGTTATGGTGGAGAAAATCGTACGGGTAGAGCCACAGCTATTTGGATCACAGGTGCAGCACACCTCCATAGCTAGGAAGATGGAGCTATGGTGAAGAATCGTCGACAGGGTCAACGCAGTGGGACAGCACCCAAGAAATCGGGAGGACATCAGGAAGAGGTGGAATAACCTACGGGGGAAGGTGCGTTCTGTGGTCTCCAGGCACAACATCGCGATTCAGCGGACTGGCGGCGGACCCCCACCCCCTCCCCCACAACTAACAACATGGGAGGAACAGGTCTTGACCATCATGCATCCAGAAGGCCTCGGAGGAGTCGGTGGAGGAATGGACACTGGTGAGTCAAATCTTAACTATCATATCCCCCACCCTACCTGCATGTTATCACAGACCCCCACCCTCACCCCCTCCCCTATCACTCCAACTCCTCACTAATGTATTAATAACACAAACCACACATCCCAACACCAAGCCCTGCATGACACAACAAAGCATGGACACCCAGCACTAAAGCATGCCCACTGCACATACCCATAACAACCCCTAACCATCATCACACAAGCCCCCACACAGGAAAGCTAGCACTGGGATACACGCTCACCCACCCATTGCACACCATGACACACACACATGCAATAATCATGCTTTTATACCCCTGCAGGACCACTACCTAACGTCACCAGACAGGAGGGTCCAGATATCTCTACCCCACCCCCAGAAGAGGCCCACAGTGATGACAGCAGCTCTGGCCAACTGGATCAAGATGACCAGCCCGGACCATCGTGGGCCTCGGGACAGTCGGTTCCCCTCGCACAGGCACAGCCCAACACTGACCTTCCACCCTCTGGTAACACCAGCACAGCACAGCACCCACCAAGCGGGCCCATACCCCCGTCCCTAGGACACGTCAATCAGCTGTGTGTCCACCACTACAGGGAACCCAGGATAACCCATCACCCCAACAACAACAGGGACCTGGGGGCAGTGGTAGTGGGCACACGGTCCAGGGGACGGAGGCACAGGCACACAGGGGAACTGGGAGGGCTGCTGTGCGACAGGGAGCGGACAGACCAAGGGAACCCACTCTCCATGAGGCCCTCTCCTCCATCATGGGAGCATACCACCACTCCTAGGAGACGATGGCGACGGTCCTGGCAAAGTTTCAGGAGACCCAGCGCATGCAGGACGAACTGTATTTGGGGTTCAGGGAGGAGCTCAGAACCATCAGCTCCGCCCTGGGCACCATAGTAGGGGTGCTGAAGGATATACAGAAGACCATGAGGGACACTGTGGCACTCCAAAGGGCCCCTGACACTAGCCTAGACGATGAACTGCCCACCACCTCCGCCGGCGCTAGTGGACAGGACGCCCCGCCACAGGACCACCACACCAGCACCCCACCCCCTGCAGACGGAGAACCACCCCGCAAGCGGTCCCTGGGATCCAGGAACAGGACAGAGCAAGATGGCAAGACCCCCGCCAGGAAATGAGACCACCCTGATTGTCATCCTACTGTCCCACTTTGTCACCCTGTCCAGATTGGAACTGTTCCAGCTCCACTTCCTGTGCCCATATGGGCAGTGCACCTGTGAGACTAATAGACTGGACTCTGCCATGGACATTCCTCCACCATCACCCATCACCATTTTGCCACCCCCTCAAATAATTAGCACTTCAATAAACACCCTTGAACCACAAAACAATCTGGAGTCAGTCTGTGATTTTGAAAATGTGTATTAGCTATGACAATGACAAAATCAGTTTGAAAATGTAATGTCAACATACCTATGTCACACATCACAAGCCCATGAAGGATGCAACAGATGACACACGTTGGTAACCACACCTGTGAAACCGTAATGGAAATGTACCACTCAGTTAGCATATACTGCTTCAAATTGACAGACAGGTTAGAGGTAGAAGTGTGAAAGTAAATGTAATAGTAAAAAAATGTGTTCTCACCTGTGTGTCACTCGAAATATTACTGTATGACAGAGTCCCTGTTATTAATGTCTTCTTCCTCTGCTTCCTCCTCATCACTGTCCACAGGCTCCACAGCTGCCACAACACCGTCATCTGGACCATCCTCCTGCAGAAAAGGCACCTGGCGTCGCAAAGCAAGACTGTGAAGCATACAGCAGGCGATGATGATCTGGCACACCTTCCTTGGTGAGTAAAATAGGGAACCACCTGTCATATGCAGGCACCTGAACCTGGCCTTCAGGAGGCCGAATGTGCGTTCGATCACCCTCCTAGTCCGCCCATGGGCCTCATTAGAGCGTTCCTCTGCCCTGGTCCTGGGATTCCTCACTGGGGTCAATAGCCATGACAGGTTGGGGTAACCGGAGTCCCCTAATAGCCACACACGGTGCCTCTGGAGTTGACCCATCACATACGGGATGCTGCTATTCCGCAGGATGTAGGCGTCATGCACTGAGCCAGGGAACATAGCATTTACCTGCGAGATGTACTGGTCTGCCAAACATACCATCTGTACATTCATGGAATGATAACTCTTCCGGTTCCTGTACACCTGTTCACTCCTGTGGGGGGGGACCAAAGCCACATGGGTCCCATCAATGGCACCAATGATGTTGGGGATATGTCCCAGGGCATAGAAGTCACCTTTAACTGTAGCCAAATCCTCCACCTGAGGGAAAACGATGTAGCTCCTCACGTGTTTCAGCAGGGCAGACAACACTCTGGACAACACGTTGGAAAAAATAGGCTGGGACATCCCTGATGCCATGGCCACTGTTGTTTGAAATGACCCACTTGCAAGGAAATGGAGTACTGACAGCACCTGCACTTCAGGGGGGATTCCTGTGGGATGGCGGATTGGTGATATCAGATCTGGCTCCAACTGGGTACACAGTTCCTGGATTGTAGCACGGTCAAACCTATAGGTGATGATTAAATGTCGCTCCTCCATTGTCAACAGGTCCACCAGCGGTCGGTACACCGGAGGATTCCGCCATCTCCTCACATGTCCCAGCTGACGGTGCCTAGGAAGGATAACAGCGACCACAGAGTCAAGCAACTCAGAGGTATGTACCCACAGCTACACAGTACACGAAACATAATCCAAAAAGCTGTCTGTGTGTTGAGTCCAGGCGTAGGTATGTGTGACGCAGTTGTAAATGAAGCCATGTGGGCCCCTGAAATGGCGGCTGCCTGACCTCTAAACTGGGACAATTGGATGTGAGGTAACTGTGCTGGCGTTGTACACCGTCGCAGTAGGCGGTCGAAGACCGCGGCGCAATGCTGCATTGGTTAACATTGGACCCTATGGGTCCCAGGAGCCAATGACGAAGTCTGCTGGCGGTGATGATACGCACCGCCGCGGACATCACCGCCGCGGACGTGACTGCCATTTTCTATCTGTTGAATCACTCGATACCTGATATTCGACAGGAGAGGACCTACACTGCAAGTGCTGATGTAACCTCGGTCTGGAAGAGACAATGGCTTGTGCGTCTGGGGAAAGGGCCCCTGCCTTCACTGCACAGGAGTTGGAGAAGCTTGTGGACGGGGTCCTCCCCCAGTACACGCTACTCTACGGTCCTCCAAACCAACAGGTGAGTACATAGGGTGCAAGTTGTATGGGCTATGCCTGGGTGGAGAGGCCTGGATGTAAGTAGGAAGGGGGCAGAGTTATGCAAGCATGAAGGAGTGTGAATGCATGCGCCACATGGCAAGGGCAGGGATGTGGGCCACTCACTTCGACGGTGCTGTTGCTAATGACTTCTCTTCTTCCCCTGTACATGTCATGTAGGTGAGCGCCCACCAGAAGAAGGATATTTGGCGTGCCATCGCCAAGGAAGTCCGGACCCTGGGGGTCCACCAGAGACAGAGCACCCACTGCTGTAAAAGATGGGAGGACATATGCCGCTGGAGCAAGAAGACGGCGGAGGCTCAGCTGGGGATGGCCTCCCAACGTGGGAGGGGTGCCCGTTGCACCATGACCCCCTGATGTTCCGGATCCTGGCGGTGGCCTACCCTGAGTTGGATGGGCGCTTGAGGGCATCACAGCAGACACAAGGTGGTGAGTACACTATCATTCTGATGACTTTGCGCGCAGTGGAGGGGTCTGGGTGGGGGAGGAGGGCTGTGGGTTTCCCTAGGCCAGGGCGAGTTCCGTAGGCTAGGCCCCTCCAGAATGCAGGCCATGTGCCACTCCACCCCACCTCTGTAGAGTGTCAAGTACAGGTATACATACCCCTGTGTCATCTATGTGGACAGATGACACTCATAGCCATGTAGGCCGTTTCCCAGGAACTGCATCAGTAGAGGCCAAGAGCACTGCGTAGTGCAGGGGGCTGCTGTGTTTGTATTGTCCGCCAACGGTAGCGGTAAGCCATGCACTCAACCTGTCTTTCTTCTGTTTCCTCAACCCTTTTTGTGCTCTCCCTGTTCTTTTGTGCATCGGCATCATCAAGCGGAGGTACAGTGGCACCGGAGCACGAGGGAGCTGCATCCCACATGGCCATGGAGGGCCACACCACAGACTCCGAATACACCAGTGGGACGGAGGGCGAGGGGAGCTTCACGTCGGTCACCGGATCAGCAGACAGCGACACGGACTCGCCCTCCGATGGGAGCTCCCTTGTGGTGGCGGCACCATCTGTGCCCACCACTTCTACAGGTACAGCCGCCACCCCCCCTACCAGCACCACCCTCCCAGCAGCCCCTCAGCCTTCGCTCCGTGCCCGCTCACCCAGGAGGGTGGGCATCACCTTCGCCCCAGGCACCTCAGCCTCTGCCCCAGTCACCCCTGCTGCCATCAGTGAGGAGGCCATTGACCTCCTCAGGTCACTCACTGTTGGGCAGTCTAACATTGTGAATGCCATCCAGGGTGTAGAAAGGGAGTTGCAACACGGTAATGCATTCCTGGAGGCCATTCATTCTGGTCAGGCTGCCCTTCATCGAACCCTGCAATCTCTGGCCTCAGCACTGATGGCAGCCATTGTCCCTGTGTCTAGCCTCCCCCCTCCAACTTCCTCCACCCAGACCCAATCCCCTGTACCCCAGCCTATCCCAAACACACCATCAGACCAGCATGCACACACCTCAACACACAAGGGCAGCTCAGGCAAACATAGGCACCACACATCCCACAGGCACTCACACAAGCATCACCCACATACAGGCACATCCACTGCCTCCACTGTGTCCCCCTCCTCGTCGTCTCCCTCCTCCCTCCCAGTGTCGTCTACACTCTCACCTGCATGCACTACATCTACAGCCACTAGGACTCGCACCAGAACACCCAGCACCACACCCCGCTCACCTGCACTCACCACCCCCACTACCATTTACACGTCCCCTGTGTCCTCTCCCAGTGTGTCTGTGACGCCCCCTCCCAAAGTACACAAACGCGGGCACCCACACACTCAACATCCATCCACCTCACGACAGCCTCCAGAACATGCACCTGCACCCAAATCATCTAAAGTTACACCTCCTACAACCACCTCCTCTTCCTCCACTCCCAGGCCCCCTCCAGCTACCCATCCCAGTGTTCGTCAGAAACTTTTCCTGAGCAACGTTGACCTCTTTCCCACCACCCCTCCAATTCATAGGTCCCGTACTAGCACCTCAGCCAAAAAAAGTCTGGTTCCAGTGGTGCGTGTTAGAGGTATATGGAGTGCACCAGGCACCAGGGCAGCCAGTGACACTGAGCCAAAGCACTGCCAGTCCACCCCCTGTAAAGCACCAGAAGTTGGACAGTGCCCGACGGGAGAGGGTGATGACTCCTGCCGGCAAAGCCGCTCACAAGGGTCCCGGGGGGAGTGCCGAGTCAGCTGTGACTCCTCACAAGGTGGTGAAGGGGCAGAAGAAGTCTCCAAAGTCTGGGAAGAGCAGCACGGCGGAGAAGGCCGCCATCCTCCCTGCTGGCCAGGATGCCACCGCCAGCCCCATCGTCACTGGTCCGGAGACCACCGCCAGAGTCAGTGCCCAGGAGGGCAGCACTATTGTCACTGGTCCGGAGACCACCGCCAGAGTCAGTGCCCAGGAGGGCAGCACCATTGTCACTGGTCCGGAGACCACCGCCAGAGTCAGTGCCCAGGAGGGCAGCACTATCGTCACTGGTCCGGAGACCACAGCCAGAGTCAGTGCCCAAAAGGGCAGCCCCATCGTCACTGGTCCGGAGACCACCGCCAGAGTCAGTGCCCAGGAGGGCAGCACTATCGTCACTGGTCCGGAGACCACCGCCAGAGTCAGTGCCCAGGACAGCCCCATCGTCACTGGTCCGGAGACCACCGCCAGAGTCAGTGCCCAGGAGGACAGCACTATCGTCACTGGTCCGGAGACCACCGCCAGAGTCAGTGCCCATGAGGGCAGCACTATCGTCACTGGTCCGGAGACCACCGCCAGAGTCAGTGCCCATGAGGGCAGCACTATCGTCACTGGTCCGGAGACCACCGCCAGAGTCAGTGCCCAGGAGGGCAGCACAATCGTCACTGATCAGGAGGCCACCGCCAGAGTCAGTGCCCAGGAGGGCACCGGCAGCCACAACCCCGCTGGGCACTGAGGGACCGTCATGCCACACACCGCTGCACAGGTCAGAGACCGCAAAGTCAAGCACCGCTGAACAGGGCACAGACCGCCATGGCAAGCACCGCTGAACAGATAAGAGACAGCAAAGTCAAGCACTGCTGAACAGGGCAAAGCCCGCCATGGCAAAGCACCGCTGAACATGGCAAAGACCGCCATGGCAAAGCACCGCTGAACAGGTCAGAGACAGCAAAGTCAAGCACCGCTGAACAGGGCAAAGACCGCTATTACAAAGCACCGCTGAACAGGGCAAAGACCGCCATGGCAATGCACCGCCGAACAGGGCACAGACCGCCATGGCAAAGCACCGCTGAACAGGTCAGAGACAGCAAAGTCAAGCACCGCTGAACAGGGCAAAGACCGCCATGGCAAAGTACCGCTGAACAGGTCAGAGACAGCAAAGTCAAGCACCGCTGAACAGGGCAAAGACCGCCATGGCAAAGCACCGCTGAACAGGGCAAAGACCGCCATGGCAAAGCACCGCTGAACAGGGCACAGACCGCCATGGCAAAGCACCGCTGAACAGGGCACAGACCGCCAACTCAAGCATCGTTAGCCCATGTGCAGCTGGGACAGTGACGGAACTGGGGCATTTTGAGATTTGCTGCTAGAACGCCCACCTTTTCCACACCTGCTGTAGATATTTACAAAATGCAGGCTAGAGCGGGTGCCTTGTATGGTGCTTAGCTGTGGGGCTATGGCAAACTCCATGACATAGAAAGAGCAGAGCAGAGATATTTTTTATTAAGGCCTTGTTAAAGGTTCCCCGGAGTTCTCCTACCTTGCCAATCTGAATGGATTTGAACCTGTACTCTATTGCAGACATTGCTGCCCTGAGACCGTTGCAATATTGGATCTTTAGACCCTTATAGAACATGGTTAGGAGTGCTCTTAAGAGATCCCAAGGTTGGAAAAATTACATGGTGTCATTATGTAAAAAGCGGTTTCCTTAAAATTGGGTTGGGCTCCTATTGGGCGGATCCTTTGTATCTCCCAAAAAATGCCTCACAGAACTTGAAGGATGCATACTGGGTGAGTGTACAAACAACAGTTTTAGCAGCTATTCCATCGGTAGTATGACGGACAGTTTTTTAATAATTTAAATGTCATTATGAATTTGAGCACTTTTTTGATATTATTTTACATCCTGTGGCACGTGCACTTTATATAAGATTTAGATTAGGATCCTTACCAGTATGTGGTCTTACTTCCAGTGGAAGCATACTGCTAGTTCAACAGACTCTTGCCCGATGGGGTGTAACACTAGGGAATCAATTAGTCCTGTCTTATTCCATTGTCCCGCATATAAAAAGCAAAGGGCCCGATGGTTAAGACCTCTCTGCAATACCATGGGCATTAGGGACCACCTTTTGGCCCTTAGGATTTGCAGAACTAGTACCCACGGGCCGGTGGTGTGCGCTGTGGCAAAGTTTTTAACGGCAAGATGGCGCACTAGAGTAAGTTTTACAAATTAAATAACCATTTATTTAATGACAGAGACCGTGTTTTTAATTGATATAATATCGCTTATTTTCAGATTGTTGTTTATACATTTGTATTATATTAGGCGCCTTATAAGACGCGGAGGAGAACACTAAGGTTTTAGGAATTTAGGGCCAGATGTAGCAAAGGATTTGCGCCTCGCAAACGGCGAAAATCGCCGTTTGCGAGGCGCAAATGCCTCGTTGCTATGCAGAAATGCATATTGCGAGTCGGGACCGACTCGCAATATGCATTTCAGAATCGCAAATAGGAAGGGGTGTTCCCTTCCTATTTGCGAGTCTGAGTGGTATGCAATACCATTTGCGACCGAGTACGCGGTCGTAAATGGTATCGCAGTTACCATCCACTTCAAGTGGATGGTAACCCACTCGCAATTTGGAAGGGGTCCCCATTGGACCCCTTCCACTTTGTGAATGGACCCCAAAATATTTTTTCAGGGCAGGGAGTGGTCCAAGAGACCACTCCCTGCCCTGAAAAAATACCGAAACTAAAGGTTTCGGTTTTTTTTTGAAGTGCAGCTCGTTTTCCTTTAAGGAAAACGGGCTACACTTAAAAAAAAAAAAACTGCTTTATTGAAAGAAGTCACGAACATGGAGGTCTGCTGACGACAGCAGGCCTCCATGTTTGCGAGTGCCTATACTCGCTATGGGGCCGCAATTTGCGACCCACCTCATGAATATTGATGAGGTGGGTCATTGCGACCCCATAGCGAGTTGCAGTCGGTGTCTGAGACACCGTACTGCATACCAATTTGCGAGTTGCAAATTGCGAGTCGCATTGACTCGCACTTTGCAACTCGCAAATTATTTATTTGCTACATCTGGCCCTTAAATCCATTTGGTAAAGTTTTATGTGTTACTTGCTTTACTCAGAATACAAGTTTGCTTAATCATTTTAATATATAGATTCACGAAATTTCAAGATCAGTTAAGCTATATGTATCTTTTTGATAGAGTACCTAGAATGCGATCTTTATGTCCTGGGCTTTGATATAGTGGAACTTTTATCTCGAGAATGTTATTGTATTTTTATATGTTGTATTGTGAATTATGGTTATTTGTCTGTATATGTATTTATTTTGTGGTACATGTTGCCGAAATAAAGCTCAAATGATGATGATGATGACACACTCTTTCTGTTTAGGTCCTCTCTGGGTGCCACACTCGGTTAGTGGGGATCCCAAAATAATAAGCCCTCCCACCATTCAGTCCCCTTTTAAGCTCTCTTATGGCTAGAACATTTGCTTTTGTAGCTTGGAGTAATTTGTCTTTTAAGGGCCTTAGTATTATAGTAGGACTGAAAATGTGTAAGGCACTGAGCCCTCTAGCAGTTAAATATTTGGTTGCACTACATTACTTTATGCAATTCTATTTTTATGTGGTTATGCCTTCGAACTGAATGATATTTGTATTGTGGTGTCCTCTAAGGGGCTATTCTGAGCATTACAGTCAACATACTGCAATATTTGCAGCTCTCGGTCGTCCCATAATGCTTTGCAGGACATTCTTTCACAAAACATTTTTGCTCATAACTCAGCCTGGGAGATGCCAAAATATTAACCCCCTTCCTTCATTCAGTGTCATTTTAACCTCTCTCACTGCTGGAACCTTTGTTTTACAGCCAAGAGTAGTTTGTGCTTTAAGGGTCTTGTAATATCATTGAAGTAGGCCAGCTTGCCCTGAAAGTGTGTAATGCCCTACACCCTCTAGGGGTTAAATATATTGTTATACTGCCATACTTTCAGTCATTTTCTTTTCATGTGGTTATGCCTTCTATGGGCTAACCATATGGTAACATGACCATGTTTCTTACAAATGCTATTTTCATTGTGGTGTTCTATAGGAGCTGTTCTGAACATTACAATCTAATGGCAAATGTTTATTTCTGATTAAAGTTCTTATTGCATATGTTTTATTAATCTCTCCCTATTGCACTTATGACCATGATTTAGGCCAGCTTAACATCCTTATTACACTATGACTATTTGAACACTCTTGATATGTTTGGGTGACCCTTCTAATTTATGTCTCTCATTACTCTGTGGCTGTCTTGTTTTGTGAATTGTGTTAGCCAACTCTGATGGTGGGGAGGTGAAAGTGGTATACTATTGGAATTAGTATGGCAAATTTAAATTAGGATGCTAAATGGCAACATTTTCATTTTTGGCTGCAAATAAAGGAAGAAGGTAAATGGAAGTGCTTTAGTTATGTGCATGGCCACTGGAATTATGTGGCAGGAAAAGACCAAATTATGAGGCAGGGTTGATAAACTTATGTGGCAAGAAAAGTCTAGTTATAAATTTACAACGTCAATAGCTCCCACTCAAGCAAATGCAAAACCTACTTCATTCTTTCAATATTTATCCAAAAAATTACTGATAAGAGACCAGAACAACAGTCCTGTTTTTCATATTTGTTTTACCTGACAACATAAATATTATCGCGCCTAGGGACAACTTTCGATTGAATAATTCTGAGCAGAAAACAACCCATTGTTTACACACTACTATCAGCACACAATTGTCCGACACATTGATTTTTCCTTTTCCCCCTATCAGTACCAACACTCTTTTTTAGGGTCTGTTGTTATAAGGATCGAATGGACAGATGAGGCAGTTTCAATAAACTATATATTGTTTTCTTTCTTTTCTGTTCCATCGCCCTTGCCCCCCACACCCCACCAAAGCCTTTCCAATAAACAAAGGTGGAAAGAATAGGTTTGAAAAGGGAACGTGGCCCAATATTGTTTGCAAGAATTTCAACAAATGAGCGCCGATTCCTAAAAGCACGAGCTGCGTGAACAAAGCACTGCTGCACTCGGCGCGCGGCGGGACGGGGTTTCCTGGTATGAATCAATTCCGCCTTCACTACTCAGCAAGTAAACAAAATCGTTGTGTGTACCTGGCTTTCGCTTTCATTGTTTCATGGCGATGCAGCCACAGTTTGAACTTATTACCTTATGGATAAGTGCTCTGTTTGAGGTCGGGCTTGTTAGCACAGTTGTCGCCAGACCTTACGTGATCAGTTAAAAAAAGAGCTCTCAGGCATACTACAGAGAGGGGCTTGGCTGCGCCCACATTTGTGGAAAGGAATACATGTTGTGTTTGGGCAGAAGTTTTGTGCTTCCACAGGGTGATGGATAACCAGGATGCACGGGGCAAAACTAAGCAGCCTTTGGGGACGCCACAATCAGAGATGTGTTGGGAAGCGGTACAGGCCGTCACTGAAATCAATCTCTTGAGACCCCTTCCAATGGAGCAGTTCCCGGGGGCTGCTAAACGTTGTCCCACACATCCTGGCTACCAGTCAGCTTGCTGCTTCCTCTCACCGGTGAGTTCCTACAGTTGCTCATGTGAGCCGTTATTACAGGTACTCCTTCTTGTGATTCATTATCTTGTTTCCTTAACATTAGGTATTATACCAGTGAGTATGATATGAATTCACTTCAAAACTCTAGTAGCTATTACCTTTATATACCCTCATTTTTAAGGCACCCTTATTAGTACGTGTCTGGCCTTACTCCTGTATTTTGTAGGTTCCCCTAGGCTATTAGTCAGTGCTTAGTTTCTAATAAAAACGTGGGGTGCCCAAAGCCCTTCTGTTAAACATGCGGCTACTCCAATAATAGAAAGCTGCAAGAGTGGGGCGAAGGGGCAGGGAGTGGCTTTAAATTGATTGAAGAGGCCCGAGATGGCTTCAGGATTACGCTGCCTCAGTATTCCGTGTTCGCACATTTAACTGCAGCAGCCGCGTGTTTAAAAGGAGAGCTTTGGGCACCGGCATCTTTTTATTTACAAATTAGGCACTGCAGGTTATGCACACTTCAGTAGACCTTTGCTGCATATGGTGTCAAACTAATGGTAAAGGCTACAGACCTTATTAGTTCACTGGAAAAAGTTATGACAGATTCTATAGGTGTGATCTATATATAATGAAAGTTATGGCAAAGCAAGTAGGCATTATTTATTGTGAAAAACACATGTTAAATTCTATGAGAGTAATAAAGGTGGCTTGCTATTACACCGTGTTAAAACCTGTAGGCAGATGTTTAATTACTGGGAATCTTGCAGTTTACCATACTAGGCAAGGGGTTTAGTGTTGGTGACCTATCCAGTGCTTAATTTGTAAAAGAATGAGTGTGGGGTCCTAAGCTTTGCTGATAAGCCAGAGGCTAGTGCTTTTGAAGGTCTGGGGGCCAAATACTAAGGCAACAACGTTTTATTACACCTTACTTCTCGTTTTGTATTATTTTAATGAATAATTTGTATCTCAAATAAAAATAAACCAATTCCACAGATAATTAGCACTTAAATGTTTTTACATAGGACAGTTCGAGAATATGTAGTCAGCACATGGTGAATAACACAACCATGAGCACATCTCTAATTGATAACATCAAGGAGAGGAATAATAATATTCACAATCCATCTACAGACCTTTTGGGGTTGAGGCCTAAGACACAGCAGACATGGCCCCAGAGTGGAAAATGTACGCACAATAAGGATACCATATCTCTCTAGGTTGTGTCGAAGGTGGTTGCTCTTCCGCATATTGTGCCTCCATATTTCCACCGTTGGGCCCAACTCGGAGCCAGTCAGCAATCACAGGTATTCATCCACTCCATCGCCACATGTCTCTTTGAAAGAGGAGTTGTAACACCTGGCACCCTTAGGGTGGTCTTCACTCAAACATTTTGCCTCATATTTTTTCTAATTACTTTTGTTGGCCTTAGGACTATGAGCACTTTATGACTGCTGACCAGTGCTAAAGTGAACGTGCTTCTCCCTTAAACATGGTAATAATGGTGTATCCACAACTGGCATATTTAATTTATGTGTAAGTCCCTTGTAAAGTGGTATACCATATACCGGGGGCCTGTAAATGAAATGGAACTGATAACGCGTCCTTCTATGTTAATTTATACATTTTAGGACTCGTTTTAGGCCGATGAATCTTTGGACCCAGTGGTGAGACACCGTAAGACGAGGTAACTGATCAATATATCAAGCAATATATCAATAATGTCATCAACATATATCACCACGATATATTTCAGTTTAGACATTGGTTAAAACTATTGGCGCAACCATGACCTTTCAGTCATGAATAACCACACCTTATTGAAGTTTTGTGAATTTTATTCCCTATTGATTACAATCTAATAACCGATATATTAATCTCAAAACCAAGAAGCAAAAGAGCATAATCACAATGCGGCAACTATGATAAGGTTTCAGCAATGCAAAGATCACAAACATAAGATAATAATATGAAGGTAAACAAATCAAAATGCATAGAACCTCATATATGTCTTAGTTCAGCATAGCACCACGTCAGTCACGTCAGTTACGCCAGTCAAGGTGAATGCCTCATCTAACCACTAATTAGCATCAGCATGTTGGGCTTCATGCAAAACAATTTAAAACATCAATTTGGAAAACGTCTAACTAAGGTCTCTAATCAAAAATACACAGCAGTTGGTACCTAGAAAGAAAAGGCAAATAAATGAATTTCAATAACAGCAGCATAATTACCCTCCTCAGGATAGGTCAGCATACAGGATCAGTCTTCGTCTTCAGGACATCAGTTAGATCGCCGTCAGTCTATCTAGTCTAAGGGTAGGGGACACTTCCCTCATAAGAAGGAAAGTGCAATGGGGCAGTCTATGGGTGAGGATGGTTTTGTCTAAGTCTCAAGTCACCAAATAGAGTGACAGAGTTTCTGGATGCAATCAATATCATTCCCTACCTAATGCCCCAAGTCTCTTGTGTCATGGGTTTTTATCCCTTTTTCATAATACATTCCCCCAAAATTCTATTGGATAGTCACTACACCCCACTATCTATAACCTATCAAATTATACATTAAGTAATGCATTTGTCATTTTACGATAACGTATAACATTCTGATTGGTCTTCATAATTGACGTTTTTCGTAGGTGGCACATCCGGGGTTACTTCATTTTCTGGCACACTCTTCGGGTCAAGAGTTCTCTTTTCCGTGGTTCAATGTCCTTGAAAGTGTCCATATTTTGTTGCAAAGCGTATAACTTTATACTAAAGCAGCTAGCATGCTGATGAGAAAAACTAGCAATGTTACATAAAACGGAGAAAAGAACTATTGCTGGGTCATGGCCTTTTGCAAGTCAGCACACTGAAGAAACAGAAAAATATGCTTTAATATGAGAGCTACACAGCTAGTTTTTGACTCACGCTAACTTAAGACTTATAGATTCTAATAAATGCAATCTTCGTACGTGTTAACATATTCAATTAATCATAATAATTCTCCACGTTTAAAATACGTTTCAATGAATAATATTATTAATGCAGCATTGTTAAATATAAACATTTCACATCTAGATATATAATATTTAAACTACGCTCTCTCAGTCCCTCCTCTGATGACGCTCGTCATCACACAATTTTCTTTTTGATCTTAATTTTTCACCTTGTGCATGATACGCATTTCAACATCTTGCCCTTTATGTGAGCTTTTCCATATTTCATTGAACATTTTCTCTCTTTCACTTTCTTCATTTCTTCTGGCTCTTTTAGTCCAATTTCTTTTTACTTTGTCATTAATTTTACATGCCCCCCATAATCCTAATAGACAAACCAAAGCAATTAATAGACCCATCATAATTTTTGCAAGTACCCCATTCCAAATGTTGGTAAACCAGCTTCCCACTCGGGCAATTCCTTTCCCAAATTTCTCCCAAACACCAGGTTCTTTCAGATCCTTCAAGTCTGTACTATCTCTAGTAAGGTTAGTAAGCATGCTTCTAATTTTCTTACTGTTATCTGGTATGAATGCGCAACAATGACGCTCATTAAGCATTTTGCAGACACCTCCACTCTTAGCTAAAAGAATGTCTAAAGCAAGCCGATTTTTAAGAGTCATAGCTCTTTCTGCAGCAAGTTCAGTATCCATCAGGAATATGGCTCCTGTAAAATCTGTCAGCATGCTATCGACTATAGTACACAACTTTAGAATTTTCATAGAATTCAAGATAACCCCTACTGATGGGATTATAGCTCCAAATATATCACCAATGACAGCCGCCACTGATTCTCGTTTTTGTCTAGAATGTTGTATTTCAGACGTTTTAGGTATTTGTTTTAAGTCATCAATCTGGTATATCTTTGGGAATACTATTCCCAAATAACATGTCCCATACCATCCCTTAGGGAGACGGTAATATGCATTCAGTACACAGATATAATAGATTTCAGGGATCGCTGGATCTTGTCCATTTAACATAAAGGTCCATTTACTCTGAAACAGAAACACATGCCTACATTCACTCGTACCCACAAACAAATTGTCTTGATCAGATTTTGGTCTATATATGCAGAGCCTTCCTACGTGTAATGCATCTATAGCTAATTTGATTTTTTTTTAGTGCAGTATAAGCATAATCATTTGCATAAGTACGCTTCTCTAATCCTTTTTCTAATCTTTCTTTCAGTGCTTTGCGTCTATCATCTGTGTGATCTAAAAAGCTTTTCTCTAGAGGGGACAATAAGCAAGTCAAATTGTTGCGATGTGCATAAGCAGTTCCAAATGTAAGGGTTGGCTCAAAGAATCCTCTAACTATTTTTATATCATGCTCTTTAGCTAATTTATTTAGGAATTCAATCACAGGCACAAAAGAAAACAACATCCAAGTTTGAATAAAAGTATTGCACATGCTCTTGATTATAGAATCTTGTTAATAGCAAGCTGCAACTAATTCCATAAGTAAGAGGGAGGCTATGACAAGTAACTCCCTCCTGCACAGATGAAGGAATTTTAGTACATACATAACAATCTTTCGCATCCATAGTTTCCACATATTCATTTAGTAAGCGATAGAAGACATTAGTAGAAAGTTCCCCTTTTGCATTAGTCCCCTCTTGCATCTTGCTCAAATCTCTCCCACGGTGATAGTTTAGTAGTGGTAGTTTCAGGTTTCGATGTTGCATTAATAGTTTCTTTCTCTCTCCATGGCATTCCCACAATCACTCCCACAATCATTATTGCACATACAATACCTATTATAAGACCTAACCAACCACACACCTTACTTCCCTTGCTACTATTTCTATTGTAAGCCATGTTTGTATAGAATCAGAATAGCAGATCAACAATCAACTTGAGGAAAATCTCTTTGCGTATATTACAGCGTCTTCACTCACTCCAGGACCCTTTTCGTCAATTCAGGTTAGCAGCTTGTCGTAATCAGGTTTCTTTAAAAGTCAAGTCCGGTTTTAGTGTCACTTCCAGTAGTTTCTAAAGTTTCTTTCTTTTTAGTTTTCAAATTTTCAAACTTAGCCAAGTCTTCCTTGAGTTTAGTTCAGGTACCGCAATACTGGCCTGGTACTTCTCGATCAAAACAGAATGCTAGGAATTCTTGTTGCCATTCAGATGTTGTAGCATATGCCCATTCAGGACCTGTATATCTTCTGTTCGCTATTTTTTTTCTTTTTAACCTTCGTTCACCTTGTTGTTCTCCTTCACTCAGATCATCAGCTTGTGAAGTATCACTTTCTTCTATTATTGTGTCAATCGATACCTCTCTTATTTTAAGATGTGACTTGTCTGGCCAATTATCGCCTCTATGTGTCTTGGTTCGATGTTTTCCTTCAGGACGTTGGACAGCACCCTCCTCTTGTGATATGGTGTTTCCTCTTGACGGACCTGCAACTGGTTCGGGAGACTCTGACACGTTTCAATTTGTATCTACAAATTCTCCTTCTCTTTCGTCTTCTGGTTCTATGTTGGGTTCGGATTCCAACCCGTACTCGTCTACTTCTGGGAGAACTTCTCCTTGGCTTAGTTCTCCTGTTGCCTCGACTGAGATAGGCACTCTGTTACCTCTCTCGAACTCATTGACAGTTTGAGGGACAAGGCTGTTCTCAGTGGGCTCTCCAGTAGTCTCAGTTCCTTCTTGACTGATTTCTGACTCTGAGACTTCTCTTCCTGAAGATGCTGTACTGGAAACTTCAAGTTCCTCTTTAACAGGACACGTTACCTTTTTCGTGTGACTGGCATGTATCCAGTTGGGAACCCCGGCACACTTCACAGCAGTGGTGGTCGTCAATATTACTTGATAAAAGTCCTTTCCAACGTGGCTCAAGACACGATTTTCTCACGTGCTTCTTGACAACCACCCAATCTCCAGCTTGCAGAGAGTGTCCTGGTTCGCCAATTGGTGGCAACGTGTTAGCTTCCACCTGGTGAGAAAAAGAGCGAATCACGTCAGCCAAACCTTAGCAGCAATCCAACACCATATCATCTGTAATATTCACTAGTGCATTTGCAGGTACCGCTGGTAATCTCATAGCTCTGCCCATGAGGATTTCATGGGGAGACAGTCCCGTTTTCTTATCTAGGGTATTTCTCATAGACATCAGTACTAGAGGTAAGGCATCTGGCCATTTCATGTTTGTGGCTGCACACATTTTTGCTATTCTTGATTTTAAGGTACCATTCATCTGTTCGACTAGTCCTGATGCTTCAGGGCGATAGCTACAATGCAGCTTTTGTTCAATGTTGAGTGCGGCACACAGAAGTTTAATCACCTCATTGTCGAAGTGTCTCCCTCTATCTGATTCTATAGAAACCGGAAACCCGAATCTTGGTATCAGCTCTCTGAGTAGTAGTTTTGCAACTGTAAGACTGTCATTTCTACGTGTGGGATATGCCTCAATCCAATGACTGAAAACACACACAATCACTAACACGTACTTCAATCCTCCACAAACAGGCATTTCGATAAAATCCATTTGCATTTTGTTGAATGGACCTCCAGCTCTCCCAATGTGGCTCAAAGTTACCACAGTTCCTTTTCCAGCATTCATCTGTTGACAGATGACGCACCTGTGGCAAGTGATTTCTGCGGCATGTCTGAATTTTGGATTGAACCAATCAATCTTAAAGGACCTGATCATGGCATCTCTTCCCAGATGTGCCTGGCCATGATAGATCCGGGCAAACTGTGATAAAAGACTATTTGGCAGAACCAATTTTCCCTCTTCTGAAACCCATAGATCATCTGCTCTTTGTACACATTGCATTCTCTGCCAGGAACGTTTTTCTTCTTTGCTAGCACGACTTTGTAATGTTTTCAGTTCGTCTAAGGTATCAACTAATGCTAGACTTAAACTTGTGTCGTTTTCAGTTTGTGGTAACAATTCCCACTGCTCTTTAAACGATATACAGTTCAATGCACAAAATCTTGCTACTTGATCTGCATAGCTGTTTCCCATAGACACAAACTCTTGTAATCTGGTGTGAGCACTGCACTTCACCACGGCAACTTCGAGAGGTAACTGAATCGCATGTAACAAATCTCTTATTTGTTCACCATTTTTCACAGGAGAACCAGAGGAGGTCATGAAACCCCTCTGTGACCAGAGTTGGCCAAAATCGTGCACAATTCCAAATCCATATCTGCTGTCAGTATAGATAGTGACTTTCAAATTTACAGCTTCGTGGCATGCCTTAGTAAGAGCTATTAATTCTGCCACTTGTGCAGAAAACACTTTTTCGAGCCAGGAGGCTTCGACAATGCCAGTTATGGTACATACTGCGTAACCGGCTCTCAATGTTCCTGCTGAATCTCTTAGACAGGACCCATCAACAAACATAATGCAATCGTTTTCTTTTAACTGGGTATCCTGTATGTCTGGGCGAGGTTTGGTACAGAGTTCAGTCACTTCAAGACAATCATGTTCAAATTCTTCCCCATCTTTGATTTCAGTATTTTCATTGGGAAGTAAGGTTGCCGGGTTCAGCACAGTGCATCTCTTCAGTGTGACATTTGGTGACCCCAGTATAATCGTCTCATATCTAGTGAGACGTGCATTTGTCATGTGTTGTGTCTTAGTTCGTGTCAACAGAATTTCAACTGAATGTGGAACCATTACTGTCAGAGGGTATCCCCTGACTATGCCTTCACATTGTGAAAGGCTTTGACCAACTGCTGCAACTGCCCGCAAACAACCCGGTAAGGCTGCTGCGACAGGGTCCAAGGTAGCTGAAAAATATGCTACAGGGCGATTTGCATCTCCGTGGACCTGTGTTAAAACAGACAAAGAACAAGCATCACGTTCATGACAAAACAACAGAAAAGGTTTCTCGTAGTCAGGCATTCCCAATGCTGGTGCCCTGCACATGCATTCTTTTAATTCTACAAATGATTCAAGCTCCTCTTTTGTCAAAGTTATTGTGTATGGCTCATCCTTGACTTCTTTTCCTGTCAATTTTATTAAAGGCTTTGAGATGATTGAGAAGTTGGGTATCCACTGACGACAGTAGCCCACTATTCCCAAAAACATCTTGACATCTCTTTTTGTTGTTGGGGATTCATCTGCAAAACAGCTGTTATTCTTTCCTTTGATATCCTTCGAGACCCTTTCTCAATCAAATGTCCCAAGAATTTCACTTCTTTTTGACAGTATTGTAACTTTCTGGGTGACACCTTGTGTCCATTCTTTCCCAAATGATTCAATAATGCAATAGTATCATATTTACAACTGTCTCTGGTTTTGGATGCAATTAGCAAATCATCAATGTACTGCACAAGAGTCGAATTGAAAGGCAGCACAAGAGGTTCCAAATACTTTTTCAATATCTGATTGAAGATGGATGGTGACTCTGAGAACCCTTGAGGAATTCTGCACCAACTGTACACCTTGTCCAAAAATTTGAAACTGAACAAAAATTGGCTGTCCTCATGAAGGGGTATCGAAAAGAATGCTTGTGATAGGTCTACCACAGTAAACCATTCAGCATCACAAGGAACCTGGAACATTATTACCGCTGGGTTAGGTACCACAGGGCAGCATTTTATCACAATTTCATTTATTTTCCTCAAATCCTGCACAATTCGAACTTTTCCACAGGGCTTCTTTTAACCCATTATGGGAGAGTTACACGGACTGCTCAAGACTTCTTTCAGGACTCCCTGTCTGAGAAAATCTGCAATTATTTGTGACACCTCAATGAGGACGTCTTGGGTCATGTGGTATTGTGACACTTGTGGGAACACTTCATTCGGCTTTATCTGAACCTTGACTGGTTCTACTCCTTTTATCAATCCTACTTCTTTCCCAGTCAAATCCCACACTTTCTCTGTCACGGTCCCTTGTAGTTCAACAGGTAGGTCGATCAAAGTATACATTGGGAATAAAGTAATCAAAGGGTAGTCCTCATTTGTCTCTCCTCCTTCCTCTATGAATTGACTCTCATCTCCCTCATCGTCACTATTTGTCTGTACTTCTATTCCATCGTTGGAACAGGTAATTGAACATTTTGTCTTACACAGTAAGTCCCTTCCTAGTAAGGATACTGGACTTGAGTCGCATACAACAAATCTATGCAGCCCTTGAAAGTTGCCAATTTCAACCTGCACCGGATCAGTAATCGGATTAGTCAGGTACTGATTTGCCACACCAACCACTCGTATAGTACGCCCTGAGAGAGGTAATCTTGGGACTTCTGCACTTCGAACTGTAGAACGTGTAGCTCCTGTGTCGACCAAAAATGAAACCTTATAGCCCACTACTTTTCCTTCTACGTATGGGCCTCTCTGATCCACCTCTAGAGATGCTGCAAGCCTGCACTCTTGAGCTGTCATCTGACCAATCCTCATTCATGCCATTTTCACCTCGTAATGGGAATTGTTGCACAGTATTATTTTGATTGGTTACGTGACCTGTGACCTGCTGAGGAAGCATCACCTGTTGCTGTCCCATCGGAGCCATTGGTAATTGCATTTGCTGTCTAGGCACCATAGGAATCTGCTGCTGTACTGGTTGCATTTGTACTGACTGCAAAGGCGGCATTTGTATCTGCTGCATGGGCTGTACCCCTTGCATTTGTACCAAATTATTCAGAAAATTCGGGTTTTGATGTCTCACTTTTGGACCTCGTGAATTTTGTAATGTACCAACATTAATGCTCTGCTGAACTGCACCATCCTGCACCATATTCGGACACTCCCGTTTCCAATGCCCCACGCCCCCGCACGCGTGACATGGTGACATCTTTTTCACTCCTTGACCGTCATTTTGAATAACAACATTATTCATGTCCGATCCACGGTTCACAAACCCTCGACCTCTGCCTCTCGGCTGTGCCTGAAACACTCCATTCATTTGCGGTTGTTGTTGTATCATCTGCTGAACTCCATTTCCCTGTATTCCTGCCTGTGCAGCCCTTATCTGCATCACCATCACTTTCTCTTTCAACTTTTTCTGCTTCAACTCGATCTCATCACTACAGTATTTTGCATACTGCAACACCTCCTCAATCGGTTTAGCTTGCCAACAAATCAAATGATTCTTAATCATTTGGCTAACTTCTGGTCTCAACCCTTCAACGAATCTAAACACAAGGTGATTCATGTCCTTCGGTTCGATAGTCTCAGTACCACTGTAATGTTTGAATGCTTTCAATAATCTCTCGTAATAAGCATGTATTGTCTCCTTAACCTCTTGAGAGGTCCGGTCGATTTTCTGCCAATCGGTCACCTTCGGCGACACCTTTTGTTTCAAGAACTCAATTACTTTATGATAATATTTCATCACCTCCTCTGAAGGTGCTCCAGTCACCTTATCTCTTGCCAGCTCTTTCGTTGGACAATCTACCCCTCTCTTGCACTCGAGCCACAAATCAGGCGGAACAATAATCTCAAATAAAGTATTCAAGTCTTCCCAGACACACTTTGCAAGTTTCACGAACCTGTCCGTTTGTTGATACCACTCAATCGGCTTCTCTCTTAATCTAGGATAATCGTTTGTAAAAGATAAAATATCTCCTCTAGACCACGGCACATGTACCAAAACACCACCAGCTGTCTCTCTCATAGGTAAAATTTTTACCGATCCCAGGTCAGGTGACGTCCTAACTTCATTGGACCCTGGACTGTCTCCCTTTCCCTTATCTCTTCTCTTTGCCCATCGGCCTTCCCATTTCTCCAATGCACCCCAAATTTGTGCACTTTGCAGTAGTTCTCTCAGATGTGCCTTCATGCCTGCAGATCTCATGTGTTAAAAATCTTTGGAGTCAAAATCTAATCTGTAAATTCTTTTCAAATGCTTAGTGTTTCCGATATCAATATTACTGTATATTTATCTGCCAAATTCGCTAATCTCTGATGTACTTTGCCTACCTCTTTGGTAATCTTGCGGCATAAGTACCTCAGTTCTGCCTCAGTGTATGATTCCAACCTATTTACTCCCATTGTTCCTTCCACTAACTCGGCAGCTTCTGCCCATAGTCGTACAAAATTCAAGTATTCATCTTGTTTTTCTCTCTCAGGTTCAATGGTAGTCATTGCAGTCTTTTGTGATGTACAAGTTTTCTCTAACCACTCATTTAACTGCTGTACTGTAAAACCCTGCAGTGAAATATTCCCTGCATGTATCATTGGAGTGTGTGAGGTATTTGTACTCATAGTTTGGGGAGTTAAAACTCCCAACCCTGCTTGACGCATCGCTTCGAGAGGTGCCCCTACTGGACTAAGGGTCTCGGTGGCTCATTTACTTGCTCTCCGGGGGCCATTATCTGGGGTGTTCTCATAGGCCCTCCTCTTATCGCTTCCTGAGTCATCACACCCTGATCGCACATCCCTGATTTACCTTGTGCGTACAATGGCACAGGGGGACCAACAGTAATAGGTAACGATATAGCGGCAGGTGTCTGACCTGGACCCAGACTTCTTGGGGCCTCAACACCATAGGTCTGCTCCAGTGTACCCGGTACAGGTACTAACTGTGGTCCCGCTACAGGGTTATACCCTAGTATCAGCTGTGGTGGTTGAGACATTAGCTTCGGAGTCGATTCAATCTGTTTTAACTTTGGTTTTGTGTATATCGGGTCTGGCGGCACTATCAAGTTTGTAGTAGTCTCAAGCACTGGAACATCAGGGTAGATTCTCTTTATCTGCGGTGGAGGCTGCAACTGTATCGGCAAGTCTGGTGCAGTGGGTACACTGACACCATTCTGTATCAAAGCTGTATCGCTAGTCGCTAGTCTGTACTGTATCAGTAACTCCCTTTTCCTGCGTCTGGTTCCCAGGATCCAAGCTAGTACTTGGAGTATTGTCACTCACCGCATATGGTGGCGGACGATCATGTAACAATCTATCCATAAATTCCTCATCATCTGAATCATCTTCCTCTTCCCAGGACCTTTTATTTTCTTTAGTTTTGCCTGAATCTTTGTCGGTTTTACAAGAGGCTTTCTTTCCCTGTGTCTCTTCTCCCTGGGTTATTGCTGGGAAGGGTCAAGACTGATTTGCATATGGCTGGGTCCAAACAGGGGTGGCATGGTGAGCAAAAAAACGATGGATTAAACCCAGATCTGTGACTGGGGGTGAGTGTCTGACAATGTTCAGCATTCCGTCCATCACTTGTTGTTTTTTTTTTTTTTTTTTTTTGTGGGAATAACTTCAACCCATCTACGATTCCCCTTCTCCACATTTTACTTTCATTGTCCCACCTTGCCTCTGCATAAGATTTTTCTGCCCTTCTCAGCCTTCTCTGAAACCTTTCTTGTCTATGTTTAAGAGCCATTAAGTCCCAAATCGCCGGAGGTGGCTTCTGTGTACTTAACATCCACCTCAGATTTTCTAGTACCTTTGGATTAAACGTCCCATGCTCTGGAAACGCTAAACACCCTTCTTTTTCTGTTAATTTGCGCCACTGTTTCATCCATAAACAAGGTGCGACACCTTTTTCTTCCATAACCGTGTAAGCCGGAGTACCCTCAGGTGGTGTAGGTTCCCCATCAGTTGCTACAATATATACATCTCCCTTTAAAGTGCTTTTGAATGCTTTGACAAAATTCATTTTTGCGATTCTCTTATTTTATATTTAATCAGAAATGGCTTAGTTCCCAGGACACTCTTCACCCACCCTTTCTCAACCTATTGTCTCTCACGGACGGCAGCCAATCCGTGCGCGACCCCTCTCGACATCTGGCCTATCTCAGCGCGGCACCACTGACGTCACACTCACACACACAGCAGCTGACAAAGTCTTGCGGCTTGTCCGCTCCTCACTGACCCTTACAACTCACACAAACTAATGCAAATATTGCGAGCACCTTAAAATGACAACACAAATCTGTCGGTTTACTACAGGAAAGGTAACACATTTGCTTCAGAACTTTACAGAGATTTCACTTGAAGCCTCGGCCGCTACTCTCTCCTTCTCAGTTCCCGCATACGCAAGCAGAATTCAAACCGCAAATTCTACTCTCGACTTGTCAATGACTCCTTCTAGTGCACTTTAGAATTTGTCAAATCTCCATCTAAGGTTTAATTCACATGTTACAACTCAAACTTGACTTGTCAACCACGCCCGATTGACCTACTACACCGCACAGATTACAACATGGACTACATTTATCATCATACTCCGGAGTCTTAGACCTCGACAGGTCCGTACATAACAACCAACCACGTGGATAATTTTGAGCTACAAGCGCTACATTCACATGAAGTACGCCGACTTCCCTACTCTCATACTGTGGAGTACGCCCACTCCTGCTAAACAACACTTAATTTGGCCTAAATACAGACAAATTTTCACAACCACCTGCAAGATGCATAAGCTTAGGCAAGCGCAAAGACCCTAACCACGCACACTATGACGCCGAGAACATTCCCAACTCATTTAGTCAGGCTCCGAGATCCCGGGAAAGCCATGGCGAACTTAGCAACCCATCATATCTCCAAATTGCATTATTACAGAAAAACAAATTAAACAATGAAACTCCGTCCTAGGGCCCCCAAGGGCCAAACCGTCGCTCTGCTACCAGAACTGATAACGTGTCCTTCTATGTTAATTTATACATTTTAGGACTCGTTTTAGGCCGATGAATCTTTGGACCCAGTGGTGAGACACCGTAAGACGAGGTAACTGATCAATATATCAAGCAATATATCAATAATGTCATCAACATATATCACCACAATATATTTCAGTTTAGACATTGGTTAAAACTATCGGCGCAACCATGACCTTTCAGTCATGAATAACCACACCTTATTGAAGTTTTGTGAATTTTATTCCCTATTGATTACAATCTAATAACCGATATATTAATCTCAAAACCAAGAAGCAAAAGAGCATAATCACAATGCAGCAACTATGATAAGGTGTCAGCAATGCAAAGATCACAAACATAAGATAATAATATGAAGGTAAACAAATCAAAATGCATAGAACCTCATATATGTCTTAGTTCAACATAGCACCACGTCAGTCACGTCAGTTACGTCAGTCAAGGTGAATGCCTCATCTAACCACTAATTAGCATCAGGATGTTGGGCTTCATGCAAAACAATTTAGAACATCAATTTGGAAAACATCTAACTAAGGTCTCTAATCAAAAATACATAGCAGTTGGTACCTAGAAAGAAAAGGCAAATAAATGAATTTCAATAACAGCAGCATAATTACCTTCCTCAGGATAGGTCAGCATACAGGATCAGTCTTCGTCTTCAGGACATCAGTTAGATCGCCGTCAGTCTATCTAGTCTAAGGGTAGGGGACACTTCCCTCATAAGAAGGAAAGTGCAATGGGGCAGTCTATGGGTGAGGATGGTTTTGTCTAAGTCTCAAGTCACCAAATAGAGTGACAGAGTTTCTGGATGCAATCGACATCATTCCCTACCTAATGCCCCAAGTCTCTTGTGTCATGGGTTTTATCCCTTTTTCATAATACATTCCCCCAAAATTCTATTGGATAGTCACTACACCCCACCATCTGTAACCTATCAAATTATACATTAAGTAATGCATTTGTCATTTTACGATAACTTATAACATTCTGATTGGTCTTCATAATTGACGCTTTTCGTAGGTGGCACATCCGGGGTTACTTCATTTTCTGGCACACTCTTCGGGTCAAGAGTTCTCTTTTCCGTGGTTCAATGTCCTTGAGGGTGTCCATATTTTGTTGCAAAGCGTATAACTTTATACTAAAGCAGCTAGCATGCGGATGAGAAAAACTAGCAATGTTACATAAAACGGAGAAAAGAACAATTGCTGGGTCATGGCCTTTTGCAAGTCAGCACACTGAAGAAACAGAAAAATATGCTTTAATATGAGAGCTACACAGCTAGTTTTCGACTCACGCTAACTTAAGACTTATAGATTCTAATAAATGCAATCTTCGTACGTGTTAACATATTCAATTAATCATAATAATTCTCCACGTTTAAAATACGTTTCAATTAATAATATTATTAATGCAGCATTGTTAAATATAAGCATTTCACATCTAGATGTATAATATTTAAACTACGCTCTCTCACTACTAGTAGGTCTGCATCACTGATTGTGCCACCCACAGAAGAAGCCCGTTAAACATATCTCGGGCCTGCCACTGCAGAGCCTGTATGTGCAGTTTGACTGCCACTTCCACTTTACTTGGCATTTAAAACCACTTGCCAAGCCTGATACTCCCCTAGTAGCCCCTAAGGTAGGCCCTAGGTAGCCTACAGGGCATGGTGCTGTGTAACTAAAAGGTAGGACATGTACTTTTAAGTTTTACATGTCCTGGTAATGAAAACCTACAAAGTTGTTTTTCACTACTGTGAGGCCTAGTGCTCTCATTGGTTAACATTGGTAATTCCTTAATACACTTTTAAGTTGTAATTCCTGATTAGAAAGGAGTAGCTGTGTCATGCTTCATATATTTGGAATGGTAATGACAAATCATCTTTACTAGTAAAGTCATCCTTAACATTACTATTTTAGAAAGGCCACTTTTACAAAGTGGACATGTCTCTGCTCTTACAGCTCTGTGTCCCTGCAGCCTGTCTCCAATACACATCAGGGGTGGGTGACAGCTACACTTTGTGCATTCACTCTAGACAGCCACAAACACAGGAAGATTAGGTGTTTGAGTACTTATCTGCATTCTGATGGCTCTTCCCAGGCAGGAAGGGTGGCAGGGGATGACACACCTGAATAGGCAGTGCCTTTGCCCACACAAAAGGCTGATTACCCCCTATTCATAGTCTGAAGTGAGGGCTGAAGAAGAAAGAATACCTGTGCACTTTAAAGACCCTTCTCTGAAGTCATCCCCAACTCAAAGACACATTTGGGTATAAGTATTGGGTCTCTGACCCCACCAAATCAGACACTTCTGGACCTACAACTGGATTCTGTCGGAAGAACTGCTGTGTTGCATTAAGGACTGTTACTCTGCTGGACAGCTGACCTGGAAGGACTGCTTTTCTGACATGCTGCCCTGCTGCCTGCTGCTCTTTGACCTTGCTGAGGAACAGCTAGACTCTGCCTTGCACCTGAAAGTGTTCTCCAAGGGCTTGTTGGTTTGCCTCCTGTTGCTAGAGACTCAGGGATATCAAAGTCTCTACAACTGCTCCTGTGCCTGGTTCACTGAAACTGGACCCAGATACTTACATCAGTGAAATTGACCCATCTCTTTCCTGCTGGAAGTGGCAACTGATGCATCGACCCTGTTACAGGAGAAAAATTGGCGCATTGCACTTGGAGCCCGAGTAGCACCTCTGGAACCACTGCATCGATCAACCCATGTCCTGCCTGATCGAAGTGGCATCTGGCACATCCGCATTGATGCAGCACTGAAACCACTGCATCGCCACCATCACGGAAGGATGATCAACGCATCCCTTCAGCAGTGTGGAGAAACCCAGTGTATTGGCTTTGGAATCAACACATTGTGGCTTCAACACTTATCTTTGAAAACTAGTACATTGCCATTAACGCATGGGAAAAAAATCAACGTATCCCTCGACTGCGTGAACATTGACACATCTACCGATTCATCGCCCCCACATCTCGTACTTGCGACCAGGATCAAGATACTCCGTTCTCCAGGCCTGCGTGGCTCCTGTACCTGACCCGCACTCCATCACGGTTGGCTTGAACTGTTGAATTTGAGGCAGTCCAGCGTGACCTCAAGTAACCCCTAAAATGCTATGTGTTCTAAGCGCTATAACTCTTTTATTCTTTAAAAATTCATAACACAACTTCTACTTACAGGATTTTAGTTGGTTTGGTCTAGATTTATTATGAAATGATTGTCTATTTTTCTAAGCCTATTTGGAATCTTTTTGTGGTGTTATCATTGTGTTACTGTGTGTGTGTGTGTGTTACAAAAATACTTTACACCCTTGCTCTTAAAATAGGCCTGACTGCTCTGTGCCAAGCTAGCAGAGGGTGAGCACAGGTTATCTTTTAGTGTGTATCTGACTTACCCTGACTATAGTGGTGGTCCCTACTTGGGGTGGGTGCATAACCCTACCAGCTAGAGACCCCATTCTAACAGGGGTCCAATGCAGTGTCAACAACTTCACTAAGTACTTGGAATAATGGTGAACACTCAAAACAAAAAATAAGCATCATCGATATGTCAGTGTTTTTTAAAATTTGTATTTATTTGGTTTTGAACATGTTATAAACAGTTAGACAAACAAAATCAGTCAGTACGTCAGTGTACATTAGCACTTTTTTGTTTCAGCATCACAGTTCTTTCAGCATTCCTGTAATTTATTTAATCACATTAGAGCTAACAAAGGCGTTCAACGGAATGTCAGATGGCCTTAACTCAGTCAACAGTCAGTGACCCCTGCACGGCCTACCCCCACTATCAGGGCTGGGCACCCCACACTCCCACGGAGCCGGCAGTCCACTAGGAGAACTGACCATTCCCGTGCATCCGTGCTCCCACCCCAGCCAGGTAAGCTTGAAAAGGACCCCAAATATCATGGGTTACGGCTACCACACAGGAGTAGTTCACCATATGTGCCGGATTGTACACTGCAGTATGTCACATGCCTGACCCGTTTTTAAGCGTTGGCAAGGGGCCTCTCACCCAGAGCATAGCCACCCTTCGTTTTGCTAGCAGTAGACCTATTGCCGTCAAGCGGAACACCGTTATCGGTACATTCCTGTCATAGCCAAGTAATGCCAACTGGGGGCCAGGGTCTAGTGATTCATTCAATGGTGCTCAGCTTCTTGAATACTGCCTGCCAAAAACTGTGTATGCCCAAGCCAGACGTAAGAAGCCTGCCCCCTTCTCCGAGTATCGGAGGCATGCCACACTATCCTGGAGCCCGCAATTGTACAAACGGGCTGGGGTGTAATACACCTAGTTAAGGTATTTACAATAAATAAGTCTGTGCCTGCTATTGAAAGGAAATTGACCTAGTTACTGAGCAACAGTGCATCCATTTTTTATCAGCTGTAATTACGTCCAGGTTGACATGCCATGCCAGACGGGCCCGTAACACTCCCGGCCTACGTGCATTCCGCACAAATGCATAATGTCTTCATATGATATGTCAAGGCTGAGGCGTTTGCAAAAGTGAAGTCAACGCAGCGACAGAAGGAGGCTCAAGCAACTCCGCCCCAGAAAAACTCGCATCCCAGCCCGCATCCTGTGATAATATAAGCACATCAATGGTGTGCATGCGGTACGCACTCTTGTACTTCCTCCCAACCATAAATGTGATTCCCCTCGAAGAGGTCCCACAATACATTAATTACCAAAGCTCGTAGTGCTACTACAGTGCCCCGTTCTCACGTCAGCAGAAGCCACATGCACCAGGCTAGGAGCAACACGGGGGCTTGTATAGTAGTGAACCCGCCTGCTTCTCCAAGAACCAGTGCCAGGCAAATAACATCACATTTAGGGAGTCCAACAACCCATAGTGCTGAACCGGTCATTCGAAAAGGAGCTGCAGCAGCTTGCATGGTGCCACCCAGTGCTTAATTTGTAAATAAAAAGGTGCCGGTGCTCAAAGCCCTCCTCTTAAACCTGTGGCTGCTGCAGTTAAATGTGTGAATAGGTAATTGAGGTGGCTTAATCCTGAAGCCATCTTGGGCCTCTTCAAACCATATAAAGCCCCTCCCTGCCCCTTCAGCTCATTCCAGCAGCTTTCTACCTTTGTCCTATGTGACGCTTTTTTGTTTTTCACTTCCTCCGTATTTCCCAAATGTGTCTTTTGCTCGCAGCAAATGCTTGAGGCAGAAGAATAAGCACCTGCCCTAAAAAATAAGTGCCGGTGCTCAGCACCGGAAACAACAAGCACAAATTAAGCACTGGACTGCCACCATCCCACCCTCCACCCGGACGTGCAGTAGTTCCCGCGGGCCATGCACATATCATAAGGGAGACACAAGGTCTGCCAGCCCACTCTAGGCTGTCTTCCCGCCCACGCTAGGCGACACATGAGGGCTCGCCATCTATCAAACACTGCCCAGGTAAGAATTATCGAGATGCTCAGAAATAGGAATAAACTGTGCTTTAAATGGGCCGGTACTGTCCGGTACTGAGTACCGGCACTTTTCTATTTTGAGCGGGAGAGTACCGACACATCTCAAGAAAAACATAATACTTTTAATTGGAGGGTACCAGCACTTCTCAGAAACAAGCAGGTACTCTAGCACAGAGTACCTGCACTTTATTTTTTCCATTTCCTGCACTGGTAAGAAGCAGGGTAACAACACCATCTTCATAATAGCCACCTGTCCCGCAACTGAGAGGGGCAGCTTGATCCAGTGCTCCACTGCTTTGGTGAAGCGTTGTATCGCTTTCCAGTAATTCTCTTGCAACACTATATCATATGGATTAGTAGTACCAAATAGCAGACCGAGTCCTCAGCCCACTGTCACGGGTACACCCTTTGTATCGGTTTACTAACAGGAGTGAGAGGAAACATCACTAATTTGTTCCAGTTGGCCCAGAGCCCAGCATAACACCTGAACAGGACCACCTCGTGCAGGACCAGAGCCACGTTACGCTCAGGAACCTTAACATAAAGCGCGTACCATCTGCATAGGTTGACACAATGAGAGTGTATAATAGGAATCTTAGACCCTGGTGAGAGTGGTACTCTCACAGCATGCGGGCCAGTGGCTCAGCTACCAGGGCATGTAGAAGGGGGAATAAGGAGCATCCTCGCCTAGTCCTCATCTCAGTGGGAATAGGGAAGGTCACTAAGCCAATCAGGCGGAGCTGTGTGTATAGGACCATGACCAGTTGGAGAAACGTGTCTCCGACGCCAACACGTTGCCGGACTGCCTGCACAAAACCCCACTTCACAGAGTTGAAGGCCTTCTCTTTGTCAAGAAAGTCCACGACTGTCTAAATCTCTGGGTCCACGTGCTGTATTGCACCAGAGGGTTTTGGAGATTAAAGGACAAATTTCGCCCTGGTACAAATCCTGTTTGCTCCATACCCACCAGCCCAGGCAACAGAGGAGCCAGCTTATTTGCCAATATTTTTGCAAACAGTTTCATGTCTACGTTCATTAGAGGCAGCGTCTGTACGATGAGCATTGGTCTGCAGGCTTGCCCGGTTTCAATAGGATGAGCAACATGGCCTCACGCAAGGTGGGCGGCATACACCAGTCAGCTGCCATCTCCTCGAACAAGGTAGTGAGGTGAGGGATAAGTATCTCCTGATAGGCTTTGTAAAAGGCCACAGTCACTCCATCTGTGCCTGGCGCCTTGCCGGACAGCATATCTTTTAGTGTGTATTTAATTTCCAATGGATCTAGCAGGGCCATTAATCATTCCCTATGAGCCAGGACATAGTGAGTGATATGAGAAAGGTAATCAGTGACTGCGACTTCGTCAAACTGCAAGCACGATTTATAAAGATCCACATAGTGGCCATGGAAGCGCTTCACCACTGCTTCAGCGCCGTTTAAGACCTGGCCAGTGTCATCTTGTACTTGTAAAATCACATCATTCTCCCGTTTGGGGTGCAACAATGTCGTCACCTTAGCTCCTAGCCTCTCCCTCTCTCGATAAACCCATGCCACCACGTATTTCCCCAAGATGCATCACTTCATTTTGGGCCATCTCCTGGAAATCTACCAACTTACTCTTAAGAGAGTTCAAAACGGTCTCGTCCCTTCCTGCCTCTACTCTGGACTCCAAGGCCCTCATTATGTCTTTGGTGGTAAAAACCACCTATTGCCGCGGCGACGGCTGCCAAAACACCGTTGCTGCGGCTACCTACCGTCTGCCATATTATGACCGTAGCTGGAATTCCGCCAGAAGGCTGGCGGAATTCCGGCTACGGTCATGGCGGCAGACGGCGGTAAGGTGGCGCTGCTGCCAGCAGCAGCGCCACGCCAGTAGACCGCGCAGACCGTATCATGATCCATGATACGGCCTAGTGGTGTTCTGCTGGCGGACGCTGTTGCTGGCAGCAGCGCCACGTCCCGTCTTCTGCCGGAGGACTCCCTGCAACCAGGTATGTCGGGTGCTCCGACAGGGGAGTGGGGTGGGGGCTGTTGTGTGTGTGTGAGGGGGTTAGGGTGAATGTGTGTGTGCGTGCATGCGGTTGTGTGGCATGTGGAATGCGTGAGTGCATGAATGGGTGTGAGTGTGCATGTATGTTGTGTTGTGTGTATGCGTGTGTGCTTGCATGTATGTCAGTGTGTGTGGATGTGTGTGTGAATGTATGTATGCATGGCTGGGTGAATGTGGGTATGAGTGTGTGTATGCATGTGTATGTTGGTGCATGAATGTGCGTGTTTGTTGTGGGGGGTTGGGAGGGGGAGGGTGAAGGAGGACTCTGGGGACGGGGAGGTGGGTGTTGGAGACCCCTATCAGTGTCAGGGAAGGAATTCCCTGGCACTGATTATGCCTACCGTTTTTGTGGTGGTACGGAAGCCACGAAAACCATGGCGGCAGGCGGGTCATAATCCCGCGGGTGGGACAGTGACGGCCTCCTGGCTGGAGACTGAAGTCTCCAATCTGGCGGCTCTTTCCGCCGTGGCGGACGGAGTGGTACATTGGCGGTTTGGCTTGAGCCAAACCACTGATGTCATATTTTGGGGGAACGGTACCGCCAGCCTGTTGGTAGTACCTTTCTCCAAAATACCTCCGTCCGCCTGGGTTTGAATGAGGACCCGAGTCTGCAATTTTGGCCTGTAATTGGCAAAGATGGGTACGCCGGGACCACAGCTCTACGGCGTGCTCCGCAATGGTCATGCCTCAAATATATACTTTAATTGCTTCCCAGACCGTGGCAAACTTTGCTACTGTACCTGTATTTAATGTAAAGAATTCCTCTATGTCTCGGCCCAGGTCAGCTCTGAAGCCCTCATCTAACAGTGAGTTCAGAGAAAACCACCACGAAAAGGTGGATGGGGAAGGAGTGCAAAGATCCGGCTCCAGGAGGATAGGAGAGTGATTGGAATACATACAAGGCAGGATCTCACAGTCCTTAATTCTCGGGGCCATCCCCCTAGAGAGTAGCCAGTAGTCTATACAAGTGTGTCTGTCATGTACAGTCTAGTATTGGGTGTAGCCAGGAGTTGCGTATACCTGTGGGGCCAGACATCTATCATTCCCTCACGCTGTGTGATCTAGAGGTGCTCCAGGGGGCCACCAAGGGGGCCCTTTGATCTATCCCATTTAGGATTGAGTACACAGTTGATGTCCCCTCCGCATATCAGTGGCAGGTTGTCCCATTGTCTGAGTTTAGCGTTACGTTTATGGTAGAAATTTGGATCGTCATAGTTAGGACCGTATATGCCCACCAACAGTATCGTGAAGCTATCCATGAAACATTTAGCGATTACATAGTGACCACTCACGTCAACACACATCTCCTGCAGACCGAGTCCCACTTCCTTGTTAACCCAAATACGTATCCACCTTGCATGAGAGGTGAATCCAGCCACACAAATCTGTACCTACACTCTGCATCGCAACCACTCATATCGGTCTGGGTTGAGGTGCGTCTTTTGGAGTATGACAACATTCACCTTATGCCTGTGCAAATAGGCCACCACACTCTGATGTTTCCGACTGTCATTAAGCCCCTGAACATTCCAAGTGAGTAGTCTTATTAACCTAGTCACTCTGTGGCAACCCATAAGCTCCTACCCTAGGCTAACTTGCAGTTCATGTAATGAGCGCCATGTGTCAATTAATATACAGTGTGTGCTGAAAAAAATAATTCTGCCAAACATGTTGCTGAACCCTAATAACCCGAACAACCTCCCACCACCCACACCCCGCTACCACCAACTAGCACAGATTGTAAAGCACCCCCTCAACCCTCCCTGTAAACCACACAATAACCATATATGCCAAACAAGTGGTTCACTCATGGGGACTGATACTCCAAGCATGTGCTGTGATTCATAGGTGCTACAATGGCCAAAATAACATCAAAACATTTATGTGGCGTCCTAAACAATATCGCGTTTAGTTTGTTTGCAGTAAATGGCTCCTGGGCCAATAAAACGTCCCCCCCCCCCCCCAGCAGTGCACCCCCCGGGATGCAAAGAGGGAGCTCTATTCAGTACTTTTAAGTCTCCTTATGTTGCTGCACAATGTAGGTTCGACTGGTCCCAGTGAACATAATGGCCTGAGTGCAGCCAATCCAAGACTAGGAGGTCCGCGGACCCACCTGTAACTCAGGACAGATGAAAGCCACCCATCACTACCCCCTCCCCCCAGAAGTCGGGGGAAGCAAAAACAGCACCCCCTCCTTATCGCAGTGTTTACATGCACTTTGCCAATTGCCCCAAATCTGGCTCGTTGTGCAGGTAGGTGTATAGTAACATTGATGGAGAACTTTAAAGTGTATTAATTTGTGTTTATAATTTACAGGGGTGTCTTTTAGCTGCACACAACAATATGCACATGTTTTATCTGAAATTGCATAGCCCAGGATAGTCTCTTATCTCAATCTGGCTTCCCTTAAATGGTCACCATCAGTGGCCATGAGAGTAGCAAACAGGAAGGATATGTAGCTTCGCTCATCCTTCTGCAGGATATATGCAGTAAGAAGCAGAGTTTTAGCAGGTTCTGCAGGTTCTGCAGGGTAAGTAGAGAAGCCAGACTTAGCAGCTGAACATTGTTTTATGGTAAACTACGATCACTAGGGCAGAGCTCCTGTTTAATCTACCACCAGACACTCCTTGTCCCCTTATCTCTGTCTTGCATGTTCTTTTTCATCTCTGCTTTCTCAATTTGCCACTGTTTTTCCCACTTTTACACCCTCCTCTTCTATCCCCTTTATGTTTTTCTCTTTCTTTCTCTGGATCAAAGTCTGTTGATGGAAAATAAGTGTTGGTCCCCAAAAATGCGTGCCAGCAGGCTCCAAATTCAGCATCAGACCTACCTGGAGGAGACAGGGGAACAGAAGATTTGTACTATGGTAATCCTTAATTGGCTTTTATTAGTAGAGATTTTGTATCATTTTGAGAATTGTAATTGTGTACATATTTGTAAGTTTGTTACTGTATACCTAATGGTTGCATGTTGATAAGGCCTACGACCAAGTAAGGCTTATGATCAAGTAGGTCGGAGTTGGAAATCATGACAAGCCGATGACAAAGATCTGATTGTTTATGATGAAATGTTGCAACAAAGGCAGGAAGACTGACATCTTGATTGTGAAAGAAACATATGTTAAAATCAATAGGCATTTTTTAAGTATGGATTATCATTACTAGGTATTTTGTTAAATGGAACCTTACAGGGTTTTGGTGCTGGTTACCCTCTCTGACAAACTAAGGGTGTAGCAGATGTGCACCATCATAATCCTTGATGAGGCCTCTTTGGAGAGATAGTATTTTGCTTTACTAACTATAAGTTTGTATACTTTTGTAATTTTATGACTGTAGGTCTTTAAGGGTCAATTGTTATTTCTCTGTATTAGAGGCCTACACACAGGTATGTTGTTACATGAAAGTCACAAATTACCTTTGTAGGGAAGGACTTTTGTGTTGGTTACCGCCTCTGACAAACAGATACATAGAGGGCTTTGAGTCATCTTTATTCCACAACTGGTCTGTCAGATGTCTGAGTTTAATTTACACTGAGCTTCCACCCATGAGAGAGTATAACAGGGCTAATGGTTCAGTCCCTGTTGGCCAGTCCTTACATTTTAAATTGTCTCTCTTTATTGTTCCTCTTTCATTTCTTTGCTTCTCATCTTTTAAACAAAAAAAATCTGGAGAGCATACTACAGCTCCCCAGCCAGCGCTAACGGATAGCTTGCTTCCTTCTCATTTAATGCGCACTGCAAATCATCTCGTATGGCCACTTCCTCTTAATCAGACCACTATGGAATGCTGTTGTCCATAGTATATCATTGTTTCATCAAGTCAAGATAACCAGCACCTTGAGTCTAAGAATGGAGGCTATGAAGGAGCTTTAGAACAAATATAAGTTATTTACAATACCTCTCCAAGGCAGACATCTGCTGCTATATTTATTTCCGTTATTGCAGGCATATGTCCAACATGCTTAGCCTGAAGTTTCTTTCTTACATTTATCTTGCATATGTTGTTGAGTTAGTCTGTTCTTTGCTTGAATCTGCTTGTTGTCATTTTGTTTTTTATATTTGTTACAATATCAGCATTTACATTGCAATGCAGTGTATAATGATGACAGTACTTGTGTTATATTCACAGCAAGTGCTTCCTTATGATGCGTATAGAAATAGAAAACAGTTGGTTCAAAACAGCACATAGTAACCAATATAGCACGTATATCCGTAGCTGCATTCTATGTCATAAACAAAGCAGCAGTACAAAGATGAGAGGCTAGTGTACATGGTAAGAGGAGGATTCAACAGTATTCAAGCAAAAGAGAAAATTAATGTCCTGAACAACTATAACTTTAACTTATAAGGCCCCTAGCTGTCATATCCCCACCCAGTTATATGTAGTGTTGCATGAAAATTAAGGAGGGTCAGTGATTTGTTCAATGTGGAAGTTGATGAAGAGGGTGGTCTTGCATCACGAAGGTGTGCAGAGCAGATGGTGCCTCCTGCACATCTGCCCCCAGCGCGTTGTGTTCAGTTGAGCATCATAGGTGGGTTCTGAGGCAGATTAGTATGGGGTCCCAGTTGTTGCAGATGGTATATTTACACAGACCCTTGGTGTCTTCTTTGTGCAGTACTACACTCTCTTCCTGTGCCCATATAATAATAGATTTTTCTGAGATTGTAAGTGCTGGGGACATTGGTGATTTCCATTTCTTGGGGATGAGGAGTTTAGCCAGGAACAATCCCAGGTCTATGAAGCGGGAGGTGGCCCTGTGTTTTTTGTCCCTGTGCTGCAAGCCCAGGAGGTACACCTCCAATGTGTGTGGCAACGGCCACCGCATACAGGTGGACCGTTGTGTGGTAACCGCTTGCCCGTACTGGTGTAGTGACGGGCAGGCTCACAGCATGTGTAGGAGGCCTGCATCTACTAAGCTGTGACAGGCGGCATCTGTATGATGAAAGTAGCAATTGATGTTATCAGGAGTAAGAGAGGCTCTGTGAATAAAGTAAAATTGGATGAGTTGAAAACGAGCGTTCTGTGGGACACATATAGGGGTCTCCAGTATGGCAGACCATTAATGTTAATGTTAATATGATTATAGCACGCACTAATACCCGGAGGTATCTAAGCCCGAGCGGTCTCAAGAAATTGCTTACTGTAGTAAGAGAGGAGTATAATTAAGATATTAGAGGAGGAAAGCCAGGCCTTAAGGGCTTTCCGAAAAGCAAGCAGGTCTGATTTGATTGTCAGGTCAAATGGAAGGGAGTTCCAGAGTTTGGTTGTGCGGATGATAAAACTTCAGCCACCCCAAGTAGATTTCTTGTCAGGGCAGTGGCAAGTCATGTCTGCTTCCCTGCAGCAGAGCAGGGGGGTGAATTGTGGGAGTGCATGCATGCATAGTGAGTCCGCGAGCCAGCGGATTGAGTGTCCACCCTCCCCATCACATGTAGGTATTGTAGTGTTAAATGAGTCAGTGGCTGCTGTGTCAAATCACCTCACCTACTTCCTAGTGCACAAAGTAGCAAGTTATATAAAGGGAAACGGGTAGGAGGAAGGCCCTCGTCCTCCATCAGGAAATCAAATGGGATGAGAGTCCAGTCACAATACATGTCCCCCAGAGTGTGGAGGCCCTCCTCATGCTATGAGGCTGTTGAGGTAACACTAGGCGTACCCCTTAAGGCGTTTACATGGGTATATGGTGTGGTTAAACTCGCAATGAAGAGGCTTCAATTTGCACGGCATAAGGCTTATCATGGTCCATGCTGTTTTGGTTTTCAATTGTTGACAATTGCCAGGCGGTAATACTCACCACTAATCACTACATCTCTGTATAGAGAAAGGTCTCTCACTACTACTTTCTTCAGGCATACAATGGCCAAGTTTTACTTCATGAAATACTGAAGTTGCATTATAGTGTTGCTCTGAACCATCATTTAAGAAATTTCAGCCTTGATAAAGTCCATAGGATGAAACACATATCGGCTGTTTCCCTGTAAAGAATTAATCAACATCCATTTTGATGTCTGAAAATAAACCAGTACTTTGCTACAAAGAATAAGACTCTCTCACTTGGACATATTTTACTCCTGTGCTTTGGGATCTTTTTTTGATAGTAGATATCCATTCTGGTCTCCTAGGCTGGACCATACTTCACCCAGAGTGACAGGGTGATTGTACCTGAATAGCACCTGTATATTACAGACATAGGACAATTGTGGACTCTTTCTGTGTTTACTTAACCCCAGACTGTAAGGTTATTATTGGAAATACAGATGCTGTAGCATTATCACCACAGAGTTTTTCCGCTGTAGTATAAAAGGCGAGGTGGTCTGATCATTTTAAGGAGGGCACGTGCCCAGTAACTGATAGCGGTAGTGTTTTCCAGAATTAGTGATGTCACTGTGCGAGAGAGGTTGCCATCAAACAGATCTGTAGGTGTGTGATGTATTCAAAGGCCTAAATATCGGAACATGGTTATTTTGCCAGGTTATCTTGACTTTACTGGGATTGAAGGCAGCGTCTTGTGTTGTGGGTGTGAATGGAAAAAGTCATGTTTTGGCCCAGTTCACCTTAAGGCCGGAGAAGTTGGCGAATCTATTAAGTGTTAGGGCCACTGTTGTGCTCATGTCTCCTAGGTACAGGAAGAAGTCATCAGTGTATTACGATACAGAGTGGATACTATATCCCAAACTATCCCGCAATCCTCCCTCTGTTGTGTGAGCGTTTCTATTGCTGAGGAAAAGAGCAAAGGGGAGAGCGAGCAACCCTGATGGGTGCCTTGGTTTATCTGAATCGGATCTGAGATGAAAGCGCCTGCTCTTACCCTGGAGAGTGGTAAGTATATAAAAATTTCACAAATTTGACAAAACGGTTCCCCAGGCCATAGCACTGCAGTGTTTCAAATAGAAAGGGTCATTCCAGCGAATCAAAGGTTTTTTCTAGGTCTAGTACCAGGTAGCCTGCCTGGGACCACTGCCAAGGAGAATATCCCAAGACCCGGATGAATCTCCGTAAATTAAGGGATGTACTGCGGGCCGGGACGCACCCGTTGTGGTCTGAGTGTATCAGCGCTGGCACCAAAGGCGCCAGCCAATTGGCTAGTATCTTCGCCAGCACCTTATAATTTGTATTGAGCAATGCCAGTTGCTGGTATGAGCCCAACACAGTGGGGTCTCTGTCCGCTTTAGGAAGGGAAATGAGTAGTGATTTCCGGAGAGTGGCAAGGATACATGAGGCCATTAAAGCCTTGTCATACAGTTGTTGTAGCTGGGTGGCTAACAGTGCTGTGTATACCTTAAAGAATTCAGCTGGTAAGCCATCTGATCCAGGCATTTTATAGGTGGTGGCAAGGGCTCGTAATGCCTCCTGGATCTCGAAGAGTGTAATTGGATCATCTAGTTCTGCTCTCTGTTCCAGAGTGATCTGGGGTAGGATCACAGTGGAGAGAAAGGAAGCAATGTTGTCTGGAGTTGTGGTAGATACTGACCGCTACAGGGCGGTGTAGTAGTGGGTCAACTAATCATGTACTTCACACTGCGTATGGAGTAGGACACCAGTTTCATCCCACAGTGCCAGTATAGGGTGCCTCAGCTGATCCTGGCATACAGGTAACTACCGGACTGCATCTGCACTTGCATGCGTTCTGGCAGAGTGAGCAATGCAATAAGTGCAATGCAGCCTTTCCAACAGCTCCACGTGTTCACGCTGTGCCAGTGCGAGTGACTTGCAGGATCACATGCTGTCCAAGCCTCGTGGTGCATGAGTGTGCATATGAATTGTGAAATGTCCTTATCGAGCTGTTGGTGTATGTTCCATTGGACGCCCACACAGTGGCTTCCCTTAAATGCATCCCATTTGATTAGTCTGGATAACGCCATGCCAGTGTTAATCTCAAAATATTCTGCAATGGCAGCATCCACAGATGACCGGAGTGAAGAGTCCTCTAAGGCTGCAGGTTGCAAACTCCATGAAGAGTCCTCTAATGCTGCAGGTTGCAAACTCCAGTTGGCAAAGGGGGGCGGCGTTCCAACTGAGCCGCAGGTGTTGTGCATTGTGATCGGAATGGGTTCAGCCCAGGTAATCAATGTGTGTGACGAAACAGAGCAGGTCAGGAGTTCCAACTAGCTTATCAATGCAGACATAAACATTGTGCAGAGAGGAGAAGAAGGAGAACACTCTTGCATTGGTGTTACGCAGGCGCCAGATGTCCATTAGCTGCCAGTGCCACAGACAGTCTGTCAGCACCTGAGTACTGGATGTGGCAGGAGTATAGGGCAGTGGAGGAACGACTGGTCTAGGTCTTTGCTCAATACACTGTTGAAATCTCCTGTGATCCAGAAGAGTCTGCTTCGTTCGGAGAGCACCCGGCCCAGCAACAGCAGCGACCACTGCATACGTCAAGGGGCACGGCGGGGGCGACGACAGGGACAGGGGAAACAGAAAAAAATAAAATAAAACACACTTACTGGTTCTCCTCGTTGTTGCTGCCACATCATGCAGCCTCGCTCGTCGCTCCTCTTCTCTTAGTGTCACAGAATTCACTGGGACACCAGCACAGGCTCCCCAGCAATCCTGGTGCTACTTACATGCTAAACATAGCATGAAAGCAGTATCAGGATTGGTCTGAGCGGCAGTGACTGACGCTCAGACACAAGCCTGGGGTCTGTGCTGTTTCTCCATTCCGGCTGTGTATACAGCCGGTTTGGAGAAACCTAAGTGCGCATGTGTGTTTGGCCAGCCGCAGATGGCAGCCAAACACACATGCGCACTTGGTGCACTCTACCCATCTCTCCCCTCCTGCCTCCCCGTGGCCCAGTCCTACCCCTCCCTGCACTGGCTGACTGAGCCAGCAAATGAAAAATGATGAAAAATAAAACAATAGCGAGCTATTGTTTTATTTTTTATCTGCTGGCTCAGCCAGGGTGGCGATGCCTCTCCGCCACTGAGGAGGGGACGCCCCTGCCCGCACAGTTTGTGCAAGAATGATGTTTGCTCAGTGATGGGTGTGTAAATGCAGCCTACTACTATGTATCTGCCATCCAGACAACCCTTAACAATAACATATCGGCCATCTGGGTCTATCAAGATGTTATCTGCTGCAAAAGGGATACCAGGTTTAATCCATATCAGTGTTGTGCGTGCGTATGAGGAGTAGCTGGAGGTATGCACTTGGCCTCACCAGCGCTCTATGGTCCATATTTATACTTTTTAGCGCCGCATTTACGTCATTTTTTTACACTAAAGTAGCGCAAACTTGCAAAATACAATTGTATGTTGTAAGTTTGCACTGTTTTTGTGTCAAAAAGTGGTGCAAATATGGCGCTAAAAAAGTATAAATATGGGCCTATATTTTTTGCGTCTCAACGAGAACTAAGTGGGTCTCTTGTAAGAAGGCTCTGTGGGTAGAGCGGCATTTGAGGAAAGAGAAGACAGTGTATCGGTGAGATGGAGAGTGCATGCCCGAACGATCCAAGTAATAATGTTAGTATTGTGTCATGCTGCTTGCTGGTGAGTGTCTGGGTGACTGTTACCACTGCCGAAATAGTGGGCTACCTCTGCTAAGGTGTGGGCATATTGTGGGAGCAGGTAACTGGGCCAGACAATGTCGAACAGATAACTGTAACAGAAACATGCTAAACAATAAATAACATCAGAGCAAAGTGACAACATATTTACACCTGAATTGTGGATGAGCGTGTGCCAGATGTGGTAGAGTAAACAAGGGGGTAGGGTAATGCGCAAGGACCAAGTGTGTGGAAACCCTGAACGTCGGTGTGATGTGACTGCTTATCAAGGACAGGTAACATTGGGCCAGATGTATCATCAAGGCCATTTGCGATTCGGAAAAAGCGATTTTTAAGAAATCGCTATTTCCGACTCGCAAGGTGCCATGTATCACATTTGCGAATCGGTAATAGCGATTTCTTAAAAATCGCAAATGCTATTACCGATTCGCAAATCGCGAAACCAGCCCCATTCGCACCTATGGGCCTGTTGGCCCATATCTGCGAATTTTTTGCATTTCCAAAATTGCGATTTCTGAACCAGAAATCACAATTTTGGAAATGCAAAACCCCAGGGTGCTGGGAGCCTAAGGCCCCCTCTGCTGCACCCCAATTTTTTTTGGGGGGACATGTAAGGTGCACACATTCCAAAAGGGCATGTGTGCTTTACATGTACAATTTAAAAATGCATTTTAAATGCATTTTTAAATTTTGCACATGGTTACCACTAAGTTCAACTTGGTGGTAATTAGCGATTCCTAAATGCCAAAATCGCATTTAGGAATAGCTTCATACATGTGCTAAGGAATCGCAAATAAGGAATCCGTATTTGCAATTTCTAATTTAGAGAGTTGCAATTTGCGACTCTCTAAACAGGGTCGCAATTTTAAGGAATCGCTATTTTAGCGATTCCTTAAAATTGCATTCAGAATGTATTTCATACATTCTGAAATGGCATTTTGCATTCGCAAACGGGCATTAGCACCGTTTGCGAATGCAAAGTGCTTTCATACATCTGGCCCTTAGTCACAGCTGAAACTGTCCGCAGGCATGTCCCCATGTCCAGCCCGTGATTGGTGGGGAGAACTCCCTAGGTCAAAATTGAGGGCCACCCAGTCAACTCTCCAGCTGTGGGAAACAAGCAGAGTTAAGTAGAGGGAAAACAACTGCCAGCAAAGGATACAGCAAGTCATCAGAAGGCCAACTCGAGGGGGGGTGGAACCTGGGATGTAGTTCAAATTAGGTTAGCTGCATTTTGTATGGTCACCTCTGGTGGGGCCGACAAGTCTATTCTGGAGAGCCACATTGTGGAGGAACCATCATCGCTGGTGGATTTGGCTGAGTCATCTTCTTGATCTGAGTGTGAAACAGTGTCCCTCATCGTGGAGGGCATCTGTAGGGCATAGTGACATTCCTGTATGACTTGTTCTGGGTAAAGTGGAGTCCGGAGTTGCGAGTCCGCAGGCTTCCCTAGGCAGGAGGTGGAGGAGAGGTGAAAGCTGGAGCAGCAGGGGTCACGGAAGGGCTCAGATGGCAGCTCAAGGTATTTGCTCACCTCAGGTATCGCTCTGCGCAGATCCTGCGAGGAGCATTGATATTACCAGTGCGGGCAAGGTCCCTACGTTGCAGACGCACTATGGCCCTCATTACAACCCTGGCGGTCGGTGATAAAGTGGCGGTATTACCATCAATGGGCCATTGGTAATTACCGCCAAATTATGACCATGGCGGAAACAGCTCAGACAGACAGCCGCTATAACACACCGACCGCCAGGGCGGAATCAACAGGCACCACAGCGGAACCGCCTACAGCCAGCCGGAAGACAATGTTCCACCCACTGTATTATGAGGGGCCAATCCGCCACCTTTTCCGGGGCGGTACCAATTACATCAAAAGCCTGGCGGAAACACTGCACAGAAGTCAAAGGACTCACCTGTGAAGACTCAGGGAACAACCACGCTGCCATGGAGCCCGAGCTGCATGTCTTCCCCATGCTCTTCTACGTGCTGCTCCACTGCGAACACCAACAACGGCGAAGACGACCACGGTGAGTACAGCTGCCTAGCACACATGGGAAGGGGTGAGGAAAAAAAGAGTGACACACACGCAACACGCAACACCCCCACCCCCAACACCATACACACAAGCAGATGCACTAACATAACATATTTACCCCATACCACTCAGGAATAATGCAAGGACAACTACTATAGATTAAAAAGAGTGTAATAAGATAAAATAGTAGCAACACATGCATCCAAATCAAAAAGTATATACATATGTACAAATGTAGGGACACTGCCCATTCCTCAATGTTCGTGGGCCACAGGGCCACATTACAAAGTCCAAGGCCCCACTTCACTCCTGCAACAACATGGAGAGAACACTGCAGAGGCATCAGGTCGAAAATAGCCAGGCACCTCAGGTCGACGGGGAGCGGGGGGCTCATCAGCCGGAAGATGGTACAACACCACTGGTCCTGGAGGGGGCAACAAGCCCAGTGCTAGGTCGTGGGGAGTGCAAGGCCACAGTCTCTCAAGTGGGTGACTTGCCCACTGGCTCTGGAGGGGGCATTGTGCCCAGTGAGCATCATCCTGGGGAAGATGGGGTGAGTGGATGGCATCTCCGCTGGTTCTGGAGGGGGCATCGTGCCCTGTGCTCTTCATCCTGGAGAGGATGGTTTGAGTGGATGGCATCTCCACTGGTTCTAGAGGGGGCATTGTGCCCTGTGCTCTGTGCTCTTCATCCTGGGGAGGATGGGGTGAGTGGATGGCATCTCCACTGGTTCTGGAGGGGACATCGTGCCCTGTGATGCAGATCTTGGGGCGTGCAAGGTCACAGTCTCTCAGATGGTTGTCATACCCACAGGATTTGCAGGGGCCAGGCCGCACAATAGCCCATGGATGCAGGATTACACACTGTCCGCCGGCGGTGATGGTTGTTTAGTGGTGGCAGTGGTGCTGCTGCTGGTGGAGCTGGTAGTGGTGGGGGGACGCTCCAGCCGATCCCCTGCAGCCTTGGACGGCTGCCCACTGGTGCTGCTGCTGGTGGTGCTGGTGCTGCTGGTGGAGCTAGTGGTGGTGGGGGGAGGCTCCAGCCCATCCCCTGCAGCCTCGGATGGCTGCCCACTGGTGCTGGTGGCGGTGCTGCTGGTGGGGGGATGCTCGAGCCCATCCCCTGCAGCCTCGGACGGCTGCCCACTGGTGCTGCTGGTGGTGGTGCTGGTAGCGGCGGTGCTGCTGGTGGAGCTGGTGGTAGTGGGTGGATGCTCCAGCCCATCTTCTGCAGCCTCGGATGGCTGCCCACTGGTGCTGCTGCTGCTGGTGGTGGTGCTGGTGGCAGTGCTGCTGGTGGAGCTGGTGGTGGTGGGGGGAGGCTCCAGCCCATCCCCTGCAGCCTCGGATGGCAGGCCACTGGTGCTGGTGGTGGTGCTGCTGGTAGAGTCGGTGGTGTGGGGGGAGGCTCCAGCCCATCCCCTGCAGCCTCGGATGGCTGCACCACCATGGTTGGTCATGGGGTCTCCGACTGAGTCCCAGCACCAGGCCCCTTGTCCTCGCTGCCTGCTGGTGCCCTTGCTGCCAGCAGCTGAGGCTGGCTCCTTGCCCTTCCTTCCTGCAGCACTTGGGACTGACTCATTGCCCTTACTTCCTGCAGCACTTGGGGCTGGATCCTCTTTTCTGCAGCTCTTGGGGTTGGCTCCTTGCCCTTCCTTCCTGCAGCACTTAAGGTTGACTGCTTGCCCTTCTTTCCTGTAGCATTTGGGGTTGGCTCCTTGCCCTTCTTTCCTGCAGCACTTGGGCCAGGCACCCTTTCCGGCTGGCTGGATGGTGCCAGGATCCTTTCCCACCCTGAGTAGTTGGGGACACTACTGTGCCCGTGGACTCGGTGGCTGAGGTGCTTGCCTGGGTTTTGACCACCCTGGCCTGGCATGAAGGACGGGGGGGGGGTAGGGAAGAGGTCAATGGTGGAGAGGAAAAGCTTCTTTGGGACATAGGGGCGGGGAGAGGGAGATGTTTTGGGAGTGGAGGAAGAGGGCATAGTTGTAGGAGGTGTCAGTATGCTGTGTTTGGGTGCAGGTGTATGGGCTGGATGCTGTTGTGAGGTGGATGGCTGTTGGGTGTCTGAGTGCTTGTGTTTGTGTACTTTGGGAGGAGGGGGCACAGACACAGTGGGAGAGGACACAGGGGACGTGTGCATGGATGTAGGGGTGGTGACTGCCAGTGAGGGGTGTGTACTGATAGGTGTGCTGGTGATGGTGGTAGTGGATGAGGATGTAGTGCATGCAGGTGTGAGTGGAGACACAACTGGGAGGGAGGGGGGTGACGAGGAGAGGGACACAGTGGAGGCAGTGGATGTTGGTATGTCTGCATCTGGATGGTGTTTTTGTGAGTGCCTGTGGGATGAAGTGTGATGCTTGTGTTTGCCATTTCCACTCTTGTGTGTTGTCCTGGGTGCCTGCTCATCTGCCTGTGTGCTTGCGAAAGTTTGGGGTTGAGGGGAATGGGATTGGGTGGAGGAAGTTGGAAGGGGGAGGGGGGAAACAGGGACAATGGCTGCCATCAGAGAGGAGGCCAGAGCCTGGATTGATCTCTGTTGGGCCGCCAAGCCAGTGTGAATGCCCTCCAGAAATGCATTGGTTTGTTGCATTTGGGCTGCCAGCCCCTGGATGGCATTCACAATGGTTGACTGCCCAGCAGAGATGGATCTCAGGAGGTCAATAGCCTCCTCACTCGGGGCAGCAGGGCTCACTGGGGCAGGGCCTGAGGTGAATGGGGCGAATGAGATGCTGAGGGGCTGCTAGGAGGGGAATGCTGGTACGGGGGTGGCGGCTGTACCTGTACCTGGGGTGGACACAGAGATGTCCGCCGCCACCAGGGAGCTTCCATCGGAGGAGGTATCCGTGTCCAAACTGCCCCTCCAGTCTTCGCTGTGGCGCTTCCCTCGCCCTCTGTCCCACTGGTGCCCTCACCGTCGGTGGATTCGGCCTCCTGGGTCCGGTGGGATGCAGCTCCCTCCGTCGCCGGTGCCTCTTCTCCTCCGCCAGATGTTAATGCACAGAAGGGCAGGGTGACAAAACAAAAAGGGGGGGAGAGACAAAGGATACACTTGGTCAATGGCCCGCACCAACACCACTGTTGGCGTATACAACACACTCACACACAGGGAACAGCCCTACGCACTAGGCAATGCACTACCAGTTACAATGCTAGTCACCAGCCCATGGATGGGGACACATACTGCCAACTGCAGCATACCTGAGACCCACACACCCCTGCCCAGTAGCGGATGCCTACTAGCTTGGTTGGAGGACTTTTCAGATCAGAACCCTGCCCAACATGGGACCTACTCTGCAAAGTCAGGCCTGGCCTAGGGGCACCCACAGGCCCTCATCCGCCACCCAGATACCACCCCACCAGGCGTAAGTAGTAATGAAGGGCACTGTACTCCTTGTTGCTGCTGTGATGCCCCCAAGGCCCATCTAGCTCCAGATAGGCCACCGGCTGTATGCGGCCCATCAGAGGGGTCAGGGTCCGACGGGCACCCCTTCCTCATTGGGAGGCCATCCCCAGCTGGGCCTCCCCCATCTTCTGTGCCCAGCGTCTCAAGTCCTCCCACCATTTCCAAAAGCGGGTGCTCCGCCTGTCGTAGACCCTCTGAGTCCACACGTCCTTGGTGATGGCAAGCCAAATACCCTTCTTTTGATGGGCGCTGACCTGCAGAGGAAATACCCACAGGGAAAAGTGCCTGTTACACTTATGGCCCACCATGCCCCTTCCCATCCCCATTAGCACAGACATGGCGCAGCATTCATGCTGCACGCTGCCCGGGGCCCATCCACCAACCCCTCCTACATGAGGCCTTCACACACAGCACTCCATGCATTCATGCCCCTTGCATCGTACTCACAGTATACTCACCTGTTGGTCTGGAGGCCCATACAGCAGTTGGTACTACGTAGGACCCCATCCACCAGTCGCTTGAACTCCGCCGAGGTGAAGGCAGGGGCCCTTTCCCCAGTCACACGAGCCATGGTCGGTTCCAGACACTGGTCACAGCAGCACATGCAAAGTAGGTCCTCTTCTGTTGAAATTCAGGTAGTAAGTGAGTGAACAGATAGAAAATGGCAGTCACGTCCACGGAGGTGCGTACCGTCACCGCCGGTGTACATCACCATTGGCCACTGTACCCCATAGGACCCAATGATAACCAATGAGGAGTTGCACGGCGGTTCTCGACCGCCTCCCGCAACGGTGCACTACGTCAGCGGAATTACATAATTTCCACCTATCCCTACGTACTGGACAGGCGGATGCCATTTCTGGTGGGGGGGGGGGGTAGGCCATGGATCCTAACTGCGTCACAGTACACAATTTCACATTCTGGACATATGGCATCAAAATATTGTAACAATCACAATTTGCATTGAACTGTAGTGATTACAATGTACAGATAATGACCAGCTGCTTACTCTTATGCCCCATAGATTGCAATTGATGCGGATGAATAGGAGATAGAGATCCCCCAGTGTACAGACTCCTGGTAAACTTGGCAACAATGGAGGATAGGCACATTATCCTCACCCATAGACTGGACAGGGCCACAATCACAGAGCTGTGTGCCCAATTGGAGTCTGACCTAATATCTGCTATCCGTCAGCCCACTGGGATCCCCCCTCTTGTGCAAGTCCTATCTGTGCTCCATTTCTTGGCAACTGGATCTTTCCAAGTGACAGTGGGCTTGGCAGCAGGAATGTCTCAGCCAATGTTCTCAATAGTGCTGAACAGAGTGTTGCCTGCCCTGATTAAACACATGTGCAGCTACATCTTTTTCCCCCAGGTGGAGGATTTGGCCACAGTGAAGGCTGACTTCTATGCAATGGGACATATCCCCAACATCATAGGTGCGATTGATGGGACACATATTGCATTTGTCCCCCCCGTTGAAGTAAGCCTCAGCAAGGCCTACTAGTGCAAGGGGTTCACCTTTCTCTGCACTAAGTCCTTAGACCATTTAGGAAGAAATTGGCACAGGAACTGAAATAAAAGACAAAGTTTATTAACCTCATGAGGTGGTACTACAGTTCAAACAGCACCCTTAGGTAATGTCTTTGAAGTAGCACACTGAACTGAGAGAGCATGGTCCTTTTATACCCACGCAGGGGCTAAAAGGAGGTGGTACAATTATAGAAGCAAGACTTGTATACATGTAAGGTCATGTGGAAAATGCACAGTCGACAGGTAGGAGGAGCTAACAGCTTTCAAGGACTAACAGCTGCAGACCTTACTGAGCATGTGAGAAAGTGTATATTTATGCTCATCATTTCAGCTATTTCTTTATCTAACATATGTTGTGCTTTCATTTCTGTAATATTTATTTTGGTAGGCATACAAGCAGTAATACACATGGAGCAGAACATTGGACCACACTGAATACAGATACAGCATGTGAAAAATATTGCAATCATTACACACAGGATAGTCGGTAGTTTCCAGCCCCATGCGGAAACAAGAGCCCAAAACCATCCAGAAAAAGTCCAAGTACCAGTCTCCGTGTGGATTTCTGCAGCCACTTTATGCAATTTAGATATTGCATCATATACTGAAGGTGAGTGATTAGGAATGAAAACACAGCAACTACTACCGATGATGCGACATGCACCACCTCGGTCAGCTAATATTACATCTATTACCATATGATTTTGGAGCGCTACAATCCTCGCAATTTGGAGCTCCTCAGTAATATTACCAAGTGCCTGAGCTGCCTGATTGGTAACAGCTTCCACAACCCTAGTCAATCGTCTCACTTTCCTACTGTTTAACGCAGCACCCACAAAGGGGAACAACCCTAAATTAAAATCAACATATTGTTGCAGGCTAGTATCCGTTTGGTCTACCTCATTTGTACTTATTGCCCTTTTATATCTATTGTTAATGATGTCATTGAACAGTTTTAAATCTCGGTGATATGATGCAGGGGCCAAAAACACAGGGGGTAATAGAAAAGATATGTAACACACACCTGACCACCCAACAGGTAGTTGGTAATATCCATAGTTACCACAAACAAAATATGTATTATGTGAAGCTGTAAAACTACTATTATTTACACCCTCAATAGTTAAAATCAAGGTACAATCGCTTATCCCTACTGGAATTCGCCCAATGCTACGTATACATAAATCTGCTTTAGTTTTTGTAACAGAAATCACAAATTGTTCTTTCTTGTCAGAGTCTCTTATATTTGTGAAGACATATGGTATTGAAACATTGTCCGGGTGATACTCTTCCCATTCCCATTTAGTTCCTTTGGCTTGGGGATACCCATCTTTGTCTTGTAGCATACTTTATTAAGGCGAAAAAGAAGTCCGCCCTCTGTACGTTTTCCAGATGCAAACAAAAGTGTGTACCAAGCTTGACAAGAACCATTGTGTGAAAAAGGAAGAGGAATGAAAGGTGTTCCTCCTTTCTTTTGATGCGCAGGTATCATTCCACATACCCAACAGTTAGTAGTATTTGTAGCATTATGAGTATGATGCAACATCTGAATGAAAGTATTATTGAAGTACGATTGACGGTGCTTCTGTTCCTGATAGGGAAGCGTAAAGTAATAGTGATCCTCCGGTACTGGAGTAGTGGCAACAAAAAACTCATGAGCAGGAGCCTTCTTTTCAACAAACCAGGTGATTGTTGCTGTAACCACCAAAACAACAACAAACCCATAGTACTAATGATCAGTTTGTTATTCATTTTAGCAACAGTGATAATCGACCCTTTCAGAAATGGATTAAAAACAATTGTTGGAGCTCTTATCCCTGGGCAGCCGCTGATTTCTTCACCACGGGCCAAGACGGGTGTCACTACTCTAATGCATGGCTGATCCCCCCCCCCTTGCCACATTGGCTCTCCGTTTCACTAACCCAGGGCGGTAGCTCAACCAGTTTGTTTAAAAAACAATTTCAGATTCTTTCCTCGGTCTCAAATTATATCGCGACAGTCCAGAAGTCGTATGGTCTGGGAAGACCTCTGCAGATTTGTCAGGTGATATAGCACGGCCTTTCTCCGTAGTCAAAATCTCTTGATGATCGGTCAGCACAGCAGGTTCCACCAAGGTAGGTAGCACTCTCTTGCAGTGAGTACTATGGACCCAATTCTTTCGGTTCATCACTCGAACTGCTGTCCTTGTCGCAAGGAGCACCTGTTCTGGGCCTCGCCACCTTGGTTCCAAGCTGCTTGATTTTTCAAAAGACTTAATCATCACCTGGTCACCAGGTCGGAGTTCATGGCCTTCACCTGTAGACCTGTCAGGAAGTGCTTCTCGAACCTGTTGATGAATAGAAACCAAATTGTCGGTTAACTGTGCCAAATAATCGTTCATCAGGACACAAGGTACATCATATATAGATTTTGGCTTAGGAACTCCCCAAATATTCATTGGCCTCCCGAATACAATTTCATAGGGGGTCAGGCCTGTTCGAGAGTGTGGCACTGACCTAATAGACAATAATGCCAACGGTAATGCATCCGGCCAAGTTAAGGATGTGGTAGCCTGTATCTTCGCTAACTTCAGCTTCAAAGTAGCATTATACCTTTCCACCAACCCTGCTGATTGTGGGTGGAAAACCGCATGGAACTTCTGTTTGATCCCTAATCCTTTCAGGACATACTTAATAACTTCCCCAACAAAATGAAGTCCGTTATCACTCCATAAAAGTCTGCAAACACCAAACCTAGGGAAAAATTATTTCAAAAGCACCTTCGCTGTGGTAATGGCAGTATTATCCTTTGTGGGGTACGCCTCTATCCATTTACTGAAGGCACAAACCACCACCAAGACATACTTTAAATTGTTGCAGCGTTCAAGCTGAATATAATCCATTTGTAGAACTTCAAAAGGTGCAGTTGGTGTAGCAAACCCTCCCGCAGGAGTACGTGTCCATTTTCCAGGATTGTATTGTAAACAGATCAAACAAGACTGTACTACTCTCTTAGCTGTACTGGAAATTTCTGGATGCTCCCAAACTTGCGTAAGTAACTTTGTTATTGTTGAAGCTCCAACATGTGCCAGCCCATGTGCCATCTGAACCATAGGTAGTACAAAAGCTATAGGCAATTTCCATTTATCCATCTGCTTATTCCACCAACAGCCCTCATCATCCAATTCTCCATCTTCAGACCATTGCCCACGTTCTTTCACAGAAGCAGATTTCTGTATATCTAATGCGTCTTGTCTAGCATTATGTCAACGTTCAGCTTGTGACTTCACTACATACATAGAAGTAGTACTTCGCTGCATCGCAGTCTCACGTGCTACGCGGTCTGCAAGAGCATTACCTTGCCCTATTTTATCGGTCACTTTCTTATGTGCACTACATTTCACAATAGCTAGTTTCTTTGGATATGTCAATGCAGTCAAGAGGTTATGCACTAATTCTCCGTGCATTTTCTGCATCCCGTGGGATGTGAGAAAGCCTCTCACCTTCCAAAGCAAACCAAAATCATGAGCCACTCCAAAAGCATAGCGGCTCTCTGTATAAATGTTCACACTTAAGTCAGTACTAAGCTCACATGCTCGTGTCAAAGCTATTAGTTCAGCTGCTTGAGCTGACTTCTGTGGTATACGAGCTGTCTCCACTACAGTGTGTATTGTGGTGATTGCATATGCAACTGAGGTCGTACCATCTGGCAACTTCAAACAAGACCCATCAACCCACAATTCCCCGTCTACATCTAAAAGGGGCGTATCTTGTAAATCAATACGACCCTTTGTCTGTTCTTCTGTAAGGAATATACAATCATGTGTTTCATGTGACTGAGGCTGAGTCACCGGATATGGCAACAAAGTGGCTGGATTTAGTGTTGCACATCTCTTCAGTGTAATGTGAGGAGCCAGCAATGTCAACTCATATCCTGTGATACGGGCGCTAGTTAAATGTGGTGTCTTTGTTTGATTTAAAAGAGCATCAACCGCATGGGGTACTGACACCAACAGCTTATGTGACAAAACTATCCCTTCACTCTGACGTATTGACACAGCTGCTGTGGCAACTGAACGAAAACACCCAGGCAATGCTCGAGCGACAGGATCAAGTACTGCTGAAAAATATGCACAGGGACGCTGCTTATCGCCATGTGTCTGTACTAAAACTGACAATGCACATCCATCTTTCTCATGTACGTAAAGTGCAAAAGGCTTCATGTAATCTGGAGTACCTAACACTGGTGCGGAACAAAGGGCTTGTCGCAGCTGCCTGAAAGCAGTCTCACATTCATCTGTCCATGGGAGGGGCATTGGAGTATCTTTAGTCAAAAGTGCTAGCAAAGGTTTGACAATGTGTGAAAACCCTAATATCCATTGCCTACAAAAAGAAGTAAGACCAAGGAAAGCCCGAACATCTTTCTGAGTAGAGGGTACTGGTGTGTCTAAAATTGCTTGAATACGATCTGATGTAAGTGCACGGCCCTCCTTAGACAAAAGGTGACCTAAATAGGTTACCTTTGGTATACAATATTGCAATTACTTTCGTGACACTTTATGATGGTGTGAAGCAAGAAAAGAAAGTAAGGACAAAGTGCACTTTTCACATTGCTCAGGGGTATCAGCCGCCAACAAAATATCATCGACATATTGTATGAGAGCCACACCTTCAGGCAAAACAAAAGAATCAAGTTGTCGTTTTAACGCTTGACTATAAATACTTGGACTCTCCGTATAGCCTTGAGGAACTATAGTGCTGGACAATCGGCAGCCCAATGCCCAAATTTCTTACAATACGCACACTGATCAACAGACAAATTCGAACGAGTGTAAGAAGAACCATAAGATCCACGTCCACCTCTATCACTACCTCTAAAAGGCGGACCATAAGCTTGAGCCAACATAACCTTCGTCTTTAATTCTTTAATCTTTTTATCCTCGCTACTTTTTGCTTCTAATTCCTGACGTTCATAATACTGAGCCATAGTCAAAAGAGAAACCGGAGTAGAGGTAGTCCATGAACTTTCACTAGCTTTTAGACGACTAGCTATTCCTGGTAACAGATTTGCGACATATTTATCGACAAACAAATGTCTGCCCGTATCACCTGACAATAACTGACCGCTAAAATCATGAAATGCTTCTTCAAAGCGTATAAAGAAATCAGAGACCGATTCATCTGCCTTTTGCTTACAAGACGCAAAAACAGTCCAATCTATCTTTTTAGGGGGAATAATCGTTTTTAACTTAACTAATATGGCTGCAGGAAGATCTAGAATCAACTGATATGGCTTTTTCGCAGGTTCCCTATCCCCATCCATCTGTTCTAATTCTTTCCATGACGCCCCAAAAACTGCACGATCATCAATTTTTTACGAACAGTTCTCCACATATCTGGCGGTAATATCAATCCGAAAAATAAATCAATGTCAGCCAAAGTCATAGTACAAGAACTAATTGCTCCCTCAACTTCCTCATAAAAGGCGGCTGGATTTTTCCGCGGGTCAGGTAATGCTGTTTTAAGTGCCTTTACATCTGCCCTATTCCAAGGAGTGTACACCCAATTATAAATAAAATAACCCTTAGCATCAACAGAAGTTTTATCACCACTTGTACCCAATCCTTTAGGAGGAACATACAAAGGCGCGGCCTCCCGCATTGGTTTTGCGTGAACTATCATAGTCTTATCTGTTCCGAAGATGGAAGCTTGCACCCCACCGGTCTGAGATGTCCGTGCAACTACGTCCACAGCCCTTTTCTCCTCTTGCAAGCGGACTGCCGTAGCACATAATTTTACCAACCGCCTGATTGCATCAGCCACCTGGGAGAAAACAAAAAGACCATCACGCATTTGCTTATGATCAGCTGCTACATCATCGGGCTCTAACTCATCAGAATATTTCCGATATAGTTCAATAACTTCTGAGCCAAATGCCTCAGTAAAATATAGCTGCTCCTTTTCCGTCCACCCTTTCATGTTGTCTAAAAGTTCAGAAGCAGAGACAACGCTACAAATTGTTTTACGAGCAATAGATCTAAGCTCAGACGCACGGTCAGCAGGCAACATAGAGCGACTGTCTCGCATCTTCTGTTGCTCCGAACTGGAGACCTTAGCTAACTCATGAGGGGCAGAAGTGACGACATACGGAGGTGGAGGGCGATCTAGTAACAATAAACCATCATGTGGTCTATTAAGGATAGGATAGAGAGATTGCCTAATGGTGTATTGGCCAGTTACCTGTAATTTACGTTCTTTCTCTTCTAGCTCCTTTAAGTCATTTATTTCTTTCTTTCTCATTTCCAATGCTTTCACATATATATTCTTCCGCTGCTCTTTCTCAAGCAAGGCTTGCTCATGCTTCACTCGTCCACGCACTTCTTTTTCCCACATTCGTACACAGTCAAACATATCTTGCCTAGACTTTCGCTTACACATACATTGTTCCACATACTCAATCTTTCGCAAATCAAATGACCCATGCATAGGCCAACGTAACTCAGGATCCGCACGAGTGTATTTATTCCATAATGTGCTGTACATTATAGAAGCAAGAACATGTTTAACATACATATCTCTATTTGGCGTCCCCTCTGGGGGTGCCGGTTGCGATTCTTCCAGTCTCAAATTGGTACCATTACAAAAGCAACACATCCTACGAAGTGCGCTAAAAACAGGCATGCAAAAAATAGTGCAAAATATGCAATATTATAATCAAAGTAGCACTTAAGGTGCTGTTCAAATCAAAATTAAATTGGAGAAAATTCTCCTCATTACCTGCCTATATAAATTGCAATTTATATATCAATTCAAAGGATACAAATTGACTAGTCACCCAAAACACGAGAGCCACAGTAATTAGCGCTAAACTACATTACCAAACAAAGGCATCAAAACCCACAGCAAGTGCCGTAAAACGGCTCTTACCAATCACAGGGTGTCCAGGTTCCAAATGCCAAGTTCTAAAATCGACCAAATGGTCACTGCATGACGAATGAACAAAAACGATCTCAGTCGAGGACCGGCGCCACCTGGATGGTCAAATCAGAAAGATGGGAAAAACGCCGTGGTTGCCAAGACTCAGGTCTCCTCAGGCATTGATCGTACGCAGCGAGATCCCAATCCTTCGTCGCGACCAATCCGTTGGGCATCCGAGTCACCGATGAGTCCCTGTTCGGGCGCCAATTTGTTGAAGTAAGCCTCAGCAAGGCCTACTAGTGCAAGGGGTTCACCTTTCTCTGCACAAAGTCCTTAGACCATGTAGGAAGAAGTTGGCACAGGAACTGAAATAAAAGACAAAGTTTATTAACCTCATGAGGTGGTACTGCAGTTCAAACAGCACCCTTAGGTAATGTCTGAAGTAGCACACTGGACTGAGAGAGCATGGTCCTTTTATACCCACGCAGGAGCTAAAAGGAGGTGGTACAATTATAGAAGCAAGACTTGTATACATGTAAGGTCATGTGGAAAATGCGTAGTCGACAGGTAGGAGGAGCTAACAGTTTTCAAGGACTAACAGCTGCAGACCTTACTGAGCATGTGCGAAAGTGGGAGATGCTAAATATAACTTGTCACTAGGCAGATTTCAAGAGTAGTTAACAGAAAGGTAGGACAGAGCACATGGTGAGCACATGGCAGCATGAGGCAGAGAAAATGGCTGCCATGAATACAAAATGGATTCCGCAAAATGTTCACAATAGTTACAAACACAGATGTCTTCCGCTAATGCTTAATCTAATCGCTGCTAAACTACAACACCCCGGCGAAATGAATAGGTCTTCAGAAACCGTAAAAGTAATTACTCAATGAATGTGCAGATGGTGTGTTTGATGGACAAGTACATCTCCCATGTCAATGCTAAGTATACTGGGTCGTTGCATGATACTTTTATCCTGAGGAATAGCAGCATCCCTAATGTGATGTCCCAACTCCAGAGGCACAGGGTGTGGCTAATAGGTGAACCCTGGTTCCCATCCAGTGGATGTTGGTGCATGGGTATGGTGTGAGCCATAAGGGATAGTGTGTGGTTAACAGTTGTCCCTCGATATTTGTCAAATGTTTTCAAAATGTATTTGTTTAACAAGGTTCAAATATTGCAATTCAACTGTACTGTAATGTATACATAGGAAAGACCTGTAGTTGGCTGCACTGAACACACCAGGAGCAATAGTGTGGCACCAACATCTGCAAAAAGAGATGCCAAAGGCTGCAGTGAGTGAGCATAGAAGTAGGAATTCACAGCCTGCCACTGACAATGTCACACATCAAACAGTCAATGAAATGTGAAATGACACTGTCTTACCTGTGTGTCATTGGAAGTATTGACAAATGACAGCACTTCTGTTGTCCTCATCCTCTGCCTCCGCATCTTCACGGTCCACAGGGTCCACTGCTGCCACACGGCCATCTCCAGCCTCCTCCTTCTGCAGAAAAGGCACATGGCGTCGCAAGGCAAGGTTGTGCAACATACAACATGCCACGATGATCTGGCTCACCTTCTTGGATGAATAGTACAGAGAGCCACCTGTCAGATGGAGGCACCGGAACCTGGCCTTCAGGAGGCCAAAGGTTCTCTCAATTATCCTCCTTGCATGCCCATGTGCCTCATTGTAAAGTTCCTCTGCCCTTGTCCTGGCATTCCTCACTGGGGTCAGTAGCGATGAGAGGTTGGGGTAACCAGAGTCACCTGCAAATATAGGGTGACTACTGTTAGATACACACTAACCCTCAGGGGCAATCCCGTACCCAGACACCAACTGATACTCGGTGGGGACCTTTGGCTCACCTATTAGCCACACCCAGTGCCCCTGGAGTTGGCCCATCACATATGGGATGCTGCTTTTCCTCAAGATAAAGGCGTCAGGCACAGAGCCAGGAAATTTGGCATTCACATGGAAGATGTACTGTCTGCTAAACACACCGTCTGCACATTCATCGAGCAATAGTTTTTTCTATTCCTGTAAACCTGTTCCTTTCTCCGGGGGGGACAAATGCCACATGTGTACCATCACTGGCACCAATGATGTTGGGATAGGTCCCAGGGCATAAAAGTCAGCCTTTACTGTGGCCAATTCATCTACCTGGGGGAACACGATGTAGCTGCACATGTGTTTCAGCAGAGCTGACAACACTCTGGTCAACACGTTGGAGAACATTGGCTGAGACATCCCTGATGCCATGGCTACTGTAGTTTGAAAGGAACCACTTGCCAGGAAATGGAGCGCTGACAGGACCTGCACTAGAGGGGGGATACCTGTGGGCTGGCGGATAGCTGACATCAGGTCTGGCTCCAATTGGGCACACAGTTCTTGGATTGTGGCACAAACAAGTCTGTATGTGATGATAATGTGTCTGTCCTCCATTGTCGACAGGTCCACCAGGGGTCTGTACACCGGAGGATGCCGCCATCTCATATGCTGCCTCAGCGGTTGAAGCCTATGGAAGAGAACGGTGAGCAGAGGGTCATATTTCAACATATATTGCACTAATGTTGATTTGTTTACTTTACAGAAACAGTATGTGAACTCGAGAGTCAGTTGATGTGCCAATGTCTGCTGTGACGCAGTTAGGTGCCATGCCCCTGAAATGGCGGTTGCCTGACCTGTGAGGAGGGACAAGTAGAAATTAGATAAGTGCGCTGGCGTTGTGTGCCGTCGCAGTAGGCGGTTGATGGCTGCCACGCAGATTCGCATTGGTTATTATTAGGCCCTATGGGTTCCAGGAGCCCATAGGCGATTTACGCCGGCGGTGACGATACGCACTGCTGCGGACGTCACCACATTTTCTAACTATTCACTCACTTGCTACCTGACCTTCAACAGGAGAGGACCTACACTGCAAGTGCTGCTGTGACCTGTGTCTGGAAGCGACAATGGCTCATGTATCTGGGGAAAGGGCCCCTGCCTTCACTGCAGAGGAGTTGGAGAAACTGGTGGATGGGGTCCTACCCCAGTACACAATACTCTACGGTCCTCCAGACAAACAGGTGAGTACACTGTGAGCATGATGTGTGGACAATGCATGTATTGAGTGGTGTGGATGTAAGACACATGTTGGGGGGTGCTTAGACATCCTGGCCTGAGTGCTGCATGAGAGGTGGTCAGTGTATGTGCGTCAGGGCATGGGTGGGAACTGGTGGGCAATGAGTATGCCGGTCCGGACAGGTGAGTAAATTCCTTTTCAGCTGCCTTTTCCCCCCAGGTCAGCGCCCACCAGAAAAAAAGGAATTTGGCGTGCCATTGCCAAAGAGGTGCGGACCTTGGGGCTCTATCTCAGGTGGAGCACCCACTGCCGAAAGAGATGGGAGGACCTGCGCCGCTGGAGCAAGAAAACGGCGGAGGCCCAGCTGGGGCTGGCCTCCCAACTTGGAAGGGGTGCCCGTCACACCATGACCCCCCTGATGTTCTGCATCCTGGCGCTGGCCTATCCGGAGTTGGATGGGCACTTGAGGGCATCACAGCAGCCACAAGGGGGTGAGTACAGATTCTGAAAGCTGACTTTGCGCGCTTTAGGAGGTAGCTGGTTGGGGGATGTGGCCTGTGGGTGCCCCTAGGCCAGGGCGATCATCGCAGGGTAGGTCCCTTTTTGGGCAGACTCTGGCGCACTCCTACCCCACTGGTGTAAGGGGCCATCTACTACTCTGCAGGGTCCTGTGGGTTTCAGGTGTGTAGATGTTGGAGCTAGGCATTGTACCCCATGGGCTGGTGACTGTCTCATTAAATGGTTGGGCGTGGCCTAGTGCGTAGGGCGGCTCCCTGTGTGTTGTGTACGCCAACGGTAGTGGTGTTGCTGACATTGACCAAGTGTAACCTCTGTCTCTCCCCCCCCCATTTTCTTTTCTCGTCCTGTCCTTGTGTGCATTAGCATCATCTGGTGGAGGAGCAGAGGCACCGGCGATGGAGGGAGCTGCATCCCACATGGGCCTGGAGGCCGAATCCACCAAGGGTGAAGGCACCAGTAGGATGGAGGGCGAGGGGAGCACCACGACGGGGACAGGAGGGGAGACCACAGACAGCGACTCCTCCTCCGATGGAAGCTCCCTGGCAGTGGCGGACACCTCTGTGGCCACCCCAGCAACTGGTACAGCCGCCATCTCCCCTACCAGCACCGCCCTCCCAGCAGCCCCTCAGCGTGTTTCCCGTGCCAGCTCACCCAGGAGGTTGGGCATCTCCTTCACCCCAGGCACCTCAGGCCCTGCCCCAGTCAGCCCTGCTGCCCTCAGTGAGGAAGTGTTCTGCTTTCCCTCTTATCTCATAACCAAGCTTACAGAACCTCTCTGGAATGCACTTCTGAGTTTAAAGAAGACATTTATTGTTATTGATTCCCCACCCACAAGTTCCTGAGAGACGAAATTAGTAGATTGGAAGCACACATTCAAAAGTAGTCGCAGCAATGAAAGCAAAATATATCAAAGTACTTCTCAGTTGCAATGTACACAGCAAATATAGGCGCATAACTTCAAAGCAAAGCATAAAAGTCAAATTCATCACCGTAGGGCCTATAGCTCAGCTTCATCTTTCTGGGGTCTGCAAGTTGATGACTCCGGTCAACTGCCAGAAAGAGATTCTCTACCCAAACGGGAGGCAGGCAACTGACGTCTAGTTCCTGTGTGAAGTCAAGCAGATTTAATCTAACTCACCGTAGCTCAGAGTCATCCTTAAAAGCAAACTCAGTGTGAGAGCCGAAGAACCTTGGAGAGGGGCCAATTCTCCTGAGCTCACTCGCTCTCAGACTGGATTGCGAGGTAAACACAAAATCTACGTGCTCTTATCAGCTAAGGTCTGGTGTGAAGAAAACAGCTTGGTCCATCTTGTGGAAAAACACAGCTTGGAAAAACACAGCTCATCTGCAATGTCTCAACTGCAATGTCTAAGCCCACATTAAAGCCAATAGGCAGCTAACCTAAATATCAAATGTAATGTCTAATGTCATGTCAAAGCCAATAGGCAGCTAAACTGAATACAGAGTGTAATGGCTAATGCCATGTCAAAGCCAATAGGCAGCTAACCTAAATATCAAATGTAATGTCTAATGTCATGTCAAAGCCAATAGGCAGCTAAACTGAATACAGAATGTAATGGCTAATGTCATGTCAAAGCCAACAAGCGGCTAAACTGAATACAGAATGTAATGGCTACCGGTGAACATTGAGCAACTAATATGCGCAGAGGTGAAACACAAAGTCATTGGTCAAACACAATTAATAGCATCACAGGAAGCTATTGACCTCCTGAGATCCCTCACAGTTGGGCAGTCAACCATTCTGAATGCCATCCAGGGTGTTGAGAGGCATTTGCAACAAACAAATGCATACCTGGAGGGCATTCACTCTGGCGTGGCGGCCCAACAGAAAGCATTTCAGGCTCTGGCCTCAGCACTGATGGCAGCCATTTTCCCTGTGTCAAGCCTCCCCCCTCCTACTTCCACTACCCAGACCCAATCCCCTCTACCTCAGCCTATCCCAAGCACACCTTAAGACCAGCATGCACCCAAATCACTGCGCAAAAGTGGCTCAGGCAACCATAAGCACCACACTTCATCTCTCAGGCACTCACACAAGCACCATGCCCATGCAAACACACCAACATCCACTGCCTCCACCATGTCCCCCTCCTCCTCGTCCACCTCCCTCCCAGTAGCATCTACACTCACACCTGCATGCACTATATCTTCATCCACTACCTCCATCACCAGCACGCCCATCACAACACAGCCCTCTCGGGCAGTCACCACCCCCACAACCATGCACACATCCCCTGTGTCCACTCCCAGTGTGTCTGTGACCCCTCCTCCCAAAGTACACAAACGCAAGCACCCACTCACCCAACAGCCATCCACCTCACAACTGCATCCAGCCCATGCACCATAACACAAACTCAGCAGACATACACTTCCTACAACCACTCACTCTTCCTTCACTCCCAAACCCTCTCCATCTTCCCGTCCCAGTGGGCCTAAAAATGTTTCCTGGCAAACATTGACCTCTTCCCTACGCCTCACCCCCACTGTCCTTCCCCTTGGGCCAGGGTGTCCAGATCCCATGCCAGCACCTCAGCCACCAAGTCAGCAGACGCTGTGGTACCTGCAAGTCCGAGAGGATCAAAGGGGGCACCCGTCAGGGCAGCCAGTGTGCCACCGACACCTGCAAAGGACCGACCCATTCCGCCACCTGCCAAGGTGCAGAAGGGGCCAGCATGCAGCACGGCCAAAAAGCACAACCCACCCAGCAAGGCCTCCTCCAAAACTCAAGCTGCCAGTGCCAAGGTCCCAGCAGCATCTGCCAAGGTGGGGAAGGGGAAGAAAACCCAAGGCAAGGCACTTCAGGCCTGGGAGGCTCCAGGTGAGGGACTGGTGCCCACCATCAGTACTGACAGCCCGCAACCTGTTCCGCGGCAGGCACCGCAGCAGGCACCCCCACCTGCACCACCACCTGCACTGCTGCTGCCACAACAACTGTCAGCATCATCATCCCCAGTGGGAAGCTGTCTGAGGCTGCAGGGGACAGACTGGTGTCTCCCTCCACCACTACCAGCACCTGCACCATGCCCAGCACCTGCAGCATCCCCGCCGCAGACACCGCCGCAAGCACTGCCACCTGCACCGCCACCTGCACTGCCATCTGCACCGCTACGTGCCCAGCCGGTGCCACAACAACTGTCAGCAGCAGCATCCCCAGTGGGCAGCTGTCCGAGGCTGCAGGAGATGGCCTGGAGCCTCCCACCACCACTTGAAGCACCCCCACCAGCACTGGCACGACCACCAGTTTGCAGCCTTAGTAGCCGCAGGATGGAGTCTGGCCCTGCCTTCATGGAGTATCATGCTACCTGTTCCCTGTAATTCACATGCCTCAGACACCCAGGTGAGGGAATGTGAACTGCCACACCCCAAGTGCAGCATCACTGGGCACAATGCCCCCTCCAGAACCAGTGGAGAAATGCATCCACTATCACTATCCTTGGCAGGATGAAGCATACTGGGCACAATGCCCCCTCTAGAACCAGTGGAGAAATGCATCCACTATCACTATCCTTGGCAGGATGAAGCAGACTGGGCACAATGCCCCCTCCAGAACCAGTGGAGATATGCATCTACTATCACTATCCTTGGCAGGATGAAGCAGACTGGGCACAACACCCCCTCCAGAACTAGTGGAGAACTGCATCCACTATCACTATCCTTGGCAGGATGAAGCAGACTGGGCACAACGTCAACTCCAGAACCAGTAGAAAAATGCATCCACTATCACTATCCTTGGCAGGATGAAGCAGACGGGGCACAAGGCCCCCTCCAGAACCAGTGGAGAAGCCATCCACTTGAGAGACTTGAGAGACTGTGGCTTTGCACTCCCCAGGACCAAGCAGTGGGCAGATCACCCACTTGAGACACTGTGGCTTTGCACTCCCCAGGACCAAGCAGTGGGCAAACCACCCACTTGAGAGACTGTGGCTTTGCACTCCCCAGGACTAAGCAGTGGGCAAATCACCCACTAGAGAGACTGTAGCTTTGCACTCCGCAGGACCAAGCAGTGGGCAAACCACCCACTAGAGAGACTGTGGCTTTGCACTCCCCAGGACCAAGCAGTGGGCAAACCACCCACTGGAGAAACTTGAGAGACTGTGGCTTTGCACTCCCCAGGACATCGCTGTGGGCATGTTGCATCCACTATCACTTTCCTTGGCAGGATGAATCAGACTGGGCACAACGTCCCCTCCAGAACCAGTAGAGAAATGCATCCACTATCACTATCCTTGACAGGATGAAGCAGACGGGGCACAAGGCCCCCTCCAGAACCAGTGGAGAAGCCATCCACTTGAGAGACTTGAGAGACTGTGGCTTTGCACTCCCCAGGACCAAGCAGTGGGCAGACCACCCACTTGAGACACTGTGGCTTTGCACTCCCCAGGACCAAGCAGTGGGCAAACCACCCACTTGAGAGACTGTGGCTTTGCACTCCCCAGGACTAAGCAGTGGGCAAACCACCCACTAGAGAGACTGTGGCTTTACACTCCGTAGGACCAAGCAGTGGGCAAACCACCCACTAGAGAGACTGTGGCTTTGCACTCCCCAGGACCAAGCAGTGGGCAAACCACCCACTGGAGAGACTTGAGAGACTGTGGCTTTGCACTCCCCAGGACATCGCTGTGGGCATGTTGCCCCCTACAGGAGCAGTGGCATAGTACCATCTTCCGGCTTTCCCCTCCCCTCTGAGGTGCCTGTGTGTTTACGACCTGATGCCCCTGCAGTGTTTTCTCCGTTTTGAGGCAGGAGTCAAGTGTGGGCTTCACCCATGATTTTTTGGCCCAGTGGGCCATGGACATTTGCATGGGACAGTGTACGGCCTTCTGTACATATTGTAAATGTTTGTATATACTGTTTTTCAAATCGTTAACTATATCTGCATATTTCAAAATATCACTGTTTGAACTCAATTATTTTTGTCCTTGCGTTCTTCCAGGGGGTTACGGGGTGTAAATGGAATGTTGATGCATGTTTTTGTGTGTATGGTGGTGTGGGTGGGGGTGTTGCGTGCTGCATGTGTGTGTCACTCTCTTTTTCCTCCCCTCCCTCCCCTGTGTGCTAGGTGCAGTACTCACCGTGGTCGTCGCCGCCGCCTTTCATATCTGTCGTGTATGAGGAGGTAGACCAGCATCGGCAGGACCTGCAGCTCGGGCTCCATGGCTTCCTGGTTCTTCCTTGGTTGTTGAGAGGTGAGTGGTTTCCCTTCGAAGTCCTGTTTTCGCCGTGCCTTGATGGCGTTGGTACCGCCCCGGAAAAGCTGGCGGATTGGCGGGTTGTGATAGGGTGGGAGGTACATTGTCTTCCGCCTGTCTGTTGGCAGTGACCGCCACGGTGTTTGTTGCTACCGCCGTGGTGGTCGGTATGTTAAAATGGCTGTCTATGTTGGCCGTTTCCGCTGTGGTCGTGATCCCATTTTTTTTACCGCTGGCCTGCTGGTGGTATTGCCGCCGCTTTATCACCGACTGCCAGGGTTGTAATGAGGGCCTATGCCTTTTGGGCCCTCAATGGGCTAAGTCAGTTCATTCCTCCATAAGACTGTCACGTAAGATGCCGGCAGCAGCTGGGGCAGGACGATCAATCAGCACCTTTTTCACCTCGTGCTCAATGATGTAGAGGCACAGCAGGGCAGGGACAGTGCTGGCAGTTCCGATATGGCAGAATGCCTCCCTACGTCTGAACATCGCCATAGGTCTCACCAGTGCTGTTGTCGGGGTCTTTGTTAACATCTCCACCGCAGCAGTAGCATCATTAAAGTGGGGGTCGGGGGGGCAAAATCGTGCAGAGGCCCAGCACCGGAGGAGTCATGGAGTGTCTCCCCCTCTCCCCCACCAGACCAGAGCCTCGGGGGCCAACTGCGGCTATGCTCTGATGTTTGCAGGTCATGCAGTGCCTGGCCACGAGGTCATCCAGTCTGGGATGGCTGAAGTGTGGCTCGTCGCTGATAATGCCCAGAAAAACAGCTGGAGCCACCTCGGTATAGTTGAGCGTGGTCGCACATGCAGTGATGAGTCTCAGATGGCAGGTGGTTTCCCAGGATAATTAGTGGCTAACTGGGGTATTATTAGAGCAGAGCTCCTTTAGTGACATTACGACATCTTGGCTGCGCAAGCCACACCCCTGTCTGTGTTTTACTGTGGTTGTGTCACAGGGTCATTACAGGAAGAAGTCAGCGTATGGATGAATAAATGCCTGAGTGCAAAGATCAGAGGCAGAGTGTATGTGCAGTGACTTACTGAATGATCAAACCCATCAATGGCACAAGAGTACATTTTATTCATAAGCCAGACCTATTTGGCATTGCCAATGCTTGTTTTGCATGTTGACTTGTTGAGTGATTATTACCTTTCCTATGCACACCTCACAGCAAATAACTCCTATACAGTGAAATCGTTTTAAGAATGAACATGTCAGCCAAAGAGCAGTAGATACACAACCCCAATGCCAGCTGTGGGACGTGGCTATCAAAAAATGCAGCAGGTGCCACTGTAGAGGGACAAAATGCTGTTAGGAGCCCCTTCACCACAGTTACTGTTTGTTTCCTTTTACTCCAAACCAGAGTACTGAAGCTCAATTTCTGTGCTTGCATTAGGCCCATGGCGCCCATGCTACACCACGGAGCAGCAGCAGCAGTAGTAATTCAAGTTTCTCACACAGACATAGCACGTACCCGCATAGACCCGCAGAAGTATGCAGACACAAACAAACATTCAATGTACTCCACATCATAGTGCAAGCTACTCCCACACAGAAGCACGAACACCAGAAGTGCCAACATCTCTCCTACCCAGAGTATAAAAAGCATAGGTGGCAGCTGTGCAGGCTTCCCCCATACACACAATGTATTGCAGTGGTGGTTCAACAGTGCAAGTTTCTCCATGCATAGAACAGGATTAGCGTGTAGAACAACTCACAATGAAGATGGGCTGCAGAAATGCCCGCTTTCCAGATAATGCAAAATATTCTCAGCTTGGCGCAAATATGTGGTAGAAGTTTAAATGTCTCACACATAGAGGGTACACTGCAAAACATTCAAGTGCCCTTACCGAACAGCATGGGAAGCATTAGTTCAAGGTTGCAGAACAGCAGCGGAAGCTTCCCACACATGCACACAGAACAGGTATAAGAGTAACCACCAGGCGTGCATCCTTTCATACATACAAAGTCCAGGTGGCAGTGGTGCAAGTGTACTTCACAAACATACCCACACATATCTCATAAATGCAGTACAGACTGTAGCACGGCAGTCTTCCAAAACACACGAGTAGCACAGGGATCATTACTGCACCCCTCCCACACCCACAGAAAAGGCAAAATGCGGACAACCAGAATGCAGTATGTCTTCTGCACAAAGTACTGATACAGCCACGAGCAGCAGCAGTGAATGTTTCTCACTTTTTCACACAGTTACTGCATGGGTAGCATAAGTGGAATTGCACCTCTTACACTAAATGTACACATCGTAGCAGGATTAGTGCAAGCTTTCCTCATACACACTAAAGATAGAGACCCATCCAGCAGGCGTGCATACTTCCAAGATACAAAAAAAGCAGCTACAGCTCCACCGAGCACACATGCATATTTTCAACATACACACATAATAGATGTAGGCCCCCAAGCAGGCATGCATACTTCCAACATACACACAGAACAGATGCAGAGCCACCAAGCAGACGTGTACTTCCAACACAGTGGCAGCCAGTAATTTTAGGAGGGAGGGGGTGGACGGGAAGCACACTCACACTCACACTTATTCATTCACACATGCACATCCATTCACAACACTCATCAGCATTCAAACATATATGCATGCACCAAACATTCATTTAAAAAAAACACACACACACACACACAAACACACAACCTTCAGCCTCGGAGGTCACAGGAGAGTTGGGACTGCTGCCTTCCCTCACTGGCTGACCTTAGGTTAGCCAATGAGGGAAGGCAGCAGTCCCAGCTACGTCACAGAGTGGGATGGGGTCAGTGAGACTTCTGACCCCTCCCCACTCTGTGACGAGGTGTTACTGATTGACACTCGCCAAGCGCGCTTCAGAGCTTAAACCTGAAGTGTCCAGGTCAAAGTCAATCGTGACGCTTCCCCTCGTCACCAAGGGGAAGGGCCTCAAGGCACCTTTGCTGAGTCGAGGAGGTCACACCCATAGGAGCTGTGACCTCTTCAGCTAAACAAAGTTCAGCTCAGGCAGCCAGGAGTTTGCGCAACTCATGCATGTTTCACTCCTGGCTGACTGATCTGAACATGAAGAGTGTCTGTCAGGCTGACATTTGCTCCGCCTGACAGACATTCTTCATTAGGGGCAAAAGGTGGGGTGGCGTGACCCCTCTGCCCTAAAGAATGGACCGCGGCTGTTCCAATATACTCAAAGAACAGATTCAGCCCCACTTTGCAAACGTCAATATTTCCAACATATACAGTATACATTCAGATCAGATGTAACCTCACCCAGCAGACAGGCACACAGAACCGATGCAGTCTCACCCAGCAGACATGAATACTTCTAACATACACACAGAACAGATGCAGTTCCATCCAGCAGACATGCATATTTCTAACATACACAAGATACACACAGAAAAGATCCAGGCCAACCCAGCAGCCATGCAGAATTCCAAAGATTCCCACAGAGCAGTTACCAACCCACCCAGCAGACATGCATAATTCCAGCATGCACAATGTAGACAGAGAACAGATACAGCCCCACCCGACAGACATGCATACTTCCAACATACACAACATTCACACAGAACAGATTTAGGCCCGTCCGGCAGGTGTGCATACTTCTAACATACACACCATACACACAGAACAGATCCAGGCCCATTCAGCAGATATACATACTCTCAACAGACACACAGAGCAGGTACAGCCCCACCCAGCAGACATGCATAATTCCTGCATACACAACATACACACAGAACAGACACAACTCACCCCCCAGACATGCATACTTTCAACAATATACACAGAACAAATGCAGCCCAACCCAGCAGACATGCCTACTTTCAACAGCGACAGAGAACAGGGACACCTCCACCAAGCCCACATGCATACTTCCAACATACTCAACGCATGCACAGAACAGATGCAGCCCCACCCAGCAGATATGCAAACTTACAGAACATACACAACATACACACAGAACAGATGCAGCCCTGTCATGGGGTTATTTTATCATTTTTTCATGGATACATTATTTAGCTCTGGTGAAGTGGTGGTGAGGCATTGTGCTTATTATTAATGATTTTTCAAGTGAGAACTCACCACCACTTCATCTAGCATTTCAAATATTGGGAGGCTTAGGGTCCAGGCCCCCTGGTTTGAAGTTCTCACAACCTTCTTATTAACTCGGCATTTTAAGGAAGTCAATTAGTTGGATTCCTTTCCTTTTCTTCATTATTTAGCTCTGGGCCTGGAACTCTTACATAGTTCTATTTTGCTTTTATGTATTTTATTAGTTTAGCAAAGTTTAATTTTAATGGAGATGTTTTTATTCCTTTTATCAATTGTCCTCCCTTGCAGAATCTGTTATTCATTTTTTGCACAACATTTTCATCCTGTGCTCACCCCAAGGCTGTACAAAATGTTCACCAGGTTTTGCCGACCCAAAGGGAACATTGTCTACCCTACACAGAAAAATATGTGTTGTCATGTCAGGGCAGTTCTTAGAACAATAGTAATGTTTTTATAAAACATCACACGCCCACACATCTTGCAGGGTACATTCAAGCCAGTTTGCCATTTTATGCTACAAGTCATTGCAGTTTCTGCCAAAACCTTTGGGTTCCTCTTTGTCTACATGGGAGTACTCTCAGTAGACTAACAGACCTCTTCCCTACCTCTACACAGGTATAGGGGCTGGGCTTCCTTCCCGGGACCAGAAGGGTGGATTAGGTTTATCACTGCTTTTTGCTCTCTTGTGGAAACTTAGTAGTGTATGTAAGAATATTAGGCACATTATTATGACAATATAGGGGGACTCTTCTTGCATTTCACTCTCTTGATGACTGTTGCAATAACGCTGTATTGATTATCCTCATAATTGCAATTCACGCCTTTCTACATAGAACGCAGTTGCTTCAATAAAACCTATTGAACCAAGATCCTGCTTCTGTCTTGTTTTTGCGTGTATGAGTCTTGTATAACTGAGTTAAAGGAGTAAGATCTGTTCCACCATGACTTTCCTGAGGAGATTGAGTGTTTGCGATAGGCTGCCACAAATCACTTCTACGTCTGGTATTTGTGAGGTGCTGCTAGCTAGTTGGAAAGGGTTAGGCCAAAAGCTGTCACACAGTGTTGAATCATACTCAGTCTGCCACACTCTGTGGTGCTGCCACCCAAAATCCAGCTGTTTTGTTACCATAACGGGAGTCTACAACATGGTGGCTCCAACAGTGGTTAGGCACTGATTTTATGGATCTCGCAAGCATCTCTGTCTTATTAGGTGCAAAAGGCACCCAAATTACCTTATACGGAGACGTCCATGGTATTTGGGAATATCCTACTCAGCTAATAGGTAGTACCTGTTTGATGATGTGTGTTGTTCAAGCTTGAACCTTAGAAAAGGATTACCCCCAAGTTGGTGTTCCTATCTCTGAATTGACCATTCATTAAATATGGCGGACCTTCAACATGTGGCAATTGCAGCAAATACAAGAGAACCTCTCACAACACAGTTATTAAATCATGGTCTCACCGCTGCATTTGTTCATTTGTAGTAGAAGGTATCACAGCTTACAGAACTGACATTTTTTATTCCTGGGTCACTTTTCCAACAGCAGATGGGAACACACATAGATTTCATCATTACACTCCAGAAAATGCACCCGCTCAATACAGACCAAATGCGTATTTAGAAATACAATTTTTTTTACCAAGAATACCAAAATTGGCTTGATGGCACCCTACCACGCGTTACACAGAATGCTAGACTAGGTGCTTTAAGCAATGAAAGACCTAGATGGCTAGAACTGGCTATCTATACACCACATCCTAAATGTGGATACAATATATGCCACCTGTACACTCATTTAGTAGAAATATACAGAGGATTAATATAATCCGTAGTGTGGACCTTAAACACCCCCGCAGCAAGGGCTGCTCCAGCACAACCACATGTGGCCACAGCTTGAATTAATCCTATTACTGTGCATTCAATTATGCATAAAGAACCTACCAAATGTGAAGAGATTCTGTTTTGGCTAGCACAAAAAATGTGTGCTTTGGAAGCAGTCTTTCCCCATATGGGACTCCAGGTTAAACATGGAATTCTCACAATGTGCTTGCCATTTTGGATGATTCCCTCAGTGAACAACTGTATTACTTAGGGTGCAATGCTTGCTGCAATCTACACTACTTCGCGTGGTACACCGGCACTTGCAAATTTTCCGGAAGTGTTAAAATACAGGGCTCACCTGGCCCTAGATCTGGGGATGCAATTAATATGCAATGTTGCCACAGTATCCTCAATAATATTAAGTAACCTTAAAGGGAAAGCTGTAGCATTGGCAGTACACCAAAGGCTCCAGGGTGTTCATGGATAGGATCAAGAATGCAAGCTGCCAAAGATTATAGCTAAGACCTATTCTAGTATAGGTTGGGATAGTCTGGGGGCCAGACCAAGTAAACCATAACTTCAAATCCAACAAGGATGCTACCAAGCAAGCAGTGGAGGGTTCTAAAAAACACTGGAATAAACAAAAAGAAAATAAAGATAATACAAAATAAAGAGGAGAATCTTTGCACTCGGAGATCTCTGAGAAATATTAAAATTTGTGAAATAGAGCTAGTTTAAAAGCTCCTGATAGATACCGATATATTGATACACACCAATCTTGTTCCTTTTAGGAGTCACCAGAAAAACGCAGTGAGAGAGGTGGGCATTCTGAACAACGAAATGAGTATGTTAAACCGAGAAAAGATTCACATTGCTGATCTGAACCTTCCATAAAAAGGAAGAGAAACTACCCCAACAGAAACGACAATTCAGAAAGAAAACGGTGGCAACAATTTCGGCTAGAAATGACCCTCATAATATTAACTTTACTGAAGAACAGGATGTGGGCACTGACTCTGCAAGACAGCACAGCAGAGGTCACAATAGTTCGGCAGAATCTTCAAGAGCTTCTAGATGTGACAGCAACTAACGACTATTTAGAAGTCAAAACTGCAGACCTGCTGGTCTCTGTCCCCAGATAGGGTTTACAAAGTGAAAATACAAATTGAAGGAGACATAAAGCACACAATTATAGTTATATTCTTGGAGAAATTGATGTTATGTTATGACATCCTATTAGCAGAAAAAGATTGGCTGACAGAATTTGTCAATAAACTCCCACTAGGGAAAGATGTAATTATGCCAGCTTTCTAAGTCCTTGTTCCTGAAGAATTAAGGCAGGCTTACCCAGTATTTTGGGCATTGGCCTAAGCCCCAGCACTGTACCGCAACCATGTATAATGGGACAAAGACTCACCCTCCCATATAGATCAACTCCACTTCTACAACCACAATACCCCATTAAATATGAGGCTAAAGCACCAGTAAGAGAAATACTCACACAACTTGACTACCAGGGTGTAATAGGATCCTGCGTATCACCAATGAACAATGCTTTGTTCCCCGTTGCTAAGCCGGACCATTCATATAGAATAGTCTTAGACTACAGACACTTAAACAGTCACACACGCACATTTGTTATACAAAATGCACACAGCACAGCACTCATCAACAATCTAGTGCACAAAAAATACAAAACAAATTAGGATATATCCAACATTGTTTTCTGCAAAAATATAGGCCCTCATTCTGACCCTGGCGGTCGGCGGAGAGGCGGCGGTCGGACCGCGAACAGACCGGCGGTATTAAAAATGGCATTCTGACCGCGGCGGTCCCCGCCGCGACCGACCGCCACTTCCCCACTCCGACAGCCACGGCGGTCATGACCGACGGGCTGGAGTCTGCGCACTCCGGTCCGGCGGTCGACCCAAGACCGCCAACGCTATCATGACCCTGCTTACCGCCGCGGTTTCTTGCGTTCGGGAACCGCCATGCGAACCATGGCGGTAGGCACTATCGGGGCCAGGGAATTCCTTCCCTGGCACTGATAGGGGTCTCCCCCACCCCCCACTGCCCCCCCGAGTCCTCCCCCCACACCCTCCACCCCCCTGCCACCCCCCAGAGGTGGTACGAACCCCCTCCCCACCCCCACCCCGACATGCACATACACGCACCCCGACATGCACACATCCCCAACATGCACATATACACACCCCCTACACACACACATACACAACGGGGACACATACCCGCACACATACATGCCGACATGCGCACCCGCCGAACTACACACATTGCCCATAGGCACAGCAGCAATCCCCGCCCGCATGCACGCACTCACACACCCCCTCTACACACTCACACGCACACCCCCATGCACGCACACATCACACAACACCCCCCCACCCCCTCCCCTCACGGACGATCAACTTACCTTGTGCGTTGGTCCTCCGGGAGGCGACGGGAGCCATAGGGACGTGACCGCCAACAGAAGACCGCCAACAGAAGACCGCCACACAGAAATGTGGGTCGTAATTCTGGGGGCGGTGTTCTGCTGGCGTGGCGGTGGAGGTTGACCAGTCTCCACTTTCCCGCCGACCGCCAGTGTGGCTGCTGGCGGTATTCCGGCGGAACGCTCCCAGCGGTCGGAATACGCGCAGCGGCATACCGCCGCGGTCGGCGGTCTTTACCGCGGCGGTAACTCGGCGGTCTTGCGAAAAGACCGCCAAGGTCAGAATGAGGGCCATAGTGCCTGAAAGCAGGGATTTGTCTGCATTCAGCACATTAGGCTCGTAAAGGATTTTTTCTCGACTCCCACAAGGGAATAAGAACAGCCCTAGACTGTTCTCCGCATGTGCAACATCTATACTACACGACATTGACCCTGAGGCATTGTCCTATGTAGATGACATCTACTTGACAGATGCCGACCTTGTCACACACCTAAGAAGGGTGGACCGCATTGTGGCGGCTTTCCCTGAAAATAGGCTACAAATTTAATTGCAAGAAAACAAAAAATACCTTTTTCAGTGTCCTGATATGGGATATGAGTTATCAAACATAGGAAAGAGTGGGGCACCCCCCTTTCTAGAAAAGTGCGCACAATTAGAGCCACCAAACACCATCAAGAAGCTACAGTCATTATTGGTATTTTAAAATTTTGCAGCACATACATTCCAGATTATGCGCAACGCATAAAACCATTTTATGACTTGATATGTCCAAATTTTCCAAGTTAATCTTGGACGGTTGAACACATAGGCATTCTCAGAGTATTGCAGCAGGACACACTTGAAGCAATACACTTACATAAACGTGATAACAAAATAAGCTTGTACATCAATTAATTGCTGATGCCATTGGATACACTTATGTAATATTCAATGTAGGTGATATTGTCCCTAAAGCTTACAAACCACATTGTATTCCACATGTGAACAACACTTTGCTCCCACTAAAACAATTCTGACTGCTGTTCACATGGCCGTCATAAAAGAGAGACCTCTAGCCCAGGGGAAACACGTTGTTGTGGCCCCAATACCAGCCCTAGAGGCTGTGACAAAAGCCAGAGTTCCAAATGCAAAAGCACTACAACCCTAGGGTTGAAAGGATCCAATGGGTCACCTCCCTGTCTGCCACTGATGCTGATTATGTTTTTTATCCAAAACTTCAGACACAAGAGTTCCTTCAATATGAACCTGAATACCAAACACCTACAAATATTTTGCCTTGAGCAGTATCAAACAATAAAATATACTAATGATTCAGCACAGCCAGCAGTAGGCACCAAACATCAATACTCCACCACTTGCGCAGCTGTGAAAGGATTTATGAAAGATGGCAAGTTCCATCCTCAGAACACATACATGCAGACCTTAGGGAACTGCACAGCACAATTGGCAGAGCTTAAGACTCTATTATTGGAACTGGAACACACGGATCCTGACTTTCTAACACTTATTATGTGTGATTCATACTATTGTAGCTAGTCCTCTAATGAATACCTGTATTACCGGCACCAGAATTCAGAATTCAGAGATTGAAAACACCATCAAACACAGACTCTGTGGGGGAAGGTAGCAGATCTAAAAGAGACATTACCGAATACCCATGTAGTACATACAAAGGGCCATCAACGTGTAGGAATACACACTGCAGGAAACACCTTGGCTGATGAAGCAGCCAAGTCAGCAGTAGCCACAGCTTCTGTTGCTGTGATTACTCATTCTAAGACAAGGTTAGATGATGAAACACTGGCTGCTGTGCAAGCTCTGGCTGATAGCAAGCCCTTGCTAAAAGTGTATCCCGCCAAATATTCATACCATCTCAGCATCCAAAATGTTGCATTCGTAACAATACACATGGTGGGTGATCATGTGATCCCCAACCAAGCCCAAAGATTAGATCTAATAAAAGCAGCACATGAAGGGGTTGCTTCTGCCCATGCAGGTGTAGCTGTTACAGTTACCTTATTACAAAAACGCTGCTGGTGGCCAGGTCTGTACAAACAGGCCATACAATATGTCCTTTGTTGTGACATCTGTTAACAAATAAAAGAGTCCACCGTTAAACGCCAACCGCAGCCACCCCTCCTAATTTCTTATAAACCATTACAATGTGTGTACCTGGACCACTGTGGTTCCCTAACACAGAGTTGTAGTGCATACAAGCACATCTTAGTCGCTGTCGATTCTTGCTCCAGATCAGCTGACTTGCAAACTGTTTTTAAAGGTTTTCATGTCTTTATCGGGACATATGCAGTTGCAGCTTTCCATCTGGACCATGGCCCTGCCTTTGCCTCCAGGGCATTCAGGGACACCATGGCAATATTGTGGGTTCAATTACATTTCTCCTCTCCATATCATGTAGAGGGAAATGCTTAAAGCAATCTTTAACAGCCAAAGTAATAGGTTAGGTCGTAATTGACTTAACCACCCGTAAGGAGTCCAGGGAGCACTTAACAATCTTCCCAGAAGGTCCTTTGGAGGTTGCATCCCATGTGAGGTTCTGTATAGCATATCTATGTATGCCCCAGATCTTGGTGGTCCTGATGCAGTGGCCGGCAGACACACCTTTGGACATAAATGAACTTGTCACTGTCATGCAGGAATTACAACACTGCCATGATGAAAACTTATCTACATGTGCTGCCACCTTGGGAATGAGGGATGCACAAACATCCATCAGCTGGATTCCAAATATTGTGGGTCTAGTGGGTGAAAAGATTACTGTGAAAAAGGAATTTGGCCCTGCATATCGAGTTCAAGTCAGAGGAATACATGGTACCAGAAGTATCATTCTACCACCACTGCCTGGTTCCAAAGAAACCAATTTGTTTCAATTGACAATGTTAAGTTATTCCATGTGGCCAGTCCTACACAGTAGACCACAAGGAGTCCTGAGCAGTTCCTGAACCCCTCTCACTGTCAGTTAGGACGTGCCTCTTCAAAATTTAACAAACAGTGGTGAGACTTCACGGAGCTTGGGGAGAGTGGAAAATTAGCTTTCATTAGTACCTGTCACTCCATCTACGACAGGAAATGACCAAAGTTCTGAGCAACATTACGCAAATTCAACAAAAACGGATGGAATCATTTACTATGAACCACCAAGGGACACATCTGCCAATTCTCCTTCTCCAATACTGGCTCAAGTGCTTGCACAAACGGCTTCTGGATATTGTGCCGACATCAACAATTCTTTTTCAAACTCTTGAGCATCTTCAACTGCACATAAGCTATTCAATTGGTTTAAAACTAAGTATCTGATTTATCCATGGAATTATCTATGGGTACTGTTAACCCATGCTTGTGCTTGTCTTCCTTCTTTGAATTGGTTTTGTCATTGTTTTTTTTGTTGCTGATACATGGTCATTATCTTCCTGAATGCTCTGCTGTTGAACTAGTGGATGAGGTTTTGAAGCCTCACCTGTCCTCACATAAGGTCCAGAGAGACTTGTCCCTAGTGAATATTTTAGCTATACCAATTCCTGATGGGTTTGTTTGGGAAAAAATATAATTTGATATATTTGGGCCAACGGAAATGATTCAAATTCCATTTGTATTCAAAGTCTCTATGAATGACATAATAACACCTGTGTGGTTTCTGATAACTGGGATGTGAAACCAATTGATTCTATGCTTTTTGAGCTTGAATACCTTACTGTATTTGAAAGTGAAGTTGTTTACCAAACAAGAGCAAATTATGTGGAAATGTTCTGTGACCATCATTACGGACACCACTTAATACATAAAGCCAGAACCCCAAGAACGGTTTATAATTATACACAATGGGAACATTGTCCGACTCCACCAGTGGGGAGTTCAACAAAGTATGTAGGAAAGTTTGCATATTTTTATGGGCATGATATCATAAATGCTAAGTCTTATGATCTCAAATTGCCTCCTATGAAATTGCAGAATGTCCTGTTAACAGATACCAAATTGACTTATTCTGATTCTTTTGTTTCCCAGTTGGCTATTGAAGGCTTTGAATATTTGTTGAAGTCGATTGACTTAAAGTGTGTGTGGGGAACTAGAAACTGGGACTTATAGGAATGGGAACCTTTGTTTAGAGCATGCCTAACTCTGTTGCAAATTATAATTTTAAATGAAACAAACACGTTAATTAGGCTTTCCAAAAATTAAGGAACTGAATGCGCCCAGTATTCTTTCACCAGCCAAAAATAACAATTGCCATATGATTTTAAATGTCATTGAAGAACAGCTCAACAGGTGGGTTAAAAATTGAATATTTAATTCAACACTTTCCGGTCCACATGGGTGGTTGTTGTGGCCAGTGGGCACAAATGATGGTCATGCACGTTTGGAAACTCCACAGGGGGTTTTAGAGTGAGGCGACCTGACCCTTGTTACATGTCATCACAACACTCTGATATTGTCACCACATATAACGTGGGCAAATTATGTCAACATTGGTGGAAATCTTCCACATTAACAGCCATTAAAGAACACCTTAGTCTCCTTTCAGAAAACAAAGACTTGCAAAATGTCTTGTTAGGTCCCACAAAACCATGCACAAAGTGCTTCTTATATGCTATACAGTATATATTGAAATTTGGAAACTTTCACAGAAAGAAGCAGCTGCCCGGTTGAGGCACATAGATCAGAAAAATTTGCAGAAAGCTCTAGGCATTGTACATAATGGAATAAATACTTTGTCAACCACATATACACACTTAATAACATTGTTTTATGTGCAATTGACATCATACAAAATAACATGCCAGTTTTACAACATGGACAGAGTCAGCTTAGGTCCATTATGCAGTTAGGTTGAACATTACAAGTTCTGAAAAGTGGTCACATGCCCTGGCAACATGTCAGCTCCAGGAAATTGTTTGCTGTGATTAATCTGATGAGACAGAAATGGGAAACATCCGGAACAACAACTACTAAACCACGAAGTTGTGGAAAACAAAAGCGAAACAACTGTTTCGTTTTCCACGACTTCCTGGTTTTCGTGCCTTAACCACACATGTGTGAACCATGTACATGCGTGGATAAGGCACAGAAGAAGGGAGTCGACGCGGTGAAGGAGGAGGTAAGTTGGACTGGGTGCTGGGGCTGTTTTTTTGGGGGTGGGGTGGGGTGGGGTGTTCGGGGTGATTAGGGTTTGGGAGGTCAGGGTTTAGGTTTTAGGGGTGGGTTGGGGTGCTTTAGGTTTTAGGGGCGGGGTGGGGACTCAGGGTATTTTTAGTTTTTGGGGGTGGGGTGGGGGGCTTGGGGTGATTAGGGTTTAGGGGAGGAGGGGGGGTCAGGGTTTAGGTTTAAGGGGTGGGTTGGGGGTTGGGGTGCTTTAGGTTTTGGGGAGGGGGGTTGGAGTTGTGGTAATTTTGGGGGTGGGGATTGGGGTGGTTGTGGGGGTGGGGGGGTTGCAGTAATTTTTAGGGGTGGGGGCTAGGAGGAAGCATGCTGGAACCATGCATGCTGATCACTAATGCCTTTACCAGGAATGCCTTTACAACGAAAACTCGTTGTAAAGCCATTCGTGGTAAAAGCATTCGTGATACCAACGAGTTTGTTGTTCCGAACTCGTTGTTGAGCCATGGGTGCTTGAAGCACTCGTGGTTTCAACATATAGCCGACAGCAACAAATAATGGCTAAAAAAGAAGCAACATACGTTTTATTAAACATCAAAAGATTTGAAAAGTTGCCTTTCACTGTGGCGGAAGTACCATCTTAAGTATGGTTAATACACAGGGTTTTAAATCTGCCTATTTTAACACTTCAATTTACCTTATGCTTGAAGCACATTCCCGTTGGCAGATTTTAAACACTAGGAGATAGTTATATTCATGAGGTGTGGGAGCTACCCTTTACGTACAAATGTTTTGATGGCATAAAGGAGGTCTTTCTTAGTGGAAGCAACTGCAAGACATCTGTGAGCCATTTGATGATGTGTAAAAACCTATCCTTGCACAGAGCATGTAGTGTTTCAGGCACAAATTTAGCTTGTTATCAGAGCAGGTAGAGCTCCACCCAACAGAAGTGCATACTTCCAACACATATGCAGAGTAGATACAGTCCCACACAGCAGACATGCATACTTCCAAAATGCACACAGACAGCTACAGCCCCACTGAGGAGACATGCGTACTTTCAACATACATAACATAGACACAAAATAGATGTAGTCCCACCCAGCAGACATGCATACTACCAACACACACAACATACACACAAAACAGATGCAGACCCACCCACCAGACATGAATACTTCAACCATACACAACATAAACACAGAACAGATGCAGCCCCACCCACCAAACATGCATACTTCTAAATTATACAATATTCACACAGAACAGATGTGGCTCCATCCAGCAGAGATGCATACTTCCAACATACACAACAAACACACAGAGCGGACACAGCCGAAACCAACAGACATGCATACATCCAACAAATAACAAATTCACACAGAACAGGCGATGCCCCACCCAGCAGACGTGGACACTTTCAACATACACAACACACACACAGAGCAGATACAGTCCCATTCAGCACACATGCATACTTCCATCATACATAATGCACACAGAGAACAGATGCAGCCCCACCAAGCAGACATGCATACTTCAAACATAGACACAGAACAGGTACAGCCCTATCCAGGAGACATGCACACTTCCAACTTACATAACATAGACACAGAGAAGGTAAAGCCCCAACCAACAGATGCACATACTTTCACCACACACTATGTACACACACAGCAGTTACAACACCACACAGCTGACATATACACTTCAACATACACAGAGAACATGCATACTTCCAACATTGTCAACATACACGAGGACAGATGTAGCCCCACCCGCCAAAAATGCATACTTCTAAATTATACAATATTCACACAGAACAGATGTGGCTCCATCCAGCAGACATGCATACTTCCAACATACACAACAAACACACAGAGCAGACACAGCGGGACCCAACACACATGCATACATCCAACATACAACAATTTCACATAGAACAGATGAAGCCCCACCCAGCAGATGTGGATACTTTTAACATACACAACATACACACATCGCAGATATAGTCTCACTCAGCACACATGCATACTTCTATCATACATAACATACACACAGAACAGATGCAGACACACCAAGCAGACATGCATACTTCAAACATACACACAGAACAGGTACAGCCCCACCCAGGAAACATGCACACTTCCAACTTTCAGAACATAGACACAGAGAAGGTAAAGCCCCAACCAGCAGATGCATATACTTCCTCCACACACAACATACACACACAGCAGTTACAACACCATACAGCTGACATATACACTTCCAGCATACATAGAGAACATGCATACTTCCAACATAGTCAACATACACAGAGGACTGATGTAGTCCCACCCAGCAGACTTCCAACACACACACAGAGCAGGTACAGCCCCCCAAGACACATACTTACTTTCTTCATAAAAAATATACACACAAAGCAGGGATAGTCCAATCAGCAGACATTCATACTTCCAACACACACAAAATACACACAGAGCAGATACATCCCCACCTAGCAGACGTGCATACTTACAAAATACACACAGAGCATCTACTGCCCCACCCAGCAGACATGCCTACTTTCAACATACACAGCATAGACACATAATAGATTCAGTCCCACACAGCAGACATGCATACTTCCAACACACACAACATGCAGACAAAACAGATGCAGACCCACCCACCAGACATGAATACATCCAACATACCCAACTTACACACAGAACACATGCAGTCCCACCCAGCACACAGGAATACTTCCAACATATGCAACATACACACAGAACAGATGCAGCCCCATCCAGCAGACGTGCATACTTCAAGCATACAGAACATACACACAGAACACATGCAGCCCCACCTGGCAAACAGGCATACTCCTAACATACACAACATTCACACAGTACAGATGCACACCCATCCAGCAGACATGCACACTTCCAAAATACACAACAAACACACAGAGCAGAAACAGCCCGAGCCACCAGACATGCACACATCCAAAACACAGAAAATGTACATGAAACAGATGCAGCCACACCCAGCAGACATGCATACTTTCAAAATACACAACCTACACACAGAACAGATGCTGCCCCACCCAGCAGCCATGAATACTTCCAACATACACACAGAGCAGGTACAGCCCCGCAGGAGACACACATACGTTCTAAATACATAATATACACACAAAGCAGCTATAGGCCCACTCAGCAGACATGCATACTTTCAACACACATAACATACACATAGAGCAGGTACAGCCCCATTCAGCAGACATGCATTCCTCCAAATGACACACAAAGCTGGTATAGCCACACCCAGCAGACATGCATACTTGCAACATACACACTTTTCACACCGAGAAGATGTATGAATACGTAAAACATACACAACACACACACAAAACATATATAGTCCCACCCAGCAGGCATGCATACTTCCACCATACACACAGAACAGATGCAGCCCCACCCAGCAGACATGAATACTTCCAACATACACACAGGGCAGTTACACCTCCACTCACCAGAAGTTCATACTTCCAACACATGCAACATACACACAGAGCAGGTACATCTCCACTAGGCAGATGTGCACACTTCCAGCATACACACGGACCACATGTAGCCCCAGCGAGCAGGCATGCGTACTTCCAGCTTACACAACATACACACAGAACAGATGCAGCTCCACCCAGCAGACATGCATACTTTCAACTGACACAAAGAGCAGGTACAGTCCCACTCTGGAGATATGCACACTTCAAACATACACCACATACACACAAATCAGGTACACCCCACCCAGCAGACATGTATATTTCCAACATACACAACATACACACAGAACAGATGCGGCCCTATACAGCAGAAATGCATAGCTCCAGCATACACAACATTCATGATGCAGTCCCACCCAGCAGACATGCATACTTGCAACATACACACAGCACAGATGCAGCACCACTCAGTAGGCATGAACCCTTCCAACATACACACAAAACAGATGCACCCCATCCCAGCAGATCTGCATACCTCCAACATACACAACACATACACAAAACAGACGTAGTCCCTCCTAGCAGACAAGAATACTTCCAACAAACACACCATACACATAGACCAGATATAAACCCACCCAGCAGACATAAATACTTCCATTATACACACAGAGCAGATACAGCCCCATCCAGCATATGTGCATACTTCCAAAATACACACAGACCACATGCAGCCCCTTCCAGCAGACATGCATACTTCCAACATACACACAGAACTGCTGCAGCCCCACCCAACAGACATGAATACTTCCAACAGACACACAACATAGCTACAGCCCCACGCTAGAGAGGTGCACACTTCTAACATATACAACATACACACAGAACCGATGCAGCCCCATCCAGCAAACATGTATACTTCCAACATACACTATATACACAGACAGTAGGTTCAGCCCAATCTAGTAGACATGCATACTTCCAACATACACAACAAAGGCACAGAACAGATGCAGTCCCACCCATCAGGCATGCACACCTCCACCATACACAACATACACACAGATCAAGAAGAGCCCCAACCAACAGAGGTGCATACTTTCAACACACACACACACAGAGTAGGTACAGCCCCACCCAGCAGACATGCACACTTCCAACATGCACACAGAACAGCTACAGTCCCACCAAGCAGACATGCATATTTTCAACATACACAACATAGACACAAAATAGATATGGTCCCACCCAGCAGACATGCATACTTCCAGCACACACAACATGCACACAAAACAGATGCAGACCCACACACCAGACATGAATACCTCAAACATACACAACATAAACACAGAACAGATGCAGCCCCACCCACCAAACATGCATACTTCTAAATTATACAATATTCACACAGAACAAATGTGGCTCCATCCAGCAGATATGCATACTTCCAACATACACAACAAACACACAGAGCGGGCACAGCCGGAACCAACAGACATGCATACATCCAACAAATAAAAAATTCACACAGAACAGATGAAGCCCCACCCAGCAGGTGTGGATACTTTCAACATACACAACACACACACAGAGAAGATACAGGTCCACTCAGCACACATGCATACTTCCATCATACATAACGTACACATAGAACAGATGCAGCCCCACCAAATAGACATGCATACTTGAAACATACACACAGAACAGGTACAGCCCCACCCAGGAAACATGCACACGTCCAACTTACAGAACATAGACAAAGAGAAGGTAAAGCCCCAACCAGCAGATGCACATACTTCCACCACACACAACATACACAGCAGATACAATACCACACAGCTGACATATACACTTCCAACATACATGGAGGACAGATGCAGCCCCACCCAGCAGACATGAATACTTCCAACATACACACAGAGCAGGTACAGCCCACCCAAGAGACATGCATACTTTCTTCATACAGAATATACACACAAAGCAGGGATAGCCCAATCAGCAGACATACATACTTCCAACACACAGAAAATACACACAGAGCAGCTACTGCCCTACCCAGCAGACATGCATACTTTCAACATACACAACATAGACACATAATAGATTCAGTCCCACCCAGCAGACATGCATACTTCCAACACACACAACATGCAGACAAAACAGATGCAGACCCACCCAGCACACAGGAATAGTTCCAACATATGCAACATACACACAGAACAGATGCAGTCCCATCCAGCAGACATGCATACTTCAAACATACAGAATATACACACCGAACACATGCAGCCCCACCCAGCAAACATGCATATTTCTAACATACACAACATTCACTCAGTACAGATGCACATCCATCCAGCAGACATGCATACTTCCAACATACACAACATTCACACAGTACAGATGCACATCCATCCAGCAGACATGCATACTTCCAACATACAAAACAAACACACAGAGCAGAAACAGCCCGACCCACCAGACATGCACACATCCAACATGCAAAAACTTCACATGAAACAGAAGCAGCCACACCCAGCAGACATGCATACTTCCAACATACATGACATACATACAGAACAGATGCTGCCCCACCCAGCAGACATGAATACTTCAAACATACACACAGAGCAGGTACAGCCCCCCAGGAGACACACGTTCTAAATACAGAATATACAAACAAAGCAGGTATAGGCCCACTAAGCAGACATGCATACTTCCAACACCCACAACATACACATAGAGCAGGTACAGCCCCACCCAGCAGACATGCATGACTCCAACTGACACATAAAGCTGGTATAGCCGTACACAACAGACATGCATACTTGTAACATACACAATTTTCACACTGAGAAGATGTATGAATACCTAAAACATACACAACACACACACAAAATAGATGCAGTCCCACCCAGTAGACATGCATACTTTCAACATATACAACACACACACAAAAGAGATGCAGGCCCACCCAGCAGACATGAATACTTCCAGCATACACACGGAGCAGGTACAGCCCCACCCAGCACATGTTCACACTTTCTACATACAGAACTTACACAAAGAGTAGGTACACCTCCACTCACCAGACGTGCATACTTCGAACACATGGAACATACACACAGAGCAGGTACAGCCCCACTAGGCAGGTGTGCACACTTCCAGCATACACATGGACCACATGTAGCCCCGGCGAGCATGCATACGTACTTCCAGCATACACAACATACACACAGAACAGGTTCAGCTCCACCCAGCAGACATGCATACTTTCAACCGACACAAAGAGCAGGTACAGTCCCACTCTGGAGATGTGCACACTTCCAACATACACCACACACACACAAACCAGGTACACCCCACCCAGCAGACATGAATACTTCCGGAATACACACGGAGCAGGTACATCCCCACCCAGCAGATGTGCACACTTTCTACATACGGAACATACACACAGAGAGTAGGTACACCTCCACTCACCAGAAGTGCATACTTCCAACACATGTAACATACACACAGAGCAGGTACAGCCCCACTAAGCAGATGTGCACACTTCCAGCATACACATGGACCACATGTAGCCCCAGCGAGCATGCATACGTACTTCCAGCATACACACAGAACAGATGCAGCTCCAACCAGCAGACATGCATACTTTCAACCGACACAAAGAGCAGATACAGTCCCACTCTGGAGATATGCACACTTCCAACATACACCACATACACACAAACCAGGTACACCCCACCCAGCAGACATGTATATTTCCAACATACACAACATACACACGGAACAGATGCAGCCCTATACAGCAGAAATGCATAGTTCCAGCATACTCAACATTCATGATGCAGCCCCACCCAGCAGACATGCATACTTGCAACATACACACAGCACAGATGCAGCACCACTCAGAAGGCATGAACCCTTCCAACATACACATAAAACAGATGCACCCCACCCAGCAGACTTGAATACTTCTAACACACAAAACACACACACAGAGCAGATGCAGTCCATCCTAGCAGACCTGCATACTTCCAACATACACAACACATACACAAAACAGACGTAGTCCCACCCAGCAGACATGAATGCTTCCAACAAACACACCATACACACAAACCAGATGTAAACCCACCCAGCAGACATAAATACTTCCAATATACACACAGACCACATGCAGCCCCTCTCAGCAGACATGCATAGTTCCAACATACACACAGAACTGCAGCAGCCCCACCCAGCAGACATGCATACTTCCAACAGACACACAGCATAGCTACAGCCCCACCCTGGAGAGGTGCACACTTCTAACATATACAACATACACACAGAACAGATGCAGCCCCATCCAGCAGACATGTATACTTCCAACATACACCACATACACAGACAGTAGGTGTAGCCCTATCTAGCAGACATGCATACTTCCAACATACACAACAAAGGCACAGAACAGATGGAGTTCCACCCAGCAGGCATGCATACCTCCACCATACACAACATACACACAGATCAAGAAGAGCCCCACCCAACAGAAGTGCATACTTTCAACACACACACACACAGAGTAGGTACAGCCCCACCATGCAGACATGCATGCTTCCAACATGCACACAGAACAGCTACAGCCCCACCAAGCAGACATGCATATTTTCAACATACACAACAAAGACACAAAATAGATGTGGTCCCACCCAGCAGACATGCATACTTCCAGCACACACAACATACACACAAAACAGATGAAGACCCACACACCAGACATGAATACCTCAAACATACACAACATAAACCCAAAACAGATGCAGCCCCACCCACCAAACATGCATACTTTTAAATTATACAATATTCACACACAACAGATGTGGCTCCATCCAGCAGTCATGCATACTTCCAACATACCCAACAAACACACAGAGCGGACACAGACGGACCCAACAGACATGCATACATCCAACATACAGAAAATTCACACAGAACAGATGAAGCCCCACCCAGCAGATGTGGATACTTTCAACATACACAACACCCACACAGAGCAGATACAGTCCCACTCAGCACACATGCATACTTCCATCATACATAACGTACACATAGAACAGATGCAGCCCCACCAAATAGACATGCATACTTGAAACATACACACAGAACAGGTACAGCCCCACCCAGGAAACATGCACACATCCAACATACAGAACACAGACACAGAGAAGGTAAAGCCCCAACCAGCAGATGCACATACTTCCAGCACACAAAACATACACACACAGCAGTTACAATACCACAGAGCTGACATATACACTTCCAACATACACATGGGACAGATGCAGCCCCACCCAGCAGACATGAATACTTCCAACATACACACAGAGCAGGGACAAACCCCCAAGAGACATACATACTTTCTTCATACAGAATATACACACAAAGCAGGGATAGCCCAATCAGCAGACATACATACTTCCAACACAAACAAAATACACACAGAGCAGATACATCCCCACCCAGCAGACGTACATACTTACAACATACACACAGAGCAGCTACTGCCGCATCCAGCAGACATGCATACTTTCAACATACACAACATAAGCACATAATAGATGCAGTCCCACCCAGCAGACATGCATACTTCCAACACACACAACATGCACACAAAACAGATGCAGACCCACCCACCAGACATTTATACGTCCAACATACCCAACTTACACACAGGACAGATTCAGCCCCACCCAGCAGACGCAAATACTTCCAACATACACAGCATACACACAGAACACTTGCAGTGCCACCCAGCACACAGGAATAGTTCCAACATATGCAACATACACACAGAACAGATGCAGCCCCATCCAGCAGACGTGCATACTTCAAACATACAGAACATACACACAGAACACACGCAGCCCCACCCGGAAAACATGCATATTTCTAGCATACACAACATTCACACAGTAAAGATGCACATCCATCCAGCAGACATGCATACTTCCAACATACACAACATTCACACAGTACAGATGCACATCCATCCAGCAGACATGCATACTTCCAACATACACAACAAACACACAGAGCAAAAACAGCCCGACCCACCAAACATACACACATCCAACATACAGAAAATTTCACACGAAACAGATGCAGCCACACCCGTAGACATGCATACTTTCAACATACATGACATACATACAGAACAGATGCTGCCCCACCCAGCAGACATGAATACTTCCAACATACACACAGAGTAGGTACAGCTCCCCAGGAGACACACACACACGTTCTAAATACAGAATATACACACAAAGCAGGTATAGGCCCACTCAGCAGACATGCATACTTCCAACACACATAATATACACATGGAGCAGGTACAGCCCCATCCAGCAGACATGCATACCTCTAACTGACACACAAAGCTGATATAGGCGCACACAGCAGACATGCATACTTGCAACATACACACTGAGAAGATTTACGAATACCTAAAACACACAGAACACACACACAGAATAATTAGCTGCAAGTACTACAGGGCCCCAACTTCACAGGGTTACAGTCGGAGGAGGAGAAGCCTACTTAGCTAAGGACGAAGAGAGGACGGAAACCCTAGACATAACCAATCAGCGCGCCCTGATCCGGCAGAGCAGGAAGCCTGCACAGACTGGAGATTCAACGGAGATTCAACCGACGACAGCGGCACCGGCATCTTGAGGAGCAGCGGGGAGAGCCCGGATGCAGGTCTCAGCTCCGGTGGGGGCGGCGGCTGACGGGGACGGTCTGCGCACGGATCTGGCGTGTCCTCGCGCCCAGAAAGAGGAAGCAGCGGACAGTTTCAGAAGCGGCCTCCACTCCAGCGCAGCTTCAGAGTCTGGCTTTAGCACTGAACATTCACAAACAGGAAGTGAACGACAAGACTACAAGACAGCGTGACAAGGCCATAAACTCCTGATACAAGGGCCCCCGCTGAGCGGGTCGCGTGACAGAGAGGTCACCTCTGATTTGCCGCGATTTTCCGCGGCTGCAAAGACGCTGGACGCCTGGAGCTGCTGCCGAAGCCGGTACTCAGACCACTTGACCGCGAGACGGAGACGGAGGTGGGGCCGCGAGGTAGCAAGGAGCCAGCACCCGTGGAGGGGTCGTGGTCATGGGTCCTCCGATTTTCGGGCTTGCCTCGCGTTTGCCGGAGACGGCGGACACCAGACGCCAGGCGCTGCATCTGGTGTCGGAACCAGAGCCAGGAGCCTGACCGGGGCTCGACCACAAGGACCAAGGGGGACTGCGGGCAGCAAGGAGCCCGCTCTTGCACGAGAGAAGCTGTATGAGAGAGTGATACCATCTGTGCCACCATGCTTGGAGAGTGCTGTTTAGCGGCGCTTTGCTGGTTCGGCCCGCCTGTGTCCACCCTCCATTCTCCACCCCCGGTCGTCTCTGACTTTCTGACCTCCTGACTTCCTGGGCAGTTGCTGCTGGGCTCTGGCCTCCTGACCTGGGTCAGCCACTGCTTCCATCTTGTGATGGGCAGCCCTAGGGTGTGTTGGCGGCCGCATAAGAGATCCTTGGCCAATATTGTTCTCCCTGGAACCCTCAGGACTGCTTGGTCTGCCGGGCGGGAGCCGCACAGGTGTCACACAGAAGCCACACTGGAGCACACAAGTGCAACATAGGTGCAACATAGGGAACGGCGGCCCCAGCCAAGAGCAGGTGTTGGGCAGCACGCAAACCATAATCTAGGTCATAGGCATCCGGTTCTGATGGAGGCGGCTGTCCAGACCGTGTTGCCAGTGGCTTTTGTCTCCCGCCTCCCTCTGCCACCTAAATCAATCGGGACTTCTCCGTTCCTCCACCTTTACTCTGCCAGTCTGCAACTGGTGCGCTGCCATCTCAAACGAGCGCCGCAAAAGCGTCTCTTCAAGGCTTATCCACCCACGCTGAGCGTCACTCCCCTCCCGTGGAGTTCTCCCCCCCTTCAAGGGAAGGACCAGTATCCTGCTGTGCCATGAGGTCTGGTAAAATAAGGAAGGAGCTTTCAAACCCTCAAAAGTGCAATAAATGCCGCTGTGCCGTCGATGTGGGCAACGCCACCCTGCCTTCACCGTCAGCTTCACCGCCAGCCTCTGTAACTTCAGCGGCACCCTTTTCATCGGCTGCTGATCCGTCCAGCTTAGAGATCGCGAAGCCTCAATCTTCTGTAATTTTTACGCCATATCTGCGCCCCTCGAAGCTTCGCAAGACCTCCCTACTGTCATACTGTAAGAAAAAACTACATTGGACCTCTTGACAAATGGAGGGGAGATTAAGTCAGAGCTAGGCCAGAGAACTCTCATGGAGCCTGCAGTCACCGTTCCTTTACCTACTGCTTGTGGCTATCTCACAACGGTGGCCCAAGTTTACTGCCCAGTTTTACCCGCCTCACCTGTTTTCTCCCAGTCAGTATTCCAGAGTGAAGTGAGCCATTCACCACCTTCTGAGGACCAGCGGGCTGTATTTTCGCCAAAACAAAAACTTTCCCCAATTCTTATCTCCAGTGACCATTCGTCAAATGCAGGGGAGGGGGTGCTTTCTTCAGCGGCATCTCCAGCAGCTCTCCATCGGTTGGCTGGGCCGGTTGGGCCATCAATAGGCTGCCACGATTCCCTGCAGGACTACGGCACTTTTTCGCCATCTAGTCCCCCGGCAGCCCAATGGATCCGGAGTTCAACAGGCAGTATCCATCCAATGTTACCATTAAGGTCTTCCTGTGTGGCCGCTCACAGCTCTCAAATTGAGCCCATCAAAGGCGAGCTTAACGACCAATCACTCCTTGACCTCTCCTGTCTCCAATTTGATCCTCAGAGCGGCGCTGTCAAGCAATCTAACCCTGTATCCCCCCCTACGCTCATGGAAGCCAGCTCTGCCTGGCCCCAGCTTCTGCAAACTCTTCAATCTACTGTGCTGGCTCTGAACTATCACTCTGATAAACTGGGCGTCCAAGTTGATCTGCTGAACACACTGGCTTCTTATGTAGCTGGCATTGATCAAAAAATTGAGAACCTCAACCAGCTTACTACCAGAGCACAGACAAGCTCCAACTATGTACAACCAACATGCTGCTGTTCTCCAATTATCGAAAGCCTGTCATCTCTACCCACTTTTTTAAGCTCTGTTGTATGTGAAATTAAGAGGCTATCTCCAGTGCCTGTGTCCTCGGCACCCCCGTCGAATCAAAGTGCTCACTCTGATTTGGTTTGCGGGTTCATTCAACCAAAAACATCGGCCAAACTCTGTCCAGTCAAGAGTGTAACTTTGATTAATCCTCCTCGGTCAGCTGTTACTGGAGTTGGTCACCAAGGCCAAGGGTGCCTCTGTGTCTTCTCTTTCCCCCGAACTTGAGCCCGTGGTGCCTGCCTCTTCTCACTTTCTTTGCACCCCTGCACAATCTGCTCCAGTTCAACTAACGTCCTCAGGAGTCGACTCTGTGGCTCAACCTCTGTTGAGCAAGAGAGAAAAAAAAAGACTCCGCAAACAACGGAACAGCAGGCGGAGCCAACCTCCTCAAAGATCTTCGACAAACATCCGACTGTCGGTTTGCCACGAGGTGCAGCTGCCCTTGCAGGCTCATGGTGCAGCTAGGGTGTCTTCACCTTCTAATCTCCCTCAGTCTGTGGCTATTAATGTCCCCTCGGTGGGAACAACTGTGCAGGAAACTGATTCTTCCTTCCAGGACTACCTGGTTTTGGGTGAGAAAGGCAACCCTAGTAGTGTGTTGATTTCGGCAGCCCCATCCTGGGGTAGTGGAGGACTTGCTCGCCATGCCACAACACTGCTTGTATCCAAAACCGTCCACGGGAATATGAACGGCAATGTTCTGGACTTTGGTTCTACCAATTCCTCTAAATTGCCATCTGTTAACAGAAGCAGTTCTCCTGCATTCCTGCCACCAAGCCCTCGGACCACATCTGTCGAAAATCCGGTCATGGAGGGAGCTGTAGCTCTACGGAATGTATAGGAACAGCCACAGCCCTCAATTTCCACGTCCTCCTCTATGACTCTAGTGGAACACCCAACTTTAAAACTTGTGTTTACCCTAGAATATTGTTCCAGGGGTCCCCATGACATATTGAATAGGGGAACATTTTAAGACTCCTTAATACTGTCTCGGATCTTAACCACTTTGGTTCTGAGGACATTGTGTCCATTGAATTTCTGGATTCTAGGGGGCTTTACCCAAGAAACTCCACCTTGGTCACACTAATTTCTGCTACAACTGCTCAGTCTATTCTCTCTTGGAGAGATTTATTTTGCTCTTGGGGTATTACAATAACTTCCTTTAAGGCTACCCTGTGTTACTATCAGAATCTCAATGTTTGACGGCTTCCACAGTTCTGAAACCATTCTCAATCTTGAAAAGTGCCCTAGGTGGCTCCTCTACTTTTAATGGCATTCTCCACACTGGTTCGGGTTCCAAGGGGTCTTCCAACTGGGACTGGCTGCCATCTACTCTCTTGCACTGCCACCCTGACTGACCCATAGGGGTGGGTGGTTCTGTTCCATCATCTGGACATCTGTACATATGTTCATGGAACATCAATGGGGTTGCGCATAAGTTCGCCTCTGCAGACCTCCTAACATTTTTTAACAGTCACGATGTAATTGCACTTCAGGAAACCTGGGCTGAGCACAGCTGTCCACTGCTAGGGTTCTTAGAAATATGGAAATCTGCCCATAGAACGAGCAAGAATGGCTGTGCCAAGGGTGGTTTGGCCAAACGTGACCGTTAAACTGGATGGGAGTATACTGCCTCGGGTTTGGGAGGATAACTGGATCCAGGGGATTGCCATAAGGAACAAGCCTGCGCAGCAGACCCTCATTATAATTAATGTTTATATTGCCCCTGGAACCAAGGGAAAAAGGGGCAGATTGTTTCGACTAATGCAGATTGTAGCCAATTTAGTTGGGGACTACCCATGTGCTAGTTATCTTATAACCAGTGATTTTAACACAAACTTGTTTTAGGATACAATGGAGGCTCTTGAGGGTCCAGATTGTGGTAGCTGCCAGTTAATTCCCGAACAATCAAGGCCTGAGGGTTGTTTGCACTGCCCATTGGGAGAGTACTTAGTAATGCATCTTAACAGTATGGGCTTTAAAGTTTTGAATGGTCGGTTACGTGATGATGCCCCCCCCACAGTGGACAAGGTATGATGGTCGATCTCGCTCCTACTTAGATTACACCATCTGTAACACTGAACTGTTTTCCCTCATTGAAAGGTTTCTGATTTCCCCAAGGCGTGAGAGCGACCATTGTCCACAAATTTTATTTATTAAATCAAGATTCCCTGTTCATGATGTCATGCGGGCCGTGGGTGGTGGCGTTTGTTTCGAATCACTAAAGAGCATAAAATGGAATGCTTCTATTGGCGGCACAGTATTGATTGAATGTATTAATTTTTTTAATTCTGAGGGATCGGGTTGTGTGTCCCCGATTAATTCATGGGTTAAACTTTCTTGCCTTTTGTGGTCAAAGTTCCACCAATCCACGCGCAATTGTGCTCCACCTATGCCTTTTATTGTCTCCAAGGAAACCAAGAATTTAAAGAAAGCATGGAATAGGCTAGCAAGGGCAACCAGGAAAAACCCAGATTCTGAGTGTTTATTCATTGAATATAAACAACTGAGGAAAGATTATAGGAAGGCTGTTTATGATGACTATCAGACCTATCTCAGGCAGTTTTGGGCTAAACTTTTAAGCACAAGTAAAAATTCAAACTCCACAAAATTTTGGTCCCTTATTAATGACATAAATAGTCATCAAACGGGCACGGGCGTTGCTGACATTTTAGAAGGAGCATGGGCGCCTTACTTGACCACCCATGTTTCCGACAGCGAGCAGGATGGGGAATTGTTGGATGTGGGCGCCCATAGTCCTACTCCTGCTTCGTTGAAAACATGTCCCTAATTTACAGGGTCTCTAATCCCCTTGCAGGGAGTAAGGGAGTCCTTCCAATTATGCCTCCCCCATATTATCCCGAGGGCTAAGCAATTTGGAGCCCCCAGTCCTAATGGTCTTCCACAGGCATTATTCAAACAGGACCCTCTCCTTTGGGCCAATCATTTTGCACATTTGTTCGAACATTGCCTCTTAACTTCAACAATACCTCAGTCCTGGCGTGGTGCCATCCTTCATCCCTTATATAAAAATTGCTCAAGGTCAGATCCTGCCAATTTTAGGCTGATAGCCCTGCTGGACAATGAGGCTAAGTTCTATGCCAGCCTCTTGCTGTAGGATCTTCGTGCCTGGATTGAATCAAAGGCCTTAATTCCTATAGTCCAAACGGGGTTCTCTGCTGGCTCAGGCACATCAACCAATTTACTAGCACTTTCTATTTTGATTGACAGGGCGATCTCGTCAGGCTTGATATTGAATTGCTGTTTTGTGGACTTCAAGGCAGCATTCGATCGGATCCCCCGAAGTGCCCTTTGGGCCAAATTACAAAGCTGGGGTATCCCCCCAGTACTCTTGGATGCTATTATAGAACTCCATACTAACACCTGGGTCCGTATTAAGCTCGGTGATGGGTGCTCCCTATCTAGGAGAATTCCTACCACCCGTGGTGTGAAACAGGGTTGTGTACTTGCTCCTCTTCTTTTTAACCTGTTTATTGCAGATTTGTCAACATCTCTTGATGCCGTCAACTAGTATCCCCGAGATTGGTGGCCTCAGGCTTAGTCACCTGCTTTATGCCGATTATCTTGCTTTCTTCAGTTGTACTAAAATCGTCCTTCAATGGTTGCTTAACCAACTTGAGACGTACACCTCCGCAAGTCAACTAGAAGTTAACCTGTTTAAAACTAAAGTGGTCCCCTTTGGGAGGAAAAAACATTCGGGTTTCAGCTGGTACTATAAGAACCGTAAACTTGTCTCCGACCAGTCCTCCAAATATCTGGGGGTACATTTTGACTCCAGGGGTCGTTTTTTTAAACATAAGAAGGAAATTGAACTTAAAGCTGTGGCCTTGCAGGTGGCCTTTTCCAAATTAGCTAAAGTTTTAAAGGGGCCATCCCTTCTTCCCCTAATGAAAGTCACGAGAGCAAAGATCACCCCTTCATTGGCCTATGGTCAAGAAATTCTGTTGGGAAAAGGCTCTTGCCTATTAAATAGGTTGGTTAATAAAATCTAGAAGACAGTCTTTCATGTTCGGCACTTGGCTTCACCTGCGCAGGTATGGTTGGAGTTCGGGCTTCCGAATTTGGTGGCAGTTGACACGGGTGCTTTCTTGAAGTTGTGTTATAAACTGCGTCAGGCCTCTGATGGCCACCTGGAGGCAGTCCTGTGGCAAGAAATTAGTGAGTTGAAACCGAAGTGCAACTATTCCCAATTTTTGGTTGAATGTAAACGGCGATTGGATGCTGGTGATCTTTGAGAAAGCAGAGATTAAAAGGCTTATTCAACTGAATTCTTATCACTCTGACTGTTCCATTCTTGCCCATCGGAAGCATGCCTGGGCAGTAATTTGCTCCTTTAAGCCAGGTATGTCCTCCAGTTTTTTCTCTTGCACATACAGGTTTTGGTTAAAAAGACCTTTTTGGCCCTAAGGATGGGTGACTGTTTTTTTTAAAAAACATCTGCCCCAATGGCAGCTACTCCCTGGGGACAGTGTGACATGTAGAGGTTGCAGCAACGCGGAGGAAACCATTGATCATGTAGTTTGCCTGTGTCCAGCTTTATTAAAGGAGCGTAGACTCTTGCTCCGGAGCAAATGGAACGAATTGGGAATCCGCTTGTCTCAACAGGCTATTATTCAGTCTCTGGACCCAGGCAATCAAAAGTTAAATGTGTTACTGACCAAATTTATCAAAATTGCTCGATCTAAATTTAATGGCACTTCGAGCAATGAACACGTTTAGTTGGAATTCTTCCACGCTCTTGCCATTTTGCCCGTTATTGGTTAGGATGAGGAGCTCTAATAGTTATGATGATGTTAAGTGCAATTACTACCTTATACACCATGCACTTTAGGGCTGTGTCTTATGTATATTTCCTTGTGTTTTATGTGGGGCTCTGGGTCGGGTGGTTAGTATTCAATCTTTTTATTCCTTTAGGGAGAAACGTTTTTTAATATGTCGCATGCGTAATTTATGGTGTGCTTTTAGTTTGAACTCAGTCTCTGAGGGTATTTTACTATTTTTGATTGTTTCTTGCTTATTTGTATTGGATTTTATTACCTGTACAATAAACTACTACTACTTAAAAAAAAACACACACGCACACAGAGTAGGTACAGCCCCACCCAGCAGACATGCATACTTCCAACATGCACACAGAACAGCTATAGCCCCACGAGCAGACATGCATACTTTCAACATACACAACAGAGACAAAAAATCGATTTAGTCCCACCCAGCAGACATGCATACTTCCAACACACACAACATACACACAAAACAGATGCAGACCCACCCACCAGGCGTGAATACTTCCAACGAAGGCAACATACACACAGAACAAATTCAGCCCCACACAGCAAACAGTCATACTTCCAACATACACAGAATACACACAGAACAGTTGCAGTCCCTCCGAGCAGATATGAATACTTCTGACATATGCAACATACACACAGAACAGATGCAGCCCCATCCAGCAGACGTGGATACTTCAAACATACACAACACAAACACAGAACAGATGCAGCCCCACCGGCAAACATACATGCTGCTAAATTAAACAATATTCACACAGAACAGATGTGGCTCCATCCAGCACACATGCATACTTCCAACATACACAACAAACATACAGCCAGACCCAACAGACATGCATACATCCAGCATACAAAAAATTCACACAGAACAGATGAAGCCCCACCCAGCAGATGTGGATATTTTCAACATACACAACATACGCACAGAGCAGATACATTCCCACTCAGCCCACATGCATACTTCCATCATACATGACATATACATAAAAGAGATGCAGCCCCACCAAGCAGACATGCACACTTCCAACTTACAGAACATAGGGCCAGATGTATGAAATTTTTTGCACTTGCAAATGGTGCGAATCGCAAAAATCGGCCGTTTGCGAGTGCAAAAAAGTGGTCTGCGATGCATAAAAGGCATTCGCAAACCACAAATAAGAAATCGCAAAAATTGCGATTTTCTAGCGTTGCGACCTGGTTTTGCGAGTCGCAATTTGCGATTCAGTAGGAAATTGCGAGGCGCAAATTGTGACTCGCAAAATCCAAGTCGCAAAGAGATGCATCAAAAAATCGCAAATAGCGATTTTTCGCAGAATGCCATTTTGCACATGCAAAATACCATTAACTGAAACCAGGTGGTAACCTGGTGCAAAATTTAAAAATGCATTTAAAATGCATTTTAAATTGTACATGTAAAGCACACATGCCCTTTTGGCATGTGTGCACCTTACATGTCCCCAAAAATGTTTTTGGGATGCAGCAGAGGGGGCCTTAGCCCCCCAGCACCCTGGGGTTTTGCATTTCCAAAATTGCGATTTCTGGTTCAGAAATCGCAATTTTGGAAATGCAAAAAATTTGCAGATATTGGCCCATAGCTGCGAATGGGGCCGGTATCGCAATTTGCGATTCGGTAATAGCATTTGCGATTTTTAAGAAATCACTATTACCGAATCGCAAATGTGATACATGGCACTTTGCGAGTCGGAAATAGCGATTTCTTAAAAATCTCTATTTCCGAATCGCAAAGGGCCGTGATGATACATCTGGCCCATAGACACCACGAAGGTAAAGCCCCAAGCAGCAGATGCACATACTTCTACCTCCCACAACATACACACAAAGCAGTTACAACACCACAGAGCTGACATACATACTTTCAACATATACAGAGAGCATGTATACTGCCAACATACACACAGAGCAGGTAAAGTCCCGCCAAGAGACATACATGCTTTCTTCATGCAGAATATACACACAAAGCAGGTATAGCCCAATCAGCAGACATACATAGTTCCAGCACACACAAAATACACACAGAGCAGATACATCCCACCCGGCAGACATGTATACCTCCAACTGACACACAGAGCTGGTATAGCCGCACCCAGGAGACATGCATACTTGTAACATACACAACTTTCACTCACGAAAGGTGCAGCCTCACACAACAGACATGAATACTTCCAAAATACACAACACACACACACAGAACAGATACAGTCCCACTAGGCAGACATGCATACTTCCAGCATATACTATACACACTCATAACAGATGCAGGCCGACCCAGGAGGCATGAGTACTTCCAACATACACACAAAGCAGGTATAGCCCCACCCAGCAGACGTGCATAATTCCTACATACAGAACATACACACAGAACAGGTACACCTCCACTCAAGAGATGTGCATACTTTCAACATACACACAGACCACATGAATCCCCATCCAGGAGAAATACATACTTCCAACATACACACAGAACAGATGTAGCCCCACCCAGTAGATGTGCATACTTCAAAAAGATACACAGAGCAGGTACAGCCCCACCCTAGAGATATGCACACTTCTAACATACACAAAATACACACAGAACCGGTGCAGCCCTGCTCAGTAGACATGCATACTTCCAACATACACAACATACACACAGAACCAATGCAGCCCCACCCAGCAGACATGCATACTTCCAGCATATACAACACTCGCACAAAACAGATGCAGCCCCATACCGCAGGCTTGAATACTTCCAACATACCCACAGAACAGATGCAGCCCCATCCAGCAGACATGCATACTTGCAACATACACAACATACTCACAGAACAGCTTCAGCCCCACCCAGCACACATGCATATTTGCAGCATACAATATTTCACACAGAGCAGATGAAGTCCCGCCCAGCAGACATGAATACTTCCAACAGACACAAAGAGCAGGTATGACCACAGCCACCAGATATGCATACTTCCTACATACAAAACATACACACAGAGCAGGTACAGCACCACCCAGCAGATGTGCATACTTCCAACCTACACACAGAACACATGCAGCCCCATCCAGCAGAAATGTATACTTCCAACATACACACATAACAGATGCAGCCCCACCCAGCAGACATGCATACTTCCAACATACACCACATACACACAGAGCTGGTACAGCCCTACCCAGTAGATGTGCATACTTCCAACATACACACAGAACAGATGCAGCACTACCAAGTAGACATGCATACTTCCAACATACAAAACCTTCACACATAGCGGATTGCAGCCCCACCCAGCAGACATGCACATGTGCAGCATACAGTCTCTTTAACACTGAAAAGATGCAGCCCTACCCAGCACACATGAATACTTCCAACATACACAACAATCACACAGAACGGATGCAGCCCCACCTAGGAGGCACAAATACTTTCAAAATACACACAGACCAGGTGTAGCCCCCCCCCAGAAGACATGCATATTTTCTACATACAGAATATACACACAATGCAGGTATAGGCCCACTGAGCAGACATGCATACTTCCAACACACACAACATACACATAGAGGAGGAACAACACCACCCAGCAGACATGAATGCCTCCACCTGACACACAGAGCTGGTATAGCTGCACCTAGCATACATGCGTGCTTGGAACATACACAACTTTCACGCAGAAAAGAGCCAGCCCCACCCAGCAGATATGAATACTTAAAACATACACAACACACGCACAGAACAGATGCAGTCCCACCCAGCAGACATGCATCCTTCCAACACACACAGCACACAAACAAAACAGATGCAGTCCCACCCAGGAGGCATGAATACTTCCAACATACACACCATACACACAGAACAGATGCAGCCCCGCTCAGCTGACATGAATACATCCAATATACACACAGAGCAGGTACAGCCCCACCCATCAGATGTGCATACTTTCTACATAAAGAACATACACACAGAGCAGGTACACCTCCACTCAGCAGAGGTGCATACTTCCAACACACGCAACATACACACGGAGCAGGTACAGCCCCACCCAGCAGATGTGCATACGTACAACATACACACAGACCACATGCAGTCCTATTGAGCAGACATGAATATTTCCAACATGCACAACATACACACAGAACAGTTGCAGTCCCACCCAGCAGACTGTTGTAGTTTGACTCTTACTCTAGCAAGACTGCTGGTTTAGGGATGACAGCACTTTTGTTTGTAGGCGACTAGGCCAATCCTACTACAAGTCACAACTGTCGCCCAATCCTCCTGGCTCAGAAGCAGTGCCTCACAAAAAAAAAAAACAGTAAAAGGTGATTTCTGGCAGCCTTTATGCATGGACTCAAGAGTGCAACATCTCAGGGGAGTTGTGGTTAAACAAGATTACCCTTTTTTCACAAAAGCAACAAGTCTGAGTCACATGCAGGCAATGGAGGAGATGCAGTAAAGTTTTGAATAGGTTTTATTAACAAGACTGCAATCTACTGTAAAATGCATGGGCTGCAATGATTAGGATAATGAACAATGCAAGAAACAGAATTGTAAAAATTAGTCATGAATATAAAGACCCCCAGCATCTTGCAACAACATGAGATGTAAAATAGGCCCTAATACCCTAGCATGATGAACCTAATCTCTAACCTAAAGAGAGCTAGGTGTGATAAACCTAATCTGCCAGTACCATGAGAAGAGCCCACCCCCCAACCCTTGTTACCTTGGAATGAGGTCTCTAGATCAGACTCAGTGGGGGCATGAAGGCTGGGTCTGCATCAAGGCAACATGTAGCATAGATAGCGCTGATGGCATCTAGTAGAAATCTCTCTGAAAACCTTGTCTGTGTGAGACATATTTATACAGATCTTGTTGGAGCCGTGATGCAAGTATGTTCCCAAACAATAGATAAGAAGGTATGCTTGGGGCGGCAATTATATAAACAGTTCCCTTCAAAAATACATTATGTTCCTGTCACACGTAAGTGGGAAAGGGACATGATGTGAATACCTACGTATATCACTTGTCTTTGATGCTGATAATGACGCCTTCACAGAGTGGCACTGATAACATGAAGTCAAAACATCTTCCTAATTATAAACAAAGCAGCCATTTTGGAAGAAATATTTAAATAAATATGCTGAAACAGAACAGGATAAGTAGGTTAAAAGTCACTAGGTGATGAGGGCAGAGGCCTGCAAGACAGAAGGCTAAGCAAACTCCTGATTCCCAAGAAAATTAAATAGGATCCACTAGAACACATGCATACTTCAGACACAAAGAGCAGATGCAGCCCCACCCTGGGGATGTGCATATTTCCAACATACACCACATACACATAGAGCAGGTACATCCCTACCCAGCAGGCATGTATACATCCAACATACACAACATACACACAGAACAGATGCATCTCTATGCAGCAAACATGCAAACTTCCAGCATACACAACAAACACACAGATTGGTCACAGCCCAACCCAACAGACATGCATGCATCCAACATACTAAAAATTCACCCAGAACTGATGCAGCCCAAACCAGCAGATATGGATACTTTCAACAATCACACAGAACAAATTCAGCCCCACAGAGCAGACAGTCATACTTCCAACATACACAACCCAAACACAAAACAGATGCAGTCCCACCCAGGAGACATGAATACTTCCAACATATGTGACATACACACAGAACAGATGCAGCCCCATCCAGCAGACATGAATACTTTAAACATACACAACATAAACACAAATCAGATGTAGCCCCATCCACCAAAAATGCATACTTCTAAATTATACAACATACACATAGGACAAATGCAGCCCCACCTAGCAGACATGAATACCTCTAACATACACACAGAGCAGATGTACCCCCAGTAGACATACATACTTTCTACATACAGAATATACACACAAAGCAGGTATAGCCCCACTCAGCAGACATATACACTTCCAACACACACAACATACACACGGAGCAGGTACAGTCTCACCCAGAAGACATGCATACCTCCAACTGACACACAGAGCTGGTATAGCTGCACCCAGAAGACATGCATACTTGTAACATACACAATGTCCACACAGAAAAGATTTGCCCCACCCAGCAGACATGGATACTTAAAACATACACAGCAGACACACAGAACAGATGCAGTTCCACCCAACAGACATGCATACTTCCAACATACACAGCACACAAACAAAATAGATGCAGTCCCACAAGCAGGAATGGATACTTCCAACATACACACCATACACAGAGAACAGGTGCAGCCCCACCCATCAGACATGAATACTTTCAACATACACACAGAGCAGATACAGCCCCCCCCAGCAGATGTGCATACTTTCTACATACAGAACATACACACGTAGCAGGTACACCTCCGCTCAGCAGACGTGCATACTTCCACCACATGCGACATACACACAGAGCAGGTGCTGCCCAACACAGCAGACATGTATATTTCCAGCATACACAACATAAACAGAGAACAGATACAGCCCTATCCAGCAGACATGCATACTTCCAGCATACATAACATTCACACTGACAGATGCAGCCCCACCTGCAGACATGGATACTTTCAACATACACACAGGGCAGATGCAGCACCACCCGGAAGGCAGGAACCCTTCCAACATACACACAAAATAGATGCAGCCACATCCAGCAGACTTGAATACTTTCACAATACACAAATCACATACAGAACAAATGCAGTCCATACCAGGAGACATGCATACTTACAACATACACAAAACATATGCAGTCCTACCCAGCAGGTATGAATACTTCCACCAAACACACCATACACATAAAATAGATACAGCCCCACCCAGCAAACATACATACTTCCAAGAGGCATACAGCTCAGGTGCAGCCCCCACCCTGGAAAGCTGCACACTTCTAACATACACAACATACACACAGATCCAATGCAGCCCCACCCAGCAGACATGCATACTTCCAACATACACCATGTTGGAAATGGAGTCTTTGGTTGACAATCAGTTTGCACTCTGTCCAAGCAGGGACCGACACTCTAGACATGACAATGGAGATACACACTCAAGATAACCCCTGCTCACACCCTTGGTAGCTTAGCACAAGCAGTCAGGCTTATCTCAGGGGCAATGTGTAAAGTATTTGTACCAACACACACAGTAATACAGTGAAAACACTACAAAATGGACACCACACCAGTTTAGAAAAATAGGTAATATTCATCTAAATCCAACAAGACCAAAATGACAAAAATCCAACATACACAAGTCAAGATATGAATTTCAAAAGAATAAGGGCCAGATGTAGCAAAAAGGCAATTTGCGACTTGCAAATTGCGAGTCCCTGCGACTCGCAATTTGCAAGTCGCAAATTGCTATGCAGTACGGTGTCTCAGACACCGACTGCAACTCGCAATGGGGTCGCAATGACCCACCTCATGAATATTCATGAGGTGGGTCGCAAATTGCGGCCCCATTGCGAGTATAGGCACTCGCTAACATGGAGGCCTGCTGACGTCAGCAGACCTCCATGTTAGCGACCTGCTTTTAAATAAAGCAGTTTTTTTTTTTTTAAGTGTAGCCCGTTCTCCTTAAGGGAAAACGAGCTTCACTTAAAAAAAAAAAACGAAACCTTTAGTTTTGGGTTTTTTTCAGGGCAGGGAGTGGTCCCCTGGACCACTCCCTGCCCTGAAAAAATATTTTGGGGTCCAGTCACAAACTGGAAGGGGTCCCATGGGGACCCCTTCCAATTTGCGATTGGGTTACCATCCACTTGAAGTGGATGGTAACTGCGATGCCATTTGCGACCGCATATGCGGTCGCAAATGGTATTGCATCCCAATGCGACTCGCAAATAGGAAGGGAACACCCCTTCCTATTTGCGAGTCAAAAATGCATATTGCGAGTCGGTAACGACTCGCAATATGCATTTCTGAATTGCAAACCCACGTTTGCGAGTCGCAAATGGGTTGCTACATCTGGCCCTAAGAGTCTTACTCAATGGAAAACAATGGAAACTTTGATTTTACATAAAGTACCTTGTATGCATCAAAAATAAAGCCGCACAGATGAGTGTGCATCGGAAAAGCAATGACGCGTTGATTTCTTACTCGCAAGTGAGGCCGTGCATCATATTTTCTCCGGTCGGGTAGGCGATGTGCTGTTTTTCTCCCTCATAAGAGAACAATGTGTCGATTTACGGACAGGGTACCTCAGATCCACGCAGGTTCACAATGCCTTTGATACCTAGGGACGATGTATGAGAAATCCAGTCGCACGGAGTTTGAAAACTTGACTGCATGGGGTTTGCGTCATTATCTGCAACCGGAAGCAGGTGTTGCGTTGTTTCTCCAGCCGCTGTGCGTTGATCTCCCAGCTGTGATGCAGGTGGAGTGTCCATTTCAGCCGCGAAGCGGGTGGTGTGTTGTTTATCAGCTGTGTTGCAGATGGTGTGTTGAAAATTTCCCTGCGCGGTGTTCTGTGCGTGGATTTCAGTCCTTGTTCAGCCAACTTCACCTTTCAAGGTCCCAGGGACTGGATAGGGACCCACTTGGCAGGGCAGAATTGTCAGCAGAGAGTCCATGTGTTGGCAGAGGAAGTCTTTGATGGCCCTGAGACTCCAAAACAGGAGGCAAGCTGAGTTCAAGCCCTTGGAGATTCTTCTCAAGCAGGAATGTACAACGAAGTCCAATCCTTGTCCCCTTTCACAGGCAGAAGCAGCAACTGCAGGATAGCCCAACAAAGCACAGACACAGGCAGGGGCAGCACTTCTTCTCAGCTCTTCTCCGTGGCAGAGGTTCCTCTTGGTTCTGGATGTGATCTTGAAGAAAAATCTAAAGTCTGGGGTTTTGGGTCCACTACTTATACCCCTTTCTACCTCTGCAGTAGGCAAACTTCAAGGAAAAGTCTCTGTTGTTTACAGGAACCTGCCTTGCCCAGGCCAGGCCCCAGACACACACCAGTGGGTTGGAGACTGCATTGTGGGAGGGCTGGCACAGCCCATTCAGCTGGAAGTGACCACTCCTCCCTCCACTGTAACTCAGATTTCTCATCAGGATATGCAGGCTACACCCCAGCTCTCTTTGTGTCACTGTCTAGAGGAGATTCACAAACAGCCTAACTGCCAGTTTGGCCCAGACAAGGAATCCACAAACAGGCAGTCACAGAATGATTAAAGCAAGAAAATGCCTACTTTCTAAAAGTGATATTTTCAAATTAACAATCTAAAAACTAATTTCACTAACAGATGTATTTTAAATTGTGAGTTCAGAAACTCCAAACTACATATTTCTATCTTCTCTCAAAGGGAAACTATACTTTAAGGATATTTAAAGGCAGCCCCCATGTTAACCTATGAGAGAGATAGGCCTTACAACAGTGAAAACTGAACTTGGCAGTATTTCACTGTTAGGACATGTAAAACACATCAGTATATCACCCACCTTTAACATACACTTCACCCTGCCCATGGCACTACCTAGGGCTTACCAAGGATGTGCCTTACATGTATAAAAAGGGAAGGTTTAGGCTTAGCAAGTGGGTACACTTGCCAATTCTAATTGGCAGTGCAAAACTGCACACATAGACACTGCAGGGGCAGGTCTGAGACAGGTTTGCAGGGCTACTCATGTAGGTGGCACAATCAGTGCTGCAGGCCCACTAGTAGCATTTGATTTACTGGCCATGGGTACCTCTAGTGCACTTTACTATGGTCTTACTAGTAAATTAAATATGTTAAATATGGAAAAGCCAATTGCACATACAATTTCACATAGGGAGCACTTGCACTTTAGCACTGGTCAGCAGTGGTAAAGTGCCCAGACTAAGAAAAACAGCACACAGTCAACAACCTAGGAAGCAGAGGCAAAAAAGTTAGGGGATGCCACGCCAAGGATGCCAGGTCGAACACATGACCCCCCCAGCTGAAAGTGGGGAGAACTACCCAACCTCATGGGAGTTCTCTTCACTAAGGTGGAAGAATCTAGAAACCATCGGTAGTGGTGAGTTCTGTTCCAGGGCGGTGTTCCACCGTAAAGTCCATCCCCTGTAGGGAAATGGACCATCACAACAGTTTTAGATTCTCATCCTTCATCTGCATTAACCATCTGAGAGGCCAGTGGTCAGTCTGAACCCGGAAGTGAGTCCCAAACAAGTAGGGTCTTAGCTTCTTCAGCTCCCAGACCACAGCACAAGCTTCACGCTCAATTGCACTCCACCTAAGTTCTCTGGGAAGTAAGCTCCTACTGATGAAGGCTACAGGTTGATCTAGGCCCTCTTTATTTAGCTGTGACAACACTGCTCCTACACTATGCTCTGAAGCATCAGTCTACATGACACATTCTTTAGAGAAGTCAAGTACCTTCAGCACGGGTGCCGTGCACATGCCTGCCTTCAGGAAATCAAAAGCTGTCTGGCAAGCCTCTGTCCAGATCACTTTCTTTGCCTGCTTCTTAGTAGTTAACTCAGTCAAGGGAGCAACAATAGTGCCATACCCCTTGACAAACCTCCTTTAGTAGCTTGTGAGGCCTACAAAGGCTCTCACTTCAGTAAGGATCTTTGGGGCTCCCAAGCCAGAATGGTGTCAATCTTTGGTTGTACTGGTGCCACCTGTCCACTCTCTATCTGGTGTCCCAAGTACACCACAAACCTCTGCCCTATTTGGCACTTGTTTGCCTTAATAGTGAGGTCTACCTTCTGCAGGGCCTACAACACTTTGCAGATGTGCTGCAAGTGTTCCTCTCAAGTAGAGCTGAACACAGCAATGTCATCCAGGTAGGGTGCCCTGAAATCATCCAGTACAGCCAACACCTGGTTAACCAGCCTCTAAAAGGTGACAGGGTATTCTTCATCCCATAGGGCATCACCCTAAACTGATAGTGCCCATCTGGGGTGGAAAATTCAGACCTCTCTTTAGCCCCCACAGTCAGAGCAATCTGCCAATATCCAGAGGTCAGACTGTTGTGGTTTGACTCTTGCTCTAGGCAAAACTGCTGTTTTAAGGATGACAGCACTTATGCTTGTAGGCAACTATGCCAGTCCTACAAGTCACAACTCTCGTCCCAACCCTTCCATCTCACAAGCAGCACCCCACCAAAAACCCAAACAGTAAAAGGCGATTTGTGGCAGCCTTTACACATGGACTCAAGAGTGTGACTTCTACAGGAGTGTTGTGGTTAAACGGAGATTAACCCTTTCTCACATGAACAACATGTCTCAATCAAACACAGGCAATGAAGAAGATTCAGTGAAGTTTTCAATACGTTTTTTTAACAAAACTGCAATCTACTATAAGTTGCATGGGCTTCAATGATTAGGATGATGAATAATGCAAGAAACAGAATTGTAAAGACAAGACTCATTAATACAAATACCCCCATCATCTTGCAATGACATGACATGATTTGAGATGTGAAATATGTCCTAATACCCTAGCATGATGAACCTAATCTCTAACCTAAAAGAGAGCTAGGTGCGTTAAACCTAATCTGCCAATGTTATGTCCATGAGAAGAGCCCCCCCAACCCTCGTTACCTTGAAATGAGGTCTCTAGCTCAGACTCCGTAGGGACATGAAGACGGGGTCAGGGTCAAGGCGACGTGCAGCATCGATAGCCGGGATGACATCTGGTCGGAATCCCTCTGACTATCTGTCTAAGTGAGGTGCATTTATACAGATCTGCTTGGACCCCTGATGTAGGGCTGTTCCCAAACAAAAGATAACAAGACAGGGTTGGGATGGCAATTTACGTAAACAATTCCCTCGAAGGCATGAAGAGGGAAAGTACCTAATGTGAATACCTACAGTTTGTTTATCTTTGTCGCTTGATATTGACACCTTAGCGTGGTGGCACTGATAATGTGAATCTAAAACATTGACCTAACTAGAGACAATGCAGCCATCTTGGCAACATTTAATAATATAATTGTGCTAAAAATGGGTAAAAGTCACTAGGTGACGGGGGCACAGGGCCGCTAGCCAGAAGTCTAAGCTAACTCCTGTTTCCCAGTAAGGCAAGATAGGATTCAAAACACCCTTCCTGTTGCCGTAATAAGCATGACGCCATAGGATGACGCCATTGAAGGTGAATGAATCCAACCAGAAAATGCTCTGGATTAAAGAGCTAAAACCATAAAAAACTAGCTAAAATTGTATCATAAAACATGTGTTAAAAAACAGTAAAAAACATACAAAGAGATATAGGCCCTCATTACAACCTTGGCGGGCGGCTGAAGCAGCCTGCCAAGGTTGGACCGCGTGGCGGCCGCCAATGCAACCGCACTCCCGCCGCGGCCATTATGAGATCCCCGCTGGGCCAGCGGGCGGAAACCTGGTTTCCGCCCGCCGGCCCAGCGGGGATCATGGCTGCAACACACGAGCCGGCTCCAAATGGAGCAGGCGGTGTTGCGGCTGTGCGACGGGTGCAGTTGCACCCGTCGCACTTTTCAGTGTCTCCCGTGCAGACAGTGAAAAGCTGCACGGGGCTGTGGCAGGGGGCCCCTGCACTGCCCATGCCACTGGCATGGGCTGTGCAGGGGCCCCACGACTCCCCTTACCGCCAGCCTTTTCATGGCGGTTCAAACCGCCATGAAAAGGCTGTCGGTAGGGGGACTTGTAATCCCCTGGTGGATTAAAACCTCCGGGACCACTGTGGCTGGAAACCGCCGGTCCCGGCAGTGCGACTGTGGCGCTTCCGCTGCGGTCGTAATTCCCTGTGAAGCACCGCCAGCCTGTTGGCGGTGCTTACTCCAGAACAGCCCTGGCGGTCTTTGACCGCCAGGGTTGTAATGACCCCCATAATGTCAACCACGACAAGCAGAGTAGGCCAAAGTAAGAGCAATAAATGCAAACTTTGGAATTTGGTATAATGAGCCAATCATCACATCTTTCTAACAGAAGTCATGATCTTGAAGAGCATCTTCGAAGCCATCAAATGGACAGGACCTCAGGAAAGAGGCCCCATCGTCAGATGTTAGTTTGATGACAGGATAGGCAGATGGATCCACAGAGCAGTAATGCGTAGTAGTCTCTTGTGCAGGTCCACCTGCAGGAGTGGCACCCTCCACAGCGCCTAAAGGAGCTAGATCGTTCACCAAGGGCGGCTCATAAGAGGCCTTGCGAATCAGCATTAGTCTCAAGGGGCACAGCCGTGAATGAACCCTCATCAGGGACATCAGCAGTGCTTGGTCCACAGGAGGCACTGGCATAACAGCAAGACACACTGTAGGCAAGTGTTCAAAGAGGCACCACACGCAGCGAAAGACTGGTTGCACGCACCATAGGAGTGGTCGGAATGACAATGACCAATCACGCTCCAACTCTTCCAGTAACGGAGCATTAAAGACCTGAACCATGCGTTCACGGCACAGCTAAGTTGGTGGCATTGCCTCCATTGCTTCGCATAGCTGGAAAGACACAACCACTGCGAATCATAAGAAATAGCAGCAGTATTCCGCCTATTAATGCCAATATTATAGGAAAGCCACCAAACACACTGGAAAAGAGTGAAAGGATGGCCGATGGAATGACTCCGAAGACAGTCTGGAAGATGGACACAAATCCAGACCCAACAGCCTTAAAGAAATGGACAATCCCGTTAGTGCTCAAAGCGTAGAAAATTCTGGATACCAGCTCTCCAAGTGCTTGGGGAAATTGGTATTTGATAGGGATTGCATCTCGGCTGATGATCTTGCTATCTCGAGAGCATACGTCTCTCTAGCTGATGTCAGTGCGACTTGTTTTTGGAACAGTAGCGCCTTTAGTCTGCTCAGCTTGTCATAATTTACATTAGCAGTAACAATGTTAGGCCACATTTCTGATACTTTTATCTCTTGTGTGGGGGGAAATAAAACTTGTCCACAACACGTAACGACCTTAGAGACTAAAATTGCGTAGGCAATTCCTGGTCGCATACCGCAACAGCTTTGGTCGCTCAGCACCACATAACTTTCATTCGAAAGTACATGAAATGCTGGTCGAATCAAAGAGATGGAAGTACCCTTCAGAAAACAGGCCAAGTTCGCGACCCCCGCATTGCAAAGGCCATGAAGGGACACCTGCTTGCAGATCATTGACTGCCTAACAATAGTCTTGCATTCGCTACTGCTGAGAAAGACCTCTGTTTCGCCATTCAGACATTTGTATTCAAAGGGCAACTCCCTCTCTTCTTTAATATAGATATCGCCTAGCCGCTCGTACCTGCCCACAGCAAGATGTTTCAGGTATTTTACAAAACGAAAAGTGGAAATGGGCAGATTAATAATGCCATGTAGGAGCGATACTGTTGATGGACTCTGCTACTGTGAAAGGCAACTTCTCTAACTTTTCTATGTGAAGCATGGTGAAACTTGCTTCCCTTTTAGCCATCGTCTGTTGTTCCTTGGATAAATTAAAAGCAGCAAGCAAGTCATTAACGTTAATATACTTCAGTGGAACTCAGCTGTTTTTCAAAGTTTGTAATGTCCAACCTAATTGCATGATGAAACACAGCTGACTTTGCTCATGATATAAAAGGGGCATGTCTGTATGAATGATATCTATCACAGACGATACTATGTTTTTCAGGGAATAAATCCTGTTGGACAGAGTGTTCATGCCATTGTCGACAACAACTAAAGCCTTTTCTAAATGTTCCTTGTCTATCTGCCTTAAACGCCCAGCAGCTCCTATCTGGGAAAGCTTCCAGATCTCATTATGTATGGCATATATGAATCTCTTAGAGCGTGGCTTTCTAGGACCTAACAAAAAGTCCTGCAAGTCCATCCTAAACTGCGGCTAGCGTGTTAGTCTGTACACATTGTTGGCACAGTTTACCCACACTGTATGTCGTAACTATACCCGTGTGTTGACCCGTGATAAAGCGAGGATCTGGCCGGCTAATCTTGAAACCCCCTGAGGAATTCACAAAACATGGCTGACATCCATTGGTGTCTATTGGGCAGATTAACCACCAGCTAGGACTGGAAAGTAAAGAGTTATAGGTACCAGCCTGTACTTTGGCATCTAGTTCTTCCTCAGTGACATTCAGGAAGGATCTGCAGTTATTAAACTTTGCCAGTGTAATGGGCGTGTTCATTTATTTTATTTTCACTAACACCAGACACGATGTCTGTTGAACGGTATGATTTAAAAAGTTAATCTGCGCAGTAATCAGGCACGCTCTAAATAAAGCTTCCCTACCCTTTATTTGCCAATCTTGTGTCCCCATACATTCTTTCAATCAATAGTGTTCCTCCAGTATTCATAACCTTCAACTGCAAGACGGGAAACAAAGGAACCTGAATAAATCAGTTTTGTATCAGTTAGCAAAATGTTTCTAATTTTTGAAGGAGGGAACTTGAAATAATATGACTCTGGATGTTTTGTGTCATGCCCAGAAAAATAAATACATTTATCCGAATAACGTTTTGGGCTACCCACAGGTGGTGTTGAACAGTGTTCCCCCTGTGTGTAGTTATATACTGGTCTATGTCTAGTGGCACAGTGCAGGTAGAAATGTCCCCAATTGTTATAGCAGAACATTTCCCCATAATTCTTTGTACTTGTATATACATCACTTTCAAATACTGAATAGTCCTCCATTTCAGTTAACATAGAATCAACTGTCTGGATATCCCAATCATTAGATACAACACCAGGCATAATTACATCAGTCATAGACATTTTTAAGACATATGGAATTTGAATTACCTCAGTAGGCCCGTATATATCAAATGGAACTTTGTCCCACACAATCCCATCAGGAATCGGTACAACTGAAATGTTCACCAGCACAAGCCTCTTCGGACCTTATGTGAGGGGTGATATGGAGTTAAGACTTGATCCACAGGCTCAACAGAGGAGAGTTCAGGAAGGCCATTTATATGTAAAAAGAAAACAAGTAACCAGAAGCAGTCTCTGCACACGTAGGAACAAGTGCACTACTGGTGAATGGATCCACTTCACGTGGAGGCTCATAGTAGACGATGTTGTCAGTCTGTGTTGTGTTGGTGTAGAAAACAGCCAAATCTTGGACAGGCGTTGTCGTTGAAGTGGTAGCTGGAATCAACAAAAACTCATTTTCCGCCCTCCCCACGGTCGAGAGGGTGTTTGTAGCATCGTTGGACATTGTTGTGTAGTCTGAAGTAGTGTTGTTATTTCTGTTTTGAAGAGGTATATCCTGTTGGGTAGTGAGAGGGGACCCGGAACTATTAAGGGACCTCTGGGTCTACTGTGCAGGATCGGCCAGATGGTGAAGTTTGACGTCATCAATGGAAATTAATCTGTTTGCTCTGGAACCAGGCAGCGTTGGTAAGATGTGGTACCTTGTATTCCCAGGACTGGGACCGTTGCTCTGTAGGATGGACCGAATTCCTTCTTCACAGCAATCTTCTCACGAACCACATCCCAGACTTTAGGAATCCAGCCAGTGGAAGTTGTGGGTAAATCCCATATTCCTAAGGTGTCAGCACTAGAGGATGGTTTATCATAACAAAATTGCTGAAGCTCCTATAAGACAGTGAGCAATTCATTTATGTCAAAAGGTGTTTCTGCTGCCACCATACTAGGGCCATCAAGATCTGGGACATAGATAGGTATCCCAAAAAAAAAAACAAGGGAGTCTGTCCCCCCCAAAGGACCGTCTTGGCAGATTATTCAGTGCTCTCTGGACCCCATATAGGTGATGAGGTCAACTGCGGCCAGAACGTAATACTCTAACTAGATCATGATTCCTCCTCTCCATGACCGAATTTCCCTCGGTATGGTATGGTGAGGACTAATGGAGTTCAACACCCATCGTCCCCATGGTGTCCCTGAATGCCTAAGAGGCAAAGGCAGGGCCCTGGTCTGAATGGAATGCTGCAACCGCAAATGTACCGAATAAGATCAGAAAGTCTTTTATAACAGTTTGAGTGTCAGCCGACGGCTGTGGCCATACCCACAGGAATCTAGAACAAGAATATACAGTGACTAAAATGTATTTGTATGCACCATCAGATTGAAGGGGAACGTAATGGTCCAGGTACACACATTGTAGTGGCCTGTTGGACACTAAGAGGGATGTCTGTGGTGGGCGTGTGATGTTGGAACCTTTGATTTGCTGGCAAATGTCACAACAAAGGACGTATTGTATTGTCTGCTTGTATAAACCTGACCACCAGAAGCGTTTCTGTAAGAGTGTTACTGTGGCCGAAATATTAGCATGAGCTGATGCGACACCTTCATGCGCTGCTTTGACAAGATCTAATCTCTGATCTCGGTTGGGGATCACTCGATCTCCAACCCCAGGAAGTGCACTGATGTGGTAAGAGTATTTTGTAGGGTATGCTTTTGGAAGAGACTTGCCTTCAGCCGAAGCTTTCACGGCAGGAAAAATATCATTATCCAATCTCATCTGAGAATGAGTCACTGCAGCCACAGAAGCTGTAGCTACTGCAGATTTGGCCACTTCATCAGCCAAAGTATTGCCGATAACGTGTACTCCTACATGTTTGTGGCCCAATGTATATACTACATGGATACAACATAGCTTATCCTTAAGATCCGCCACACTCCCCCACAAAGTTCTGTGTTTTATAGTGTTCCCTTTGGAATCTCTAAACCTGTTCAATCACCAATGTTTAAGATAATCATTGTAGGACTGGATGCAGTAGTATGAGTCACAGAGAATTAAAGTCAGGAATCTTGGCACTGTGTGTTTTAGCGCTAAGATAAGGGCTTTGAGTTCAGCCAGCTGAGCTGTGCAGGCCCCTAGGGTCTGCGTGTAGGTATTGTGAGGGTGGAATACACCATCCTTCATCACTCCGATCACAGCTGCCCAAGCGGCAGAGTACTGATGTTTGATACGTACAGCTGGTTGTGCTGAACCATCCGTGTTAATGACACTATGGTATCTGTCAAGTGGCAAAATATCTAGAGGAGTGGGGTACTCCTGTTCATATTGGAGAAATTCTTGTGTTTGAAGTTTTGGATCAAAGATGTACTCTACATCAGTGGCAGTCAGGGAGGTTGCCCTCTGAATCCAATGTGGATGTAATGCTTTAGCGTTAGGAACGCTTGCTTTGGTGACAGCCTTTAAGGCTGGCACCGGGGTAACGACAATAATGCGTTTCCCTTGGGCAAGTGGCCTCTCCTTAATGACAGCCATCTGAACTGCAGTAAGATGTTTTTCTGTGGGTGCAAAACGTTGTTCTGCTTTGGAGTATAAATGTAATTTATATGCTATGGGCACCGTGTTGCCATCCTTAAAGGTGACATAAGTCAATCCAAAAGCCCCAGCAATTATTCTGATGACCAAATTTGTTTTGTCACGTGTGTGCAAGTGTTTTGCTTCTAGCATGTCCTGTTGCAATTCTCTAAGGATGCATGTGTGTTCCATTGTCCAGTGTTTGCTAGAAAAATCAGGGCGTATTAAGCCGTAAAGTGGCTTGATACGTTGTGCATAGTCAGGTATGTAAGTTCTACTAAAGTTAAAGAAACCAAGTAAATACTGTAGTTTCTTGATTGTATTTGGTGGTTGGAGTTGAGCACATTTCTCTGGAAAGTGCGGGCCAGGCTCTTGCCCTTGTTTTATAGCTCGTATCCCAGGAACAATACACTGAGAAAGGCTATTTTAGTTTTCCAAAAATTAAAGTTGTAACCATGGGTTGCAAATCCTAAGACGATCCGATCGACCCTGGCAAGTTGAATGTTGAGGTCGTCATCTGTGAGATAGATGTCATCCACGTAAGACAATGCCACAGGATCAATATCATGTAATATTGATGTTACACGGGCTGAGAACAGACTTGGGCTGTTCTTGTAGCCTTGGGGCAAACAGCAGAAGCATTTTTGTGAGCCAAATGAGAATGCATTCAGGTCCTGACTTTTGTGTGCTAAGTTCCGGCAGAAACAAACGCTGGGGATATCCAAGGTTGTTTTGTATTTTTTGGGCACTATGTTGTTAATTAGTGCTGTGCTATGTGAATTTTGTATAGCGTAGGTGCATGTATGACTGTTTAAGTAATCTAAGACTATTTTATACGAATGGTCTGGTTTTACAACGGGGAATAACGGGTTATTCATTGCAGAGACACAGGGCTCAATTACTTACTCCCTGGTACACGAGCTAAGTGAGGATCTCCCTCACTGGAGCTTTTGCTTCATATTTATCAGGATATTGTAGCTGAGGCTGGGGTGTAGACCTGATAGGTATTACATGGCAAGGAGAATCCTTGTCCCAACCTACAGGATTGCGGTACAATGCAGGTGCCTGCGCTAAAGCCCAATGGACAGCGTAGGATTGTTTCACTGCTTCTGGAACAAGTTCAGAGAAAGAAGGCAAAATTACATCTTCCCCATGCGGGTGCTTAAGGACGCGCTCAGGTGGACAGTCCCTTTTGGCCAGTAGAATATCACAAATAAGTTCATCCAAAAATATTACACCGATGGTGCACTCCATGTCCCCATCAATTTGGATATTCAAATCATAAACCCTGTCAGGTGGGAGAATGCGCCCATCCGCAGTCTCAACTGCAATGTAGTCGCTAGTTGCTGTCGCATCCAGATGATCTTTCAGATTCTGGCGACATACTGTGACCTCTGCTGCGCTGCCTAATAGTGTCACTGCCCATGTCTTGTTCTTCAGCAATGGTCTCAAGTGTACTGGAATTTTTAATTGACAGTGCTGCCACCTCTTTCTTTTTAAACTGTGGCTTTTGTTGTGGGGACTTGTCTTCTTTTTTGTCTGAAGACTGTGGTGAGTCTTTCTTGATGGCCCCATCTCTTGCTACGTCTATCCGGTGTGTCCTGAAAGGGCCAATAGGAACATAAATCAGTATATCTATCAGGAGCTTTTATATTTTGTCTATTTCTGAGAGTATTTCTCCTGTTGGAGTTCTCCGGCAGTGGAGAATCTGCTCTCTGATTTCATCCATCTTTAAATTGTTTTTGTTTATCCCAGTGCTTCTTAGAACCCTCCCGTGCCTGTTTAGTAGCTTCCTTAGGGGTGGTACTCTGTATTTCAAGCTTCTTCGTCTTGGCTCCCAAACTATCCCATCCTTTACTGGTATAGGTATTGGAAATAATTTTTGGTAGCTGTTTCTCCTGGTCCAAGTGTGGGGGTGCTGGCGTATAGCCAGTGCTATTGCTTCCCCTTTAATGTTACTGAGTATGATTGAGGAGACTGCGTCAAAGTTATGCATTAATTTCATCCCCAAATCTAGGGCTGGTGCAGCCCGGTGCTCATTCTGAATTTGATTTAACACTTCTGGTAAATTGGCAAGTGTTGCGGTACCATGTGTGGTAGTATATATTGCAGCAAAGACTGTAACCCATGTGGTGCAGTCATCCACCAAGGGAACCATCCCGAAGGGCAAGCACATTGTGAGAATTCTATGTTTTTCCTGTGGTCCTGTATGGGGAAACACAGCTTCCAGCTGATTTGTTTTCTGGGCTATCCAGAAAGGATTTTCTCTTGTTCTGTGGGTAACTTGCCCATGATAGTATGTATTGTTTGCGGATTAATCCCAGTAGTAGCCACTTGGTATCCAGCAGGTGCTGATGATGCTGGACTCTCTGGTGTAGTGTTCAGAGTTCGTATTACGAACTGAACAAGTCATCTATATAGCATTACTATCTCAATGTATAGATTTCGCAGATCTGCTGCCTACATATTTGGTATAACTGGGTGAGGTGTGTATCTGGCAAACATAGGCCGCTTTGGTCCGTCATTACCTAAGGGACCTAATTTCACGGGGTGTATTACATGTGGTAGGGTGCCTTCAAACCAGTCCTGATGTTCCTGGTAAGTAAGCGGTATTTTATGATACTGGTATGCTTGGTACCGATGAGGTACAATTGTAATTCTATATGTGTGGAATGTAAATGTAGTGTTGTCTTCCTCAGGAAAGTGAAACCAGGAATAAAATGTTTCTATTTGATAAGCTTCACTAGCTTCCACTATCAATGTAACATCCCCGCCCTTTCCTCTTACGCCATGCACTACTAGGTGTAGTGTTAACTCCTATGGGTAAAGAGATGGAACATCAAATGGGGAGAAAAGTCCTTTTATGAGTTTGAGCTTGAACAAACTACAGCCCAATTAGATGGTCCCTGTTCAGCTGAGGAGGATCTTCCCCAAGACCACTGACGTCTCCGTATAATGGTACTTAGGGTACCTATTGTATGTTAGACAGTGATAGTCAGGGTATACGTAAATTAGTGCCTAAATCATTGGTGGCCCCATGCATAGTTTGACTCTTGTTCTAGGCAAGACTGCTGGTTTAAGGATGACAGTACTTATGTTTGTAGGCGACTATGCCAGTCCTACAAGTCACAACTGCCCCCCCAACACTCCTGGCTCACAAGCAGCACCTCACCAAAAACCCAAACAGTAAAAGGTGATTTGTGGCAGCCTTTACGCATGGACTCAAGAGTGTGACATCTCAGGGAGTGTTGTGGTTAAACAGAGATTACCCCTTTCTCACATGAACAACATGTCTCAATCAAACACAGGCAATGAAGGAGATGCAGTGAAGTTCTCAATAGGTTTTATTAACAAAACTGCAGTCTACTAAAAGTTGCATGGGCTGCAATGATTAGGATAATGAATAATGCAAGAAACAGAATGGTAAAGACAAGAGATATTAATACAAAGACCCCCACCATCTTGCATTAACATGAAATTACATGAGATGTGAAATATGTCCTAATACCCTAGCATGATGATCCAAGGGGCATATTTATACTTTTGGACGCAAAACAGCACTAACGCAGTTTTGCATAAAAAAAATTAACGCGGGCTAACGCCATTTCTTAGCACCACCTGTGCGTCAAATTTATACTTTGACGCACGGTGGCACTAAGAACTGGTTAGAGTAATTTTTTTTTACACTAACCTTTTTGTGCTGCGTCGTAAAGCAAAATTTCGTTAACACACGAAAAATTACTCTAATCAGGTTTGCGACGCGGAAAACGTTGCAAACCAGATATGCGCCATTTTCCACTGCAATAGCATCAAAAAGTGGCGCAAACACAACAAACAGTGCTAAGGAGCACCAAAATGGATCTCAGAAGCCAGGAGAGACACCAGGGAGACCTCACTCTACCAGGAACCAGCCAAGAGGACACAGACAAGACCCAGGGGAGAGACAAGAAGAAAAGGAAGTGTCGTTTCAGCGCAGAGGAGCATGAAATACTGGTCAGAGAGGTGACGGAGCACCAGCATTAACTTTTCATCACCTCTAAATTTCCAATTGGGAAGAGAGGCAATTTGGCAACAAATTGACGACAAGATTAACAGTGTGGCAGAGATCAGGAGAACCGTCACTGAGTGCAAGAAATGCTGGCATGACTGCAAGCGCAGGACAAAGGAGAAAATGGCAAGGAACAGGAAGGTAGCACTGCAGACTGGAGGTGGGATTCCAGCACCGCAGGAGGCCCTGGACGAGATGGAGGAGATGGTTGCAGCTATCATCCCGAAGGAGATCACCACAGGAATCGCAGGACAGCACAGAGTACCAGGAAATAACACATATGCAGGGTAAGTTGCATGGGGGACAAAAATGCCTAAATGTTTAGTGCAAGCAGGGGGAGGTACATACCTACTACACAATGCATGTCAGCCATGGAAATCAGGCATCGGAAAGAGCAAAGGGGTGGGCACGGCACAGGTGCATGGGCTGTGCAGGGGCATCCAGGGGCACAGCACAACAAAACACCAACAACCTTTGCATGGGGGTACACCGCTATGCCAAGGGTGCTGGAAAGGCAAAGCCAGTCCAAGAGGGTAGGCTAGAATGTAAAACTGGGCTGCTGTCACAGGATAGCTGGTATTGTCAGAATGTGAACTAGGAGACAATGCCCAGTCTAAGGCCATTGCCTCAACTGGCATTTACCATTTACAACATTTGCCACTACTACCTGTGCTGTGTGTGCTGATCAATTAGTAAATGGCAGTTAGGTGCCCATGGAACAAACACACCCAAAATGAGGGTCCAGGATGACTACGTGATCAATCCCCTTCAATTCCTACCCAAGTGCAACTCCTGTCAAATGCTCTTGTCTATGGGCTCAGTAAACATCAGGCATTGTCACATACATTATGAAGTACACGTAAGTAATGTCATACCCATGCTGCCCATTCCAGGGTTTACCCTGTGCCTGTGTTACAATAGCTGCAATGCCACCTTGCAACATCTCAACTGTCATACTGCTAAGACAGCAGCATTGAGGGGGAGGACATATGTGTGTAGCTAGGCAAACACACCAGTCCAGTCATAAGAGGAAATGGAACTCTGCCAGGCCCATCAGTGCAATGCAATGTAGCACATATTCGCAAACATCAACATGACACACTACCAATACTGACACCTGTATCGCGTCATGCCAGTGCAATACATGGTATGTGCTAGGTTTCAGCAACATATAGGTGTATGTTAAATATCATAGACTGGGTCAGGGCCACCTTGTTATGTTTAGTGCAAGTGGCATCAGAACACCAACAGGCATTGCAAGGCCTCACCATTCTAATGGTAGTAGAGGAAGATTTGAGTAGGACAAGAAAGTGGCAAGACACAATTTGGACTGAACCTACACATAGAGGATGTGACGCAGACAATTCCCCAAACTGCCCACACTACATGTGACATGCAGGTGGAGCATAGGCCTATGAGAATGCAAATATTAATGACAGGAACAATGAACAGGAACCCAGATTACAATGTTCCACTAATAGGAAGTCAGTGACATCACATTACAACTACCACAACACAGACACACTAATTGTACAATATCTCATTGCAGAGGACGATGGCTCTCCTGTGGATATGCCTGTCCTGAACTACCCTGATGACATGGATGATGAGCTGACAATCAGTAGCCAGGAAACCCTCCAAGATGTCCTGGGAACCCTCCCGACCCCACCTTCAGTCGCAAGGAGGAGCACAGATGTGGCAGCCATCCCAGAGGAACCACCCCAATAGTATGACCTGCCAGCTCCAACACAGCTGAGGACTCTGATGACACTGGGACCACCTTTGAGAGGACAGTTGTGGGAGTACAGAAGGAGCTGGCCAAGGAGGTGCGGGTGGGGTTGCAAAATATGGCAGCTAGCCTAGAGGGGATGCGCATGTGCATGATGACATCCGCAAAACAGTCAGCAGCCATGCAAGTCCAACAATCACTACTTCAAGGACTACGAAAGTGTGTGAGGTACTTCACTACTGCAGTGAAGGAGTTGCCACAACACCTGGCCTCCCAAACTTTTCACTGCATGCATGACAACAATCAGGACTCCCTCAGGGCCGACCTGGCTGCCTACAACAGGGATGCTGCTGCTATACTCAATAACCAGCAGCTCCTCCTTGCTGCAGTAATGCCCTTAATACAGTAGTTCCACAGTTGGCAGCTCTTGGGAATTCAGAGTTCACATCTCCAAACACTGAAGTGTGTGTTGTCCCCTCAAACCCACCACCACCACCACCAAGGGCAGAGGAGACAACACACACATCAGAAGATGAAGATGTGGAACAGATCACCTTCACCCGTAGGAGTACCCAGTGGGTCCACCAGCCCATGCCACATGGGCAGTGATTTTCCTATGTCCTGTGCTTGACAACATGCCAGTCTTGCTACAGTTGGTAACATGCACTGTTCTCCAACACACTGTTTACCTTACCACTATGGACTGCAATTGTCTCTCACTACCCAATTGGCAATTCATGTTCCTCTGCACTGATGACACTCCAACGCAGCATGTCCAATGACATGTCCCTCAACATTGCACTTGTGTTGTGTCACAACAGAATGCGTCACACCAATGGAAGAATCCAGAAGTGTTAATTGGGAGTTTATGGTAATGGGATTTAGGCTTGGGATGAGTAAAGGGGGAATGGAGGAGGGAAGAGTCTGTGGAAAGGGTTAGGGAGATCATAGTAGCAGGAGGGGTTTTGGACAAGTTAAAGGTGAGATAAATGAGGGAGAATTTAGTAGGGTTGTTTGGCAGATAATGGTAGTAAAGTGAGGTTTGGGTGAGTTAGATGTGGAAGAGGAGGGAAGAGCTTAGGTAGGGTTATTTAGGAGATGAAAGAAGTAGAATGGATTTGGGATGAGTCAGAGTGGGAATGGAGGATAGATTGATAGAGACATGACATATGGTGATGGGTAGACAAAGTATGATATCAAATGAGAGCAGGGATTCATAAGTATCTAATATAACAACTTATCTAGGAGCTATGCAATGACCTATGAACATGTTAAGCATAGAATAACACACACACATATATATATATATATATATATATATATATATATATATATATATATATATATTCATACACACACACATACACACATGAAGACACACACATATGCACACATATATCTACATACATATACATATTTAAACCATGAGTAAATATACATTAGTTAAACAGGTTTAAAGAGTATGGCCCTCATTCTGACCCTGGCGGTCGGTGATAAACAGGCCGGCGGTCTAAAATATGCAATTCTGACCCTGGCGGGAACCGCCAACACAGCCCGCCGTATTAACACTCCGCCCGCCACGGCGGTACAAACAAACAGCGCGGCGGTCCCCGCCAACAGCCAGGCGGCAGACAATGTACCGCCCACCCTATCACGACCCACCAATCCGCCACCTTTTCCGGGGCGGGAGCACCGCCGATAAGAACACGGGGGAAACAGACTACGAACGGGAAAACGCTCACCTCTACGCACTCCACGCGAGATTCCGGCAGTATGGAACCAGAGTTGCAGGTCATCCCCGCACTCCTATACCTGCTCATATACCAGGAGCACGCCCGGCGGCGCGGAAGACATCGGTGAGTACTGCACCTACGACACAGGGGAGGGAAAAGATTACCGGCACACACCCACCCACCCACACCCACTACAACACACACATCAATGCATTCCCACAGATCACTGTCACAACCCACAAACCACCCCCCTCCGAAATAATGCAAAGACCAAAATAAGAGATCATAAACGGGCAGATATATTGAAATATGTACACCAGTAATCCCAATAAATAAATAAACTATGTACAAAATATACACAGCTACTAAATGTAGTCCAACCACTGTCCGTGGATCACAGGGGTCCTGTGCAAAGGGGCAAGGCCCAGTCCCACGACAAGAACTCCACGGAGAGAACACTGCAGGGGCATCAGAAAGAAAATAGGACAGGCACCTCAGGGGGAAGGGAAGGGGGGGCACCTCAGCCACTTGAGTACACGACGCCAGATCCACGAGGGGACTCCATGACCACTGGGCCATCCTGGGGAGTGCTAAGCCACAGTCCAAACAGTCCATACAGTGGGTGGCCTGCCCACTGGGCCATTCTGGGGAGTGCAAAGCCACAGTCCATACAGTCCATACAGTGGGTGGCCTGCCCACTGGGCCATCCTGGGGAGTGCAAAGCCACAGTCCATACAGTCCATACAGTGGGTGGCCTGCCCACTGGGCCATCCTGGGGAGAGCAAAGCCACAGTCCAAACAGTCCATACAGTGGGTGGCCTGCCCACTGGGCCATTCTGGGGAGTGCAAAGCCACAGTCCATACAGTCCATACAGTGGGTGGCCTGCCCACTGGGCCATCCTGGGGAGAGCAAAGCCACAGTCCAAACAGTCCATACAGTGGGTGGCCTGCCCACTGGGCCATCCTGGGGAGTGCAAAGCCACTGTCCATACAGTCCATACAGTGGGTGGCCTGCCCACTGGGCCATCCTGGGGAGAGCAAAGCCACAGTCCAAACAGTCCATACAGTGGGTGGCCTGCCCACTGGGCCATCCTGGGGAGTGCAAAGCCACGGTCCATACAGTCCATAACAGACCCCACTGCCACTGGAGGAGGCAAGTTGGCCAGAGGACATCCTGCAGCCCTGCCCGAGATAGATCCTGCCCTGCCACGTCTGCCAAAGGGCCAGCGCTTCTTGCCTTGAAGGGCCCAGTTCAGCGGTTCTTGAGACGGCGGGGCCCAGCGGAGCGGTGCTTGAGACGGCGGGGCCCAGTTCAGCGGTTCTTGAGACGGCGGGGCCCAGTTCAGCGCTCCTTGCCTTGAAGGGCCCAGTTCAGCGGTTCTTGAGACGGCGGGGCCCAGTTCAGCGCTCCTTGCCTTGAAGGGCCCAGTTCAGCGGTTCTTGAGACGGCGGGGCCCAGCGGAGCGGTTCTTGAGACGGCGGGGCCCAGTTCAGCGCTCCTTGCCTTGAAGGGCCCAGTTCAGCGGTTCTTGAGACGGCGGGGCCCAGTTCAGCGCTCCTTGCCTTGAAGGGCCCAGTTCAGCGGTTCTTGAGACGGCGGGGCCCAGTTCAGCGCTCCTTGCCTTGAAGGGCCCAGTTCAGCTGTTCTTGAGACGGCGGGGCCCAGCGGAGCGGTGCTTGAGACGGCGGGGCCCAGTTCAGCGGTTCTTGAGACGGCGGGGCCCAGTTCAGCGCTCCTTGCCTTGAAGGGCCCAGTTCAGCGGTTCTTGAGACGGCGGGGCCCAGTTCAGCGCTCCTTGCCTTGAAGGGCCCAGTTCAGCGGTTCTTGAGACGGCGGGCCCAGTTCAGCGGTTCTTGAGACGGCGGGGCCCAGTTCAGCGCTCCTTGCCTTGAAGGGCCCAGTTCAGCGGTTCTTGAGACGGCGGGGCCCAGCGGAGCGGTGCTTGAGACGGCGGGGCCCAGTTCAGCGGTTCTTGAGACGGCGGGGCCCAGTTCAGCGCTCCTTGCCTTGAAGGGCCCAGTTCAGCGGTTCTTGAGACGGCGGGGCCCAGTTCAGCGCTCCTTGCCTTGAAGGGCCCAGTTCAGCGGTTCTTGAGACGGCGGGGCCCAGCGGAGCGGTTCTTGAGACGGCGGGGCCCAGTTCAGCGCTCCTTGACTTGAAGGGCCCAGTTCAGCGGTTCTTGAGACGGCGGGGCCCAGTTCAGCGCTCCTTGCCTTGAAGGGCCCAGTTCAGCGGTTCTTGAGACGGTGGGGCCCAGTTCAGCGCTCCTTGCCTTGAAGGGCCCAGTTCAGCGGTTCTTGAGACGGCGGGGCCCAGTTCAGCGCTCCTTGCCTTGAAGGGCCCAGTTCAGCGGTTCTTGAGACGGCGGGGCCCAGTTCAGCGCTCCTTGCCTTGAAGGGCCCAGTTCAGCGGTTCTTGAGACGGCGGGGCCCAGCGGAGCGGTTCTTGAGACGGCGGGGCCCAGCGGAGCGGTGCTTGAGACGGCGGGGCCCAGTTCAGCGGTTCTTGAGACGGCGGGGCCCAGTTCAGCGCTCCTTGCCTTGAAGGGCCCAGTTCAGCGGTTCTTGAGACGGCGGGGCCCAGCGGAGCGGTGCTTGAGACGGCGGGGCCCAGTTCAGCGGTTCTTGAGACGGCGGGGCCCAGTTCAGCGCTCCTTGCCTTGAAGGGCCCAGTTCAGCGGTTCTTGAGACGGCGGGGCCCAGCGGAGCGGTGCTTGAGACGGCGGGGCCCAGTTCAGCGGTTCTGGAGACGGCGGGGCCCAGTTCAGCGCTCCTTGACTTGAAGGGCCCAGTTCAGCGGTTCTTGAGACGGCGGGGCCCAGCGGAGCGGTGCTTGAGACGGCGGGGCCCAGTTCAGCGGTTCTGGAGACGGCGGCCGGTCTATGGCCAACTGCTCATTGCCTGGTGGTGCCCTCCTGGGCAGCGGGGATGGTGCTCCTTCAATGCCCACCTGGGCTGTGGGTGGTGGGGCCCTCCTGGCCAGCTGGGCTGGGTCCTCCCTGGGCAGCGGCTATGGGGGTGGTGGGCTCTCCCGGGGCAGCTGTGCCGGTTCCTCCCGGGGCAGCGGCTATGGGGGTTGTGGGCTCCTCCTGGGCAGCAGGCCTGCTGCCTGACCTCTCCGACTTGCTGCCCTTGCCCTCCTTAGTCGTGGGCCTGTGGCCCTTTCCTGCCTTTGGAGCTGTGGCTGGTGACTGTCTCTGGGTGGTGTCCGGGGGGGATGTAGAAGGCGGGCTCCTGCGGCGCCCCTTCCGCCTTCTGCTCCTCTTCCCAGGGGGTGGGCTGGCTGTCCCCTTGCTGCTGGGCGAAGATCCAGACATGCGGGCTGGCGGGCTCCAATACCCCTGCACCCTTGTCAAGGGGGCTGCAGGGCTGGTGGTGGCTGAGGTGCTCTTCTTACCCCGACGAGAAGGAGGGGGGGGCTCAGGGTCAGGAAAGAAGTTAGTAGTGGCGAGGAAGAGTTTCTTGGGACAATGGAGAGTGGTAGGTACAGTGGGAATGGGAGTGGAGGGAGAGGATGTGGTTGTAGGTGAGTCACGTTTGCTGTCCTTGGGTGCAGGTGCAGGAGGGATAGGCTGTCGTGAGGTGGATGGCTGTTGGGTGGGTGGGTGGCTGCGTTTGTGTGGTGTGGAAGAGGGGGTGAAAGACACAGTGGGAGAGGACACAGGGGACGTGTAAATGGCAGTGGGGGTGGTGACTGCACGTGTGCGGACTGGAGTGGAGGGTGTGCTGGTGATGGAAACACTGGCTGATGGTGAGGTGAATGGAGGTGTGAGTGTAGACGTCACAGGGAGGGAGGAGGGAGACGAGGAGGTGGGGGTCACAGAGGTGGTAGTGACTGTTGGCATGTCTGCATCGGAATGTTGCGTGTGTGAATGTCTGCGTGATCTGTGGTGCTTATGTTTGGATGAGCTTCTCTTGGGTGTTGAGGTGTGTGCAGGCTGGTCTGATGGTGTGGGTGGGACAGGCAGAGGAACAGGAGACTGGGAGGAGGGAGTTAGTAGAGGGAGGCAGGAGACAGGGACAATGGCTGCCGTCAGTGCTGAGGCCAGAGCCTGGAACGATCGCTGATGGGCAGCCTGACCCGAATGAATGCCCTCCAGGTACGCATTGCTGCGATGAACCTCCCTCTCCACCCCCTGGATGGCATTCAAAAGGGTAGTCTGCCCAACAATGAGCGTTCGGAGGAGGTCAATGACCTCCTCACTGAGGGCAGCGGGGGTAACAGGGGCAGGGCCTGAGGTGCCTGGGGCGAAGGAGATGCCCGGCTTCCTGGCAGAGCGGGCACGGGGCGAACGCTGAGGGGCTGCTGGGAGGGCGGAGATGGTGCGCTGGGTGGCGGCTGTACCTGTAATGGCGGGGGGCACGGATGGTGCCACCCCCGCAAGGGAGCCCCCTTTCGAGGACGTGTCCGTGTCGCTGCAGGGTCCAGTCGTCCCCGTCGTGGAGCTCCCCTCGCCCTCCGTCTCACTGGTCCAGTCAGACTCTGTGGCATGGCCCTCCTGGGCCATGTGAGATGCAGCTCCCTCCTGCCCCGATGCCACTTCTCCTCCGCCTGATGATGCTGATGCACACAAGCACAGAAAGACAAACAAAAAGGGGGGGGGAGAGAGAAATAAAGGGATATTGAGTACATGGATCTCCGGTACAGTTAGCGGACATGACAGACACAGATGCCCCCTGCACTAAGTTGCGCACTTGGGGTCCGCTACGCATTCCGTGGAACATGCCCTACACGCCTAGAGTTGACAACTGCACCCATGGATGACACGGCCCAGGGATGGCTGTACTGACAAACTACTGAGGGTGGTGGCTGGGGACACAGGGGCTTACGGGGGTGCCCAGCCTACAGATATCGCCCTGGCCTAGGGGGACCCCCAGCCCTCCTCCCCCACCCAGACACCTCCACTGCGCGACAACAGAGTCGATAATGCTTGTACTCACCCCCTTGTGTCTGCTGTGCTGCCCTCACGCGCCCATCCAAATCAGGGTAGGCCACCGCCAGGATCCGGAACATCAGGGGGCTCAGTTGACGGCAGGCACCCCGCCTACGTTGGGAGGCCATCCCCAGCAGAGACTCGGCGGTCTTCTTGGTCCCGCGGCGGATGTCCTCCCACCTCTTGCGGCAGTGGGTGCCCCGTCGATGGTGGACCCCCAGGGTCCGGACTTCCTTGGCGATGGCGCGGACCTATGTGACACGTACAGGGAGGGAGAAATACCACGTTCAAGTTTGTCAGCATTTTCCTTGCCAGTGGCCCAACGCCCCCCATCCCCGCCAGGCCCCCCGCCATGCCCCCCGCCAGGCCCAACATGCCGCCCATCCCCGCCATGCCCCCCGCCAGGCCCAACATGCCCCCCATCCCCGCCAGGCCCCCCGCCATGCCCCCGCCAGGCCCAACATGCCGCCCATCCCCGCCATGCCCCCCGCCATGCCCCCCGCCAGGCCCAACATGCCCCCCATCCCCGCCAGGCCCCCCGCCATGCCCCCCGCCAGGCCCAACATGCCCCCCATCCCCGCCAGGCCCCCCGCCAGGCCCAACATGCCCCCCATCCCCGCCAGGCCCCCCGCCAGGCCCAACATGGCCCCCATCCCCGCCAGGCCCCCCGCCATGCCCCCCGCCAGGCCCAACATGCCCCCCATCCCCGCCAGGCCCCCCGCCATGCCCCCCGCCAGGCCCAACATGCCCCCCATCCCCGCCAGGCCCACCGCCAGGCCCAACATGCCCCCCATCCCCGCCAGGCCCCCCGCCATGCCCCCCTCCAGGCCCAACATGCCCCCCATCCCCGCCAGGCCCCCCGCCAGGCCCAACATGCCCCCCATCCCCGCCAGGCCCCCCGCCAGGCCCAACATGCCCCCCATCCCCGCCAGGCCCCCCGCCATGCCCCCCGCCAGGCCCAACATGCCCCCCATCCCCGCCAGGCCCCCCGCCATGCCCCCCGCCAGGCCCAACATGCCCCCCATCCCGCCAGGCCCACCGCCAGGCCCAACATGCCCCCCATCCCCGCCAGGCCCCCCGCCATGCCCCCCGCCATGCCCCCCGCCAGGCCCAACATGCCCCCCATCCCCGCCAGGCCCCCCGCCAGGCCCAACATGCCCCCCATCCCCGCCAGGCCCCCCGCCAGGCCCAACATGCCCCCCATCCCCGCCAGGCCCCCCGCCATGCCCCCCGCCAGGCCCAACATGCCCCCCATCCCCGCCAGGCCCCCCGCCATGCCCCTCGCCAGGCCCAACATGCCCCCCATCCCCGCCAGGCCCACCGCCAGGCCCAACATGCCCCCCATCCCCGCCAGGCCCCCCGCCATGCCCCCCGCCAGGCCCAACATGCCCCCCATCCCCGCCAGGCCCCCCGCCATGCCCCCCGCCAGGCCCAACATGCCCCCCATCCCCGCCAGGCCCCCCGCCAGGCCCCCAAGCCAGCCAGTGGCCCCAAATCCAGATTGAATTAAACTCACTTGTTGGTCTGGAGGACCGTAGAGTAGCGCATACTGGGGGAGGACCCCATCCACAAGTTTCTCCAACTCCTCTCCAGTGAAGGCAGGGGCCCTTTCCCCAGGCGCAGCAGCCATTGTCCCTTCCAGACCGAGGTCACAGCAACACTTGCAGTATAGGTCCTCTCCTGTGAAAGTTCAAGTCGCAAGTGGATAAGTAGATAGAAAATGGCGGTCACGTCCGCGGCGGTGCGTACCGCGGCGGTGCGTCCCGCCACCGCCGGCGCCCTTCGCCATTGGCTCCTGAAACCCATAGGCTTCAATGTTAACCAATGCGGCTTCGCGCCGCGGTCTTCGCCCGCCGCCCGCCGCGGTGTGCCACGCCAGCGCATTGACCTCACATCCCATTGTCACACTTCACAGGTCAGGCAGCCGCCATTTCCAGGGCCCACATGGCTCAATTTCAACTGCGTCACACAGGCCTAGGCCTTGCATAGCCACTCAGACACGCCATTCACTGCATAGAGAATCGTTTACTGTGCTAGCTGTGAGTACGTACCTGTGGGTTGCTTGACTGTGTGCTCCATGTTGTCCTTCCTAGGCACCGTCCGCTGGGTTGGGCGAGGAGACGGATGAATCCTCCCGTGTACCGACCGCTGGTGGACCTGTCGACAATGGAAGAACGCCACATTATCCTGACCTACCGTCTTAACCGTGCCACTATCCATGAACTGTGTGCCCAGCTGGAGCCCGACCTGATGTCCCCCATCCGCCAACCCACAGGGATTCCCCCTCTGGTGCAGGTCCTGTCAGTACTCCATTTCTTGGCAAGTGGGTCATTTCAGACAACAGTGGGAATTGCTTCTGGGATGTCTCAGCCCATGTTTTCGAAGGTGTTATCCAGAGTGTTGTCTGCCCTGATGAAATCCGTGAGGAGCTACATCATTTTCCCTGAGGTGGGCGAATTGGCTACAGTGAAGGGTGATTTCTACGCCCTTGGACATATTCCCAACGTCATTGGTGCCATTGATGGGACCCATGTGGCTTTGGTTCCCCCAAGAGACAGGGAGCAGGTGTACAGGAACAGAAACAATTACCATTCAATGAACATCCAGGTGGTGTGTTTGGCTGACCAGTACATCTCGCATGTAAATGCCAAATTCCCAGGGTCAGTGCATGACGCCTACATCCTAAGGAATAGCAGCATCCCTTACGTGATGGAACAGCTAGAGAGACACCGTGTATGGCTAGTGGGGGACTCTGGGTACCCCAACCTGTCGTGGCTACTGACCCCAGTAAGGAATCCCCGGACCAGGGCAGAGGAACGGTACAATGAGGCCCATGGGCGTACTAGGAGGGTGATCGAACGCACCTTTGGCCTCCTAAAGGCCAGGTTTAGGTGCCTGCATATGACAGGTGGATCCCTAATGTACTCACCTAAGAAGGTGTGTCACATCATCGTGGCCTGCTGCATGCTTCACAACCTGGCTTTGCGCCGCCAGGTGCCTTTCCTGCAGGAGGATGGTCGAGACGGTGGTGTTGTGGCAGCGGTGGAACCTGAGGAGAGTGACGAGGAGGAAGACGACGGGGCTGAAACAGACAACAGGGACAGAATCATTGAACAGTACTTCCAATAGGACACAGGTAACATTTCAAAGATAATTTAGTAAATGTGAACTACTCTCCTGCATCTCTGCTGCCTGTCTATTTGCCCCAGTGTATGATGACTGAGTTTTGGCTTTTCCCTCCCTATTTCAGATCTGGGGTCCCCACTACGAGTCCTGTGCTTCGTTTCCCCATGGACTACAGCTTTGTGGCAGCTGTTTGTTGACTTCACCATGTACAAGGACGTATTTGCACTGTCATGTCAATTACAATATATTGAAATCACAGCCAGACTCCAGATAGTTTTGTGCAAAATAGGTGTTTATTTAAGTGCTCAAAATGGGATGGGTGGTTTCAAGTGGGTGGGGGCTATGGTGAAGGAATGTCCATGGCAGAGTCCAGAGTAACAGTCACACAGGTGCATTGTCCAGAGGCCTGTGGAGAGATGGAGCATGGGCAGTTCAAGGATGGACAGGGTGACAATGTGGGACAGTGGGATGACATCAGGTGGTATCCATTGCTGGCGGGGGTCTTGACATCCTACTCTGTCTTCTTGCGAGATCTCAGGGCCCTCTTGCGGGGTGGTTCTCCTCCTGCAGGAGGTGGGGGTCTGGTGGGCTGCTGCTGTGCGGGGGCCTCCTGTCCACTAGCGCCGGCGGAGGTGGTTGGCTGTTCTTGGTCCAGGCTAGTGGCAGGGGCCCTTGGGTGTTGTTGAGTGTCCGCCCTGGTGTTGACGAGGTCCTGCAGCAGCCCTACCATGGTAACCAGGGTGGTGTTGATGGCTCTGATGTCCTCCCTGTACCCCCGATAGTGTTCCTCCTGCAGGACCTGGATCTCCTGGAACCGGGCCAGTACCGTCGCCATCGTCTCCTGGGAGCGGTTGTATGCTCCCATGATGGTGGTGAGGACGTCGTGGAGAGTGGGTTCCCTGGGCCCGTCCCCCCCCTGTCGCACAGCTGCCCTCCGAGTTGCCCTGTTTCCCTGGGCCTCTGCCCCCTGGCCGGTGTGCCCACTACCACTGCCCCCAGGTCCCTGTTGTTGTTGGGGTTGTGGCTTATCCTGGGTGCCCTGTAGTGGTAGACACACCGCAGATTGACATGCCCTGGAGACAGAGGCATGGGCCCGCTGGGTGGGAGCTGTGCTGGTGTTCCCAGAGGGGTTTGGGTCTGTAGTGGCCTGGGCCTGTGTGAGGGGAACCGACTGTCCAGAGGTCCCCGATGGTCCGGGCTGGTCATCGGTGTCCAGGTCGACAGAGCTGCTGTCATCGCTGACGGCCTCTTGGGTGGGGGGTGTGGAGAATTCTGGCCCCTCCGCCGCGGTGTGTTGACGGTCGGGTCCTGCAGGGGTATAGAGGTATGGTTATAGTTTCAATGTGTGGCATATGGGTGTATCTATGGGTTCTCGTGTCCCCAAGTGCTGGCATTCGTGTGTGGGGGCTTTGGTGAGGGTGGCTTGTGGGGGGGATGTGTATATGCATTGGGCATGCTTTGGTGATGGGTGTCCATGCTTAGTGGACGCATGCAGGCCTAGGTTTTGGGATGTGTGGGTTGTGATGGTGAGACATTGGCGGGGAATAGGTGTGCTGGGGGTGGGGGTGAGGATGGTGGTGGGGGTGAGGATGGTGGTGGGGGTGGGGGTGAGGGTGGGGTTGGAGGATGGGGGTGAGGGTTGGGGTATGATTTGGCATGCAGGTGGGGGGGAAGCAGTATTGAAGCTTCAACTTACCAGTATCCATTCCTCCGCCGACTCCTGCGAGGCCGTCAGGATGCAGGATGTTCAAGACTTCCTCCTCCCATGATGTGAATTGTGGGGGTTGAGGTGGGGGTCCTCCGCCAGTCTTCTGCACGGCGATGTTGTGCCTGGATACCATGGAACGCACCTTCCCCCGTAGGTCGTTCCATCGCTTCCTGATGTCTTCCCGATTTCTGGGGTGCTGTCCCACAGCGTTGACCCTGTCGACAATCCTCTGCCATAGCTCCGTCCTCCGGGCAATGCTGGTGTATTGGATCTGTGTGCCGAACAGCTGGGGCTCTACCCGAACGATTTCCTCCACCATGACCCTGAGTTCTTCGTCTGTGAAGCGGGGTTGTCTTTGGGGTGCCATGGGGTGGTGTGTATGATGTGTGGGGTGGAGTATGTGTAGTTAAGTGTGTTGAGTGTGGTGGTGTGTGTTGTTTTGTGTGTGGATAGTGTGTGGGTGATGGTGTTGAGTGGCTGTGGCTGTTAGTTTGTGGATGCTGGTGTCTCGCTCTGGCCTTCTTTCAGAATTTTTTTGCGTAGGGGTTTGTGGGTGATGTGGGTGGGTGTTTTATATTGTATTGTGTGTGTGGGAGTGGTGTGTGTATGTGTATCAGGTGTGTGGGATTCAAATCGTCCAATGTGGCTGAGTTTTGTTCGTTTGTGTGTATTCTGACCGCGGCGGTGTGTCCCGCCAATGGAATACCGCGTTTGAATGACCGCCGCGTGGATTCGTGGGTCGTAATGGCATGGGCGTATTTCTGTTGGCGTGGCGGTGGAGGTTTTGTCACCTCCACCTTTCCGCCGACCGCTGGTCTGGCGGTCGGTTGTGGCTGTCGGATTTTCGGAGGTTTGCCTTCTGCGGGTCAGAATGACCGTGGCGGGTTTCCGCGGCCGCGGCGGTGTTATGGCGGTCTTCTGACCGGCGGTAAGTGCATTTTACCGCCGGGGTCAGAATGACCACCTATGTGTGTAGTTCATTGTTATGACATAGTAGCGATATATATTTTCTAAAGAACTATATATAACTAGAATATACACATAATCAGATAAAAAATATTTATCAACATATGCATATGCTGTCCAAAGCTGTTTGAATATGGTGGTTATGAAGGAAAGAGCCAACTCTTGAGTAGTTTTCTGAAGACAAGATACTTATCTGTGGCTCTTATAGTTGGGGGTAATGAATGCCATAGTTTGACTGCTTGAACGGAGAAGGATGTACCACCTACAGTCTTTTTCTTGCATGGTGGTGTTATAAGGTGGGGTGCCAATCTTGAGCGGAGGTTTCTTTGTTGAATGAATTTGATTATTTTGTTTCTGATAAAAAGCCTTCCTGTTCCATGTATAGCTTTGTGGGTGATACAAAGCAGCTTGAAGGTGCATCTTCTGGCAATGGGTAACCAGTGTAGTACTCTCAAGGCAGGGGAGATGTGGGCTTGTGGCTTTACATGTAATAGTAGCCTGGCTGCTGAGTTCTGAATACATTGTAGTTTTTTCATAATAGATAGAGATGATCCATGGTAGAGGCCATTGGCATAATCCAGTTTGTATAGTACAAGCGAGATAGCAGCTTGCACCTTGTGTGGAAATCCGAGGTTGGGGGAAGATACGTTGTAAAGTCTTCAAGGTGATGAAGCTTGTTTGTGCTAATTTGTCCACTTGGGCATTCATTGTTAACTTGGAGTCCATGTTGATTCCAAGGTTTTTAACTTCCTTGGATAATTGAGGAGGTGGTCCGAGATCGTCAAGCCAGGCGCACAGTGGGTCATTATTTTTTTAGTCACCACATATGAGTATTTATGTTTTGGAGGCATTTAGTTTGAGATGGCTTCAAGTCATCCACTGATCAACGGCTCTGAGGCAACTGAAGATTAGTGAGTTTTCAATGGTCTTGGGGCATTCTAATTTGAGTAGTACTTGTGTGTCATCTGCATAGTTGTAGCATGTGAGATGAAAATCATTGATCAGTTCTGGTAATGATATCATGTAGAGATGCCTGGTCCCAGACAAAGCTCCCACGTTGGGCAGCCAGTTAGGCGGTAAACTTAAGAAAAACAAGGAGTGACCACTTCAGCTGGAACAACCCTTAAAATGTCCAGAGCTGATGTGAACCCCTCCCTGCAGAATCCTCCATCTTGGTTTGGAGGACAGGGACCAATAGAGAGAGGAATGCCCCCCCCCCCTCCTCAAAGGGAAGGGAAACAAGGAGGGTGTTAGCCACCCTCAGGGACAGTAGCCATTGGCTGCTGCCCTCTGACCCCTAATACGCCCCTAAATCTATGATTTATGGGCCTCCCTGAACCCAGCTCACCAGATTCCTGGCGACCTAACAAGAAGAAGGAGTGTTCAGCTGAAACCCCAGCATAGAAGAAGGAAGACAACAACTGCTTTGGCCCCAGCCCCATGACTCTAAATTTAAATCCCACAACCACAACATACAGCAGGTATGGATGTGTAAGAGTGTTTGGACAAAAACGTCACCTGGGAGTACAATGAGAAAACTCATAGGTGTGATTTTTGTATACTGAACCTCATAAGATTATGGCACCACTCAGTTTATCAGGGTTCACATGAACATCAGGCTGCAGGCAGTGCCCAAGATTCCAACACAGGACCAAAACGATGACAGCTTTAAAATCGCACCTACCTCTCCAATACATGGGAACCATAGTCACCTTGAGTGGTGGGTTCACTGGATGGCAGATGCATAGACATGTAGCTTTGTTGTAGCTGCCGATGTGACATCTCATTTGGAAGTGGGAATAAACATGTCAAGAATGGGATGTGGATGCAGGATGGAATACACAGGCAAACACAAATTTGCCACTGCACACTCATGCAAAGGCTCAGATCCCCAAGCATGTGACACATACCATAAAGGAGTGCCTAAAACCTTATTACACATGTATGAAAGAAAACTTAAACCATGTCACACATCTATATTAACCTTACCTATCCTAACTATCCATTACCCACAACTGGCCCTAACTACCCTATGCTGAACTTACTTACCACATGTAACATGTAACCCACCCCCCTGATATGACAGGACACGTGTAGGACAACATATACTAATCTAAACAGATACTAACTAATACTAAACAAATTTATATTTGTTTGTATTTTTTTTTCTGGAATACACATAAACCCCAACATCAACACCCAACCACAAACTAACATGTAATAATGTAACTCCCCCACCCCTCAAACTACTTATCCTATCTAACCTAATAGCCTACTCTAACCTATCACTAAACCCCCTAAACCCACTTAAAAAACATTATAAGGAAAGAGGCGGGAGGGAACGGAATTAGGGGAGAAGCAAAACTGGACTCAGAGAGTTTCCCTCCTCAGAGTTTTTTTAATTGACTTGAGTCTTCTGCTGTTGCGAGCCACCTCTTGCTGGAGACAGTCCATTCGCCTTATGACCCTACGCATGTCCTGCTGTAGCTGGTGCAATGCGGCCATGTCCATACCACCTGCTGTGGTGGTTTGTGTTGCAGTGGATGTAGCAAGTGCAGGTTCTGGTATCGTGGTTGTGGGTGGTGGCATAGATGGTGCATCAGTTGTGCCTTGTGCTGCAGATGTTGAGGGTGCAGTAGGTGTGGCAGAGATACCGGTGTCCACTGTGCCTGCAGTCGGGGTGGTGGCAGCACCTGTTGTGGCCAATGCCGGACCCCCTTGGCTAAAAGCCCGCCATGCTCCTGTGGCTCTTCCATGACAATAGCGTCTTGCCATCATTCGATACCCAGCCTCAACATCGAGGATGTGCCTGTATTGCACTGCCCGCCTCTGAAACTCATATTTCTTGGGCATTCATGTTGGCAGCTGTAAAAAAGAGACAGGCAAACATTAGTGTCATCATTGTGTGATGCATGTACAGATATTAATCTAACACTTCCTCACAAATTGCACATGCAGTCGAAATCACAGTATAGATGGTAGAATGTCCTTGAGGAATGACATGCCAACGCAGTCTACTCATCAACTATTCAACAGCACAGCAATGCACAAGGTGTGTACAAAATTAACTGATCTGTGCATATAGGTAGTGCAATTGGTCACATTGCAAATACAGCAAGTACTCAACATGTGCCAGGCCAACTAATCCCTATCTTCTGGATGAACTTCAAGGCACACAAGACCTGTGATTTGTAAATAGAACTGGCAGGATGGTATGCACTTGCTAATCATAAGGGGTCAGTGTAGTTTGGCACACATGCATGCTTGAATGACAAGTCTGTCATCTACAATGTGACCATCACACCTAGCTACATATATTTTCTCCCCCTAACCCTGTGTCTCAGAGGGGGATGGCCATACAATACATATTTTCAACCGTCAAGGACAACCACTAAGCTTTGTCTATCTGTACATGGATTTAGTGAGTGAAACACATGTAAGGAGGCCTGCCAACTAGGAGTGAGTCAATCATTGGTCATTCACATCTACATTAATGTTACCATTTGTGGACAACCATCAATATCAGATCACACTGACAAATTTCCTAAATCACATTGATGCAAGCACACATATGACCTTGACCTGCATGCACGCCTATAACATAACACTTAAGTTGTATGTAAATGGAGTACAACATGTGGGGATAGATGCTGGGGGACAGTCACCCATACAGTCCTACATGTTCATTACATTCCAGGAATGCGCAATTTTGTGTGTGAAAATGATGCATCATTGTTTTGTGTGAATTAGGGTATGACTTGCTGACTCAATGTTTACACTGGACCACCTCCAAATCAAATGTGGACATACATGTGGCTACAAATCATCTTGTTCACCTGTCTATGCCTATTGCGCAGCACTAAACTCCCAATATATGGCTCTCTGCCAGTGAATGTCTAACTCTTCCATGGAATACTATGTCAACCTCCAGTCAAGTAACATATCAGATCACGTGCCAGCTCATCATATCTTGCAATGAGTCCAACACACAATAGTCAATCACACAACAGCTGCAAACACAACACGGGACAAACATTTTCACACTTACTGGAAACGTCTGGGTCCTCGAATCGAGACACTTCACCAATGGTGTAGGGGGCTGGTCCACCTGTAAAACATGGAAGGGAGATATATGCTCAATGTCTGATCACTGTACAAAAGTTGGAACAACAAATCACAGTGTGTGACATTTTGTATGATAGAGCTGCCCATCAGGCATGTAGACACTCCAACAGACATACCACTGCAAACTTGCATTGACACTGTCACTCCAGTGAGTGATAGACACACATATGCACACATGCACTGGCCCTAACAATCATGTGGTGCTAAACCTGACTACACACTTTTGTGGCTAATCCATTTCAGATGGTACTCCATTTCATCATTTGTTATTAGGTGACAACTGCAATGCCACTTTCCTGGTGCACTGCAATACCAGTGACTCAGGTATTGTGGCTTGTCCATAAAGGGACAATGAGTAACTGTGAAGGACATGTGGGTTGATTTGCTTTCAGGAATTATTGTGCTTTTAGTGGTCCATAATAGGTGTGCCAGTGTTGTGTGAAGGTTACATATGCCCCATTGGCAGTGTCCCCTAAGCCGTATATGCCCCCTATGACAACATGATGGCAGGGATCCTGCGTGTGAAATGATGACAATGTAGCGCTAAACATGGATCATGATGAGGAAGGTCTCATTTTGAAAACTACTTGGGAATGGCAGCACTCACAGGAATGCTGGCCTGCAGAGCTCAGCAGACCACCTTGTCTGTGACTGCTTTCATATTGAGATGTTAACATTTGTTGAAATGCAGCAATATTTCCACAGGGGTGTACAGAAAGTATTTTAACAACCTATTTCAATTACTAAAATAGATTTTTGGAAGCACTCAGTGGTCCTTTGCAATAACTTCATGCTCAGAAATAGTTTGTGGCCATGCATTCACAAAAGAGGAGGGATCCCATGCTGACTCTTTCCCTTTTCAAAATGGGTTGGCACCAATTTGACACAGATGGTAACTGCAACAGCTCAGTCCCGGCAATTGTGCCCAAGAAAAGAATTTCATAGGTGCCTGCGACTCAATGAATGGATTTCAACGCCTAATACTAAATGCCACTAGAAGACCCTGTTTTGTGACTGTGCAATCTGGTAGCAGAATGGGCCATTTGGGTTTTTTCAGGTGAATGAATATTTGTCCTGACGTAAACACATGAGTTCAGTGAACTAACATATTAGTGAAGGTTATAAAGAGCTTGGTACATATGGCCCTAAATACTGTTTGGACATGGCTCAACAAAACTGTGGACTGCATTGTTACCATGTATTACCATGTGTAATACATCACATTCCTTGTACACTTACAGTTTGTTCAACTTGCATTCCACATGGCCACAAACATTGCATGCAGCATGTCACGACATCTGCTACTGTCACTCAGGAGCACGGAACTGTACACATTTGTCAATGTGATACTCACCAACAGGGCCACCAACCACCAAACTCAGGTGGTCCAGCATGTCCTGCTCTTGGGCCACCAGGTCAGCCCAGCGATGCTTCAGCTGGGGCTCATTCCGTGCAGTGTTAAATATCCTTTTCAGGTGGAACAGCACCTTTGACCACCACAGCCATCTTGCCTCCGTGTGATACCCCTGTATCACCCGGCCCCCAGCCTTCAACATCATGGGAAAGAAGTGGCACACCAGCCACACAAATGTCCCAAGCTCCTCCTCACCCAAACGCCCCAGCCTTGCCCTTCCTGACATAGTCCAAAACACAATTTCTGACAGTAAATAGGGAAAAAACAGGGAAAGGAAGTGGAAAAAAGGAAACTAATAAAACCCAATTAAAGACCCAAACTACCCCAACTAATCCTACCTACAAACAGACCGCCAACAGTACAAGTACAAATCTAACAACAATAAAAGACACAAACACACTTGCACAGGTACAAAATACAGTTAGTGAACAACAAAAGACAAAAGATAGACCACACAGGAGACAAAATTACAAAATCCACAGAAGAGCAAACCAACACACAGCCACACAGTCTAGAAAAATCATAGACTGCAAAGTGAAAGTGAAAGTACACCCACTGTACCATTTCTGCAAACAGGATATACTTTTGCATCACTTCCTGTCTCATTTGCGGCCTGTTTTCTGTCTTGCGTGTAATTTTTTGATGCTTACATAGTTTGCGTCAAAATGTTTGACGCATAGGCGTCAAAATCCCACGCATTCATGGAACAATACATTTTCAAGGGATATCTGCATGCCTGGGGTGAGCTGGTTCTAGGGACCCATTGATGTAATTTAAGCGTTTGTGTCATTTGTTGACGCATTTGTGTCAAAACTTCTGACTCAAACTGTGTTTGCATCATTTTTCATATTTTAACATGCATGCAGCCAATAACTAGACAAAGTTAGGATAGTATGACCTGCAGTGTGTGTTCTAGTGTTTGGCCACATGTGGTAGACCATGCTACTGCGGCCCACATTACTAATATCATTGTGCAGGATTAGCTTTCTTAACGGATGCAACAGCAGTGCAAACTTTGGAAATTAAAATGGAAGTCTGGGGCCAACCAGACTTTTCCCATGGGAAGCAATGGACAGAAGATTACAGGTCTTACCGACTACCAGGCAGTGCATTATGGGACATGAAGTCCTTGCAGGCTGATGTAGTTGAACTATGGCATGCCATACTGAAAAGGGAAGCACACAGGAGTCAGAATGGGAGTCTGGGTGAGTGTAGATGATGATTCCCAGGGTACCGATAGTCCATTTACAGCACCCCCAAGAGAAGGCAGGGCAGACACTTAAAACATGGCAGTGGCAGGACTTATTCCCTGGGAAGGACTGCGCAGGGCATGTCTTGTTAGTATTGTTTGTCATACCTGGGACACTCGTGCTATCCATTTTCAGGACTGATGCACCACTTGTCACCCAAGCTCCCTCAAAGGTGTGTGCAGCTTCTGTCTCTCACAAGTCCTGGAGGTGAGAATGCAGTATAAGGGGCCAACCAGACGTTTACCATGGGAAGCAATGGACAGAAGATTACAGGTCTTACTGACTACCAAGCAGTGCATTATGGACATGAAGTCCATGCAGGCTGATGTAGTCGAACTATGGCATGCCATGGTAAAAAGAGAAGCACACAGGAGTCAGAATGGGAGTCTGGGTGAGTGTAGATGATGATTCCCATGGTACAGATAGTCCATTTACAGCGCCCCCTAGAAAAGGGAGGGCAGAGACTTAAAACATGGCAGTGGCAGGACTTATTCCCTGGGATGGACTGCGGAGGGCATGTCTTGTGAGCATTGCTTGTCATACCTGGGACACTCATGCTATCCATTTTCAGGATTGATGCACTTCTTGTCACACATGCTTCTTGCAGAGATAGCTGATGTCACACTTACTGATATCAAGGGTCTGTTCATACATTCCTGTTACCAATGCTATTTCACATTCACTGCCTCATGAATGATGCGCTTATTTACCTTATGATTGATGATGTCATAGTTGTGTATCATATGCTGCAATAGACCATGTTGGCAACATGGATGTCTCTCATAGCTGTGGTCCTATGAATTTGCCCTTCAAATGTGAAATAGAAAAGATGTTTTTCATACAAACTGTGTGTAATTTTTGCTGTACAATCATACCCATCAAATGTGATGTGGCATCAGAAGCAGTCAAATTTGTCTTTGTGAAATGCTCCCTGAGGTAATACTCTGATTCCTAGAGAACATGTGATGCATAAATAATTACCCAGAGCAGGATTGAGCGATAAAGTGTGGTGTTTAATTCCATATTGTAGCAATGTGTTGATAGTGACTATTGTTGAAAAAAAGTTTTGAACTATCTGTTGTCTGCGACGCATTCCTGCAGCTGTGTTGGATGTTTCCCTCATTTTCCCAGACAGCATCCACCTCCTCCTCCTCTTCAGTCAGTTCTTGTTCAGGTTCATATAGGGGGATGTTCCTCCTAACACAAATGTTGTGCATGATGGCACAGGTCAAAATGATCTTGCAGAGCATTTCTGGGAAATATGGGAGGCTGCCTTTGGTGATGTCCAGGCACCTGAATCTGGACTTCAGGATGACAAAAGTCAGTTCAACAATGGTGTGTGTCCTCCGATGTGCCTCATTATATGCACGCTCTGCTGCTGTGCTTGGGTTGGCAAATGGGGTCATGATCCATGTCTGGATCCCGTAACACCGATCAGCTGAAATAGAAAATAGGGGTAAGTATTTTGTTGTTGTTTGCACCAGGAATGTCATTTTGCATGGCAGTTGTTATCTTGTGTAGTCTGTGACTCATATGTGTTTGTGGTATTGTGTGGGATCCTGGGCTTCTATGAGGTTCTTTCTGCATTGGGTTGTTTGACTTGAAAAACTTGTGTTTGGCTAATTGACCTGATATCACTGGTATATTTTCTAACTTGCAGTTAAGTGTGTATCTCCCATGCATTATGTTGTGACCCACGTTTTAGTGTGCGTTCACTGGAGCTGACATGATACTTCCACACCAAATGATTACCCTGTGGTGGTAACATGTTTGCACTATATGGCCTGGACATCCCATCCAATTATACATATGTCACTGCAGATGAAATGCAACAGTGGGGCCCTTTGATTAGGCTGGGTGACAATGCACAACACATCTCCATAAGCTGGCAGATCTGAGGTGTTCAGTATTGACAATGCACAATTGTCCCATGTGTGACTAGTTCTGTGCAAACCTTTGTTGTTCCCTCTGCCAGTGGCTCATGTGCAACCGTGCACCTACGCTACTGAACTTGCTCCAGGTGAGCTAGCTAACTTGGTTGTGGAGGTGGATGTATGTGTGCAGGAAGGGCCATCTCCCTGTACATCCGGTATGTAGATGGAGAATGGTCTCTCAGTATGTGCAGCACCGTGCACTTTGCATTAGTGTCACACCAACATGTTTTCATAGCACAGTCCACTTCCTTATTGCTAGATGGCAACGTCACCCCAGGAGTGATGTGAAATCTTGGTACTGCCTCAGTAATTCCATGTCACCTTCATTTGAGTCAGCGTCATCATGCTATGTGTCTCATGGGGTTTGACCTGCAGCAACACACATTGCACACCTCTTACACACATTGGATACCCCTTACACAGTACATATTGTTTGGAAGGGTGTGGGATTGACCATGTGGTCTTATGTGATTTTGAATGGTTAATCTTCCAAGTTGTACTGCCAGTGCAGCCCACATCATTGTCACTGTGGGGTTTTAAATTGGTCCCTTGTGGCTCTAGAGTCGCATCTATTGTTATTGGCAGCTGTCATTTGTCCATAAGTGTGAATCCCATTGGGTCAGGATATCAAACATAACTACTCAGTATCTTCCTGCCCACGTGTCAATGTAGTGTTCTATGTCTTGTGTGTTCTACAGGGTTGCTGTGTGTATATTACTAGGTTTCTGGACTTACCCACAAGAAGGCCATTGCCATATCGTCCATCCTGGAAGTGCCTATTGCTGGTGCTGCTGCAGAAGATGAAGGAATCATGTACACACCCAGGCTACTTTGCCATGATGTTGGTGAACAATCCCTGGTGCTCAACAATGGCCTGCACATTTATGGAGTGGGTGTGCTTTCTGTTGCGGTATAGCTGCTTGGTTGCAGCAGGTGGTACAATTCGGACATGTGTGCAGTCAATAGCACCAAGCACATGTGGGAAGCCATGTATTTGGTAAAACCCCTGTTGGGTCTCCTGCTGCTTCTGCTGTGTGTTGAAGAAGCTGATGTGGCGGGTGTGAGGGAGATGATGGCATCAAGAGCCTTGGGCAGAAAGGCGGAGAATAAGGGCTGTGATACCCCTGCAACCAGGGCACCCGTAGTTTGGAATGAGCCACTTGCCAACATGTGCAGGACAGCTAGCAGCTTGGTCTCTGGTGGGATAATGTGGGGTGACTGCAGGCTGGCTGTTAACTGTGGCTCAATTTGGCACAGCAGCTGCTGTATGGCTTGCCAGTTGAGTCTGTACCTTCGGATGATATCCTGTTCCCTGAGGCCCAGGAGGGTTGTCCTGGTCCTATATAGCCTCTCCTGCCTTCTGCGTTCCCTTTGGAGTCCACGTTGGTGTGGTGGTAGCTGCTGCTGTTGGTCCTGTGGTCTACGTTGTCTGGCATGCTGCGTGAGTAGCACCTCTATGTCGTCCTTCTTGAGCAATGATGTTGCTTGTGTGAGTTTTCCTTAAGTAGTGGTGTGTTTGCCCCATTTTAACGCCTGTCCTGACCCAGGTGTTAAAATTTGACGCAAATTGGGCTTTGCGTCATTTTTCGGGTCCGCTTCCCAGCCGTGTGTCATTTTTGCCTGGTTGGATAAATATGGTGCACAGGTGTTTGATTCATTTTTTGGACGGGAACGCCTACCTTGCATCTCATTGACGCAAGTCAGTTTCACGCATCCAGAAAATGAAGCAAACTCTGAAATTTTGATGCTAGATGTGTCTAGCATCAAAATATAAATATGGTGTTAAATTTGCGCTGGATTAGCATAAAAAAATTACGCTAATCCGGCACAAAGGGAGTATAAATATGGGCCCAAATCTCTACCCTAAATGAGAGCTAGCTAGGTGTGTTAAACCTAATCTGCCAATGCCATGTCCATGAGAAGAGCCCCCAACCAACGTTACCCTGGAATGAGGTCTCTAGCTCAGACTCCGTCGGGACACAAAGACTGGGTCAGCATCAAGGCGACGTGCAGCATCAATAGCAGCGATGGCAACTGGTCAGAATCCCTCTGACTATCTGTCTAAGTGAGGTGCATTTATACAGATCTGCTCAGAGCCCTGACGTAGGTCTGTTTCCAAACAATAGATAACAAGACAGGCTTGGGACGGCAATTTATGTAATCAATTCCCTCAAAGGCGTGAAGAGGGAAAGTACCTAACATGAATACCTATAGTTTGTTTATCTTTGTCTCTTGATATTGACGCCTTAGCGTGGTGGCACTGATAACGTGAAACTAAAGCATTGGCCTAACTAGAAACAATCTTGGAAACATATATTTAAATAATTGTGTTAAAACAGAGCAAGCTGAGTAGGGTAAAAGTCACAAGGTGACGGGGGCACAGGTCCACAAGCCAGAAGGTTAAGCCAAGTCCTGTTTCCCATTAAAACAAGATAGGATTAATTACAAGATCAAATGTACTTAGATATTTGGCAGCCCCTAACCAATCAATGAGCACATCAGCTCAGGGGATGGGGTCCCCGGTAATCTACACAGAACTGGAGTTCTGGAGTGGCACCAGGAGCAGCAGCTTTTGGGACCAAGACCACAGGGCTGGCTCTAGGTCTACTGGAAAACTCAATAACCCCTAAGGCTGACATCTTGGATACCTCATCCTTGATGTTAGTCCTAACCTTGTCAGTCACTCTGTAAACCTTATGTTTCACAGGAGGAGTGCCCCCTCTGTCCACATCATGTGTACACAGACAAGTGACTCCTGGGATCCAGGAAAATAGAGAGGCAAACTGTCCCAACACTTGGCGACAGTCCCTCTGTTGCACTGGGGTCAGTGAGGGGGAGAGGTTCACACCCTCCACAGACCCGTCCTTCTCCTTAGCAGACAAGAGGTCAGAAAGAGGCTCACTCTCTTCCTCCACTCCATCATCTGTTGCTAGGAGCATTGTCACCTCTGTCCGTTCAAAATGAGTCCTCAGGCGGTTTACATGCAGGAACCTCAAAGGGTTCCTGGGAGTCCGCAAATTCACCAGAGAGGTGACATCACTCTTGCGCTCCACTACCTTAAATGGCCCAGTCCACTTGTCTTTGAGAGCCGTAGGCTCCACTGGGGCCATTACCCACACTTTCTGGCCAGGCTGAAACTTAACCAGAGTGGCATTCTGGTCATACCAGCGCTTCATATTACTACTTCATCACATCATGGCTCAATGGGATGAGCAAGAAGCCGAATACTACCCAGAGGAGCTGGGCAATCAACTTGAAGTTGATCTGGTGGAAGCCCTTGATACCAGGGTCCAGCAATCAATCAATGATGCTCTAGTGAGAGCTCTAGGCCCATTCTCTGGGCAAATATTTGATCTCGCTCGATCACAAGCGTGGTCTCAGGGACAACAAGAGCCTAAAAAGGTAAAAGATAAAGCAAAAAATCTGGAACCAGGAGCAGAGGTCAGTGCTATACACGGTGACGCTTTTGAGAAACTGCGGAAAAAACACAGTGGTGAACATAATTATAGTTCGAAAAAAGGAACCCCCCTTTCTACCTCCTCCTCTGATAAAACCTCCTCCTCAGACGACTCAGATGATTCTGATGGGCCGGTTCCGAGTAAGAAAAGCAAGAAAATGCCCGCTCCGTCCCAAGTCCTGGACTTTGATCCTACAGAAATTATTCACCCTAGATCTTCTAATTGGCTTCCCCCTCCAGAAGTAGCACAGTATGTCCAAACCAACTTACGTAAAAGTTTTGACGGGGGGCAGATGGTCAGAATGGGAACAATCCCTTCACATCAATTGTTTGGAGCTTCTAGCGGGATCTTTTGCTATAAAGAGCCTCTCCCCGCAGAAAACAGATTGTTGCATACTACTACGGATGGACAATATATCGGCAGTGAGGTATGTCAACGAGTTGGGGGGCACGAAGTCCAGAATTCTGGGGGAGATTGCCAAGGATTTCTGACATTTTTGCCTAACTCAGCGTTTAGTGGTCATAACAGAATATCTACCTGGGGACCGGAATGTCATAGCAGACTGGAACTCCAGATACCTATCAGACTCCAGCGACTGGAAGTTGGATCCTCTGATTTTTGCCCAGATAGTTCAGAAATGGGGCAATTGCGAAGTGGTCCTATTTGCCTCTCGTCTCAATTGCCAAATTATTTGTTTTTACAGTTGGCGTCCAGACCCTTATGCTCTAAAGACAGATGCCTTTCTTCAGGACTGGTCCTGGTTTCGGGGTTATGCGTTTCCTCCGTTTCTGATGATTGCCAGGGTTCTGGCTCAAGTGCGGAGACAGAAAACAGAGATTGTTCTGGTGACTCCGTTCTGGAGAGCACAGCCTTGGTTCCCCAGTGCTCTACATTTAGCTCGTGCCTCTCCTCTTCTGATTCCTCCTTGTCCAAATCTTCTTTTGAGTCCAGAGGGCCATCAACATCCTCTGATCTTGTCAGAGAAGTTGACTCTTCTAGTTTGGTTAATTTCAGGTCGAGATGGAATACCCCAGATGTTTCGCAACAAGCTGCGGACTTCATTAAACAGGCCTGGGCCAGTAGTACCCATAAGAGATATGATTCAGCCTGGCACAGATGGTCTAGTTGGTGTGATGGAAGGGGTGCCAATCCAGTGGAAGCACATATTGGTTTGAGTGTTAATTTTCTAGCAGAACTAGCCAGCTCAGGTTTGGCTTATCGGACGGTCAATAATTTTAGATCTGCCATTTCAGCAGGACATTCACAGTTAGAAGGCAAGCCCATTGGTGAACATCCATTAATTTGTAAGCTTTTGAGGGGTATACGTCTTTCTAAACCACCGCAGGCTAAATATACTGTTTTATAGGATGTTAATATTATATTAAAATTCCTTGATTCTTAGCCTGCCAACAGATATTTGTCTCGCAAACAGATTTCAGCTAAGCTAACCATGCTTTTATGCCTTGTCTCTTGTAAAAGAGTATCGGACGTCAGAGCTTTAGATTTAGCAGGTAGAACTTTTTCACCGGAAGGAGTCTCCTTTTCAGTGACAAGAAGAACCAAAACGAATTGCAGGTCAGTATCATATTCGGTTTATACGGAAAATTCAAAATTATGTGTGGTTCAATGTTTGAAAGATTATGAAATTGTCACAGAAGAATTTCGACAGGATTCTAAAGGTCAATTGTTAATTGCTTTGCAAAAACCTTTTAAACCAGTTTCCTCAGCTACTTTAGCTAGATGGATGAGATGGCTGATGAGTGAAGCAGGTATTGATACCTCTGTTTTTGGGGCCCATTCTGCTAGAGGGGCTATGGCTTCAAAATCATTTGCCTTAGGTTCTCGGTTGGAGGACATAATGAAAGCTGCAGATTGGTCTTCAGAAAATACTTTTCGTAAGTTTTATCATAAACCTGTATTGGATGTAGCTAGTGTGGTGATGGAACAGCTTTAAACTAGCATAATCGGAGCCTCCGGTCCTGACATAGAATAAACAATTTTCTAGCTATCGCGTCAAGAATTTTCAATTCTATTAAGGACACGGAGGCGAGGATTATCCCTCCCTTATTATATTTATACAATATTTATTATCAATTAGTATCTATATCTGATGTGATATTGTCATTTAACCCTCCCATTATATGCACTTATAAAGTTTGAGATAACGTATATTTTATGAGATATTACCTACCTGTTTATTGTTACAGCTTCTGATCAGAAGAACGCCTGAAAGTCGTAACTTCAAGGAAAGTTTGAGTTATATGTTCTACTGGTTGATCCCCGGCATGGAGCCTTCAAGTTTCGGTTTTTCAGTATGGAGAAGAAGTTTATGACTCCGGATTCGGGATGGCGTAAGAAGTTTGCGTTTCAAGCTGACATTATCTGTTTGAACAAAGAAAGAGGAAGTGACTTAGTAGGTCAAAGGACTCATAGCAAGGACATGGATAGTGATTGGACCATGTGACAGGATATTAGGTGTCCTGGGTATTGTAGTTTTTTCTGTTACTTGTATTTCATTGGCTGCTGTTTAAGTAAAGAAAGAGAAAGCATAATCCTCGCCTCCGTGTCCTTAATAGAATTGAAAATTCTTGACGCGATAGCTAGAATTTTTTTTATCCTTCCACAGAGACTTCATATAAGTTGATATGAAGTTGGTACCCCTATCAGATACCAGCTCCTTGGGGAACCCCATGGGGGTAAAAAACCCCATAAATGCACGTCTAACCACAGGGGAGGTGATTGACCTCAAAGGAAAGGCTTCTGGGTACTGGGTCTTTAGTCCACCAAGAACGGGATAAACTTGTTGCTCAGGGCTGTCTTGGGATCCAGAGGCCCCACAATGCCAATACCAACCCTTTCAAAGGGGGTGCTGAAAACGGGAAAAGGTTGGAGGGGAGCCTTACATTTCCCCCCACTCTTGCCACTTGCCTGACAATTATGGCAAGACCTACAGCGTGCATCTGAGTGCCTGTGCATTTGTGGCCAGTAAAAGTGGGTTACAAGCCGTTCAAAGGACTTGTCCTGCCCCAAATGACCAGCTAAAGGCACATCATGAGCAAGACCCAGTAGGAAGGCACTGAAGCACTGGGGTACCACCAGCACACGGGCTGAACCTGTCTCAGTAACCTTAGGCTAACTGTATAGGAGGCCATCCTCCCAGTAAATCAAGTGTGATCCAGACTCACAGTATCTTCTTCTCCTCAATGGCCAGTCTCCTCTGTTCCATCTCCCTATGCACCCTAAACTTCTCTAACTCCAACTGATGAGCCCACTCTGCCTGTCTGTCCTGCAACTCTTCTGGAGTCAGACCCTTGGCTGACACACTGCTACCTGCTATGGAGCCCCTCGCCCCAGGCATAACAGGTATATCCACTACCACATTATGAATACTCTGCACCTCCTCCTCTGTGTGCCCCCCACCCTCCATGGCTGTCACAGAGGCCCTCAGTGCCTTCTGCAGCTCCTTCTTCCTGGTGGAGCTTTTAATGAGATAGGCAAGATCCTTACAGAACTGTTTCAGTTGGGCAACTGTGTAACTTTCCAGCTTCCCTGACTCAAAAACAGCTCCAGCTGGTGCAACCCCAGATTGAGACATGATGGCAAGTGAAAAGTGCAAAGTTCCAAGGCAGAAAAAAAGAGTTCCCAATGAGAAGTTCAAAAATCACAAAAATGTAAGTAGATGAAGTCCAAAAAAGAGAAAAAGTAAAAACACAAAAAAAAGTGGTATGTGGTCACGTAATGGTCCGCACTGAAAACAGTAGTGTACACTTAATCACTGTATGTCAAGTACAAATACAAGTCCAATCCTCACCGCTGATCACCAATGCTAGAAATGGGGTCTCTAGTTGGCGGTCAGTTTGCACTCTGTCCAAGCAGGGACCCTCACTCTAGTCAGGCCAATGGAGATACACACTCAAGATAACCCCTACTCTCCGCCTGGATAGCTTGGTACAAGCCGTCAGGCTTATCTCAGAGGCAATGTGTAAAGTATTTGTACCAACACACACAGTAATACAGTGTTGATTTCTAGACAGGGAACCTCGGATCCATGCAGGTTCACAATGACTTTGACGCCCAGGAACGACACATGAGAAATTCAGTCGCACAGTGTTAGAAAACCACGCTGCATGGGGATTGCGTCATTATCAGCAGCCTCAAGCGGGTGTTGCATCGTTTCTCCAGCCGGCATGCATCGATCTACCAGCAGCGATGCAGGTGCAGCATTGATTTCAGCCGCGAAGTGGGTGGCTTGTCTTTTATCAGCGTTGCAGATGCTGGGTCGGACATTTCCACGCACTGTGTTCTGTGCGTATATTTTAGTTGTTGTTCTGCCAATTTCACCTTTCAAGGGCCCAGGGACTGGATAGGGCACCACTTGGCTCAGCAGAGAGTCCAGGAGTTGGTAGAGGAAGTCTTTGATTGCCCTGAGACTTCAAAACAGGAGGCAAGCTCAGTTCAGGCCCTTGGAGATTCTTCTCAAGCAGGAATGCACAACAAAGTCCAGTCTTTGTCCCCTTTCATATGCAGAAGAGGCAACTGCAGGATAGCCCAACAAAGCACAGTCACAGGCAGGGGCAGCACCTCTGTCCAGCTCTTCAGCTCTTCTCCTTGGCAGAGGTCCCTTTTGGTTCCAGAAGTGACCTTGAAGAAAAATCTAAAGTCTGGGGTTTTGGGTCCACTACTTACACCCCTTTCTGCCTTTGAAACAGGCCAACTTCAAAGAAACGTCTCTGTTGTTTACAGGATCTATCCTTTCCCAGTCCAGGCCCCAGACACACACCAGGGGTTTTTAGACTGCATTGTGTGAGGGCGGGCACAGCCCATTCATGTATAAGTGACCACTCCTTTCTCCACTCTAGCCCAGATGGCTCATCAGGATATGCAGGCTGCACCCCAGGTCCCTTTGTGTCACTGTCTAGAGGAGATTCACAAACAGCCCAACTGCCAGTTTGACCTAGATAGGGAATCCACAAACAGGCAGAGTCACTGAATGGTTAAACTAACAATATAAAAACCATCTTCACTAGCAGATGTATTTTTAAATTGTGAGTTCAGAGACCCCAAACTCTAAATTTTGGTCTGCTCTCAAGGGGAAACTGCACTTTAAGGATATTTAAAGGCAGCTCCCGTGTTAACCCATGAGAGAGATAGGCCTTGCAACAGTGAAAAACAAAGTCGGCAGTATTTCACTGTTAGGACATGTAAAACACATCAGTACATGCCCCACCTTTAACCATTGCACCCTGCCCATGGGGCTACCTAGGGCCTACCTTAGGGGTGCCCTGCATGTATAAAAAAGGAAGATTTTGCCAAGTCAAATTTGCAGTGCAAAACTGCACACACAGACACTGCAGGGGCAGGTCTGAGACAGGTTTACAGGGCTACTTATGTGGGTGGCACAATTGGTGCTGCAGGCCCAATAGTAGTATTTGATTTACAGGCCCTGGGCACCTCTAGTGCATTTTACTGAGAACTTACTAGAAAACCAAATATGCCAAACACAGAAAAACCAATTACACATAAAATTTCACATAGCACTGGTCAGCAGTGGTAAAGTGCCCCGAGTAACAAAAACAGCAAACAGTCAACAACCTGGAAAGCAGTGGCAAAAAGTTAGGGGAGGCCATGCCAAGGATGCCAGGTCTAACACACCACATGTAGAGAGAGCAGGTACAGCCCCATCCAGCAGACAGGCATACTTCCAACAGGTACAACAAACACACAGAACAGATGCAGTCCCAACCAGCAGGCATGAATACTTCCAACAAAGGCAACATAAACACACAACAGATTCAGCCCCAGACAGTAGACATGCATTCTTCCAACAAACATAGCATACACACAGAACAGATGCAGTCCCACCCAGCAGACATGAATACTTCCAACAAGCACAACGTAAACACAGAACATATGCAGCCCTGCTCGCCAAACATGCATACTTCTAACATACACAACATTCACACAGAACAAATGTAGCTCCATCGAGCAAACATACATACTTCCAACATACACAACAAACACACAAAGCAGACATAGCTTTACCTAACAGACATGCATACATCCAACATACAAAAATTCACACAGAACAGATGCAGCCTTACCCAGCAGGTATGGATACTTTCAACAGACACACAGAGCTTATACAGTCCCACTCAGCACCCATGCATACTTTCATCATACACAACTACTCACAGAACGGATACAGCCCCACCAAGCTGATATACACACATCCCACTTACAAATCATAGACACAGAGAAGATATAGCTCCAACCAGCAGATGCACATACGCCCAACACATGTAACATACACACAGAGCAGCTACCTCACCACACAGCTGACATATATGCTTCCAACATACACACAGAACAGATGCAGACCCACCCAGCAGACATGCATACTTCCAACATACACAGCATACACACAGGAAAGATGCAGCCCCACCCAGCAGACATGAATACTTCCAACATACACAAAGAGCAGTTACAATCCCACCTAGGACACATACATACCTTCTACATACAGAATGTACACACCAAGCAGGTATTGCCCCACTCAGCAGACATACATACTTCCAACACACACAACATACACACAGAGCAGGTACAGCTCCACCCGCAGACATGCATACCTCCAACTTACACAAAGAGCTGGTATAGCCACACCCAGCAGACATGCATACTCAGTCACTGACGACATCAGAACCCTGATGGACAACGGTGAAACAGTCGCCCTCATTCTGCTCGACCTCTCGGCTGCCTTTGACACCGTCTGTCACCGCACCCTAATCACCCGCCTCCGCTCCACCGGAATCCAAGGCCAGGCCCTGGACTGGATCGCATCCTTCCTCTCAAACCGTTCCCAAAGAGTTTACCTCCCTCCGTTTCACTCAGAACCCACCGAGATCATCTGCGGCGTACCCCAAGGCTCATCACTCAGCCCGACACTCTTCAATGTCTACATGAGCCCCCTCGCCAACATCGTACGCAAGCACGACATCATCATCACCTCCTACGCCGACGACACGCAACTTATACTCTCCCTCACCAAGGACCCCGCCAGCGCCAAGACCAACCTACAAGAGGGTATGAAGGACGTCGCAGATTGGATGAGGCTCAGCCGCCTAAAGCTGAACTCTGAAAAAACGGAAGTCCTCATCCTCGGCAACACCCCGTCCGCCTGGGACGACTCCTGGTGGCCCACAGCCCTTGGCACCGCACCGACCCCCACAGACCAAGCCCGCAACCTCGGCTTCATCTTGGACCCTCTTCTCACCATGACCAAGCAAGTCAACGCCGTGTCCTCCGCCTGCTTCCTCACCCTCCGCATGCTCCGCAAGATCTTCTGCTGGATCCCCGCCGACACCAGAAAAACCGTGACCCACGCCCTCGTCACGAGCCGCCTGGACTACGGCAACACCCTCTACGCCGGGACCACAGCCAAACTCCAAAACCGCCTGCAACGCATTCAAAACGCCTCGGCCCGCCTCATCCTCGACATACCCCGCAGCAGCCACATCTCCGCACACCTGAGACACCTGCACTGGCTCCCAGTCAGCAAAAGGATCACCTTCTGACTTCTCACCCACGCACACAAAGCCCTCCACGACAAGGAACCGGAATACCTCAACAGACGCCTCAGCTTCTACGTCCCCACCCGCCTCCTCCGCTCCTCTGGCCTCGCACTCGCTGCTGTCCCTCGCATCCGCCGCTCCACGGCGGGTGGGAGATCTTTCTCCTTCCTGGCGGCCAAGACCTGGAACTCCCTCCCCACCAGCCTCAGGACCACCCAGGACCACTCCGCTTTCCGGAGACTCCTAAAGACCTGGCTGTTCGAGCAGCGATAACCCCCCTTTTTCCCCTAGCGCCTTGAGACCCGCACAGGTGAGTAGCGTGCTTTATAAATGTTAATGATTTGATTTGATTTGATACTTGCAACATACACAACTTTCACTCAGAAACGTTGCAGCCAAGCCCAACAGAAATGCATACTTCCAACATACATAACACACACAGAAAACAGATGCAGTCCCACCCAGCAGGCATGAATACTTCCAACATACACACAGAGCAGGTCTAGCCCCACCCAGAAGATGTGCCTACTTCCTCCATGTAGAACATACACACAGAGCAGGTACACCTCCACTCAGCAGGCGTGCATACTTCCAGCACATGCAACATACACAGAGCAGTACAGCCCAACCCAGCAGATGTGCATACTTCCAACATACCCACAGACCACAAGAAGCCCCATCCAGGAGACATGCATAGTACCAACATACACACAGAACAGATGTAGCCACACCCAGCAGTCATGCATACTTCCAACAACACACAGAGGAGGTACAGCTCGACCCTGGAGACATGCACACTTCTAACATACATAACATACACACAGAACCGATGCAGCCCCACTCAGTAGACATGCATACTTCCAACATACACCAGAAACACACAGAGTTGGTACAGCCCCACCCAGCAGACATGTATATTTCCAACATACACAACATACACACAGAACAGATACAGCCCTATCCAGCAGACATACATACTTCCAGCATACACAATATTCGCACAGAAAAGATGCAGCCCCATCCAGAAGGTAAGAAACCCTTCCAACATACACACAAAACAGATGTAGCGTCATCCAGCAGGTGTGCATACTTACAACATACACAACATACTCACAGAACAAATGCAGTCTCAACGAGCAGGCATTAACACTTCCAACATTCACATGAAAAATATGCAGTCCCATCCAGAAGACATGCATATTTCAAACATACACAAAATTCAAACAGAACAGGTGCAGTCCCACCCAGCAGGCATGCAAATTTGCACCATACGATCTTTCACACAGAACAGATGCAGCCCCACCCAGACACCCAGAAGGTAGGAACTCTTCCATCATACACACAAAACAGATGTAGCCCCATCCTGCAGACGTGCATACTTCCAACATACTCAACATACTCACAAAACAAATGCAGTGCTACCGAGCAGGCATTAACACTTCCAACATTCTCATGAAACAGATGCAGCCCCATCCAGAAGACATGCATATTTCCAACATACACAACATTCACACAGAACAGATGCAGCCCCACGCAGCAGACATACATATTTGCAGCATACAATCTTTCACACAGAACAGATGCAGCCCCACCCAGCAGACATGAATACTTCAAACATGCAAACAGAGCAGGTATAGCCCCACCCAGTAGGTGTGCATAATTCCAACATACACATAGAACACATGCAGCCCCATCCAGCAGAAATGCATACTTCAAACATACACAACATTCACACAGAACAGATTCAGCCAGACCCCGCAGACATGCATATTTGCAGCATACAATATTCCACACGGAAAAGATGCAGCCTCACCCAGCAGACATGAATACTTCTAACATACAACAGAACAGATGTAGCTCCATCCAGCAGACATGCATACTTCCAACATACACCACATACAAACAGAGCAGGTACAGCCCCACCCAGCAAACATGTATACTTCCAACATACACAGCTTTGACGTAGAACAGATGCAGCGCCACCCAGCACACATGTACACTTGCAGCATACAGAATTTTCAGGCAACTTTCTGTGCATGTTGGAATACTTCCAGCATACACAGAGAACAGAGGCAGCCCCGTCCAGCAGACATGCATACTTCCTACATACAGAACATAAACAAGGAACTATTTGCTCTCATGTAGAAACTTAGTAGAGTAGGGAGGAGTAGATAAGTCCTCATCTCTGGAAGTTGTCCACTGTTCTTTGTATACTTTGTTTGAAATGAGGGTAAACAAGCTTCCTGAATCTACAAGTAATTTGATCGGCACCTTATCTAACAATACTTGAGCATGAGGTTTTTCAAGCAAATCGGTACTTTCCATTTTAATATGTTCCTCTAAAAGTTGTACATGTGCACCATCAATCTTACGGTCACTAAGTTCCCCATCTACTGTTAGGATTGTCTCTTCTATACTTTCACATACATCCTGGATTTCTTGAATGGTTTGTCCACCACCTTCCTTCATTTTCAGTTTGCAAACTTTGGCAAAATGTCCTTTCTTACCACATTAACGACAGATCGCACTTCTAGCAGCACACATTTTGCTAGACGCAATATGTCCTGGGGCCCCACACCGATAACATTTTATTTCTCTCCAGTTAACTTTGTCCCATTTCTCCGCATTCATATTTTTCCAGGTTTTTGCAGATATTTTCTTTTCAGTGTTGCTTGACCAATCACTGTTGTTTCTGACTTCTCCAACCATGTTTTGTTTGCCTTCTTTATGAGATTCATCCATTTCTTGTAGCCAAATAGCAGTGTGTTCCATTCTTTTGGCTATCTGTATTGCTTCTTCTAAATTTGGATCTTTCATTAATATCTTCTCTCTTATTTTTTGTTAAATGTGCACCTCACAATTTGATCCCTTATCAAAGAGACAGTCAACTGCTCAAAACGACAAGACAATGCAAGTTCTCGTAAGGTTGCAGCATAGGATGCTACATCTTCATCAGCTCTTTGTACTCTTGAAAAAAATGTATGACGTTCCAAGACGAGATTGGTTTTAGGTGTGAACTGAATGTCCAACATCATTTTGGACATATCAAATACATTTGTAGATTGTCCATCTCCCATTCCTAAGTAAACTTCAGGTAGGTCCTCATATACTCTTCTTCCTTCAACACCAAGATGATGTAAAAGAATTGCTTGTCTTCTGAGAGGACCGTAGCGATCACCACCAATTGCTAATCTATAAGTTGTAAACATTTTTTTCCATTGTCTCCATGGGATAGGTGGTTCACATGGTGTTGCTAAAAAAGGTGGTGGTGAAGACATCTTTTGGTCTCCCATTATTGTTATTCCTAACAATGGTATTGATTGAATATTTAACTCAGCTTATTTCCTTCTTTTCTCTCCTTTTTTCTTTGTATGTCTTCCCCTTTATTTTTTTATTTTTATTTTTATTGTACTCGTAGTTCAATCACCATGAAATCTTGTTCCTGAGTCCTATTTTTGTTTCTTTGTAGTTTAAGCACCATTACATTTTGTCACCTTTGTTTCTTTGCCCCACAATTCTTATGTCCCTTTTCTATTTCTCTGCAGAAGGCTTGCGGAGGAAGGAAGAAATGTCGAAGGCTTCTTTCTGGTAAGCACAGCTTGCTCACTTATGGTTTAATCATGTATTTCGTTTTAAAGTATTTGATAGATTTGATTAATTATATATATTTTTTTCTTTTTCTTTCTTGTTTTTTGGTCGCGTACGGCGCTCTTAATGCAGCCGCTTCACGCGATACTCAATTTGTTTTTCCAGTTTGGTGCGGTTGCGTGAGAAGAGGCGCACGCGACCCTTCACTGCACTCGAGAAGTCGCACAGTCTCCTCGCACACGCTTCACGCGTCTTTCCAATTATAACTGTAGCGTTTGGCACGATTAACGCTAGTTTGTAGTTTATATCGCTGATATACCACTCGTTTTACAAAAAAATGCTACCGCCCAATGCAGGCAGCCAATGTACAATGCAGGCAGCCAATGCACATTCCTTGCCTTCTTATTTTTGTACATAAGCACTGTTAAACGTTTCTTAGTGCCTCCACGATTCAGTGGCATAGAGCTTGATGGTCCCAACTTCAGCTACGTGTGCACATATAGTCCTTGCATTCCTTGTATTTCTTCCAAGAATTTAATTAAACACAATCCTCCAGTAGCTTCCGTACGAAATTCTATCCACCAGGATATGATATTAGTGTCTAATTATTCGCGCAGTTCTTATATGCAGTTAAGGTATGTAAGGTATGTAAGTCTCCTACATATTCACAATTTATCAATTCTCTTAACGTGGTTCCCCGAAAGACAACTCATTATTTTGCAATCTGGCTCAATATGGTTTTCACGGAGCTAGATTTCCTCCAGGAGTGAAGATGTTCTTCATAGTCCGTCTCCTGCATGGCATCCCATCCTCGTCGCCAATGTAAAGATAAGGCTTTCACAGTTTCAGAATATATTCGTCTTTAATCCAAATGTACAAACACATGACATCTTCAGCACAGCTCCTTCTCTTCCTCTTCTCTTCTCAATCTCCCCATCAAGATCCTACATTCTAAGTGATGTCATAACCTACATCATTAGATTCCAACATCAATTCTACACTACTCTTATACAGGATATCTCCACAGTTCGGCACATGATTATGACAATACGGTGGGACTTTCCTTGTGTTTCACTCTCTTGTTCACCATTGCAATAATGTTGTGTTTCATTCCTCATATTCACAATTCATGCCTTTCTATATAGAACACAGTTGCTTCAATACAACCTATTGAACCAGGACCTGCTTCTGTCTTGTCTTTGTATGCATGAGACTTGTATGACTGTGAGAAAGGGGTAAGAGCTGTTCCACCACGACTTCCCAGAGGAGTCTGAGTGTCATGTAACAGGCTGCAGCAAATGATGTTTACCTCTGGTACTTGAGAGATGCTGCTAGCTAGCTGGAAAGAGATAGGCTGACAGCTGTCACATGGTGTGGTATGAGACTCAGTCCCCCACACAAGGGAGTACTGCAGCCCAAAATCCAGCAGTCTTGTTACCATAATGGGAGTCTACGACAGCCCAACCCAGCAGACATGCGTACTTCCAACATACACACAGAACAGGTGCACCCCCACCCAGGAGGCATAAATACTTCCAACATACACACAGACCAGGTAGAGCCCCCCTCAGGAGACATGCATGCTTTCTGTAAACAGAATATACACAGAAAGTACATATAGGCCCACCCAGCAGACATGAATACTTAAAACATACAAAACACACACACAGAACAGCTGCAGTTCCACCCAGCAGACATGCATACTTCCAACATACACAGCACACAAACAAAACAGATGCTGTCCAACACAGCAGGAATAGCTGCTTCCACCATACACACCATACACACAGAACAGATGCAGCCTCACCCAGCAGACATGCATGCTTCTAACATACACACAGAGCAGGTACAGCCCCACCCAGCAGATATGTATACTTTCTACATGCAGAACATACACACAGAGCAGATACACCTCCACTCAGCAGACATGCATACTTCCATCACACGCAACATACACATACAGCAGGTACAGCCCCTTCCAGTAGATGTGCATACATCCAACATACACACAGACCACATGCAGCCCCACCCAGTAGACCACCATACTTCCAATAGACACACAGAACAGATGCAGCTCCACCATGCAGACATACACACAGAGGAGGTACATCCCAATCCAGCAGACATGTATACTTCCAACATACACAACATACACACAGAACAGATGCAGCACTATCCAGCAGATATGGATACTTCCAGAATACACAACATTGGCACAGAACAGATGCAGCCACACCCCACAGACATGCATACTTGCAACATACACACAGAGCAGATGCAGCACCACCCAGAAGGCAGGAACCCTTCCAACATACACACAAAACAGATGCAGCCACATCCAGCAGAATTGAATACTTTCAGCATACACAACAGTCATACAGAACAGATGCAGTCCATCCCAGCAGACATGCATACATACAGTACAACATACACAACACACACAAAAAACAGATGCAGACCCACCCAGCAGATGTGCATACTTCCTGCATACAGACAGACGACATGCAGCCCCACCAAGCAGACATGCATACTTCCAACAAACACACACCTCAGGTACAGCCCCACCCTGAAAACATGCACACTCCGGACATTCACAACATACAAACAGAGCTGATGCAGCCCCACCCAGCAGACATGCATACTTCCAACATACACCACATACACAGAGAGCAGGTACAGCCCCATCAAGCAGACATGCATACTTCCAACACACAAAACAAATGCACAGAACAGATGCAGAAGCAGGAATACTTCCACCTTACACAACATACACACAGAGCAGGTAGAGCCCCACCCAACAGAGGTTCATACTTCCAACATACACACAAATTAGATGCAGTTCAACCCAGCAGATATGCATACTTCTAACATACACAACAAACGCTAAAACAGGGGCAGACCCACTCACCAGACATGAATACTTCCAAGAAAGTTGACATACACACAGAGCAGAGTGAGCCCCACACAGCAGACACGCATTCTTCCAACATAAACAGCATACACCCAGAACAGATGCATTCCCTCCCAGCAGACATAAATACTTCCAACATATGCAACATACACACAGAACAAATGCAGCTCATCCAGCTGACGTGCATGCTTCAAACATACACAATATAAACATAGAACAGATGCAGCCCCACCCACCAAAAGAGGATACTTCTAACATATACAACATTGACACAGAACAGATGCAGCCCCCAAGCAGATAGGGATACTTTCAACATATCCAACATACGCACAAAGCAGATACAGTCCCACTCAGCATACATGCATACTTCCGTCATACACAACGTACACACAAAACAGATGCAGCACCTCCGATCAGACTTGGATACTTCCAGCATACACAGAACAGGTGCAGGAGATACACATATTTCTAACTTATAGAACATAAACACAGAGAAGGTATAGCCCCAACCAGCAGATGCACATACTTCCAACACACACAACATACACAGAGAACACCTACAGCACCACACAACTGAGATATATACTTCCAGCATACACACAGAACAGATGCAGCCCCACCCAGCAGACATGCATACTTCCAACTTACACACCATTCACATAGGACAGATGCAGCCTCACCCAGCATACATGCATACTTCCATCATACACAACGTACACACAAATATACTTCCAGCATACACAGAACAGGTACAGCCCCACTCAGGAGATACACATATTTCTAACTTATAGAACATAGACACAGAGAAGGTATAGCCCCAACCAGAAGATGCACATACTTCTAAAACACACAGCATACACAGAGAACACCTACAGCACCACACAACTGAGATATATACTTCCAGCATACACACAGAACAGATGCAGCCCCATCCAGCAGACATGCATACTTCCACCATACACAACACACACACAAAACAGATGCAGTCCCACAAAGTAGGCATGAATACTTCCAACATGCATACAGAGCAGGTACAGCCCCATGCAGCAGATGTGCATACTTCCTACGTACAGAACATACACACAGAGCACGTACACCTCCACTCAGCAGACGTGCATACTTCCAACACATGCAACATACACAGAGCATGTACATGCCCACCCAGCAGATGTACATACCTCCAGCATACACACAAACTACATGCAGTTCCATCCAGCAGACATGCACACTTCCAACATACACAACATAAACACATAACACACGTAGCCCGACCAAGCAGACATACATACTTCCAATGGACACACAGAGCAGGTACAGCCCTATCCTGAAGATATGCACACTTATCACATACACAACATACTGAGCAGACATTCATACTTCCAACATGCACCACACACACGGAGCAGGTACAGCCCCACACAACATACACATAGAACAGATGCAGCCCTATGCAGCAGACATGCATACTTCCAGCATACACACCATTCACACAGAATAGATGCAGCCCCAAACAGTAGACATGCTACTTGCAACTTTCATATGGAACAGATGCAGCCCCGCCCAGAAGTTAGGAACCCTCCAAACATATACACAAAACACATGCAGCCCCATCCAGAAGACATGCATATTTCCAACATACACAACACATACGCAAAATGGATGCAGTTCCACCCAGCAGGCAAGAATACTTTCAACATGCACACAGAACAGATCCAGCCCATCCAGCAGACAGGTATTCTTGCAACATACACAACATACTCACAGAACACATGCTGTAACACCCAGCAGGCATGAACACTTCAAACATACACACGCAACAGATACATTCCCATCCAGCAGACCTGCATATTTTGAAAATACACAACATGGACACAGAACACATGCAGCCCACTCAGCAGACATGAATACTAACAAACAGGGCAGGTAGAGCCCCCCCCCCCAGGTAGACATGCATACTTTCAAAATACACAGAGCAGGTACAGCCCCAGCTAACATAAATGCATACTTCCTGCATACAAAACCTACACACAAAGCAGGTGGAAGCCCCACCCAGCAGATGTACATACTTCCAACATACAAACCAAACACATGCAGTCCCATACAGTGGAAATCCATACTTTCATAATACACAACATACACACAGAACTTCGGCAGCCCCATCCAGCAGACATGCATACTTCAAACATACACCACATACACACAGAGCAGGTAGAGCTCCACCCAGCAGACATGTATACTTCTAAGAACACACAGAACAGATCCAGCCCCACCCAGCAGACATGCATACTTCCAACATACATAACACTGACACAGAACAGATACAGCCCCACCCAGCAAACATGTGTACTTGCAGCATACATAACCTTCACACAGAAAAGACACAGTCCCACCCACCAGGCATAAGTACTTGCAACATACACAGAGAACTGATGAAGTCACATCCAGCAGATGTGCATACTTCCTAACATACAGAACATATACACAGAGCAAGTATAGCCACACTCAGCAGACGTGCATACTTCCAACACATGCAACTTACACACACAGAGCAGGAGCAGTCCCACTGAGGAGATGTGTATACTTTCAACATACAGACGGAACATATGCAGCTCATCCAGGAGATATGCATCCTTCCAACACAGGCAACATACAGACAGAACAGATGCAGCCTCACCCAGCAGACATGAATACTTACAACATACAGCACATACAGACAGAGCAGGTGGAGCCCCACCCAGCAGACGTGTATACTTCCAACACAGAAAACAAATGCACAGAACAGTTGCACATGGAGCAGGTACAGCTGTACCCAGCAGGCATATATACTTCCAACATACACACAGAATAGATGCAGCCCCACCCAGCAGACATGCATCCTTCCAACATATATAACCCAGCAAACATGTGTACTTGATGCATACACAGCTTTCACACAAAAAGGATGCAGACCCCATCCAGCAGACATGAGTACTTCCAACATACACAGAGCACAGTTGCAGCCAATTCAGCAGACATGCATATTTCTTACATATAGAATATACAATGGAGGTGCAGCCCCACCCAACAGATGTGTATACTTCCAATGTACACAACATACACACAGAACAGATGCAGCCCCATCAAGCAGACATGCATACTTCCAACATAAACAACATTCACACATAACAGAGGCAGCCCCACCCAGCACACATGGATACTTTCAATATACACAACTTACACACAGAGGAGATATGGCCGCACTCAGCACACATGCATACTTCCATCATACACAGTGTATGCAAAGAAGAGATGCAACCGCACCCAGCAGACATACATACTTCCAACATCCACGACATACACACTGAACGGGTGCAGCCCAATCCAGCAGCCATTAATACTTCCAGGAAAAACAACATTCACTCTGAACAGATAAAGCCCCATCTACCAGACACCAGTACTTCCAACATACACAACACACATGCACAGAACAGACGCAGTCCCACCCATCAGGCATGAATGCTTCCAACATACGCAACATACATGCAGAGAAGGTACAGCCCCACTCAACAGATGTTCATACTTCCAACATACACACAGAGCAGATACAGTACCACCCAACAGATGTGCATACTTCCAACATACAGAGAGAGCAGGTACAGCCTCACTCAGCAGACATGCATACTTGCAATATAAACACAGAGCAGCTAGTCCCACCTTGGAGACGAGCATACTTTCAACATAATTGATCAATCAATGAGCGAATTCGTAAAGCGCACTACTCACCTGTGAGGGTCTCAAGGCGCTGAGGGGGGGGCTGCTACTGCTTGAACAGCCATGTCTTGAGATGTCTCCTGAAGGTAAGGAGGTCCTTAGTCTCACGCAGGTGAGTGGAAAGAGTGTTCCACGTCTTGGCAGCGAGGTGTGAGAATGATCTGCTGCTGGTGGTTGTTCTTTGGATGCGTGGGGCGGTGGCGAGGGCAAAGTTGGTGGAGCGTAGCTGTCGGGTCGGGGTGTAGAAGGAGAGCCATCTGTTAAGGTATTCTGGTCCGGTGTTGTGCAGTGCCTTGTGAGCGTGGGTGAGGAGTTTGAAGGTGATTCGCTTGTTGACAGGGAGCCAATGTAGGTCTCTCAGGTGGGCTGTGATATGGCAGTGGTGGGGGATGTACAGCATGAGGCGTACTGGGGAGTTCTGAATGCGTTGCAGTCTTTTCTGGAGCTTGGCCTGGAGTTTGGAGTTCTGGTGGTTCCTGCATAGAAGTCATTGCCATAGTTCAGTTTGCTGCTTACGAGGGCTTGGGTGACTGTTCTTCTGGTTTCAGTGGGGATCCAATTGTAGATCTTTCAAAGCATGCGGAGGGTGTTGAAGCAGGAGGAGGAGATGGCATTGACTTGCTGGGACATAGATAGTGAAGAGTCCAGGATGAAGCCCAGGTTGCATGCATGGTTGGTGGGTGTTGGTGCAGTTCCCAGTGTGGCAGGCCAGAAGGAGTCGTCCCATGTGGAAGGGGTGAAGCCGAAGATGAGGACCTCATTCTTTTCGGAATTCAGTTTCAGGCAGCTGTTCTTCATCCATTCGGCGATGGCCTTCATTCCTTCGTGAAGGTTGGTCTTGGTGGTGTCCTTAGTGAGAGAGAGGATCAGCTGGGTGTTTGAGGTTGTGAGATAGGGTGATGTTAGCGAGCGGAGCCATGTAGATGTTGAAGAGGGTCGAGCTGAGGGACGAGTCCTGGGGTACGCCACAGATGGTTTTGGTGGCTTCAGAGTGGAATGGAGGGAGGCGGACTCTCTGAGTTCTGCTGGTGAGAAAGGATGTGATCCAGTCCAGGGCTCTGTCGTGGATTCCTGCGTCGCTGAGGTGTGTGCGTAGGGTGTGGTGGCAGACGGTGTTGGACGCGGCTGAGAGGTCCAGGAGGATGAGGGCCGCAGTTTCGCCAGTGTCCAGTATGGTTCTGATGTTGGTGGTGGCGGCGATGAGGGCAGTTTCAGTGCTGTGGTTGCTGCTGAATCTGGATTGGGATGGGTTCAGAGTGTTGTTCTCCTCGAGGAAACTGGTCAGTTGTTTGTTGACAATTTTCTCTATGACTTTTGCCAGGAAGGGGAGCCAGGAGATGGGTCCGCCTTGGGTTTATTGAGGACGGCGTTGATCTCTGCGTCTTTCCAGCTCTCCGGGAAGGTGGCGGACTCAAAGGAACTGTTGATGATCTTCCAGATTTGGGGTGCGATGACGGAACTTGCTTTCTTGAAGATGTGGTGACGGCAGGGGTCGAATGGTGAGCCGGAGTGGATGGTGTTCCTGATTACGATTATGTTGTTGGCGTTGACGTGGGTCCAGGAGAGCAGGAGGCTGGTGGGTGGTGAGTCTGCGGCATTGGTGGTTGACGGGGGGTCTGAGTACTGAAGCTGTCATGGATGTCTGCAATCTTGCGGTAGAAGAAAGTGGCTAGGGAGTCGCAGAGGTCTTAGGATGGCAGGATGTCATTGAGTTTGGAGCTGGGGTTGGAGAACTCCTTCATGATTTTGAAGAGCTCCTTGTGGCTGTGTCAGTTGTTGTCGATGCGTTCTTTGAAGGCAGTTCTCTTGGTGGTTCGGATGAGTTGGTGGTGTCCGCGGATGGCTTTCTTGAAGACTGTGTGGTTTTCCAGTGTCTGATCTTGGCGCCACTTCTTTTCGAGTCTTCGGCATGTTTGCTTAGATTCTAGGAAGTCGGTGGTGAACCAGAAAGCCTTTCTGTTTGTGTGTCTGTTGGAAGGATTTTTGATTGGGATGAGAGTGTTGGCACAGTCGTCAATTCATTGCCTGAGGTTGCGGGCTGCTGTGTCAGTGTCGGTGGTGTTGATGGGTGGGTTCTGGGAGAGGGTAGTGATCAGTTGGTCTTCAGTGACCTTGTTCCGTCTGCGGTGTGGAATCTGTTGTGGCTGATGGTGTGTTGTGGATTTTTGAAGGAGAAGTGTATGCAGCGGTGGTCGGTCCAGTGGAGTTCGGTGGTGTGTCTGAAGGAAACATGCTTGCTGGTGGAGAAAATGAGGTTGGGCATGTGTCCTGCAGAGTGGGTGGGTGTTGTGGCGAGTTGTTTGAGGCCAAGGTTGGAGAGTTTGTCGAGCAGGTTGGTAGAGTACACAACATACACACAGAACAGATGCAGCAGCATCCAGCAGAGAAGCATACTTCCAACATACATACCATTCGCATGGAACAGATGCCGCCCCACCCAGCGGAGATGCAAACATGCAAAGTACACACAGAACAGATGCAGCCTCATCCAGCAGACAAGCATACTTCCAACATACACACAGAATAGATGCAACTCCACCCAGCAAACAAGAATACTTCAATAATACACACAGAGCAGGTACAGCCCCACCAAGGATACATGCATACTTCCTATATACAGAAAATACACATAGAGCAGGTGTAGCTCCACTCAGAGGACATACATACTACCAACACATGCAACATACACACAGAGCAGGTAGAGCCTCACCCAGCAAATGTGCATACTTCCCAAATACACACAAAACAGATGCTGCCCAACCCAGCAGGCATGGATACTTCAAACAGCCGCACAGAGTAGGTACAGCCCCACCAAGCAGACATACATACTTGCAACATACACAACATACATACAGAACAAATGCAGTCTGTTAGACCTGTCATCCTTGATGTGGTCTCCCCTAACATTTTGCCTCTGCTTCCCAGGTTGTTGCTGTGTGCTGGACTCTGTTTTTGCTGGTATTGTTACTCTGGGCATTTTACCCCTGCTGACCAGTGCTAAAGTGCAAGTGCGCCCTATGTGAAATTGTATGTGTAATTGGCTTGCCATGATTGCCATATCTGATTTACTAGTAAGTCCCTAGTAAAGTGCACTAGAGGTGCCCAGGGTCTGTACATCAAGTGCTACTAGTTGGCCTGCAACATTGATTGCGCCACCCACATGAGTAGCCCTGTAAACATGTCTCAGACTTGCCATTGCATTGTCTGTGTGTGCAGTTTTAAATTGGCAATTCGAGTTGGCAAGTCTACCTACTTTCCAGGCCTAAACCTTCCCTTTTTGTACGTGTAAGGCAACCGTAAGGGAGGACCTAGGTAGCCCCATAGGCAAGATGCAGTGTATGTTAAATGTCAGACATGTACTGATGTGTTACATGTCCTGACAGTGAAATACTGCCAAATTCGTTTTTCACTGTTGCAAGGCCTATCTCTCATGGGTTAACATGGGGGCTGCATTTTAAATATCCTTAAAGTGCAGTTTTTCTTTGAGAGCAGATAAAATATGGAGTTTGGGGTCTCTGAACTCACAATATAAAAATACATCTTTTGGTGAAGTTGGTTTTTAGATTGTTAGTTTTAAAATACCACTTTTAGAAAGTAGGCATTTTCTTGCTGTGACTCTGCCTGTTTGTGGATTCCCTGTCTGGGTCAAACTGACAGTTGGGCTGCTTGTGAATCTCCTCTAGATAGTGACACAAAGGGAGCTGGGGTGTAGCCTGCATATCCTGATGAGAAATCTGGACTACAGTGGAGGCAGAAGTGGTCACTTCCACCTGAATGGGCTGTACCCGCCCTCACACAATGTAGTCTCCAACCCCCTGGTGTGTGTCTGGGGCCTGGCCTGGGTAATGCAGGTTCCTGTAAACAACAGAGACTTTCCTCTGACGTTTGCCTACTTCAGAGGCAGAAAGGGGTATAAGTAGTGGACTCAAAACCCCAGACTTCAGATTTTTCTTCAAGATCACTTCTGGAACCAAGAGGAACCTCTGCTAAGGAGAAGAACTGAGAAGAAGTGCTGCCCCTGCCTGTGACTGTGCTTTGTTGGGCTATCCGGTAGTTGCTGCTTCCGTCTGTGAAAGTGGACAAAGACTGGACTTTGTGGTATATCCCTGCTTGAGAGGCATCTCCAAGGGCTTGGACTGAGCTTGCCCCCTTTAATGAAGTCTCAGGGCCATCAAAGACTTCCTCTGCCAGCATCTTGACTCTCTGCTGAGACCCCTGTCCTGCCAAGTGGTGCTTATCCAGTCCCTGGGCCCTTGAAAGGAGAAGCCGGTGGAAAACCAAGGAAATCCCAGAAAACCGGCTTTGGACTGATGCCACTTCCGAATCCTGTGACGTTGCCTGCATCCAAAGCCATGGTCCTCCCTGGAGTGCAAAGACCCCATAGGCCCGACATCGCTGCAGCCTCGCCGAAGCCCGCAACTCCGTGGAAGTCACCACCTCATCATGAACGCCGGATACTGACTTCACCAGAAGTGTGCAGATCCAACATTTTGAACCGACACCGCCTCACCGCCACCACTCTGCAGCAAGGAACTGACGCCTTTTAGTTACGTCTCTGCTCCTTCACTCTGCGGCACCGGAACCGACGCTGGCTCGCATCCAGCGACGCCGCGATACCAGACTCTGTGCCACAGCTTGTTTCCTCATTTTCACAAAGTACTGTACATGGGGGTCTGTCCGTGACCAGCTCCATTAGTGTCGGATTGTTGGGAATGACTCAGTCACTATTCCGTGATACCACCAATTAGAAGAATTTGTGTTTCTAAGCGCTTTATTGAAGTTTAATCTTTAAAAATTCATAACTTTGCCTCTGTATGTTGGATTTTCGTCATTGTGGTATTGTTTTGTTTAGATGAATATTGGCTATTTTTCTAACCTGGTGTTGAGTCATTTTGTAGTGTTGCTACTGAATTACTGTGTGTGTTGGTGCAAATATTTTACACATTGTACTGGGTTAAGCCTTTCTGCTCGTGCCAAGCTACCAAGGGGGCGAGCAGGAGTTAGCCGGGAGTGTTTCTGCTTTGCCCTGACTAGAATGAGGGTCCTTGCTTGGACAGGGGTAACCTGACTGTCAACTAAAGACCACATTTCTAACACAGTCCCACCCATCAGGCATGAATACTTCCAACATACAAAGAACAGATGCAGCCCCACCCAGCAAACATGGATACTTTCATTATGCACACAGAGCAGGTATAGCCCCACCCAGGAGACATGCATACTTCCAACATACACACAGACCAGATGCAGCCCCACCCAGCAGGCATGAATACTTCCAACAGACACACAGAGCAGGTCGAGCCACACCAAGTAGACATGCAAATGTCCAACATGCATAACATACATACAGAACAGATGCAGCCCCATCCAGCAGACATGCATACTTCCAACATACAGGCAGAACAGATGCAGCTCCACCCTGCAAACATGAATACTTCCATTATACACAGAGAGCAGGAACAGCCCCACCCAGGAGACATGCATACTTCCTGCATACAGAACATACACACAGAGCAGGTACCTCTCAGCAGACATGCATACTTCCAACACATGTAACATACACACAGAGCAGGTACAGCCCAAAACAGCAGACGTGCATACTTCCAACATACACCAGATACACACAGAGGAGATACAGCCCTACCAGCAGACATTCATACTTCAAATATACACACAGAACAGATGCAGGCCCACCCAGCAGGCATCGATACTTCCACCAGACATACAGAACAGGTACAGCCCAACCAAACAGACATGCATACTAACAACATATACAGCATACATAGATAACAGATTCAGCCCCATCCAGCAAACATGCATATTTCCAACATACACTCAGAACAGATGCAGTCCCACCCAGCAGGCATGAATACTTCCAACATACACACAGAACAGATGGAACCCACTCAGCAGGAATGAATACTTCCAACAGACACACAGAGCGGGTACAGCCCTACCAAGCAGACAAGCATACTTCCAAAATACACAACATACATACAGAACAGATGCAGTCCCATCCAGCAGACATGCATATTTCCAACATACAGAACAGATGCAGCCCTACCCAGCAGGCGTGAATACTTCTGACAGACACACAGAGCAGGTACAGCCCCACCAAGCGGACATGCATACTTCCAACATACATACAGAACAGATGCAGCCCCATCCAGCAGACATGCATACTTCAACATACACACAAAACAGATGCAGCCCCACCCAGCAAACATGAATACTTCCATTATGCACACTGAGCAGGTACAGCCCCACCTAGGAGAAATGTATACTTTTTACATACAGAACATACACACAGAGCTGGTATAGCCCCACTCAGCAAACATGCATACTTCCAACACATGCAATACACACATAAAGCAGGTACAGCCCTACCCTGCAGACATTCATACTTCCAACATGCACATAGAGCAGATGCTGCCCCACCCAGCAGGCATGAATACTTCCAACAGAAACAACTTACCTACAGAACAGATGCAGCCCCATCCAGCAGAGATGCATACTTCCAACATACACACAGAACAGATGCAGCCCCACACAGCACATATGAAAACCTACAACAGACACACAGAGCAGATACAGATCCATTAAGCAAACATGCATACTTCCAACATACACAACATACATACAGAACAGATGCAGCCCCATCCTGCAGAAATGCATACTTCCAACATACACACAGAACAAATGCAGTCTCACCCAGCAGGCAGGAATACTTCCAACAGACACACAGAGCAGGTACAGCCCCACTAAGCAGACATGCATACTTCCAACATACACAACATACATACAGAAGAGACGCAGCCCAATCTAGCAGACATGCAATCTTCCAAAATACACATAGAACATATGCAGCCCCTCCCAGAAAACATGAATACTTCCATTATACACACACAGAGCAGGTACAGCCCCATCCAGTAAACATGCATACTTCCTACATACAGAACATACACACAGAGCAGATATAGCCTCACTCATCAGAAATGCATATTCCAACACATGCACCACACACACAGGGCAGGTACAGCCTCACCCAATAGACGTGCATACTTCCAACATACACACAGAACAGATACAGCCCCACCTAGCACACATGCATACTTCAAACATACACCAGGGACACATGAAGCAGGTACAGCCCCATCCAGCACACATGGATACTTTCAATATTCACAACTTAGACACAGAGGAGATACAGCCCCACTTAGCACCGCATGCATAGTTGCCTCATACACAACGTATGCAAAGAAGAGATGCAACCCCACCCAGCAGACATGCATTCTTCCAACATCCACAACAAACAAACGCGTGCAGCCCAGTCCAGCAGACACACATACTTCCAGCAAACACAACATTCACTCAGAATAGATGCAGCCTAATCCACCAGACATCAATACTACCAACATACACAGCACACATGCACAGAACAGATGCAGTCCCTCCCATCCGGCATGAATCCTTCCAACATACACAACATACACACAGAGCAGGTACAGCCCCACCTAACAGATGTGCATACTTCCAACATACACAGAGAACAGGTGCATCCTCGCTCAGCAGACATGCATCCTTGCAACATACACACACACAGCAGCTAGTCCCACCTTGGATGCGTGCATACTTTCAACACACAGAACAGATGCAGCCTCATCCAGCAGACGTGCATACTTCATACATACACAACATAAACACAGAACAGATGCAGCCCCACCTAGCAGACAAGCATACTTCCAACATTCCCACAGACAGAACAGATGTAGCCTCATCCAGCAGACAGGCATACTTGCAGCACACACACAGAATAGATGCAACTCCACCCAGCAAACATGAATACTTTCATTATACACACAGAGCAGGTACAGCCCCAACAAGGATACATGCATACTTCTTACATACAGAACATACACACAGAGCAGGTGGAGCTCCACTCAGCAGACATGCATACTTCCAACACATGCAACATACACACAGACAGGTAGAGCCTCACCCAGCAGACGTGCATACTTCCAAAAAACACACAGACCAGATACAGCCTCATCCAGCAGTCATGGATGCTTCCAACATACACACAGGACAGATGCAGTCCCACCCAGCAGGCATGAATACTTCCAACCGACACACAGAACAGATATTTCCCCACCAAGCAGACATGCATACCTTCAACATACACAACATACACACGGAACAGATGCAGCCCGCTCTAGCAGACATGCAATCTTTCAACATATACACAGAACAGCAGCCTCTCCCAGCAAACATGAATACTTCCATTATACAGACATGGCAGGTACAGCCCCACCCAGTAAACATGCATTCTTCCTTCATACAGAACATACACACAGAGCAGGTATAGCCTCACTCATCAGACAGGCATACTTCCAACACATGCAACACACACACAGAGCAGGTACAGCCTCTCCCAGCAGACATGCATACTTCCAAAACACATAGAACAGATGCAGCCCCCCCAGCAAGCATGAATACTTCCAACGGACACACAGAACAGGTACAGCCCCACCTGCAGACATGCATCCTTCCAACATATACAACATACATACTGAACAAATGGGGTCCCATACTTCCAACATACACATGAAAGAGATGCAGCCGCACCTAGCAAACATGAATACTTTGATTCTGCACACAGAGCAGGTACGCCCAGAAAGTGAGTCATTGGTAGTGGTAAGTACCTACCCACTGCAATAAGGCCACAAATCAAATGTAGGTTCAGTAAAGGTCTCAGTAAATTAGCCACTTGCTCAGCCCTTGGTAGCTGTAACCGAGCAGACAGGCCTAACTTAGGAGAAAGGAGTGTAAAGCATTCAAAAACACCAATGCAGTAAATAAGTGGGACACAACACACAATAAATATTCCACACCAATTTATGAAAATGGGTTATATTTTTATGAGTAAACAGACACCAAAACGACAAAAATTCAATGGAGGGAACCAGAGATAATGAAAATATCAGTTTGTCATATTATGACACACACACACCAATCTGACAGAATACTGCCACACACAAATCCGCCAGCCCAAAGGTTAGTGATAAAGTGGCGGTGACAACACCCATACCGTTACGCCAACAAAACAACACCCACCATGTTATGATCCACGAATCACCACGCCATACAATCAACTGCGGTATACCATTGGCGTTACATACCGCCGCGCTCAGAATGGACACCCACATACAGAACAACACTACATTGGCCAATACTAAAAACACACACCTGACATTCATACACACACCACACCCACCCACAGCGCTACAAAACACACACCCACATTGCCCACAACCCTTTACAAACAAGAATTACTGCCAGGAGATTGACACGAACAGCACAGAGACAATTACACACACACCACATGCACCCATACATCCCTCACGCACCCCACATCACACACCCCACCACATCACTCAACACACTCCCACCAACACACACCACCCATGTCCCCACAAAGGCACCCCTGTTTTACTGATGAGGAGTTAAGGGTCATGGTGGAGAAAATTGACAGGGTAGAGCCACAGCTGTTTGGAGCACAGGTACAGCAGATATCCATTGCAAGGAAAATGGAGCTATGGCAGAGAATCGTGAACAGGGTGAATGCCGTGGGACAGCATCCAAGAACAAGAGATGACATCAGGAAGAGGTGGAACGACCTACGGGGAAAGGTACGTTTCGTGGCAGCAATGCACCAGCTCACCATACAGAAGACTAGCGGTGGACCCCCACCTCCTCCCTCACAGCTCACAGCATGGGAGGAGCAAGTTTTGGCAATACTGCATCCTGAGGGACTCGCTGGAGTAGCCGGAGGACTGGACACTGGTAAGTCAACATTTACCACTTATCACCCTCCTCAACCTCTCTCCCATCACTCCACTACACCCCACACACTGCACCAACGCAGATGACTAACCCCAGTGCCCAATCCTGCATGCCATACCAACAGAGGGTAAGCCAAAGCATAATACATCACTTACATCCCCACAGGTGCCCCAGCCAATGTTAGCAGAGAGGAGGTGCCACGACAAACCAGTCCACCAACAGAAGATGCCCCCAGTGATGACAGTAACTCTGGACTTCTGGATCTGGACCAACAACCTGGCCCATCAGGGACTACTGGACAAATGGTCACCCAAGCCCACTCGACCACAGAGCCTCCCCCATCAGTATCCAACACCACAGCACCCACCCAGCGTACCCACACCTCTGTCCCCAAGACACGTCAATCAGCAGTGTGCTCACCTGTACAGGGACCCCAGGCCACACCTCATACCCAAGACAATCAGGGACCTGGGGTCAGTGGCAGTGGGCACACCGTTCAGGGGACAGAGGCACAGGCCAACAGGGACACTGGGAGGACCGCTGTGTACCAGGGGGAGGACAGGCCCCGGGAACCGACTTTCCAGGAGGCCCTCACCGAGATCCTGGGAGCCTACCAACATTCCCAGGATATAATGGGCCAGATCCTTGACAACGTGCAGGAGAACAGACAGCTGCAGGAGGGACAGTATCATGGGATCAGGGAGGACTTGCAGGCCATTAACACCACCTTGATCTCCATAGCAGGGGTGCTGGCAGACATGGCCAACATCATGATGGAGGCAACAGCACAGCAGCGGACCCCTACCACTAGCTTGTCCATTGACCAGCCCTCCACCTCCACTGCAGCTAGTGGGCAGGAGGACACGCCACAGGACCCACATGCCACCAGCACCCCTCACCCTGGAGAAGGTGAACCACCCGCAAACATTCCCTGCTACCCCGACAGAAGCCAGAGACACCTGCCAAGACCACCACCAGGAAATGAGACTCTCCTGATTGTCCCCCTTGTGTCCCATACAGTCATCCTGTCCACTTTTAACTGCCTTTGCTCCCCTTCCTATGGCCCCTTGGACACTGGACCTATGCTACAAACAGACCGGAACAATACCCTGGACCTCCCTCCATCAGCACCCCATTCCATTGCACTTTTCCCTCAATTTCATAGCACTACAATAAACACCCTTGAACACAACTTGACTACTAGTATTTTATGTTTTGAAAATGTGCAGTTATGGAAACAGTCACATCTACTGCAAATTATCTGAACACTGTGAGAGCATAGAAATAATGACCTTTAGCTGTCTGTTGTCAGCACATCAGTACACAGTTGTAATATCACCAACATCTGTAAAATGACAAGCCATAGGTCACAATAAGTTGAGATGCCAAGGAAGTTAATGCCATCATGCTACAGCCACACAGAATACATCAATAGTCAGAGGAATGGGCAGTTGCACTGTCTCATCTGTGTGGCATTGGAAGTATTGACGGATCACTGATGTTCTGTTGTCCTCATCCTAAGCCTCTTCATCCTCACTGTCCTCAGGGTCTACTGCTGCCACAAGGGCATCTCCAGTCTCTTCCTCCTGCAGAAAGGGTACATGGTGTCTGAGGGCCCGGTTGTGCAACATGCAGCATGCCACTACTATCTGGCAGACCTTCCCGGGTGAGTAGCACAGGGATCCACCTGTCAGGAGGAGGCACCTGAACCTCTCATTTCAGGAGGCCGAAGGTCCTCTCGATGATCCTTCTGGTTCACCCATGTGCCTCATTATAATGATCCTCAACCCCTGTACTGGCATTTATCACAGGGGTCAGCAGCCACGATAGGTCTGGGTAGCCAGAGTCACCTGCAAGTATTGAGGGACAACATTTAGCCTCACACAATGCTATAGGGATGACACCTGAAGGCATACACTAATATACAGTGGGTGGGGACCATGGCTCACCTATTAGCCACACCCTGTGCCTCTGTATTTGGGCCATCACATTTGGTATGCTGCCATTCCTCAAAAAAAGGCATCATGCACTGAACCAGGATACTTAGCATTGACGTGGGAGATGTACTGGTCCGCCAGGCACACCATTTGCACATTCAGTGAGTGGAAACTCTTCTGATTCCTGAACAACTGTTCATTCTAGCGGGGGGACAAATGCAATATGTGTTCCATCCGTCGCCCCAATAATACTAGGTGTATATCTCATTGCATAGAAGCCAGCCGTCACTGTGCCAAATCTTCCACCTGGGAGAAAGCTATGTAGCTGCACATGTGTTTCACCAGGGCAGACAAAACTCTTGCCAGCACGATTGAGAACATTGGCTGTGACATTCCTTCTGCCAAGCTCACTGTCACTTGGAAAGAACCAGTTGCCAGGAAATGGAGCACAGATAGCACCTGCACAAGAGGGGGGATCCCAGTGGGATGACGGATAGCAGATATCAGGTCTGGCTCCATTTGGTCACACATCCCAGTGATTGTGACTCTGTCCAGTCTATAGGTGAGTATAATGTGCCTGTCCTCAAGTGTAGGCAAGTCCACAAGGGGACTGTACATGGGAGTATGTCTCCTCCTCCTATTTATCCACAGTGGTAGGTATCTAAGGGACACAACAGTGAGTAGGCTGTCACAATTTGAACAATGAACCACAACTTTATTTATATAGTGCATTTATGTGACGGGACAATGGGAATGGCGAGGTATGTGCTAACCTAGGCTGTGACGCAGTTAAGGTTGATATGACCATTGTCTGCCACCATGAAATGATGACCGCCTGTCCTGTATGTAGGGACAGGTGGAAGTGAGGTAACTCCACCGACGTTGGGCGTCGTGGCGGAAGGCGGTCTTGCACTGCCGTGCAATTCCTCATTGGATAATATGGGGCTCTATGGAGTCAGCTTTTTGAGGGCCAGACTACAGCAACGGCCTCCCTCTCAATGGCACTCCATTTTTGTTCTCTGGGGAGAAGTCTCCTGCTAATGAGGGCAACTGGCTGATCAAGGCCCTCATCATATATCTGTGCCAACACTGCCCCGATTCCTCGCTCTGAAGCATCAGTCTGTACCACAAACTCCTTTGTGTAATCAGAGGCCAGCAAGACTGGTGCTGCACACATGGCAGCCTTCAGAGTGTCAAAAGCCATCTGAAACTCTGGAGTCCAAATCACTTTCTTTGGCTTCTTCTTAGAGATAAGTTCTGTCAGGGGAGCCACACTGGTCCCATAGTTCTGAACAAATCTTCTTTAGTACCCAGTCTGACCAAGGAAGGCCCTGACCTGTGTCTGGGTAGTAGGAGCTGTCCAATCCAAAATGGTTTGGATTCTGGCCTGGAGAGGTTGTACATGCCCTCCACCTAGAAGGTGACTCAGGTACACAAAAGAGCTCTGCCTTATCTGGCACTTGCTGGCTTTAATAGTCAGACCTGCTTGCTATCCCAGACACAGAGCAGGTACAGCCCCACCAAGCAGGCATGAGTACTTCCAATATACACACAGAACAGATGCAGTCCCACCCAGCTGCATGAATACTTCCAACATATACAACATACAGACAGAGGCAGTATGTGCAACAACCGTGAAATCATCCTGAAGGATAAGTATATCACCCCCAACCTGAAAAAACACATTTAAAAGAAACACCAAAATAGGATGGAGGGCGTGCGTTGCGCAGGGTGAAGAGTAATACAAATAATAAAGAACGGCGCTATCCGCTCATGTCTCTGTAACGCGTTTACTTTAATTTGAAAGTGAAAGTTGAGCCCTCGCCATCCTCTCCTTACTGGCTGCCATATCGTTAACAGCTAAGCGGTCTGCTGCTCGCTGGCGCGAAACAAATCCCCGGGCTGGCAGCTTTTATGAAGTGATATTAGCTTTTATTGCCGCGGAGCGCCATGGTAAAATAAAAAAGCGGAAATAAAAACAATCAATGCAATAATTGATTACTTATTTTGCCCTGGAGACTTGCAATAAATGAAGCCTGGGCGTCTGCTAGTGACGTTTATAGGCAGTGCGATAAACTGAGGACTAGACCTTTCTTTGCACTACAGGTGTGTGAAGTTCACCCGGTCCTGGTTGGTATGATGCATTGTTGTACATGTAGTCCTGAAGTTACTGGGTTGACACTGATTTTGAAGAAATATTATTAGGTATACACCGAACTCAAGCTATCTTATGTGAAATGTGGGCAGCTCGCCAAGGTTGTTTTTTTTGCGTACTGATACTTGCAGTCCTGCATTTACAGTTGAAAAGCAAATACACACATGATCTTAGACTAGACACAAACAGTCCACTGAGACGTCTCATGTCAGGTCAGTATAGTTCCGACAGTCCTCTTTGCCTTTAGCGTTCTGATACTGGCAATTTTCATTTTCTCTTTAAAGGCAATACAACACGTATCAGAATGCAACGCAAAATAAGAGACCCCAATGAGATACTAACAGCTGACATGGAAAACCATGAACATTCTGGGAATGTGAGGGGAGCAGAAGAAGGGGCAGAGATGTCTTACAGGCTGCAAGTGTAAAAGATCAACTTGTCCAAACGGTAGTAGTTAAATCTTGATTCTGGAAATAATTCAATTAATGGAAGGTGGCTGGTATACTGTTTTACTAGCTAATAATAAAATAGAACATTTATGTAGCACTCACTCCCTCTGAGTCCACTGTTTTGTGGCGCTACTTTGCTTCTATTTATTATCCCCAGTCTCAATGGCACAGTGATGGGAAAACAAGAAAAACACAATATGGTACCTGTAATAATTACAGGAACGACCTATTGGGTGGTGAGAACGGTGGGGAGATGAAACTGTAACCTTTATTTCTACAGCACAACTTCTTTCCGTTGAGCCCCACATCATCTACTTCCAGACAGGCAGGTATTGGTAACACTGAGCAGTGCGCATTCTGCTGAACATTCACCATACATCCAGCCACCATGTCCCTCCACATCTGGGCCCTCTGTCTTTTCATTCTCTGTAAATTGTTCTCTACTACCTCGGCTCCAGCTACTGACAGCCAGCCACAACCTGAGAATCAGGCTCTAGGGGATATCAAACAATGACACCTCCTTCACAGAATGCACTCATTCCAGAATGCATCACCAGGTGGGTTATCATACGTCCAATTGTGTCCCATATTTCTGTCTACCCAAAATTTCAGGTGACCCACAGTATGGATGTTGATATATTGGGATGAGATTTCAGTTTCAGGTCCCATAAGAGCTACTACAACAGACAATATTTGCTTCAAATTTCACTCCTGTGCCTATCAGTCATACCTCTCAGTTATACCCGCAACAATAAAGGTCCTTGCGTTTGTCCTTAAGTTGTCTGCCTGTAGGAGGCTGGACTGGCTTGTAGTGAGTACCAAGGGTTACTTGCACCTTGCACCAGGCCCAGTTATCCCTTATTAGTGTATAGGGTGTCTAGCAGCTTAGGCTGATAGATAATGGTAGCTTAGCAGAGCAGCTTAGGCTGAACTAGGAGACGTGTGAAGCTACTACAGTACCACTTAGTGTCATATGCACAATATCATAAGAAAACACAATACACGTTATACTAAAAATAAAGGTACTTTATTTTTATGACAATATGCCAAAGTATCTTAGAGTGTACCCTCAGTGAGAGGATAGGAAATATACACAAGATATATATACAAAATAGCAAAAATATGCAGTATAGTCTTAGAAAACAGTGCAAACAATGTATAGTTACCATAGGATGCAATGGGGAAACATAGGGATAGGGGCAACACAAACCATATACTCCAAAAGTGGAATGCGAACCACGAATGGACCCCAAACCTATGTGACCTTGTAGAGGGTCGCTGGGACTATTAGAAAATAGTGAGAGTTAGAAAAATAACCCTCCCCAAGACCCTGAAAAGTGAGTGCAAAGTGCACTAAAGTTCCCCTAAGGACAAAGTAGTCGTGTTAGAGGAATAATGCAGGAAAGACACAAACCAGCAATGCAACAACTGTGGATTTCCAATCTAGGGTACCTGTGGAACAAGGGGACCAAGTCCAAAAGTCACAAGCAAGTCGGAGATGGGCAGATGCCCAGGAAATGCCAGCTGCGGGTGCAAAGAAGCTTCGACTGGACAGAAGAAGCTGAGGTTTCTGCAGGAACGAAAAGGGCTAGAGACTTCCCCTTTGGTGGACGGATCCCTCTCGCCTTGGAGAGTCGTGCAGAAGTGTTTTCCCGCCGGAAGGATGCCAACAAGCCTTGCTAGTCGCAAATCGTGCGTTTGGCGTTTTTGGACGCTGCCGGGGCCCAGGAGGGACCAGGAGGTCGCAAATTGGACCTGAAGAGAGAGGGGACGTCGAGCAAGACAAAGAGCCCTCACTGAAGCAGGTAGCACCCGGAGAAGTGCCAGAAACAGGCACTACGAGGATGCGTGAAACGGTGCTCGCCGAAGTTGCACAAAAGAGTCCCACGTCGCCGGAGACCGACTTAGAAAGTCGTGCAATGCAGGTTAGAGTGCTGTGGACCCAGGCTTGGCTGTGCACGAAGGATTTCCGCCGGAAGTGCACAGGGGCCGGAGTAGCTGCAAAGTCGCGGTTCCCAGCAATGCAGCCCAGCGAGGTGAGGCAAGGACTTACCTCCACCAAACTTGGGCTGAAGAGTCACTGGACTGTGGGGGTCACTTGGACAGAGTCACTGGATTCGAGGGACCTCGCTCGTCGTGCTGAGAGGAGACCCAAGGGACCGGTAAGGCAGCTTTTTGGTGCCTGCGGTTGCAGGGGGAAGATTCCGTCGACCCACGGGAGATTTCTTCTGAGCTTCTGGTGCAGAGAGGAGGCAGGCTACCCCCACAGCATGCACAAGCAGGAAAACAGTCGAGAAGGCAGCAGGATCAGCGTTACAGAGTTGCAGTAGTCGTCTTTGCTACTATGTTGCAGGTTTGCAGGCTTCCAGCGTGGTCAGCAGTCGATTCCTTATCAGAAGGTGAAGAGAGAGATGCAGAGGAACTCGGATGAGCTCTTGCATTCGTTATCTAAAGTTTCCCCAGAGACAGAGACCCTAAATAGCCAGAAAAGAGGGTTTGGCTACCTAGGAGAGAGGATAGGCTACTAACACCTGAAGGAGCCTATCAGCAGGAGTCTCTGACGTCACCTGGTGGCACTGGCCACTCAGAGCAGTCCAGTGTGCCAGCAGCACCTCTGTTTCCAAGATGGCAGAGGTCTGGAGCACACTGGAGGAGCTCTGGACACCTCCCAGGGGAGGTGCAGGTCAGGGGAGTGGTCACTCCCCTTTCCTTTGTACAGTTTTGCACCAGAGCAGGGGCTAAGGGGTCCCTGAACCGGTGTAGACTGGCTTATGCAGAATTGGGCACATCTGTGCCCAAGAAAGCATTTCCAGAGGCTGGGGGAGGCTACTCCTCCCCTGCCTTCACACCATTTTCCAAAGGGAGAGGGTGTCACACCCTCTCTCAGAGGAAGTTCTTTGTTCTGCCATCCTGGGCCAGGCCTGGCTGGACCCCAGCAGGGCAGCTGCCTGTCTGAGGGGTTGGCAGCAGCAGCAGCTGCAGTGAAACCCCAGGAAGGGCAGTTTGGCAGTACCAGGGTCTGTGCTACAGACCACTGGGATCATGGGATTGTGCCAACTATGCCAGAATAGCATAGAGGGGGCAATTCCATGATCATAGACATGTTACATGGCCATATTCGGAGTTACCATTGTGAAGCTACATATAGGTAGTGACCTATATGTAGTGCACGCGTGTAATGGTGTCCCCGCACTCACAAAGTTCAGGGAATTGGCTCTGAACAATGTGGGGGCACCTTGGCTAGTGCCAGGGTGCCCTCACACTAAGTAACTTTGCACCTAACCTTTACCAGGTAAAGGTTAGACATATAGGTGACTTATAAGTTACTTAAGTGCAGTGGTAAATGGCTGTGAAATAACGTGGACGTTATTTCACTCAGGCTGCAGTGGCAGGCCTGTGTAAGAATTGTCAGAGCTCCCTATGGGTGGCAAAAGAAATGCTGCAGCCCATAGGGATCTCCTGGAACCCCAATACCCTGGGTACCTCAGTACCATATACTAGGGAATTATAAGGGTGTTCCAGTAAGCCAATGTAAATTGGTAAAAAATGGTCACTAGGCTGTCAGTGACAATTTGGAAAGAAATGAGAGAGCATAACCACTGAGGTTCTGGTTAGCAGAGCCTCAGTGAGACAGTTAGTCACTACGCAGGTAACACATTCAGGCACACTTATGAGCACTGGGGCCCTGGGTTACCAGGGTCCCAGTGACACATACAACTAAAACAACATATATACAGTGAAAAATGGGGGTAACATGCCAGGCAAGATGGTACTTTCCTACACAACCCCCCCCCAAACGAAGGACAATAAGACTAGCCATGACCTGATGAGTCTTCATTGTCTAAGTGGAAATATCTGGAGAGTCCATCTGCATTGGAGTGGCTACTCCCAGGTCTATGTTCCACTGTATAGTCCATTCCCTGTAGGGATATGGACCACCTCAACAATTTAGGGTTTTCACCTTTCATTTGTTTTAGCCAAAGTAGAGGTTTGTGGTCTGTCTGAACAATGAAGTGAGTGCCAAACAGGTATGGCCTCAACTTCTTCAGAGCCCAGACCACAGCAAAGGCCTCCCTCTCAATGGCAGACCAACGCTTTTCTCTAGGGGTCAACCTTCTACTAATAAAAGCAACAGGTTGATCCTGGCCCTCAGAATTAAGTTGTGATAGGACTGCCCCTACTCCTAATTCAGATACATCAGTTTGGACATAGAATTTTTTAGAGTAACAAGGGCTTTTCAGGACAGGTGCAGAGCACATGGCCTGCTTCAGCTCCTCAAAAGCTTTCTGACAGTTTGCTGTCCATAATACCTTTTTAGGCATTTTCTTGGATGTGAGGTCATTAAGAGGGGCTGCAATGGAGCCATAGTTCTTAATGAACCTCCTGTAATACCCAGTGAGGCCTAGGAAGGCTCTCACCTGAGTCTGAGTGGTAGGGGGAACCCAATCAATGATAGTTTGGATTTTCCCCTGAAGTGGTGCAATCTGTTCCCCACCAACAAGGTGTCCCAGATAAACCACCTTACCCTGCCCTATCTGGCACTTTGAAGCCTTGATAGTGAGGCGTGCCTTTTGCAGAGCCTCCAAAACTTTCCATAGGTGGACCAGGTGATCATCCCAGCTGGAGCTAAAGACAGCTATATCGTCCAAATATGCTGCACTGAAAGCTTCCAGCCCTTGCAGGACTGTGTTCACCAACCTCTGAAAAGTGGCAGGTGCATTTTTCAAACCAAAAGGCATTACAGTAAACTGGTAATGTCCTCCAATGGTAGAAAATGCAGTCTTAGGTTTAGCATCTTCTGACAATTTGATCTGCCAATACCCTGCAGTCAAATCAAAAGTGCTTAGATACTTGGCAGATGCCAGTGTATCTATGAGCTCATCTGCCCTGGGTATAGGGTGAGCATCAGTTTTGGTTACCAAGTTGAGACCTCTATAGTCTACACAAAACCGCATTTCCTTCTTTCCATCTTTAGAATTGGGTTTTGGTACCAGTACCACAGGAGAAGCCCATGGACTGTCAGAGTGCTCAACCACTCCTAGTTCTAACATTTTCTGGACCTCTTGCTTTATGCAGTCCCTGACATGGTCAGGCTGCCTATAGATCTTACTTTTGACAGGTAAACTGTCTCCAGTATCTATAGTGTGCTCACACCAAGAAGTGGTGCCTGGCACAGTAGAGAAGAGTTCTGAAAATTGTCCTAGGAGATTTATTCAATTATCATTCTGCTCAGCAGTAAGACAATCAGCCAAAACTACACCTTCCACAAGAGCATCTTGTTCTGTGGAAGAGAAGAGATCAGGTAGAGGATCACTGTCTTCTTCCTGTCCCTCATCAGTTGCCATGAGCAGGGTGAGATCAGCCCTGTCATAGTAGGGTTTCAGGCGGTTGACATGGAGCACCCTAAGGGGACTCCTGGCAGTGCCTAAGTCAACCAAGTAGGTGACTTCACCCTTCTTTTCAACAATTGTGTGGGGACCACTCCATTTATCTTGGAGTGCTCTTGGGGCCACAGGCTCCAAGACCCACACTTTCTGCCCTGGTTGGTACTGAACCAAAACAGCCTTCTGATCATGCCATTGCTTCTGGAGCTCTTGGCTGGCCTGAAGGTTTTTACTGGCCTTTTTCATGTACTCAGCCATCCTTGATCTGAGGCCAAGTACATAGTCCACAATATCCTGCTTAGGAGCTTTTAAAGGTTGTTCCCAACCCTCCTTTACAAGTGTGAGTGGACCCCTAACAGGGTGTCCAAAAAGAAGTTCAAAGGGGCTGAAGCCCACTCCTTTCTGGGGTACCTCCCTGTAGGCAAAAAGGAGGCATGGTAGAAGGATATCCCATCTCCTGCGGAGTTTTTCAGGGAGACCCATAATCATGCCTTTGAGAGTTTTATTAAATCTCTCCACCAGTCCATTTGTTTGTGGATGATAGGGTGTTGTGAACTTGTACGTTACACCACACTCCTTCCACATGGCTTTTAAGTATGCAGACATGAAATTGCTTCCCCTGTCTGATACCACTTCCTTTGGGAAGCCCACCCTGGAAAATATTCCCAGGAGGGCCTTTGCCACTGCAGGTGCTGTAGTGGTCCTTAAAGGAATAGCTTCAGGATATCTTGTGGCATGGTCCACTACCACTAAGATAAACCTATTGCCTGAAGCAGTAGGAGGGTCAAGGGGGCCAACTATGTCAACCCCTACCCTTTCAAAGGGAACCCCAACCACAGGCAGTGGGATAAGGGGTGCCTTTGGGGTGCCACCTGTCTTGCCACTGGCTTGACAGGTTTCACAGGACTTACAAAATTCTTTTGTGTCCTCAGACATCCTAGGCCAATGAAACAGGGGAACAAGCCTGTCCCAAGTTTTCATTTGTCCTAGATGCCCAGCTAAGGGAATGTCATGTGCCAGTGTTAGGAGGAACTTTCTGTACTCCTGAGGAATCACTAATCTCCTGGCAGCTCCAGGTTTAGGATCCCTATGCTCAGTGTACAAGAGGTTGTCCTCCCAGTAAACTCTGTGAGAGTCACTGACATCCCCATTAGCCTGTTTGACAGCTTGCTGTCTGAGACCCTCTAATGTGGGACAGGTTTGCTGTGCCACACTCAGCTCCTCTCTGGCAGGCCCCCCTTCACCCAAAAGCTCAGCAGTGTCTGCTTCCAGCTCCTCTGGTGTAGGTTCTGCACAGAGAGGGAATTCTTCTTCCTCAGAAGTAGAATCCACTGTAGAGGGAGGGATAGTAGGAAGTGGTTTGCTTCTACTAGCCCTAGCTTTAGGGAGCACTTGGTCCATTGTTCCAGGATCCAAGCTTCCCTGTCCTTTTTGCTTTTTGGCCTGAGCCCTTGTCAAAGCAAAAATATGCCCTGGGATGCCCAGCATTGCTGCATGGGCCTCCAACTCCACATCTGACCAAGCTGATGTCTCCAAATCATTCCCTAATAGACAGTCTACAGGTAAATCTGAAGCTACCACAACTTTCTTTGGACCAGTTCCCCCCCCCCTAGTTGAGATTTACAACAGCCATGGGGTGGCTTTGTGTTATGTTGTGAGCATCGGTTACTTGGTACTGGTGTCCAAGTATGTGTTGTTCAGGGTGCACCAGTTTCTCAATCACCATTGTGACACTGGCACCTGTGTCCCTGTAGGCCTGGACCTCAACACCATTTATTAGGGTTAGTTGCTTGTACTTCTCCAAGTTATGGGGGCAAGCAACCAAAGTGGCTAAATCAATAGCCCCTTCAGAGACTAAAGTAGCCTCTGTGGTCTCCCTAATCAGACCAACCCCAACTAAATTACCAAAAGTGAGCCCAGCTACTCCCTTGGATTGGCTATTAGTAGGTTTGCTCCCACCACCACTGCTATTAGTAGGGACACTAGGTGTAGCAGTAGGGGTTGTAGTGGTAGGAGCTGTGGTGCCTTTCTTTGGACAACTGGGATCTGTTGTCCAATGGCCTTTTATTTTACATAAATAGCACCATGGTTTCTTTTCCTTGTTCTGATTAAAGGAGGATTTGGACCCACCACCCCCACCAGAGTGTTTTTGTGGGCCTGATGAAGACTCATTTTTAGATTTGTCCCCACCCTTGTCAGAAGACTTACCATCCTTCTTTTTGTTGCCATCTTTGTCACCCCCTGTATGAACTTTTCTGTTCACTCTTGTTCTGACCCATTTGTCTGCCTTCTTTCCCAATTCTTGGGGAGAGGTCAGATCAGAGTCCACCAAGTACTGGTGCAACAAATCAGACACACAATTATTAAGAATATGCTCTCTCTGGATCAAGTTATACAGGCTGTCATAATCAGTAACTTTACTGCCATGTAACCACCCCTCCAAGGCCTTCAGTGCCTGGTCAATGAAATCAACCCAGTCTTGTTAAGACTCCTTTTTGGTCTCTCTGAACTTTATCCTGTACTGTTCAGTGGTTAAGCCATAACCATCCAGGAGTGCATTCTTAAGAACTTGGAAATTATTAGCATCATTTTCTTTCACAGTAAGGAGCCTATCCCTACCTTTTCCACTAAATGATAGCCATAGGATAGCAGCCCACTGCCTTTGAGGGACATCCTGTACAACACAGGCCCTCTCAAGTGCAGCAAACCACTTGTTAATGTCATCCCCCTCCTTATAAGGGGGAACTATCTTGTGCAGATTCCTGGAATCATGCTCTTTTGCAGGATGACTATGGGGAATACTGCTGCTGCCACCATGGGTATCTAAACCCAACTTCTGTCTTTCCTTCTCTAATTCAAAAGACTGTCTATCCAAATCCAGCTGTTGCTTTTTAAGTTTCAGTCTGGTTTGTTCCACCCTCAACTTATTGAGTTCCCTCTCTAACATTCTGTCATCAGGGTTGGTGGGAGGGACATTTCTAGAAACAGAGCTATGATGGGAATGAACAGAAGGAGACCTGTCCCTTACAGAAGGCACCCTAACAGCTTGGTTTACAGAAACATTACTACCAGTATGGTGAGAATATATGCTTTTGCTATGATGTGAGACAACACTATTTATTTGGTGTGGCTCATGATCATTACCATCTATGCTAGATTGTCTAGTAATGGGCAGGCTAGGAAGTTTCTTTCCTGAATCTTTTCCTGGGGTAGTCCCTGAATCAGATTGGGAACTATTAGGTACTTTTTCAACAGATGGGGCACCTATGGCCTTATCCTGTTCTCTAAGCATGTTAAGTAACAGTTCCAAGGAAGGATTCTTCCCTACACTCAAACCTCTCTCTATACAGAGACTCCTTGCTCTTTTCCAGCTAAGGTTGTCATATGCAAGTTTGGACAGATCAACACTTTGGCCTGTGCCAGACATTTTTTAGAGAGAGTTAAAGTGATAGAAAAAGAGAAAAAAGTTTTTAGAACTTTTTGGAAAGACAGAAAAAAACTTTTTAAACTTTTAAGAACTTTTTGAAAGTTTAGAAGTACTTTTCAGCACTTAGAAAAGAGTGAAAAGAGGAAATCCAAAACTTTTTGGCTATGTGTATACACACTGACCTTGTTTTGTATATTTTTCTCTTATGAAAAGTACAATGACAAGAGTGGTAAGTAGTCTCAAGCACTTATCCCACCACTGCACAACCAATGTAGGAGGCTGGACTGGCTTGTAGTGAGTACCAAGGGGTACTTGCACCTTGCACCAGGCCCAGTTATCCCTTATTAGTGTATAGGATGTCTAGCAGCTTAGGCTGATAGATAATGGTAGCTTAGCAGAGCAGCTTAGGCTGAACTAGGAGACGTGTGAAGCTACTACAGTACCACTTAGTGTCATATGCACAATATCATAAGAAAACACAATACACAGTTATACTAAAAATAAAGGTACTTTATTTTTATGACAATATGCCAAAGTATCTTAGAGTGTACCCTCAGTGAGAGGATAGGAAATATACACAAGATATATATACACAGTAGCAAAACTATGCAGTATAGTCTTAGAAAACAGTGCAAACAATGTATAGTTACCATAGGATGCAATGGGGAAACATAGGGATAGGGGCAACACAAACCATATACTCCAAAAGTGGAATGCGAACCACGAATGGACCCCAAACCTATGTGACCTTGTAGAGGGTCGCTGGGACTATTAGAAAATAGTGAGAGTTAGAAAAATATCCCTCCCCAAGACCCTGAAAAGTGAGTGCAAAGTGCACTAAAGTTCCCCTAAGGACAAAGTAGTCGTGTTAGAGGAATAATGCAGGAAAGACACAAACCAGCAATGCAACAACTGTGGATTTCCAATCTAGGGTACCTGTGGAACAAGGGGACCAAGACCAAAAGTCACAAGCAAGTCGGAGATGGGCAGATGCCCAGGAAATGCCAGCTGCGGGTGCAAAGAAGCTTCGACTGGACAGGAGAAGCTGAGGTTTCTGCAGGAACGAAAAGGGCTAGAGACTTCCCCTTTGGTGGACGGATCCCTCTCGCCTTGGAAAGTCGTGCAGAAGTGTTTTCCCGCCGGAAGGACGCCAACAAGCCTTGCTAGTCACAAATCGTGCGTTTGGCGTTTTTGGACGCTGCCGGGGCCCAGGAGGGACCAGGAGGTCGCAAATTGGACCTGAAGAGAGAGGGGACGTCGATCAAGACAAAGAGCCCTCACTGAAGCAGGTAGCACCCGGAGAAGTGCCAGAAACAGGCACTACGAGGATGCGTGAAACGGTGCTCGCCGAAGTTGCACAAAAGAGTCCCACGTCGCCGGAGACCGACTTAGAAAGTCGTGCAATGCAGGTTAGAGTGCCGTGGACCCAGGCTTGGCTGTGCACGAAGGATTTCCGCCGGAAGTGCACAGGGGCTGGAGTAGCTGCAAAGTCGCGGTTCCCAGCAATGCAGCCCAGCGAGGTGAGGCAAGGACTTACCTCCACCAAACTTGGGCTGAAGAGTCACTGGACTGTGGGGGTCACTTGGACAGAGTCGCTGGATTCGAGGGACCTCGCTCGTCGTGCTGAGAGGAGACCCAAGGGACCGGTAAGGCAGCTTTTTGGTGCCTGCGGTTGCAGGGGGAAGATTCCGTCGACCCACGGGAGATTTCTTCGGAGCTTCTGGTGCAGAGAGGAGGCAGGCTACCCCCCACAGCATGCACAAGCAGGAAAACAGTCGAGAAGGCGGCAGGATCAGCGTTACAGAGTTGCAGTAGTCGTCTTTGCTACTATGTTGCAGGTTTGCAGGCTTCCAGCGCGGTCAGCAGTCGATTCCTTATCAGAAGGTGAAGAGAGAGATGCAGAGGAACTCGGATGAGCTCTTGCATTCGTTATCTAAAGTTTCCCCAGAGACAGAGACCGTAAATAGCCAGAAAAGAGGGTTTGGCTACCTAGGAGAGAGGATAGGCTACTTACACCTGAAGGAGCCTATCAGCAGGAGTCTCTGACGTCACCTGGTGGCACTGGCCACTCAGAGCAGTCCAGTGTGCCAGCAGCACCTCTGTTTCCAAGATGGCAGAGGTCTGGAGCACACTGGAGGAGCTCTGGACACCTCCCAGGGGAGGTGCAGGTCAGGGGAGTTGGTGAGCAGGCTGTCCTTTATTCTTCCTTCACGTACATACAGTAATATCCGCTCCCACATGCCCATTCTATGTATCTAGCCTCCTCACTGACCAGAAGTGGTGTCCGGTTCCTTGTCCGGTCTGCGGGCAGTGAATCCGTGGTTCTAATGCCTCATTCTGACACAAGCCAAGGAATGATTTTTCCATGTTTGAAGACCAACCGCACACTGTGTCCTGATTTTTCCTTCTGCAGTAGGGTGGCTAATTGTGGTTTTTGACACATTTCAGCCCTTCATCTATTTGGCAGTGTAGGAAAGTACCATCTTGCCTGGCATGTTACCCCCATTTTTCACTGTATATATGTTGTTTTAGTTGTATGTGTCACTGGGACCCTGGTAACCCAGGGCCCCAGTGCTCATAAGTGTGCCTGAATGTGTTACCTGTGTGATGCCTACCTGTCTCACTGAGGCTCTGCTATCCAGAACCTCAGTGGTTATGCTCTCTCATTTCTTTCAAATTGTCACTAACAGGCTAGTGACCAATTTCACCAATTTACATTGGCATACTGGAACACCCTTATAATTCCCTAGTATATGGTACTGAGGTACCCAGGGTATTGGGGTTCCAGGAGATCCCTATGGGCTGCAGCATTTCTTTTGCCACCCATAGGGAGCTCTGACAATTCTTACACAGGCCTGCCACTGCAGCCTGAGTGAAATAACGTCCACGTTATTTCACAGCCATTTACCACTGCACTTAAGTAACTTATAAGTCACCTATATGTCTAACCTTTACCTGGTAAAGGTTAGGTGCAAAGTTACTTAGTGTGTGGGCACCCTGGCACTAGCCAAGGTGCCCTCACATTGTTCAGGGCAAATTCCCCGGACTTTGTGAGTGCGGGACACCATTACACGCGTGCACTACACATAGGTCAATACCTATGTGTAGCTTCACAATGGTAACTCCGAATATGGCCATGTAACATGTCTATGATCATGGAATTGCCCCCTCTATGCCATCCTGGCATTGTTGGCACAATCCCATGATCCCACAGGTCTGTAGCTCAGACCTGGGTACTGCCAAACTACCTTTCCCGGGGTTTCACTGTAGCTGCTGCTGCCAACCCCTCAGACAGGTTTCTGCCCTCCTGGGGTCCAGCCAGGCTTGGCCCAGGATGGCAGAACAAAGGACTTCCTCAGAGAGAGGGTGTTACACCCTCTCCCTTTGGAAAAAGGTGTCAGGGCTGGGGAGGAGTAGCCTCCCCCAGCCTCTGGAAATGCTTTCATGGGCACAGATGGTGCCCATTTCTGCATAAGCCAGTCTACACCGGTTCAGGGACCCCTAAGCCCTGCTCTGGCGCGAAACTGGACAAAGGAAAGGGGAGTGACCACTCCCCTGACCTGCACCTCCCCTGGGAGGTGCCCAGAGCTCCTCCAGTGTGCTCCAGACCTCTGCCATCTTGGAAACAGAGGTGCTGCTGGCACACTGGACTGCTCTGAGTGGCCAGGGCCAGCAGGTGACGTCAGAGACTACTTCTGATAGGCTCCTTCAGGTGTTGCTAGCCTATCTTCTCTCCTAAGTAGCCAAACCCTCTTTTCTGGCTATTTAGGGTCTCTGCTTTGGAGATTTCCTTAGATAATGAATGCAAGAGCTCATCAGAGTTCCTCTGCATCTCTCTCTTCACCTTCTGCCAAGGAATCGACTGCTGACCGCGCTGGAAGCCTGCAAAACTGCAACAAAGTAGCGAAGACGACTACTGCAACTCTGTAACGCTGATCCTGCCGCCTTCTCGACTGTTTTCCTGGTGGTGCATGCTGTGGGGGTAGTCTGCCTCCTCTCTGCACTAGAAGCTCAGAAGAAATCTCCCGTGGGTCGATGGAATCTTCCCCCTGCTACCGCAGGCACCAAAGAACTGCATCACCGGTACCCTGGGTCTCCTCTCAGCACGACGAGCGAGGTCCCTTGAATCCAGCAACTCTGTCCAAGTGACTCCCACAGTCCAGTGACTCTTCAGTCCAAGTTTGGTGGAGGTAAGTCCTTGCCTCCCCACGCCAGACTGCATTGCTGGGAACCGCGACTTTTGCAGCTACTCCGGCCTCTGTGCACTTCCGGCAGAAATCCTTTGTGCACAGCCAAGCCTGGGTCCACGGCACTCTAACCTGCATTGCTGTCCTCCGGCGGCGTGGGACTCCTTTGTGCAACTTCGGGTGAGCACCGTTTCACTCCTCTTCATAGTGCCTGTTCCGGCACTTCTGCGGGTGCTGCCTGCTTAGGGGAGGGCTTCTTGTCTTGCAACTCCAGAACCAAAGAGGAATTAGTGGTGGATTAGTATAGGGAAATATGGTTACAGGATTAGTATTGTTATGAGTTAATTTGAGCAGAGGGCATGTGAGTTTGTTAGATGGATTGACTAGACTAATGGAGGGATAGTGGAGGGAAGAATCCAGAAGTGTTAATTGGGAGTTTATAGTAGTAGGACGAGGCTTGGGACGAGTAAAGGAGAGCTAGAGGAGCAAAGAGTCTGTGGAAAGGGATAGGGAGATCATAGTAGCAGGAGGGGGGTTGGAAGAGTCAAAGGTGAGATAAATGAGGGAGAATTTAGCAGGGTTGTTTGGAAGATCATGGTAGCAAACTGAGGTTTGGGGTGAGCTAGATGCGGTAGAGGAAGGAAGAGCTTAGGCAGGGTTATTTTGGGGATGAAAGTAGTAGAATGTGTTTGGGATGGGTCAGAGTGGGGATGGAGGATAGATTGATAGAGACATAGGGTGATGGGGAGACAGAGTAAAGCTTACAAGAGAGTAGAATGTATATAATTTTTTATTTTTTATATATATTTATATATTTTTTTTATTTTTTTGGGTTATTCATTTATTTTTTAATTTAATTATTTATAATTTGAATTTTATTTATAAATCTATGATCAGCTATAGGTTGTTTACCATCTTTGGTAAAATTATAGGACAGTACTCCACCGTGAAATAACTTAAAAATCCAAAACACTATGGGTGGAATAATGCTTCAATGAAAGTTAAAATAATCAAATAGAGCCTATAAGACAGTTTCATAAGATAGAAGCAAACCTAATTTGATACCCACTATCTAGGTCAGCTGACAGCATTCATTACTAGATGGTCACCATTTACATTTTCCAACAGCATTTGTTTCAATTTTATGACATCAGACATCTTGACTGATTTTCCACCATTTCATTGAATGGCTGCGCGCTTGACCATATGAGGGCCTTCTTGAATTGAAGAAAGTCATCTTGGCTAATGACTGCCATTTTGGTTTTTGGCAGACATACTGATCAAATGTCAGTCAACCTGATCGAATACCAACCATCTAGATAGGATGGCAGTCTTTGAAACCAAATTGCAAACCGTAGTATTCTGGGTTATTGCATAGTGAGTAACAATAATAAGAAATATAGAGTCCTTTTGGGCTGTGCGTGAGTGGAAGCTTGCAATCTGAGCCCTGGTAGAATGGAGAACACCTAAATGGATTCAGAAGACTATTAATTCATTGTGATGAATTAGTTGAATGTGTCATGAATAAACCCTTCTCGCGTGGGAACTAAAGTCAGCCAATTAGCCTTTATCAGTGCCACCCTGACCAGATGGAATCTCTGTTGATCTGACAGTAGCCCTCTTGATGTGAAGGCATTCATCCTAATGAAATTAGAGTCATCCTAAAGTGATAGCTGCCCCTTGATCTAAAATAATCCATTGTGACTGAGAGGCACTCTTTATCTGGAAAAAAACATTCATCAACTAATGGCAGCCACCATCTTTTCATGAGCTGATGATCCACCATCGCTCTTAAACTATTGGTGGAGCTCTGCCTCTGGTGTCAGTCGTTTTGTTGTAAAGACAGCTATTGTGAGCTTAAGGTAGTCATGTTGCTTTTAATGTAGTCCTCTTTAATGTCATAAGGGTCTTCATGGTGGATATTTGGAGAATTGGTGCAAACACTCTTGAATTAGTATCTGGTATGTGGAGGCAGCCATCCTGATCCGAAAATAACATGTTTTTCTAATTGCAGTAAGTTGGGACTCTGGTAGCAGTCTTCATGTGTTAGCCTTCTTGATCTAATTGTATTGGCAGTAATCTGATGGAAGTCAGCTTGCTAACTGGCCATCTACCCTGATCTGGCGGGGACGCCTGTTGCTGTTGGGAGTTGCTGGCTGCCATTATGATCTTACTGCAGTCACCAGCATCTCATTGCAGACATATCCATCTGTCATGATGACGATTAGTTTCATCTCATGGTAGCCACTCAGATCTTGTGGAAGCCATCTTGAGTCAATGGTCGCTGTCTTATCCATTTGTCAGCACGCTTAGTCCGTTAAGCCTACAGCTGTTCCAGGGTAAATTGTTGTTTATAGGTATTTTACTTTATTTCATGGAATTTTACCACTCATGGGAGTCCTATTGCATCTGCGAACATTTAACTACCCAACATACTCACAAAGCAGAGCAGAGCAGATGGTAATCTGGTCCCCAAAAGCAAATACCTTTGATACCCAGTCTCGCTCCTTTGAGTAACCTAACAGACGGGCCCTGGAGGCGGTTAAAAGACATTCTGTGCACATATAACACTACCAAGTGGGGAGATTTCTCACATGCTGTCACGTAAGTACGGAAAGGCGCGCTTTGCAGTCACCCCGCCCCCTGTGAACAAAGCATAACCACCCTTGCGCCTCTGTGACCTTCACAAGGCAGGCCACGAGTGCTTCCGAAACCACCTCTTCAACAGAGCACCTCGTTAATGTGGGATCGGGGTCCCAGCTGGCAGTGTGCTTCTCCGGAATTGCTTCGGCGTCCCATCCCCACGACTTTCCAAGGCGATACTGCCCCCGCCCGCCCTCCCCAGGTGACCTCCACAGAAAGCCATTTCTGCTTACATTTTTCCTAGGCCCTGCGATCGCGTCCTTTCGTCCCCGGCTTATTTTTCTCTTTTATTTTCTGCCCTGGTTCCTCGCGCTCTTTATGGCCCTGTCTTGTATAATTACCTCTCCATAATACAGCCTGGAGCCCCGCCGACGTCGACGAAGAGCAATCCCTCGTCAGAAATTTATCTCCGGGCTTAAGGCTCGGGACTCTCATTTTCCGGAATAGATAAAAATGAAATACCTCGGACAGACAACACATTGTGGTTGAGGGATCATCCGTCTAGTTCTTTTTTTTATCCCTCCTCACGCAGACAATCATCTCCTCTGTTTCACCGCCACCGCTCTTTCATCCGCACCAAATTCCTCCGGATAATGGGAATTTGTGCCGTCTCGATACAGCCCTTGTGTCCAGGATGGTTCAGGCTGCCGAAGGCCCTGGCCTGTCTTGAGGACACCACACACCGGCTTTCAATCGCACTATCTCACATGGGGAATGTGCCGAGAGATTTAGGTTTTTATAAGATTTTTACAAGAGCCTGGATGCTGACTCCTATTCCCTGGCAGCTGTTGGCACCAGTTCTCTAGGCTGCTGAAAATTATCTCTATCACGGAGGTCAATTCACAAAAATGGCAGGAGTAGCAGAAATGACATAACAAAACATTTAACCTTTACTTTCTCTCACTCACACGTGCTTACACATACTCACACAATTTACTCATACGCACCCTCTCTTACACGAGCATACTCTCACTGCAAGCACGCACATAACATACATTTCAAAGCATTTTTTTTTTCTTACCTCAGCTGCCTGATAGGGTCATGTATCATCTAATTGTACTCCATTGTTTTATTAAACTGATAATGAATAATATATTATTATTCACTATTAGTTTAATTTAAACAAGCTAACTGAAAACAAGTAAAGTGACGCCCCAACCTATGTCCATAAGAATGAGCTGCTCCTGTGTCCCTCGCACTGATTTTGCCACCTCTGAGGCCAGGGGTCGCAAAGGCCAGGGGTCGCAGTGCCAGGGGATACATGGGGCAAGCCAGCGGTCCCAACTGCGTTACCCGGGGACCACTCAATGACGTCCATGATCTCTACCCTCCTTAGTCTGGCGGCCATTGGTATGCTGTCTCTAGGTACTGAAGGTGGCCTGCACACTGCCTCCTGGACCGACGACCATTGGTAGCTGTCTACTGTTGTCACCAATGATAAACGGTTCGCTACCTTTCAGTCACCACTGCTGGTCTGTACTCTGCCTCCTAGTCCCTGATGACTGTCGGTGTCCTGCTTCCGAGGCGCACACAACAATTTGTAAAATACCTCCCATTCATCGACAATAGTTTGTTCACGTCCTTTATGTCCCTAATGATGGTCTGGTGCCTACCTCTTGGTCCCTCACAACAGTATGTACGCTTCCTCCTGGTCCATTTACAAGGGCTTGGCTGTTGCCTTCAGTTCCCCTATGAAGTTTGGTGCACTTTCTCTTGGTTTGTAACGATGGTTCATAGACTACCTCGCAGACCATGACAATGGTTTGCACGTTGCCTCCTAGTTCTGGATGACAGTTTGCGCTCTGCCTCCTGGTATCTGGTCTTGGCGTATACACTGCCTCCCCTTTATGAGGTTATAGTCTGTAATCCGCCCTCCGATCCTTAATATATGTTTGATACCTCCTTTTCGTTGACAACTTTACAGGCCAATTCACAAAAGCATTTATGAGCACAGGAAGTAATACTTTGGAGGTAGGCTTATGCGTATTATTACATGTCTTTTGTGAATCAGCCCGAAACTTCAACTCCCCATTAGTAAAACTGCAAAGAGGACAGGGGGCCTTAAGTAAACTTTTGCAGACAAGATACTCCATCTAAACTCTGACATATAGTCTGTCTTCTATAATATAAGTGCCATAGAATATAATGCTCTTCAAATACAACAGACTGGACATTTGCCTCGTTTCTGATTGTAATTGTAGTTATACATTGCTTACTACCCTTGATGAGGTGTAGACCGCTTTTCAGCGAGTAGCACACTACTCTGGAACCCAAAAGCATTAGTGATGGATTAGTAAAAGGAAAAATGAGTTAATCTGAGCGGTGCACATGTGAGTTTGTTAGTTCGATTGATTAGAGTAATGGAGGGACAGAAGAGGGAAGGCTCTAGAAAGTGTTAGTTGGGAGATCATAGTAGTGAGATGAAGGTTGGAATGAATAAAAAGAAAGAAGGAGGAGTAAAGAGGCTGTAGAAATGAATTAGGGAGATCATAGTAGTAAAATGAGATTTGGAATGAGTCAAAGGAGAGATACATGAGGGAAGAATTTAGTAGAGTTGTTTGGAAGATCACAGAAGTAAACTGAGGTTTGGGGTGAGCCAGGAGGGATAGAGGAGGAAAAGGTCTAGGAAGGGTAATTTGGGAGACCATAGTAGTAGAATGAGGTTTTGGATGAGTCAGAGAGTGGAGATAGAGGATAGACTGAGAGAGGTCTGGGGTGAGACAGAGTAGTGCATTGGAGAGAGTGATTTTATTCCTCTTGTAATGTAGGAGTAAAGTAATAAATATATAGATACATGATTACATAGAAAGGGAATGTATGTATAAGGAAGATAATCTATTGATATTTAAGTAGTATTGTATAAATTCAGACTTTCAAGTGTTGCAGTATTTGATGTAATTAATTTGTGCATTTTTTATAATTCAATTTTTATTTTTTATGAATTGTTTTATTCTTAATTTTGATCTTTTCCTAAATATTTAAATAGTGAAGTGCTTGTAGATAGTTATGATAATATTTACCTACTGTGATACATAAATAAAAAAGAGACCCATAAACATCTAATCAAATAACATATCTAAAACATTATGCAATGACCTATGAACGTGTTAAGCATAGAATAATATATATATATATTATATATATCTATATATATATAATATATATATATATATATATATATTTTAATCATAAGCAATGTATACATTTGTTAAGCAGGCCTAAAGAGTATCTACGTATTTAAAAAAACATAGTTATTATACACATTTTTACAAATAAATCTATCTATCTATCTATCTATCTATCTATCTATCTATCTATCTATCTATCTATCTATCTATCTATCTATCTAATTAAATTATAAAAGTTTACAGACACAGGGATATGCCGCACATGAATGTTTGAGTAAGGAGGTTATGTAGGAAAGGGCCAACTCTTGAGTATTCTTCTGAAGATAAAATATTGAGTCTTGTATTTGGGGGTAATGAATTCCATAGTTTGGCTGCTTGAAAAAAGAAAGATGCATCACCTATTGTCTTTTTCTAGTATGGTGTGGTTTTCAGGTGAGGTGCCATTCTTGAGCTGAGGATTCTTTGTTGAATGTATTGGGTGATTTTATTCCTGATGAAAAGCGGTCCTGTTCCGTCTATTGCCTTGTGGCTGATACAAAGCAGCTTGAAGGTAGATCTTCTGGCAACAGGTAACCAATATAGGTCCCTCAATGCACAGGAGATGTTGGCTTGCGCTTTACACGTAGGCAGGGGTGGCTCCACCACAATGGAGAAGGAGCGTTGCCCCCCACCAGTAGCAGCAAACCTTTAAAAATAAAACAATAATAAACAATGTTTATTATTGTTTTATTTTTAAAGGGGCGGGGCTATGAGGGTGACGAGCACTGAGGGGAGTGCACAGAGCACTCCCCTCAGTATGGATGTATGTTTGGCCGGCCGTCTCAGGCTCCTTCCAACCTGGCACTGTGATGGGAAAGCATGCCCAGGCTCCTAGTCTGCATTTGAGTGCCCAGCTAGGACGCTTCTGCCAATAATAATGCTGCTCTGAGCAGCGTCATGATTGGCCACAGGGCATGCTGGCAGCCTGTGTCTGGAGTGTGGCAGAGAGTGGCAGTGCGGTGGCGAGGTTCAGGTAAGTATTTTTTAAAAACATTTTTAAATTTTTTTGTTTTATTCCCCCCTCCTCACCACTTTGCCCAGTCGCCAGCTGTGACTGCATGTAGGAGTAGTCTGGCAGCAGAGTTCTGAATCCATTCTAGTGACAGAGCATCCCAATTGCCAAACTCTAATTAAGGTCAACACTTCTTTTTAGTTGTAGAAGTTGTATATGAGAACATCCATTTAACTCCGACTTTTGATATTTTGGGACCAAATCACAAATTCATGTAAGGTTATGTAAAAGAGTTCTACATGTGTGTTACTTTATATACTCCAAAATGGCTGTGAGTAGGCCTTAGTGTGTATTTTGCCCACATGATGATAGTCTGTATGACTCCACCAGATTCCTACTCAGGCTTTGAAAGCAGCCTTCTGGTCCCTGGTGACAGTCTCTATGTTGCGTCCTGGTACAGGGAAACCCTGCTGCTGCCTGGACCCTGATGACAGTCTGTACCCTATCTCTGGTACTGAACTCTGTGTGATTTTACAGTCAATAATGAAGGTGTATATGCTACCTTTTTGTCTCTGACAACAGTCTGCATGCTGTCTCATGGTACGACACTTTGCCTCCAATTCCCTGACAATGGTCTGTACAGTGCTACCTGGTTCATGATGAAGGACTATACTCTGTCTCCAAGTAGCAGAAGACAGCCCGTATGCTGCTTCCTTGTCTCCACCAAAGGTCTGTACGCCTCATCCTGGTCCTTGGCAAAGCTCTGTTCGCTGCATTATAGCCCATAATAAAATTCTGGATGCTATCTCTTGGTCCCTGGATTTATTTACGAGAATGTACCCCTTAAATGTAGCATGTATGGTCTTCTGGTGACATTCAATACATATTCTCATTTGTAAATTCAATAAAGTGCCTAAGGTATGTACATTAAATGTAATGCCTCATTTATTTTTTATACAACATTTAAATCAAAAGGTTAGCTTGTTTCCAAGCTCCGGCAATTTTGTCAGGCATGAGAAACTAAAGCACTCATTCATAGTCATGTGCTATAAATCCATTGTGCATGGCCAAAGACTGTATGCTTTTTGTAGATGACTGCATGGGAGGTTGGGCACATGGCTTATCTGAATGCCTAATTTTGCAGGCAACCTCTTATATATTTGAATGAAGGCCATGTGCAGTAGGGGTTAACCACATGGTGTGTTGGGCATAGGACCTGACTTATGGTCAGCCCCTACAGTGAAACTCTGCTGTGAAGACAAAACACTATGAAGCAGAGGGTAGACTACCTGTTAGGCTGCATTAAGGTAAAGTTAAATATATTTCAATATTAGTCTGTAATGTCAACCTCTTTGTGAATTTGTGCCCTTGCGATGCAGCCTACTTGCCAAGAAAAGCAGCAGCAGTAGGGCTCTTCCTTATTGATAGTTGCTGCTGATAAACTTGATCTAAACATATCCTTCAAGAGGTCTAGGACAGAAGGGGGCCTCAAGCAGGAGCCCCTCATACAATAATCATACAATACTCCAGATGTGGCTTTTAGAACTTGACATAGTTCTCTGTAAGGCCTCCAAAACTGGAGACAGTGCTCCATTAGGGTCACAATATTCCATATATTGGAAACAATATTCAGTGTATTGCCTTCAGGGCTGAACATAGGAATCCAGATATGGCGTTCAGAAATGTATACAAGTGGTATAAATACCTTATTCTGGGTTCATGAAGTGAACCATCCAATTATCCATCAATGGCCTCCAGATAGTAACACAGTACTTCAGGTGAGACATCCAGAAAGGACGCAATGCTCCCATCGTGGCTGTGAGAACTAAAAACAATACTCCAAACGATTTCTCTGGAACTGGACACATTACTACCAGTGAGCCTTTCAAGCTAGACACAGTACATTCAACAAAACTACATACAATTCTCGAGATGAGGGCTCTAGGATTTGGTACAGTACTCCATCTGTGGCCTCTACAACTAGGGAAAATACTTCTGATGTGGACTCCAGAACTGCATACAATATTCTAGGAGTGTCCTGCAGAACTGGTCACATTACAACACACGTGGCTTCCGAAACAGGACACAATAATGATTTTAATTCAATAAATGAACGCAATACACCCGATCTGAACCCCAGAACTGGACGTTACAGTCAAAGTATGAGCTAGAAACTTGGCACAAAACTCCAAATACTGCCTCTAGATCTTGGCACAACACGGACGAATTGGCTGGTTTCTAGTGAACTTACAACAGACACATTATGGGAGATCATTCCCTTTCAGCTTCAGTTAGTTTCAATATTTCTGCATCTGACATGCAGGCGATGGTTCCAAATTCTGTTTTGGGCTTGCTAAGTAGACCAGAAACATGCCTTATTGATGCTACTCGCCGTTACTTTCCTAACAGAATTATCCAAGCCAGGGAGCGGAGAGACATAACACCCGGCGCCACAAAGCCCTCCCTAGCCCCTGCGGAGGCGCTAACAACATCACAGCTGATCACAACGGACAAATTAATGAATCTAAGCCAAAACATCTCGCTTGCTGAGAACTCCAGTACCCGCAGAGTGGAAAGTGCAAGTTTCAGTTTTAAAGGTTTCTATATTTATTTCTACAGTTTCTTGGGACACAAGGTCATGCAAAGTGTTTTTTGAACATATTTCATTTAGTTTTTCTTTTAATACCATAAGGTCCAGCAAAGTATACTCACATACATGGATTCAATAACATAGATGCCCTGAGTATGACATTGATCGGTGCACCTCAAACACAATTATCAGATTATAGTGCATCATCTCCATTTTATGTTATCAGTTGCTGGCCTTCCTCAAACATCCAGAACAACCCCCATAACCTTTTGTATCCCCTACCCCCCAAATAGTGCATAATTAATAATCAATAGTAATTTTAATGTCCTGTCCAGACTCCCAGCTAGCAAAGCTCTGTCAGGCAGCAGTGTTCCAGCTGTTAATCAAAGTTCATCACGGGGTCGGGGAGCCAGTAATCAAGGGTTTCTACGGCAGAAAATCAGTAGGTCCCACCTCTTGCCAGGAAGGTGCATCATGACACTGCTTCTTACCCTGTGCAGGTGGTCTGAAATTCAACTAGCAGTGCCTCCCTTGCATTTGCCATCTCCATTGTACCAATCCCTCTCTTTGCTTCCCTCAGCATCACTTGCCTCTCCCCTGTTGCCCATCTTGCCAATTCACTACGCACTTCGATAGTTAGGGTGCCCCAGCCAATTTCCAGTTTCTCATGATCTCATGCTTCGCTAAGAGAAACGCTAAATCTTGAAACTTACTGGTAGCCTTACCAACTCAAGAGACAATACCCTGGTGTACATGGAATTTCCTCACCTAAGACATTGGCCAATAGGTTTGTGACCACCTCTCAATAGGAGCGAAGCTGAGGGCAGCTCCACAACATGTGTAAGAGTCCTGCCCTATTTCCCCGCATCTTGGATGAGTCGCATGTTCTGCTTGAAAATATTTCTGAATGTGCTTGGTGGTTAGATATGTCTGTTGCAAAACGTAGAAATTAATCAATTTGAAGAAAGCATTTCTAGACACACAAAGCATCCTTTTAAGAATGGAATTCCAGGTCCCCTCCAGTATCGGGGTCTCTAGGTCCTCTTTCCAACTAGCCCTCAGTTCCTCAAGTGGGCGACAAGAGTTCCCCCAATGGCCCTATATAAACAGGAAACCACTTTAACGGTTCCCGACGATAGAGCTATTTAGTGGCAACTTCCAAAGGCTGAAGGTTCAACAGTCCCCTTCAGCCAGTGCCACCGGATGGTTCGGTGATTGCCCTGTGTAGGAGGAAGTGCCCCTGTGGGACATCAAAATTAGCCCTAAAGACATCAAAGAGGAGCAATTCTCCCTCCCTATAAAGGTCCCCCAGGATAGAGACTCCTGCTTCTGCCCAGTCCTGTAGACCTCTCCAGTCGCCTCCATGTGGCAATGCCATCAACATTGTTATTGGTAAGTCTGGGGTATATGGAATTTTAGTGTGTGTTTGCTTTAGGCAGCAAGCCCAGCATTTGGCAATCACCTGGAATTCCGTGGTATCTGAGGGCATAAAACGCCTTGCCCTCAACAAGGTCCACACCAAATCTGCCAGCCGAGGCACAAATGGACCAAGTTCCCTCTCTGGTCTCTGCCTATCTGCCATCCACTGGACAAACCACTGAAGCTGGGCTGCCAGGTAGTACCCTTCGAAAGTGGGTGCTGCTAGCCCTCCATCTGCCGGAGGGAACTTGAGTGTGGTCAGAGCCACCCGCCTGCGGGCCGATCCCCAGTTGAATGATATGGCTACTGAGTTAAGTCCTCTAATACCGCCCAGGGTATTCATAGCAGGAGTGTCCCAAAGACATATAGTAGGCAGGGCAGGGCAATCCTTTTCTGCAATGCTATTTTACCTATAACTGAGAGGGGAAGAGTTTTCCAGAAATCTATACTAGATTTTAAGGCACGCACAGCACTACCTACATTCCTATCGAGGACTTAACTCCCAGGTAAGATATGCATCCAGGGGCCAATTGCAGGGGAGACAGATCAACCGGGGAAGCTAAGTTTGATGTTATCAGAAACACCCAGGATTTCTGCCTGTTCACTTTAAGGCCAGAGAGCCATCCAAAGACCTCTAACATGGCCTTAGACCCTTCTAGCTCATTATTGGCATCCTGCAAGAATAACAGCAGGTCATCAGGATAGTGGGCTATGCTATGTTAATCTTCCCTCACTCTTAGTCCCCGGAAGTGGGTTCCAGTGCAGGCCCAGGCCACCAAAAGCTCCACAGCCAAGGCACAGAGCAAGGGAAACAAAGGGCACCACTGCCTTGTGCCCGCTCCCCTCCGTAGCTGTGGGAGACCACCTTGTTCATCTGAATGTAAGCCGTTGGGTTTGGGTAAAGCAATCTGGTCCAGGCCATAACGTCCCCCCCAGGTGCATATGTGACATTACCTCATACAAATACTCCCACTCCAGGCCATCACATGCCTTCTCTATGTCCACCGCCATGACTACCACTCCTGCATGGTCAATGGCGCCGTGCTCAACAACAGAAAGAAGACGTCTAACATTGAGGGCCATGTTCCAACGTGGAATTAAACCAGCCTGATTGGGATAAATAAGTCTAGGCATGTGGGAGAGTAACCAATTGGCCAGAATTTTACTAAGGATTTTATAATTGACTTTGAGCATCAAGAGAGGTCGATTTGCCCTATGGTCACTGGGGGGGTTTCCCGGGTTTTAGCAGCTGCACTATTAATGCCTCCTAAGTAGAGTCAGGTAGGTAGCCTCAGGATCAGGTTTTGTTATACACTGCCTCAAGTCTATTTCCCCTTTGGTCTGCGTAGGCCAAATACAACTCTGCCAGGAACTTGATGGTTCCTGGAGTCTTACCTCATGCAATAGACGTAATTGCTATCTTAATCTCTTGTATGTCATGTACTTCTTTCCCATTGCACTCTTCGTTGCTCTCTGCTGTCTGTGTGCTTCACCCCACCCTCTTCCATGCTGCTCTCAATCTCATCTACTTCCTAGATTGCTTTCTTGCCCATGTGCTTCTCCCCTGCCCCTTTCATATGGCTCTCACATGTTGCTCTTCCCAACACCCCTATGTCTTCTTGCCCATGTGCTTCTCCCTGTTGCTTTCTCACCTGTTCCTCCCTCCTCTATGCCATCCATGATGCATCTGCCTCTCATCCCACCTATGTTGTTTCTGCTCCCCTGCATGGCTTCCCCACCCTGTTAAAATAGAAAAGAAATCTAATTTGTCTTCTTTTTTGTTACTAATCCAACTCAGATTAGTAACTAAAGAGAGAAAAGCACCTGTGTCATTTTGTAGGCATACTTGGGGAGCACTGTGGTCACTTGGAGGAAGTTGCTGAGGGACTCCAAGTTCCAGCCTTACTCCCTGCAGGAGATGCAGCCATCTGACCCTGGGTGGAGGCTGAGACACCATCGCAAGTGGTATAAAGGCATGTCGCGGGCTCCTGCGATGCCTGGGTGAAGACCTGGTCAGTCATCAGCCGGAAGAGACCAGGGAAGGCCGGGCCATCCCTTGTGGTTTGTTCACCATCTAAACCCTTACTATTATAGACCTACCCCGGCCATCTTCCTACTCCAAGGTACTGTTGCAGACCTTAGTTAGTTCTTTACCCAATGCTTTGCTGTGTTTTGTCAATATATTGATTTTTTGGTGGTCCTGGTTTGAATGTCTGCATCAGGTCATGCAATGGGAAATCGGAGAGTGGGTGCCTATGCTGTAGTCCCTGCTCACATTACTACAGACAGCTTTTTAGTGAGGGCTTTGGATGTTATAATGAAAGAGACTGACCTGGCTGAACGAAGGCTCTCTCAGTCTACAGAGGCTCCGAGCAGTCAGCCTTTTGTTTCGGTGGCTCACATGGATGTTTGCCCTGGAGAATGACAGCTATGTGTCAGCACTGAAGTGAGCCCAAGAGATAGTCTCCTCTTGGATTCACCATCAAGGAACAGAGTTGTCCCTGATTCTGTAGAACCTAAAGAGTTGGGGATGGATAAGGGAAAGGAGGCCTCCTTAGTGAGGTTGGATCAGGCTGTGCGCTCCCCCCTCCTGTTGTTGGTTAAGAGACAAAAAATCTAGCCAGAGGGAAGAGCACTCACAAAAAAACTGGCCCCCTAGGAAAACCTACGAATTTGCCTGATTTGGATACTGGTGTCCCCATTCCTGCATTGCTTTGGGACAGTAGTCCCAAGTGTGCAGATGGGTGATTTACTGGAGCCCAAGCTACGCCTACTGTTTGAGCGCCTTCCTGCTATAGAAGAAGAGGTATCCGCTGTATGTAAAAAGTTAGAGGGAATGCTGATTGACATCTCTTTTGCTCCCAACACTCACAATGTTACCAATGTTGCACCCGAAGAAGACAAACTGTATTTGCGGGCCAATTGTTACACAGCTTCTACCAGAATCTGTGGACAATCAAAGAACACCGCTGGGGCTTGTTTGACACCCGTGAAGATCCCAGCTTCTTGTTTATCTCAGGATTTTGTTGAGACAATAAAAAATAAGTGTTAGACCTGGCATCCTTGGTGTGTTTTTTACCTCTTCTGTCCATGTTTTTACTGTGTTCTGGACTCTGTTTTTGCTGTTTTTGGTACTCTGGACACTTTACCATTGCTGACGAGCACTAAAGTACCTGTGTAAAGTGTATGTGTAATTGGCTTTTCCATGATTGTCATATTCTTACTAGTAAGTCCCCAGTAAAGTGCACCAGAAGTGCCCAGGGCCGGTAAATCAAATGCTACTAGTAGGCTTGCAGCACTGGATGTGCCACCCACATGAGTAGCCCTGTAAACATGTCTCAGACCTGCCACTGCAGTGTCTGTGTGTGCAATTTTAAACTACCAATTCGACCTGGCAAGTGCACCCACTTGCCAGGCCCAAACCTTTCCTTTTTGTACAGGTAAGGCACCCTTATGGTAGGCCCTAGGTAGCCCAATGGGCAGGATGCAGTGTATGTTAAAGGTGGGACATGTAGTGATGTTGTTTACATGTCCTAACAGTGAAATATTGCTGACTTCGGTTTTCAATGTGCAAGGCTTATCTCTCTCATAGATTAACATGGGGGTTGCCTTTAAATATTCCTAAAGTGCAGATTCCCTTTAAGAACAGACAGAAATATGGAGTTTTGGGTGTCTAAACTCACATTTTAACAATACATCTTTTAGTCAAGTTGGTTTTTAGATGGGTTAGTTTGAAAATGCCACTTTCGGAAAGTAGGCATTATCTTGCTTTAACCATTCTGTGGCTCTGCCTGTTTGTGGATTCCCTGTCTGAGTAAAACTGACAGTTGGGCTGTTGTGAATCTCCTATAGACAGTGACACAAAGGAAACTGGGGTGTAGCCTACATATCCTGATGAGCCGTATGAGCTGGAGTGGAGGGAGAAGTGGTCACTTACACCTGAATGGGTTGTGCCTGCCTTCACACAATGCAGTCTCCAACCCCCTAGTGTGTGTCTGGGGCCTGGCCTGGGCAAGGCAGGATCTTGTGAACAACAGGGACTTTCATTTGAAATCTGCCTACTTCAAAAGCAGAAAGGGGTATAAGTAGTGGAATGAAAACCCTAGACTTTAGATCACTTCTGGAACCAAGAGGAACTTCTGCCAAGGAGAATAGCTGAAGAGCTGAGAAGTGCGGCCCCGGCCTGTGACTGTGCTTTGCTGGGCTACTCTGCTGTTGCTGCTTCTCCCTGTGAACAGGGGCAAAGACTGGACTTTGTTCTGCATTCCTGCTTGAGAAGAATCTCCAAGGGCTTGAACTGAGCTTGTCTCCTGCTTTGAAGTCTCAGGGCCATCAAAGATTTCCTCTGCCAGCACCTGGAATCTCTGCTGAGACTCCTGCCCTGCCAAGTGGTGCCCTATTCAGTCCCTGGGCCCTTGAAAGGGGAAGTTGGCAACAACTACAGTGTGCCACCCGCTTCGTGGCTGAAATCGCCGCACCACCTGCATCACAGCTGGAATATCAACACATCGCGGCTGGGGAAACGATGCACACCTGCTTGCAGCTGCCGATGACGCAAACCCCACTCAGCGCGGTCTTCTAACACTGTGCGACTGGATTTCTCACCCATCGTCCCTGGGTGTCAAAGTCATCATGAACCTGCATGAATCTAAGGTGCCCTTTCCGGATATCGATGCATCGCTCTCTTGCAAGGGAGAAAAACAACGCATCACCTACCCGACTGGAGAAGAAACGATGCACGGCCTCACTTGCATTCATGCATCGCTGACTTTTGGGACGCGTGCTTGCCCGTGCATCTTTATTTTTTACGCAAACTAGGTGCTTTGTTTAAAATCAACGTTCCCATTGTTTTCTACGGAGTAAGGGCCACATGTAGGCAGGTTCTGATTTGCGACTTGCAAATTGCGAGTCAGAGCGACTCGCAATTTGTAAGTTGCAAATCGGAATGTATGATGGTGTCTCTGACACCATCTGCGATTCGTAAGGGGGTCACAAAGGCCCAACTCATGAATAATCATGAGGTGGGTCGCAATTTGCGACCCCCTTGAGAATGGTGGCCCTCACAGGGATGGTAGCCTGCTGCAGACCGCAGACCACCATGTCTGTGACTGCTTTTTAATAAAGCAGTTTTTTTTTTTTGTAATGCAGCCCGTTTTCCTTAAAGGAAAATGAGATGCATTACAAAAACAAAAAATTACCACTGCCTGCTCTGAAAAAATGTTTATATTGACATTCACAACGGGGAAGGGGTCCCATTTGAAATGGGTGCTAACTGCGATTGGTTTGCGACCGCGTTCGTGACCACAAACCAATCCTACATTGCACTGCGAGTCGCAATTAGGAAGGCGACACCCCTTCCTAATTGCGAGTCGCATACCCATTTTGTGATTCAGTAACCAGGTTACTGAATCGCAAAACTGGGTTTGTGCATCGCGATGTGCTTTTTGCACGTCACAAACAGCGAAATTCGCTGTTTGCGATGTGCAAAGAGCTTCCTACATCTGGCCCTAAGACTCTTATTCATTAGAAAATTCATATCTTGACTTGTGTATGTTGGAGTTGTGTCATTTTGGTCTTGTTTGATTTAGATAAATCTTACCTATTTTTCTAAACTCGTGTGGTGTCCATTTTGTAGTGTTTTCACTGTAATATTGTGTGTGTTACAAATACTTTACACATTGCTTCTTGGATAAGCCTGTCTGCTTGTGCCAAGCTACCAAGGGGATGAGCAGGGGTTATCTTGAGTGTGTATCTCCATTGCCCTGAATAGAGAGAGGGTCCCTGCTTGGACAGAGTGCAAACTGACTGCCAACCAGAGATACCATTTCTAACAATAAGGACACTAGAGGAGGTGCGAAAACAATGCCAATGGCTGCTGAACTGAAAATTAGTTGCTCTACTTTTCCTGTGATTAATTTACCTGCATCCTTTGTAATATTCCTACTTTAGAGGAGGGGGGTCTGTGAAGATACTGTGGATCTCAGGAACAAGCCTATACACTGGCTTTGAAACCAAGTGGGTCCCCTATGTAATTTCCATTAAGAAGTTATTTTTGCGCATAGGGCGGGTGGGGTTGGTCCGCTGCCCCGTCAGTTGAAAGGGGACTGTATTATCATCAAGTTTGGCAGACAACCAGTGACAAGCGATATCCTTTTTAAAGCGGCATCTGGCTTGGTATATATGGGTCAAATAAGGATTCTCCCCCTAGGATATTTTTACCAGCACACTGTGCCCTTTTTTTTTTGGATGAGGCAGTCTCGCAGACTACACAAAGTACCTGAAACTTTCAAAACCTCTGAGGGAAGAGATTTGCTCACTTTCAAATTTGGATGATACTGATTGACTCCCTAATTGTGATGAAGTTTCTTTTGTACCCTGTAAAAATAGTACAATGGAGGATGGGGTGGCTAAAGGTGCAGCTCCCATCCATCTCACTAAAGTGGCCTACAAGGATCACAACCAGCCCGTAGATATGCTTGCAGGACGAGATTGCTCTACCCTGGTGGGGAACGTGAACTGTGATGAGATTGTGGGTCTGACTCCTGATATATACGTTCAGGGTGCGGGCATGAGCGAGGTTGTGCCCCTGCCACCTGTCCTGAAATTATTGGCAAACCCTAGTTGGACTTTTTAAGCTCGAACGTGGCAGGTATTCAAGCCAAGTTTAAGCCATATTGCATAATGATGATTAGGTTGCTTTTATTGGGGGATTTGAAATCGTTTTTCTTCAGTACACATGGTCCTGAGTGGATGTTTTTTTATAGATATATGTCATTTAACCTCCATGCCTCTCCCTCTGACTTAGGGTGTGTTTTGCGGACATGGGAAACCTTTTATCTGGCTTGGAAAGAGAGTGTGCTGCAAGCATCATGAGGTGTCGCTCAGATGCCCGGGTACCATCTGTTGTTCTTGAGAACTTTAAAATACTTACAGATTACATCAAACGTGCATTGTCTAAACCAGTCCGAGCCACTAGGTGGAAGATGGAGCCCTGGTTTGATAAGTCTAGAAAAGTTGTTAGGGACATACTGCATTATGCCTTGACGTCTGGCCCGAGAGATCAGGGGCTTTTTAGACCTTATGAGAAAGATTATAACCTCACTCTCAAGAAAAAGAAGGTTGAGTTGCGGGGTGAAAAATAGGATAGTCTGGTGGCAGCTTGCTGGACAAAGGATATCCAGGAATTTTGAAAACTGGTTAGGGCCATTTCAGCCACGGGGGCCCCTGATATAGTAACTACCCATGTTAGTTCTGACTCCTGGATAGAGCACTTTAGAAGTATTTACTTATCTGTTTCAAAGCAGGATGTAGATGGGTAGCGAGGGTCTCCACTGCCATTGGGTATTACCTTCTTTGAGGGGGAGGTTCTTACTGCTATTTGTGGTTGCCCAGCCAATAAGGCTCCAGGGCCGGATGGGGTCCCTATGGACCTATTTCAGGCAAACCCGGAATTTTAGTCCCCCTTACTTACCAATGTATTTAACTCCATATACAAAGCTGGTATTCGTGAGTCCTGGCAGGAATCGATCATTGTTCCCATATTTAAGAAGGGGAAGCATCCCATCTCACTTCTTGGGTCAGTTACGAAATTAATTGGGGGAGTTGTTTTGGACTGCCTATTGGACTGGGTCTCGTGTGACAATATCATCTCTCTGGCACAGAATAGGTTCTGTAAAGGTTTAGGAACAGTGGAACGGTGCCTTAATCTCCACTTGCTGGAAGCGAAATATAAGGTGCCTATGAGTGCCTCCATCCAGATGGCGTATATGGACTTGTCTAGCACCTTTGATTGCATAAATTGATCCAAAATGTGGGCCACATTAACATCTGCTGGAGTGGAGGCCGACCTTCTTGCATTCTTACGCCACCTCTATTGGGACATAAAATCCGCAGTTAGGTTTGACAGTGATAATGAGTGCACCCAGTCCTTCGCTGTTAGGTGAGGTGTGTGACTTTGGTGCATGCTCGCTCTAATTCTTTTTCTGCTCTATATTGACAAGCTTGAGTCAGTTTTAGGTATGGAGGGGGCTGATGCTCAAGTGTAGGCAGTAAGCCAACGCCAGTGCTGCTCTAGGCAGACAACGCTGTGTTATTGGCTAGGACTGCTAATAGTCTAAAACTGTTAATCACGTACTTTGTTATCTTTATAGAAGAGTTGGACCTGCGGACTAATTTGTTGAAGACAAATTTTATGATACGTGGCCCCAAGTGTACAAAAACATGCCCCATCTATATTATTGGCCAATACATTGCTAGGGTATCCCAGTATGCAGTATCTGGGGGTTATGTTTGATGATGTTTGCTCCTGGTCCTAGCGAATAAGATACATTTGTTTGTCAATGCAGTAGGGTCAATTTTCTCCTTAGCTACTCCCCTCTGGGTCAAGCTTCTCAGTCCCATTTTAGAAATCTACAGGAGAAAGTGCCTTCCCTCCTTGATGTGTGGTGCGGGGTGTGGGGTTATGGAGACATTACAAGGGTCTAAGTGGAGGAAAATAGAGTTTGCTGTCAGCTGTTGGGTCTAACTCCTTCTACTTTTCATTATATAGCACATCAGAACTTTGTCTGGAACATGTTGAGGATTTAATTAGTCTTGTGCAGCTAATCTTATGGTGTTCTGTTTGGTTTAACGTAGAGGTGGTTGTTAATGGCAATATTATTATGTACTGCCTCTCATGTCAGTATGGATCTAAAATCCCACAGATTAGGCATCAACACATGACTACCAAGGCCTTAGGATGCCCCTTTAATCTTTGATAATCCGAATAGTATTTTTAAGAGGGATAAAGGATCGCTGAAAGACCATTGTATGTCTTTTAGGAGGGACCAACTGGAGAGGGTGGAACTTATGAAACCGTCCATTAGGGACTTTTGTGCTGTTCAAGCCGTGGATTGCTGTTGCCCCATATTTGGCACTTTTTCAGAACTCTTGAAAACATGCATTGCTTACACGATTTGTAATTGGCTCGATCAGATGGCGGCCATGCTTCCCACTGGGGCAATTTGCTCCTGCTGGTATTATTTTATGTCCCTGCAATTAAATCTCCCCTCAGTCCCTACTTCATTTTGTTTTCTTTTGTAAATATTATGTCCCTCTCACCAAACGGTATTTAATTCCTCTATTACGAATCCAAAAGATTAACAGATGTGGAGTTGCTTTGATTTTTCTTTAGCAGCTCGAGGGGCATCTGGTGTGTAGTATGGTTGGATCCTTTTGAAAAACTGCTGTATGTATGCATACATAAATGCTTTTTTAATGATGCTTTTTAGTCGGGGTGATTGCACCTGGTACATATTGGATTTATCATGTCTGGTTGTTGGCTTACTTTTGTGATGAATTATTTGTATTTATTGCTTTTTAATTTTGGTATTATATCAGATTTTTATTTTTTTTATCTGTTTTCATTATGTCTGTATTTTATATGAGGTGTGTTTTATGATCCATACTTATGTGATCGAATAAAGTAATCAATCAATCAATCAAATAATGCATCAAAGGCTTTTTTTAATCTTTAGTCATATTGTCCAGCAGTGTAACACAAGCATGTGTGCAGCAGTTTCCCTATCTGTGGATAAATTATGTTTAAAGAAACTTGCTGTAGAGAAACTTTCTCCATCAAGGTGGTTTCTCCAATCTTCTCAGTTTAGTGTAGGGGTCTTCAAAATGGGGAGTGGTCCCCCCTAGATCCTTGGGGGGTGCCAGTCTGTGGCCAAAACAAGCATCATGCTAACAACAAGGCTTTGTTTTACCCTTAAAAAATGATCAGCAGTAAACAGCTCTGTAATGGGCCATCACTAAAATGTTTTTTCATATTTATCCAAGCTTGGAGTATGTGTCAAAAGAGAAGGAACTCCAAGTACTCTTCAAAATGCCAACCCTCACTTCTAATAATCACACCATGGGTACTTTTACATGTCAGTAAGGCCTGCCTAACCAGAATAGTATGTTTGATATCATCATATTTGATCGCATTTTTAAAACTGTAAAATAACTTTACTGCAATATTTAAATATGTGTAGACCTATTTAAACATTGTCATTTTAATAGAATAATTGTGAAAAATTCAGAGGGGGTCGATTATTTTTTTCTCACTGGAGGGGGTGGCATTAAAAAGGTTGAAGACCATTGGTTTAGTGGCAGATGCATACCACTGAATGACTTAATGTCAAAAAAATTGACAGCATTGCGTTCGTTCATGGATTGCTCAGATCCCTTGTTTCTCTTTTACCTCCCGGTCTAAGTAATTCCCCACTTCCTGCCCACTTTCTTTTCTTTCTTCCTCTCTTCAGTGATCTTTCTAGACTCTGGCCACGTCAATACACTTCTCTATCAAAGATTTTATTTTACCTGGCCCTGTACTCTACTCCTTTCTTTAATATTGTACCTCTACCCTGACTTGTGCTCTTGTACTACTACTGCTACATATACTATCATACTTCAATATATGCCATAATTTCCCTACTCTCTGCATATATCCCTATACCTCTACCTCTACCCCAACCTGTATCCATTTACCTCAACTGACTATATCCTAATACCCCCACCATTGCCTATGCCTTTGTACCTCTACCAATGTATTTTCCCTAGAACTTCTAATCCGACCTACACCTACAACCTCACCCTAACAATTGTGTATCTGCATCTACCTTATTACTCCAATGCTACCTGTACCCTAGTACCTCTATCCCAACCTCTTCCCTTGTACCTCTAAAATGACCAATACACCAGTACCTCTACACTCACCAAAATACCTCTATGTATACCTTAATACCCTTGCCCTTTTGCTGCTACCTAAATCCTAATACCTCTACCCCACTCTCTTCCCTAGTACTACTAAAATTCCCCGTACTGTAATACCTCAACTCTTACATTTTCCCTAGTCTCTTCACTTCTCCCAATATGTCAATATTTCTTCTTTTCCCTTCTGCATTCATCTCATCACTTTTCCTCCCTATTCTTCCCTGTTGCAATGTTCTTGTACATTTGTCTCCCCAGTCCCTGTTAGGGTTTATTTTGCTTAAATGTCTTCTATTTTCTCTAGGAAAAGTGTTCAACTCCTTTTGGAAATTCACAACAAATGTGTTTCAGAAGGATAGGGCAGATAGACTGGTGTGCTTTATTTTGAATATTCTCTGAAATGAGGTACAACATCTATTCACTGTAAATCAGAACAGCTATTTGCCCAGCAGTAATGATGCAAAATTTCTAGAGTTGGCCAAACACGACCTACTTTCTTTTGTTTTCTGGTTTAAAAGTAAAAAATAGGCAAGAAAACCTGTAAAAATCATTATCAAAAGAAAACTGGGACTTTAAATTATAACATGCTACTTTTGCAGGCAAGTCCAGTCCACATTCAAAGCGTTATCCTATGGTAAATGAATAACTCATATAAAAACAGATAAAGAGAGCAGCATCAGTCCAGCCAACAGCACAGATGACACTAAAGTGTAAATTTGAAGCTATCCCCTCCACGTAGTAGCAGTGAGTTTGGTACAACTGCTAGCCTTCCAGCAACCCAGTAGGGAACAACTCGTAAAAAACTGTGCTCAATTTTCAACGCTGAGCAGAGCAACAAGATAGTTCTATAGATAAATGTGAATATATATATATGTATATATATCCTTGTGGCGGTCGACACTAGGTACTTGTAATTGGGACCATGTTTTCATAGGAAAAGGGTTTTTAGACTTGCCTATATCTTTGGCACCCTTTGACGAACCTTCACAAAATTTTCCCAAAAAAGTGTTGCAGTGATTCTCGTGCCCTAGGATAACTATAACTCACGCATTCGCCATGCACAGCTAATCACTCCACATATTGTATCATTGATGAGATCTTGTGTGGCATTTTTGATATTATCACTGCAACATTTGCACTAAAATTATTGATAAGAAAACTTTGCATGGCAAGGGTGCAAGTTATAGTTACCTTAGGGCACAGGTTATAGTTACTTAAAAGAACTCTAACTATAAAGGCTGAATTTCTTTGGTTTTGTATGAGTATATTCAGAACCTAACTATAAAGTCCCTGACTCTCTTCTGTTTTGTTCTGGCAAAACAGAAGAGAGAACTCTGGGTAGTTTCCAAGTTTAGGTAGAAAGCAGCTCCAATAAGGAACACCCTGCAACACTAGTGACACTCTAGATTTGCTCCCCTCAAATGTCTCTTTTTCTAGCAAAGTTTTTAAGCATATGATTGGCACAGTGCCATTCACACTGAGCTAGAAAGCGACAACGTATTTTGCCATTTATACAACAACATCTTTAAGAATAGGAGTGGCCCAGTGGCATCCTTGCTGAGTTGTAAAATAAGAAAAGCCTTTCACCACTCCTGGAACATTATTGTAGCTTTGGACTGGTAAAATACTATCCAAGCCAATCAGGAATGAGCAAAAGCAACCCTGACATGCGTTTCAATGTCATTACATCTCTTCAGAAAGGTTTAGCTTTGTCCAGACACAAGGGAGCACCCAGTAGAAGTCAAAACAAAACCCTTTCAGGGTTAGAGTAAAGCATGAATTATGCATAACAGAAGAGAGAAGTCTGGGTAGTTCTTAAGTTTATGTGGAGAGCAGCTCCAATAAGGAGCACCCTGCAACGCCAGCGACACTCAAGATTTGCTCCCTTCAAATTTACATTATAACATGGAGGTTGTAGACAGCCCGTTTATCATTGTGATTTGCAGGGCTTCTCCAGAGGAATTCATGAGGTCCATTGTCATGGATATGACTCTAGGATTTGGTGGCTAGGGAATATATTGTCCCTTTGAAGTTTAGGCAAAACTCCCTGCCCTTTCCTGCCCTTTCCTGCTCCATTGTTCCATGGAAGTCTTTTTTGTTTTCAGAGATTTTATTGTTTTCAAAAGAAAAAAGTAATGACAAAAGATTCACTGTGTAGTTCCTGAGAAACATAAAATATAAAGACACAGTAATAAAGAACACACGCACAAAAATAGCAGCAACAATAAACATAATGTGCAAGTAAAGTTCCATAAACGTCTTAACCCCAAATGTATGATCAGTAGTCAAGACAGAAAGCCCTGCTCTAGTTTGTGCCTTTGCCTTGGTTCTTACCAGACAGGTGATGAAGCAGAAAATGAAGGTTTTGATTTATTAACGCTTAAACGTAGTGCTGAAATAATCATGTGTGACTTTAACCGAACTAATAAAGATTGTACGGGGACAAAATGTGCCCTCAGAGTAGTTTGCCATCATTTATACGCGTGCTTTATATAACGTGGTTAATTAGAATTGTACTAATCCGACATAATCATAAACGTGTGCTACGATTTGCCTATTCGAAATGTTTTAGCTTAGCCTGACTTTAGCGGAGGCTTTGGCCTAGTTGCCCGGTCTCACAGTTTAGATGCTCGTATTTTTCCACTGTGCTATTAAACGTGTATTTTTGCTTGAAGCTGTACTTTTCCACAGAAACCATTCACATGCTTATCTTAAAGTTAGTGCCAGCCTGGCATACTTTCTCTTTAATTCAAGGTCGACTTGCAGGTGCGGACAATGGAGGCTCTGAGAGTAAGCTAATTGGGAGACAATGTTGCGATTTGCGTACCCATCTCCAAGGATAATGTATGCTTAAGTAAAAGCTTGAGAACTGTCGTTTTTGATTGGTCAATTTGAAGCTAACCTATGAACCCTCCAATGGAGACCCTACAGGATTTGGACTATTGTCTATAAAAATCAGGTGCACGAGAAGAAGGTAGCCATTGCCCGCGATTACGAACATTCGGACATCGTAGCTATTATGGCCCACTTTGCTGCGATGCCATTTTGAGAGACTTTGATGCTTTCTCTAATCGAGAGAAAGAGACTTTAAATGATTCTTGCCCTAGAGACTGTAACTTTGATTTGATCCCTTTGCATGAAGTAATAGTTTTACCTTGCCGCCGTGAGGCAATTGCCCCGTTCACCCCTGCCCCTTTGTCCCGTCCCATGCCGATCGAGAAACGGTACCCATGATGACCGAAGAACGGTACCTGTGAGACGAAGACTTCCTTGTATGCTGATCGTAATTGGTAAATATGAAAGGAAATTGTAAAATTGCATTGTGTTCCTTTTAGGTAACCAACTGCTGATTTTGGTAAGAGCCCTAGTTAGGGGTTTTTCTAAATTAATGTTACTAAATTGTTTTTGCATGAAGTCCCACATGCCGATGCTAATTTGAGGTTAGACGAGGATTCCATATGTCGCACGATGCAATTTGAGATCTTGTTATGCTGACTAAATGTATGCTATTAGTTCATTACAGATTATCGTATTAGTGATTTGCATTGCTATTATCGAATGCCTTGTGATTCAAATGCTTCATAGATTACACTTGTTTCGACGTTATGGACAGCTATTAATGTTCATATATGTTTATCATTTGGTGTTGA